>NC_066853.1:5545645-6154413 GCF_001640805.2 Lates calcarifer
TTTGACATTTTTTGACATTTTTTGATGACATACTATACTATGACATTTTTATGACATTTTTTGACATTTTTTGATGACATACTATACTATGACATTTTTAGACATTTTTTGATGACATACTATACTATGACATTTTTTGACATTTTTTGATGACATACTATACTATGACATTTTTTGACATTTTTATGACATTTTTTGATGACATACTATACTATGACATTTTTAGACATTTTTTGATGACACTTACTATACTATGACATTTTTTGACATTTTTTGATGACATACTATACTATGACATTTTTTGACACCTTACTATACTATGACATTTTTTGACATTTTTTGATGACATACTATACTATGACATTTTTTGACACCTTACTATACTATGACATTTTTTGACATTTTTATGACATTTTTTGATGACATACTATACTATGACATTTTTTGATGACATACTATGACATTTTTTGACATTTTTTGATGACATACAATACTATGACATTTTTTGACATTTTTTGAGACCTTACTATACTATGACATTTTTTTGACATTTTTTGACGTCTTCTTATACTGACATTTTTTACCATTTTTTGACACCTTACTATACTATGACATTTTTTTATACTATGACATTTTTTTTTTTTTTGACATCTTACTATACAATGACATTTTTGACACCTTACTTTTTTTGAGGCCCTAGTAAACTATGACATTTTGTGACAGGTTTTGATGCCTTTTTATAGTATGACATTTTTTGATGGGTTTTGACGGCTTACTATACAGTGATATTTTTTGATATTTTTTGACACCTTACTATACTATCACCTTGAGTTCTGAGCAATTACAGTTGGTACTTTTTTCCTGATGTAATTGACACGATTATTCAGTACTAACTTAATTAAATACCAAGGTTTGAGCTGGAATTTCCCCAGTGACAATAAATGGAAAAAACCAAAGCGACTGCTAACATTAATAATTCAGCTCATCAACACATATTTTTCAGACTGGGTAAATTTTTCTGACACATACCTGTCGGTCTTGTAAGGTGATGTGTCTCTGCCCAAGCTGCAGCAGTTGAACAAGTAGACCTGGAAAACACAAGCTCAACACTTGAAACACTGATTAACTAATACAAAATAGTAATGCAAATGTTTTACCACTAAAACCCACACAATGTGAGTAAGTAAGTAAGTTTTAAGTCTTGACAATGACAATAAAACTTGACTAACTAAAATGAAAACTAAAATGTTTGAGGCTCAAACTTGTGGAGAAGCACAGAGTTAAAGTTTAGTTTTTAAGCTTGAATGTAACATATAACTGAGCGCAATGAAGTATTAAGACACCACAAACAAATTTCTAATCACAACTGCCGGTCCATAGATAGCTATAGTCACATTACACCACAAATCTACAAAGACAAAAACGACAGACACATTTTTTTTTATGCAAAACAATCACAATAAGATGCTTAACTGCCTCCATGAAACCAAAAATTACCTAAAAGAAACGTAAAATTATCAAGAATGGACACAGAACCACAGAGACGCAGTAAGAACAACCACAAAGAAAAAAAAAGCTGATGATAAATAGGCGTAGAATAGCCAAGATGCAAAATGATGCAATAAGTCCACAAATAGACACAAAATGATCACAACAACATGATAATCAGACAAACAGGCTATTAACCAGTTACCTTGCCTCTGTAAGGTGCCCACAACTCATGTCAGGGACACTATAGTCGCAGAAATAAGGCTAATGTTAACGCTGACATCCATGTGTAAAGCAGCCAGGTACACACACAATATAATACAAAGTGACCACAAATGGACAAACGATGACAACGACATGATAGACCACTATAAACTGAGTTAAAATGACCAGGATGGAACACAAAGTTACAAAGAGGTGCAAGATGTAGGTAAACTGACTGTAAACAATTACAACAGGGATTAAACAGACTATCAAGAGCTTGTTATATTTTCACACGTTATTAGCCTTCTCATTTACTATCATTAAAAGAGAAGGCTAATGCTAACGCTGGCCGCTAACGAAAATGCTAACGCTAGCCGCCAGCTAGTTCGCTTCTTAGCCTTACCTTCGCACCGCAGGTGTGTTCAGCGTCCAGTCTCACTCGCGTTCGACAAAAAAGCAGCTCCAGAGCTTGTTTTAGCATCCAGACGTCTTTGGTAATTAAGTTTTCACACGGTACTGACAAACCGAGGCAATGCTTCAAATGTTGGTTTTAATCTGCTTTCCAACTTTGTTTCTCCGCCTCTGTGAGCTCCTTCCAGGTCATGGCCAATGACTACACACGCAACCCATCAACGGCTGGAACAGCTGCGTCTGATTACTCCTATCAATAGTAGAGAACACTCTGCTAATTTCACTATTTTTAGCAGTTATATCATATTTGTTCCACAATAAGTCGGCCACAGACATAGTACTGTTCGATGTTTAACTGTGGAGGTGTTGCTACGCTGTTTGTATATCCAAAATGCCATGTAGAGCTTTCTTATCAACTGGTATTTCTAACAATTGTTAGCAGTTATTCTGGAATACGTGTATGGTTTCACATTCATGGCTTAATGTTTTTTTTTCTTTAGAAAGATTTGAACGGCGTTTTAGGAACGTTCTGAATTGTTGAGGTGTTCTTCGGGTGGAGTGTATATTTGTTTTGAAGTTGTTTATACTCAGAAAGAGCAACTATAACGGCTCTGTGCGCATCCATGTTTTTTCTGACTTTCCAGCTGGAACGCTGTTAACTCGTAGGTGACGTCACTCCGATTTCCGGTGTAAATGGAACGCACCGTAACTGATTGCGTGTTCACACCACGTGAAGCCGCTCCTCTCCGCCTGTCTCAGATCTGTGCTAAGGCAAGCAAGGACATTGTTCGACGGAGCAGCTGCAGTCCCAGCTCAGCTGATAATTGCTGTCTAAATGTGCTGAAACAGATGCAAACAGCTGTATGTTCCGCAGCATCTGTGGAAATGTGAAAATGTCGTGTAAAAACCAAGCTATGAGAGGCTTCCCAGAGCTTTAACACCATGTGAAGTAAAGTGTTAAACATTATTTTTCCATTATAAATCAACTAACAATGAATATGACGGTCCTGATCAGAACTGACCAGAAGTTCAGCTCAACGCCCCCTCCCCCTTCTCCTCCTCTCCCCTCAGAAACTCCTGACAGACAAAACAGATGGAGTGGTATTAATTTAAAGCCTAAACAATGAGCACATGACAGGAAGAGTGGATTAGGTATTCTTCCTCACGCTGATTTGATCAGGAAAAAACAATGTTCCGCTAGTATGTGGGCTGAAAATGGAAATTTAATGAGGGGCTACTGGCTGTGGAATTAATAAATTAATGAAAATAACGGTCAAATTGAATTATGAAAACCACGAAACTAAAGTTTATAGGCATATTGTTCCATCACAGTATTTTCTGTAAATTTTTTAAACAAAGTTCAGTGCTGAGAAAAATTATGTACAAACTCAAAATGACAGTATGTGACTTGGCTTAAGTTACTGTAACATATGTTGTGATACAATTAATGTTGACACAAGAGTCCACTGTATTGGTTAAAGTGTGAATGGGACAATTAATGTTTTTAAGTCTTTCTATCATATCATCATCATGGCCAAGATATCAAATAAGTCAAAGTGACTTCAAGAGAGACCAGCGATATATAAAATGCAAACATTTCATTTAGACAAAGTAAAACTGCTTAGTAAGAATGAGTGTGCACTATGCTGCCATGGCTTTCATTTCTCGACTGAGCAGCAAGGGTTCAAGTCCATTTCCACGCCACCACAGACGTCTCTCAGCTCTCAGAGTCCATGATGAAGGTCTCAAAGTTTGGGTTGAGCTCAGACACCAGGGCGTCCACAAAGTCCTCAATGGTGGGCCGTCTCTGCAGCATCCCTGTCACGCAAAAACACAGAGAAGCAGGTTTCAGGGTGTGTGTGTGTGTCGGCAGCAAGGGAAAGAAAAAAAAAACTCTGGCGAGGCACTGGGATGAACTGGTTTTCTATTTTCCGTCACTCCATCTCACCTCATTTCTAATAGGAAAAGTACAGCTAAATATTTTTGACCTGAAGTCACTGCAGCGGTTTCAGAGAGCAGAGCTCTCTTAACAGGTTAATAAGGGCCATTTTTAGGAAACTCTTTGAAGCAAGTGTCTAAATTAAGTTAAAACCCAATTAAGTTCATGGATGTAGGCTGCTGCTCCTGAGACGTTTGATCTAATTCCAGTTCTGCAATGTCATCCACACTAGTATAATGTATTTTAAGGATGGTTTTAACATTTGGATTCCATTTCAGGCAATAAAACTTCATTATCATATCCAAACTTTGTGCAGCACCTTTTGTTTTTCCTGGGCCACACCCTCACACATTCTAACTACACTAAAAAGAAATGAGGACAGGCACAGAAGTGAAGAGAAACAAGCTTTGTGAACACTTTAAACAGACCTCAGATGGTGATATGACCCAGCAGGCTTTATGTATGCAGTAAAACAAAGCTGTTGAAGTTCTCAACATCTTCTGTTTCCGCCTTTAACAAAACAAAAAAGTTTTAGTGTACATTTTATATTGCTTTAAAGGGGCGATACTGAACTCACACACACGTACACTGCACACACTCTCATTACACCAGACTGTGACTAGTGCCGTAGAGCAAATATGATGGTGCAGCCGTGAGCAAGCCCTGGGAATGTCTGTCTGTGTTTTGAGAGCCTGTCTGCCAGCTCATGCACGGAGGACTCCCGTGCTCGCTTTACAATTCAGCTGCACGCCCGCTTTGAAGTCAGTTCATTTCCCCTTGTGTAGCTGCCAATGTAAATAGGCGCTCTCCCCCTCCCCCGCTTTCCTGCATGGGTCACCTCCAACGCACACACACACACGCTTGCACACAAGCAAGCCTGCACAGGCATGCATGACTGGAGACGCAAAGAGTTTCACACGGCGATCCTGAGCGTACGGACACACATCAAGATATGGACAGACACACAAACGCACACATATATGCTGGGGGAGTGTGTATCGCTGCCACCCTGAAACTGGCTCAGCGGGTAGAAGCCTGGCCTGCGCTGAATCTCCTCACATGAGAACACCAAAGAAGGGATTATCATCTCTTCTTACCCACCAGTCGCACCCTGCCCCTTGGCTACAAGATGATACCAACGCACAGGGGTCCCTAACACACCGCAAACCGCAAGGCCCCTGGATCCCTGGGAACAAGGCAGCCACATGAAAGCGATGCTTTCTAGCCATTAATGATAGCCTTAATTAAAGAGCCACGGGATGTTTTAGCTGTGACCACTGCTGATGTCTATGGCATTTGATGGCCGCTTTAAAGTGGAGACCAAAACACTATTAACAGCTCAAATTGCATTAATAAATGTTAATACAGAGAATATGGAGGCGAGCTCATCAAGTTACACCTCAAACCCCTCCTCAGAGAGCTGACTTTAGAGGAAAACAGGATTTATAGACTAATAATAGAAAAGTGCTGAAGTTTTGTCATTTCAGTCCTGAACTTCATTCCAAGATAAGATTATAGTGTCTGAGGAAAAAGGCCCAACATTTCTCCACAGACATCTCAGTCTATTCACTTTTAATTAATGAACATTTATATTATTTATATAAACAAGACTAGGTTATAGTCATGCTAGCAGCTCTGTGAGGCTGTAGTCTGAGCTAAATGCTAACATCACAACACAGTAAAATGCTCAGAATGATGAAACTAACAGGCTTAAAGACGCTAAAATGCTTCATAGGGCTGAGGGGAACTGCTTCAGAAAGTCAGATGAAAATCCTCATACCTTCCATGTTTCCACATTACACATGGGCATTACTTTAATCTAAAAGGCTTCAAAATATATCATCAGTCATGACTGATTCCATGTCAATGGAAAACTTCTCTAACTCTTGTATGAATATCCTCTTTTCAGTTTCCCTGTGCTGCACAAAGGTCAGGGTCAGTCACTGAAAAGCATCCCTGAAGGTCAAAGAGCAGCTTCAAGGATCAAAGGGTAGTGATCTCCTCAGTCACTACAGCAGTATGCAGCACAAAAACAACAAAGAAACAGGTACACACATGCTCTGATATGACACTTGTTTACGTATTACAGTACGTGAGCAGACAGAGCTGAGGGCTCAGCTACTCATTTGAATTCTTCATAAACTGTCTGCAGCGTCACCAGCACTTTCTCTAATAGATGTAATTTCCTGACTGTGTATCCACAGAGGGATCTGATGTCTGGAGCACTGTCTGCTCCAGGTTAGTATGTTAAACAAGCAAAGTTTTCATGACAAGAGTGATGAGCGAGGAGAGAGGAGGGAAAAAGAGAAAGAGACAGATTTAGAGATGGAAAAAGAAAGTGTGATCATGACAGAGGTCAGGCAGGTAAACAATAGCGCCCTCTCCGGGTTCTCATCACCACCTGGGTCTGAGACAGCGTCTAATGGTAGATGAGGAGAGGATCAACAAGACACAGTGAGGAGTCTTTTCTCAGCCCCAGATCTCTGGGAGAGTTTGAGTGGAATGCACAGATAACCTCAGAGTCATAACAACAGTGGAGGAGTATCTGATCTGAGAAGCTGCTTTTATGGATACACACAAGGAGGCGGGGCTGAGTCAGACAAAACAGACCAACAGGGTACATTCAACACACTGTAACAAGGTAAGCACTAAAGCTGATGGGCTTGAAAAGAAAATGGATGTGATGCCTTTCAAGTGCAAAACAAGCGTAAACGGTGTCCACAGAGGGTAAGAATGAACTATGAATCATTAGAAATCCATGAACCTCCTACATAATACAAATAATCAGAAAATGATTAAATAATAAGAACAGAATGCACTGTGTTGTATAAAAACTACATTACCCATAATTCTATGGAATGAGAAGAGGTGACACCAAATTTGTTGTTGTTAGACATGTTGTTGTGGGTGCTGGAGGCTGACTTAACATCATTTAACCCATACATGTTTTGAGAAATCTATTAAATTTCTGCCTCCAAATATGATGGAGGTAAATTCAATTTCTGGTGTACACAGCATCGAGGAATGACACAGAAAAATTCAACAGCAACGTTGAATTTTTTGTTCATAAATAGTGTCTCAGTAACTCTGGATAATCCACAGACTTCACACCTTTCATTGGGGTGTTCTCTTTAGTGTGGACAGTTGGGCCGCAACTAATGATTATTTCCACTGTTGAGTAATCGGCAGATTATTTTCTTCTTTAATCGTGTTGTCTGTATTCACAGAGATGTCTTGAATTCGCTTGTTTTGTTCAATCAGCAGTTCAAAACCCAATTATATTCAGTTTACTGTCATATATGACAAAGATGAGCAGCAAATCCTCTCATTCTCAAACGCTGCAGCCAGAAAACATTCAGCATTTTTGCTTGAAAAATGACTGAAATGTTACGTAAAACAGTTTCAGGAGGGGTTTTTTGTAATTTGGGCAGACCAACCTTTTAAAACTAATCTTGACAGTAACCACAGGACCACCTCATCGATTATCAAGACAGCTGAAATCTACTCTAGAGATTGAAGCAGGCCATCCAGCCTCTTGTGGGTCAGCAGCACCTCATCAGTACAGATACTGTTCGAGCCTCTGTGTGTGCTCGATAGCATACTTGGAGAGGGCAGAACTGTACGCTCACACTTGGCTATGCACCGAGGAAAAACCAGAGCCAAAGTAAACATAGGCTGTGCTTTGTGTCCATTGTTGAGAGAGCCTTAGGACAGAGGCTTTGCAGTGTGAGTCATCTCGTATTTAAGAGTTTCCATTTCCATTCATAATGGCACTGACAGCCATTGAGGAACAAGGCTTCTACCCGTTACAGTCATCTCAAGGCCCGCAGCATCAGCCAACTTGGCCAACAGAGTTTGGATAAAACATCAAGTGTTAAAAGACACATAATGAACAAAGTATTCAGTAGAACGGTGGAGCTACTTTAACACAGGTATCCTCAGACAAATTGCTTGATTGAGAAAACTCATTTTAACCAAAGCCTTACTTTGCGGATACACACATTTAGGCCACAGAAGAGCCTCACTGGGGCAATTGGCCATTGAGTACCTTGCTCAAGGGCACTTCAGGAGTACTTGTTGAGGAAGGAAAGTGCACTAGTCATTCTCTAAACCTGCTCAGTTTTTCCAAGCTGGTGTGGGAATGTTCAAATCCACTGCCTCTTCTTATCTGCAGCAGTTCTTTTCCCAAAACAAGAGAGCGGGAACTGATTTTAAACCGACAGTGTACTTTTTTTTACTTCTTACAGGAGCGTATATACACAGCATGCACAGAATAACTTGTTTATTTACTCAAAGGGTGGTGGGCGATGGGTATCAGTCAAATGAAGACCTATGTGGTTAACTAACAGCTCTGAGGCCTTGGTAATGAAAGCTCTGGGGACTAGAATTTCACAAAAATGTTTCAAAATTGCTATTCAGCCTGCAGCTACTGCTGGTTGAATTTATCAAACATCTGAGTTACCGCCTAGAAAGAGTTCTGCAGTCACGGATAAAGAAACTGGGAGTAAACTGTCTGATGACCTACATTCTTCTAAAACCTGATAAATAAAACAAGGCTTCCATTTTTAGGCAAAATAAGATGAACATGTGTACAATTTAAAGACTTTAATCTTTACGATAATACACATACTGACCTTTCCACAACAGTGTACTGTCTCTTGGCTTGAGCAAGCATTTCTATTTTTACTTGGATCTTGCTATTATAGCACTAATTAGCGCTGTTAGAAAGTGTCCTTAACCAATCAGAAAGCTTAGCTGAAACTGGGTGTTTTATAAGAGCTATTGATCCCACTTCCATGGGCTAGGTTGTGTTCTGTTCTTTCATGATTTAATTGGTTGCTTTTACAGGCCAATTACACCCACTTGCAACTCAGAGGGAGCAGCACGGTGCCACATTTATACTATTTAAAATGTGGACAAACTGCAGCGTGCAGAAACATGAGCCTCAGCCTCACCTGCTCTGCTGCAACGTCGTATAAAACAATGTTGATATACTGACCTGCACACGCAGCTCTAAGTCACTCAAATCAGAGTAGAGTACATGATCCCACATTTCAAAACACATTTCTGGCTGATTCAGTAGCTGCTTCACTGCTGCTCATAACCATTCGAAACATGTCAAGGTGTGAAAAGCTGTTACCTCTGTCAGACCTGCAGGCTAACCATCGGCTCACTGCCTCTGTAATTACACCTTTGAAGTTCAGGAAGCTTTTTTCTACAAACCACACTTAAGAGAGGCCCAGAAAGCCAGCAGGACAAGGGTGATGACAAACATTGCACTGGGAGGCTCTTTGTTGAGTAAGTGCCTTAACAAAAGTAAGAAAAAAAAGAAGAGTAAGAAAAACAACCTGAAATGTTAATGAGGATAAACCCTACAAAAGTCTGAAAAGTTTTCCCCACCTAAACCTGCATAAAATTTTAATTATTAAAATGATTTATGCAACTGCACACAGTCTGAGAGTCAGGTTATGTGCAAAAAAACATGTTGTCCAAACTCATCCTAAAGCAAAAGTGTTTAAATCTGTTCCAAAAAGCAGCCCGATATAGAGATTGTTTGATCGTTTAAATATGGGGATAACAGCACACACCTCCAGACAGTCTCTATTGTAAGACGACCTTAGTGTTGCACTTGATGTAAACAGGAAAAGTGCCAGAAATAATTTTGTAACTAAGGAAAAAACAGAGACAGAGAGAGTTCAAACCCTGCTAACTTTCTCGCCTCCACACAGCCGACCAATCACTGCATGTAGAGGGTGTGAATGTCGATGGAGAGAAGGGGCTGAAGTATACTGGTGTCTCACATGAACACATGCCAGAATAACAGTGGATAAATTCAGCCATGCTAGCTGTGTGGCTTTAGGTATGACAGTGTTGGTCTCTCGATCACCACATACTGAAATATGGGATGGATTACTGTGAAATTCTGTACAGGGATTGATGGTCACCAGGGCATGAATCCTGCTGACTCTGGTGATCCTCTGAGTTTTCATCGAGCACCACCATGAGGTTTGAGTTTTAAGTGAAAATATCTCAAATAGTTATACCTTTGGCAATTTCCTTGCTTTTTCTCTGTCGCCATCATCAGGTCAAATGTTTAATTTGTCCACTGCTCTGGCTTGTTTTGTTGCTTTTATTTAAATTCCATCCATTTGGTTAGATCTCCATTTCCATCACACAAAAGCTATAACAAATTGCCATCTGTGTCTTGAGGGAAGCCAAGTATTTCTTTAAATGTTTCAGGACTCTCATTACTTTTTTCTGTGATGATCAAAGGGGAAATTACGATCAGTAAATCAAGGGTAAAACACTTCCCTCTGTACCTGTGCTGTATGGAGCACTAAAAGATAATTTTCATCACAAATCATGTCTGTCTGTTTTTAGGGAAGGGCTATAAATTATGCATTTTGCAGCTTTACATCTTAGCTGTGAAGTTTCTCCAATCCTCTCCTCGAGTTCAGACAGAGCTATACATCATCATCAGAGAAGTGCTGTGGGACTGTACAGACCACCATGCTCTCGGGGTTTATTAGCAACTATGCAAGCAGTCATAAGAACTTTTCAGTCGAGCTGCCTCCAGACAAAGAACTGACAGGGTCCTGGGACTTGGCTGCCCAGCCCCAAGTAGATCCATTTTCTGTTGCTCAGCGGTCGGGACTATGGGAACAGCCGGGGCCATGAAAGCCCTCTCTGTAGCTGGACCCGAGGTTCAGTTCAGTCAGTCGCTCACCTTTCACTCCTCTCCTTCCCTTTCTTTCCTTTTTCTTCCCTCTCACTCTCTCTCTTTTTCTTCTGACCTGCTCACTCAGTCCCGATGCTGACGGTCTGGATTTCATGCTCGGGTTTACATTTCAACACCGTCTTTCCTGGGAAACATCCAGTAGCGGGCAGGGAGCCATGCAGATAAAGACTGGCCTCTGATTAGCCTTGCTGGGCCTGCTCCGGTTCCCCACGTGCCCTTGTGCCCCCTCTACCACCTCGCCGAAGGGAAATGTTACACACCTCCATTTACAAGGGTCTTTGTTTGAAAGGATTACGTGTAATGGGCTGGATCTGGATTCAGTGTCTTTCCTCTAGTCGCCTGGTCTCTTCTGGCCTGAATACTCCTTTAGATATAAAAAGGGCCCTTCTTCTTATTCGCTTCAAAATCCTTTTCCATTCCCCAATAGGAATTCAAGATGGTTGCTATGAACCTCTCAACCCCACAGTGAAGACCAGTGAAAAGCTAAATGTTTCAGCACATGCACTGATGTGGTTTTATAACTCTGACTTCAGCGTTCATGATGGTAAGGTAAATTATGAGGACGTAACAGCGTGCAGCCATCAAAATGGCGAGGTACCTGAATGAGTCTACTTTAAGAATGTGGTGGTGGGGGGGGCTTTAGTCTAAGCTTTTCTCCAGACCCAGAATAGATTTTATTATGATTTTTAAAAACAGAACAAAATGTTTTTTAGATGATTATTATAAATGCAGGTCAGGACTGAAGAGGACACTGCCAAAAATGTGAGACTGGGACTAATATCTACCTATGTCAAGGCTCTTATAATTTGATCTGCATTTTTTGCCATAAAATAAAATTATTTCCACTGGTTATTATTCCCAATACAGACATTTTTAGTCTTGAGGCTCATACAATGACTTATGGCTGGGAAAGACACCCACGGGGATCAATATGACCCTGATAACTATTCTGCACACAGGGCCTTGGCCTATAATTAGTATAGCATTCACTTCAAAGGGAGCCATAAAAGCATATATTGTCAGTTCAACAACAGTTAATTGGACAGTAGATCTAATAACAAGGATCTGATCTGTCAGTGGTTGTAATTTCAGAGGCTGGGTGCAGCCCTGGTTGGATTTGTCAGAGGGACAATCCGATGGAGAGGGGAGGAGGTGACCCTGAGGGAGAGATTTACAGTGCACTCCCCAAATGTCACCTGATATTATGACTCCCTTTCACCTTCCCTTCTGTTGTCCTGTCCAGACATGCCACAGCGACTGCTCAAGGAGGGGAGGAGAGGAGGAAGTAATGGGAGGATGAAGTGAAGAGGGCAACAAGAGGAAGTAGTTTTTTTTTTTGTCTGTCAAACCGACGTAAAGATTAACTACAGCATCTGCTACAGTGACATAATCTGATTAACTTAAGTTTGATGGTTACAAACCTGGGGAAAGGCTGAAAGTAATGCAAAGTACAGCTGCAGCTGATGGGAATAGCATTGGTTTTCCAGATATTTAGTATTGAACCAAAGTATTGGACAAATCTGACAAATTTTTGTTCTTGTGCTGGCACTAGATGAAAAGCCAGGGGTCACAAAATCGGTAGGATTCATTGTCTGGGGACCATGAATGTCCGCTCAAAATTTCATGGCAATCCATCCAACACATCAACCAAAACCAAAGTTGTGGACCCAGTGGCTGACATTACCATTTGTAAATTCTTGTCATTAGTGTGGCTGAAAATGTATTTCATCTGAAGTGGTTAAACACACAGTGGAATGTACCAGTCTGTACTCTCAGCCCTGCAGAGTCAGCAGTGACTACTCAAACCTATAATCATCCACGTCCATCCTTCCCTCCTTCCGTCTAGATTTTGTCTCTGCACAGACACGATAAATAATGTCATTTTGAACAGTTTTTTTTTTTTTTTAAAGCAGATCAAATAACTGAGCTTAGAAAAGGGCTGAACTAAAGAGTCTCTGCATTGACAAAGCTCCTGTAAACAAAGATAAGAAACCCTGGGAGGTGTGTCGAACTGGTGAATATGTGCCACTGTGGAGTCTCTGGCACAGACTGGGGCCAAACCGCAACAGCAGCAGCTGTGAACAGCTGAGAAAACTTCAACCTGACTAATACACTCACAGCTGCTTCTGTCTGATGACAAGCTCGAGTTAATACTAAGATTCCCCTCAGGTGATCTTCAATACAACCTTCACAAGTGAAGTTAAAGGATTATAATGGAGATTAAGAAAATAAGAATATAAATGATTGCTATTAAATGGTGATTCTTCTGTGGAATTATCAGCCCCTAAAAACATGTCGACATAATTTGCTGGTTTAAGTGTTGTGTGAAAACAGTTTTTCCTTGAAACAAGCAGACTGACACCTTAATTCCTGAGTTAAACTATGGTGAAAATGTGCCCAGGGGGAGTCCTGTTCTATACAAGGTGGGACGACTGTTACCTGTAGGCTGTGGGGTCAAGAGGTCAGACCCAGAGACAGTGGAGGGAAAACTGAGGCCTAAAGGTGTCATTCCTAAATCTGATTGACTTTTATGGGTAAAAGTGAAAAGATTATTTCAACATTTGGGGGGAAACAGGGTTGAACATGGTAGGTTACCTTCCACCATCAGCATTGGCTCCTTGGCTCCTCCATGGGCCAGCATCTCCCGACGGTAACGTTCACCCATATCCCTGACAAAGACACAGACACAGAAGAGAGAGAGAGGTAAGGTTACAGACACCTGTATTCTCCCCTGTCAGCCCCTCCACCACCGCTGCCGCCACATGGAGCCCAGGGCCAAGTCTCCAAAGCTGCCTGTTCACAACAGACAAGTGACAGGAAACAGAGATCTGACAACTGCAGGTGGAACTACAACAATCTCAGAAGGAAAGCAAAGGCAAGAAGACAGAGGGATGGCAAAAGAAAAGAAAAAGAAAGAGGGAAAGGAGAAGATGCTGCAGGGCTCGAGTTGATGGAGATACAGTGGAAGGTTTCGTTTTTCAAAACAAAGTCTTTGTGCTTTGTCCAGGGGCAAACACTTGTGATAAGGGAGGGTCTGCTAATGTGGGTGCTGGTTGTGTGTCTGTGAACACCACACACCTGACAAGGAAGCGTGGTTTTCACATTAATGTCATGTTCAATGTCGAGCTGCACAGACTTAAACAGTAGCCAGGGAAGGCGGCCTGTCAGGAGGCATCTGTCGTCAGAACTCTGAACGCAAAACAGGTTTATCGACTAGGCTTTACATCATTTGTGTAACTCTCCCACCATGAACACAAGACTACAAGTGACTGAAAAGAGAGTCAAGACTGAGAGTTAATCAAAACATATCTCATGCCTCTGTGGAAACTGAAGCACAGGAGCTCAGTGGACCTTATGACCTTTGTGAATTTACTGTTGGAGATTGTTTTGACTTAAAATGGGATGATTAAATTTGTAATTTCCATTACACAAGGTAAGGACAAAGAAAACTGTGGGGCACACATACAGTTGTGCAGGAAATGGCTATATCCCTCACTGTTGATGCATTAGGGCCCCCCCCCCCAAAAAAAAATCTTCAATATTACCAAAATGATAATAGATTATAAAGCAGATTATACTAAGTAATAAAATATGCACAGGGAAATCAACTTCCCTGATCGATTTTAACACTATTCTGTCAGTCATCTACGTCCAAAAATGGTGCAAAAGGTTTGAATATTTGACAAAGAATCAACATGGAACTTTTTGTTTTTATTTATTTTATTTCTATATGCTGTTTTCTCCATTCTCCACTAGTTCCCTCCCAGACAAAAGCACTGGATATGTAAAAAGTTGAGCTTGGTTATTAGAGGGAGGTTGAGCATTTATTTCCCATTTCTGCATGCTCAGCTTGACAGTTTGTGATTGAATTTTTAACCATTAGCAGCTGACTCACCTGTTTAAAGGATCCTGAATGAAGCACTGTCTCCACACCATTGAGGCCACGGCCCGGGACATGAGGTAGGAGTAATACTTGGCCCCGTAGCCAATCAGGTGGCTGAATCTCAGCTGCCATGCCTACAACGTAAACAAAAAAAGAAAAGCACAACATTATCACCTTCACTTGAGTGAACAGACAAAGCAGCTTAAAATAATCTAGCCGTCAACAGGTTCTATAGCAGCAGACTGGATGCGACAATTACACAGAGAGAACATGTAATTATTCCTTGTCAGTGTGAATTAGTTTTGACAAAATGAAACATGTAATGGGTTTGATGGAATCAGTGTATGTGGTGAGGCTGCAGTGTGGCAGAGGGAGGACATCGCAGCCTGAAAAGGCTTTAACGTCTGTGATCGTAAAACTTGTTGAGAGAAGCTGTTCCATGACCACGGCTAAATATTCCAGTAAAAGGCACAAAGTGAGGCATGAAACATAAAAGCCATTTCCATAAAGTGTCAACTAATCTAAACTGATGTGGATATTAACTGAAAAAAATGAATATGTCAAACACTCTTTTCATCTTTTAAGCTGCTTCCATTGTCTTTATATTGGTGGAATAAATACAGCTTTCCTCCAACAAACCTCTATAACAAAACATTAAATCACAACCTGCCAGCTCCTTCTTTAAAGGACAAAACATGGAAATTCCTAAATGGTAGAAAAGCCCCCTTCTTTTCTCTTCTTTTCTCCCCTGTAGTTGCCTGAGGGGGCCCACCCCTCTCCATATCTATAAAGAGGAGCTCTTTTATGATCTTTGCAAACGGGGACTCTGGGGGAATTCAGCTGGCAAACACTCAAACATTCAGCCTGTTAGACAAGACAGCAGCTGCCATAGTTAACAAAACCATAACAGACTGCAGACGCCTCCCCTCCATCTCCACATTAAAAAAACACTTTGACTTTAAACATGTTAATGATTTATACTCCAGCTGCAAGTGAAATAATTGTCTGAATCAAAGGCTTTAGACAACATATGTACTGTGTACACAGACAACCCACACGCTTCAGTACTAACACCAGAGAAAATCCAGGTACATTTTTATTGCCCTTTGTGATTTGCAACCCAAAACTGCTACTTTTCTTTTTAGCAGTATCTTATTTATTATTATCATATTTTTGACTTCATGGTATGTACGAGTTGTACTTAAATTACATAGACATATTAAAGTATAACAGCTTTAATCTGCTAAATCAAATTGAGAATGAGATCTCCTGAGTCCACTCTATATAAGGCACTGTATACTGCATTGTTTACTAAGAAATAGTATTAGTGACATTGTAAAAACTGATCAAAAGTCTTTTTCATCAATTCTGGATTATCTGCATATACATTTTATTATGACCTTTTACCTACTGAGGGTAGAGGCAGATGGTATAGTGAGGAGTTCAAAATGAATCCAAAAAAATATCTTTATTATGTTTATAAAGCCATGTAAAGTCCTTGTAATGAAAGACTAACTCAATCAAAATACTGCAAAGTGGACAACTAATGTAAAAACAGTATCACCAAGAGATACCTTTAAACTTTAAAAACTACATATTTCAGACACTTGCATGATAAATAAATATCATAAAAATTATGTAATGGGATAACAAAGTGTAGCTGCTGCTTAAGAGTCTAAAATAGGAGCTGCTCATCTTCACCGCTCGGTGAGAGCGCTCGGTGGTCTGACCCGGTCTGAATGATCCAACAGCATTAAAAATGCTTAAGCTCCTAAGTGTTGACTTGACGAGACTCTTCTGGGCTGCAGTGACTTTAATAAGAGCAAACGGCACTCCTGAGAGGAGATATGGCTCAGGAAACCACAGGAACGCTGAAGTTGACCGAGTCTGCTTTGTCAGCTGAACGCAGCAGTGATACACTGCCTCAGGTCACGTAGGTCAGAAGTCTGTTTTAGCCGTTTGGAGTTTAATTCACATAAGGGGGAAAGTGTGGGACATACAAACGAAAAATGTTCACAAAATGACAAGATTATGCTGTTCTGTGCATTTCTGTTGTTCGATTTTGATCTAATTAAAGTTTTAAGCCTGTGGGAAAGCCAGCATTTCTTTTAAAGACTTTGATTCCACTGTAGTTTGTATGTGGTTAGTAGCTGCTGATATTTTGGATATTTTGTCTGAGTCTTTGTGCTTGAAACTTTCATCATAACGCGCCACGAAAATGATTTTTTAGACTTCCAAGCTCCTCTTTGTTTCCCAATCCCTTAGCCACACATCAAATGATTAATGTCGACTTTTGTGAGAGAATGCAAGCAGGGTCACATGTCAGCCAGATATCCTTTTGATCCTGACATACAAAGAACACAAAGTCAGCACAGGGCTTTTTACTTTGTTCCTCTTGTACGTGAGATAAAAGACTTGGTGGTGGTTGTCCATGATGCTAACGTGCAACTACACATCTTTACAGGAGGATGTGGAACAATATGAACTGGGTCTGGCATTAAAAACACTTAAAAAAAGGGGAGCATCATTAAAAAGAGGAACAAACACTTGGTCCCGCGGTGTTCAAGCCAAGAATCGCAGATTAGAGAAATGTCAACACAGCGAGCAGAACATTCTGCTTTCTGCCATTTATTTCCAAATATTATCTTCAGCTCAAGGGTGAGCATGTGGTCTGTGTTACTCACAGCTGATCCTCCCTCTCAGCACACAGCGGGAACTGATAGCCTTGCTCTATAAACTATACACATGTCAGCGTCACCCTAATGTTTATAATCTGTGGCTCTCCGTAACCTATTAGCCACTCAAACGTTCAGTTTACTGTGGAAACTTTTCCTGCGCTGTGTTTCCATGAGGACGTCGAGGAGAAAAAGAGATTCAGAGGGTGAATTTAAAATAGAGACAAGTTTAAGTGGAGTCTGTGACAGAGGGATCTAAACAAATCTGTTTTCAGTTGCTCTGATCCAATGATGATCCAATCCTTGATGGTCGAGCACTGCAATCATCCTCGGTTCAAATGAGGAAAACGATCCTGCTGCGGTTAGCTGAGCACACGGAGGTGAAGTGTCTGGTAGAGCTTTCAGTGTGGTTTGAAAAAGCTGAAGAGAAATAGCTGCGACAGTGGGAAACTGTATAACATAAACCACAATCTCTGGAGAGGGAGCTACAAAGCAGGGCACAAGCAGAAGTGTGGGAGGACTTCTGTGAGGAGGAACGCTGGCCAGGACACTGAAGACTGGGAGAATATACAGCAGATCTGAAATCTTTATTCCTGATGGCACCCCACATAATTATAGCCCAGAGTAAATGCTTTATGAAGGCCATTCCTGGCTAAATTATGACTGTGTTTTTGATTCCCTTCTCCCTCCTGGCCTCATCCCCTCGCCCACAGCTGCAAAAGTGGGGGAAATAGAGAGCTTTTTTCATTAAAGGACCAGGAGGAAGAGTTTCAAATATTTCCCCCAGGGAGGGCTCATTCAAAGTATACCCTCTGCTTTGTTATTTTAGCAGGGCTTCAAAAAAGGCTTTAATCCCTTAAATGCTGCTTTGCCTGGGTAAAAGATATAAAATTGGAGAGAAAGAGAGGAGGGAAGGAGAAGCCCCTCAGTTTCTGTGCTGTGATCAGCTGGCCAGCGAGAGGAGAACCTTCCCCAAATTATCATCAACCTCAAAGCCTGTAAGAGAGACCGGCTACTCAACAGACAGTGTGTGAAACAGCACAAAGACAGACAGGGACGTACCGTGTTGGGCGTATAAGGCAAGCCGTAGAATTTCAGCTGCATCTCCTTCAGGATTTCTGTGGTGGAACGGTTCTGAGGTTTGCTGTGGTAGATCTGGTCCAAGACTGCATAGAAAATCTGCCCAGGAAGAATAAAAAAGAAAAAGAAAAAAAAAAACACAGCTCCTACTGAATCTGTTCTGCACATACAGAACATGCAGAAAAGCAGAAAAAGGTGATTTAATGATTTAACTCAGTCGTACTTTCACAACAACACTGAATCAGAAAAAAAAGCTTATATAACCCCCTTAACTACCAGATGTTATTAAATGTTTAGAAGTAAAAATTTCTGCATCCTTCATCCTTAAAGGACCGGAGGCTGTCCAACTTGAAGGAATGTTCATTATCAAAACATCGTATCTTCAGCTTTCTGAAACACTGAAGCTGGAGGTCAACGATGGCTCTGCTCCTTTTAGGTGTTATCTTTTAATACTCCCTGTATCTGCATGGCATATTCACAGTTCATTAGGAGTAATCAAATGAGCATTAACAGTGAAACACCCCTGAGCAAAAGCTCCTTGTCAACATCCTCTGGACTGTCACAGAAAACATGAGTTGTGAAAGGATCGTGCAGCTGCAGTGATGGGTAAGTGGTAACTGTACCTGCAGCTGGGTGTCTGCAGCTCCGCACACCTTCTTTGACTCACACAGCCGAGCCACCATACTCTCAGGGAGAGGCTGAGGAGACAATCACACAGACTGAATTAACTCTCCTCTATTCCATCATAAACAAAAAGGAAATGTAGAAATGTAGTCATGTGACATATTGGACAAAATGCCTCTGCAATCACTGAGGAATGCGGGTCTTTATTTTGAGGTGCTAGTTGTACCTGTCCAGTTTCATAATGGCGTGCAAACTGACTGATGACTCGATAGTCAGTTGCAAAGTACTCCATGAGGATGGACGGGACTTCAGCAAAGTCAGTTGCACATCTGGTTCCTAGAGGAGAGACGTCAGAGCTCAGATGTGAGAAAATAAAAATTAAAACAAAGGGAGGTTAGTTCAGTTTTCCTGTGTGGGTCCATGCAGATGCAGATGCAGCACTCACTCTGTACCTTGGCATTCATGCTAAGGGCTCTATTTTGACAGTGGAGTAGGGTGTGTCTAAATCCACTGTTGCTAGTTTCACAGGGGAAAAAAAAGCTGCAGCGCCAGACTACTAAGTCTCAATTAATCACGGGAACATTTTGTGCATAACAGGTAATAAACCTATCAGGCTGCCATCTCACATTCCCTTTAAAAGCCAAGTGCTATTATCCTGGTAGATTTGCCAGCTTCTTTCTGCCAGCTGTTCTCACCTCATCTGTGCTGCTGTAGCTGGCATATTTGGATTCACTGGCATCAGCACATGCAGCTTAGCATCACGCCTTCTAAAGTCCTGTAATGTGTCTTCATTTATGGCCAAGAGACATCCATGACACATGGAAATGCCATGCAAAACACAACATACCTTCTTTCTTTTAAATCTTTTGTGCACTGCTGCCCATCCCTGTGTGTGTAACAACCTGTGTGTGTACCTGCCTTTGTAGGTGAATATTACTATCTTGATAATGCAGCCTTAAAATAACAGTGAAACACTGTGCCATTGACTTCACACCAGGTTTTAGTTGGCAATCGCTTTCCTCTGCCTCATGATAGCAATACGCCTGACCACACCTCATTTTGAGACCAATACGCCCATGGGCACTGAGATGGGTGCGGATGCATTTGCCATTTAAACAATGTAGGCACTGGAATTGGCCTCAGACCTGACACCCAACTCCAATGCGCTCATTCTTTCAGGGCCCTGAATACTGTACACAGATGTTTGAATGTAGCAGCAGATATAAAAAGATATTCACAGAAGTGAAAAATATGGCATTAAGTTACCAGTAATGCAACTGTCATGAGCTTTCAGCCACAGTTTAAACTTAAGCAGCATATCTGAACAGGTGTAAACATGGTGTCCACTGAAAAACAGCCCCCAGTTGAGTTAATGGATACTGTTATTAGAGTAAAATAAATACTTTTAGGATCTTAAATTTCAGGCAAAAGTATCCATCAACTCTATCTGACAAGTGAAACAGTGTCGAATGACAGCTTTGGCAGCCAAAGATAATCTGAACCTCTCCTCGGGGCTTACACTTAATCGGATTTACCCTCGATTTTCAATTCACCACACTGTAATGAATAACCTATAGTTCTGTATCTAACTACATAACTCTAGCTTGTGACATTTTGGAACTGCACAGCCTTCATTTTTAGACACTTAAAATGTCAAACACTGATTACCTCCCACATTGTTATTGCTTTGCGAAATCCTCTACCAGGTTAAGTTTGAATAAAACCTGCTGAATGATACATGTGTACAATCCTGGCTCTATTGTAATGTCGTAAAGTCTGAAAGTAAATCCAACTCTTGCCTCCCTTACCTGTGACGTGCTGGTAGCGAGTGCGTCCCAGCATGGAGTGCATGGCGTGTCCCATTTCGTGGAAGAGGTTCTCCATCATGCCTGGAGTGAGCAGGGTGGGGGCGCTCTTGGTGGGGTGGGGCAGACTCAGCATCAGCACCACAACAGGCAGCTGGTACTGGCCCGTTTCCCAGCACCAACGGCCACCACGGATGGTGAAGTGACAGTCCTGGGAGGGAGAGGAAAAGGTGGAAGAAGATGAAATGAGAAGAGCAAAATACAAGATCATCTGATGTGAATCAGTGTAGATGAGTGCACACCTGATGAGGTTTATCTGAGCGGTGGAAGAAGTCACAGTAGATGTATCCGAGCAATCCCTCTGTCTCATGTACCACAGCCTAGAGGCACACATGTAGAGCATAAATCAGACTTCAACCAACAACATATCAAATTATAATAACCCATTCTAAAGAGGACTGACACCTCATTAGCATAAAGAATAAGCACTATCACACACTGTCTGCAGTGTTAGTTAAGCTTTACCAGTTTGCGGACGTCCTCGCTCCACACCTCTCCAGCGCTGGGATGTTCAGACATGAGGGAGACGCCATACAGCTGAGAGAAGAGGTTGTTCAAACCCTCCATACAGGCGCCCAGAGACAGGTAGGGACTGTACAGACTGGGCTCGATGTTGTACCTGACAAGACATAAAAACATTAACCAGAATATAGAGATGAAAAGAGCAGCTGTTTTCAATCTTTAGGTCAGTAGGTTATGATGTGATTAGGCTTTTTCCACCAAATGTATTGACATCCTTTATTTAGTAGCCTTCTAACACATTTGCAGTATCAAAGAAAACTGAGTACGTCCCTAATGAAAGGTCCATATTTAATTGTAACACAAGTCTTTCATTATTTTATCTTTGCCTTTATTTTTTGCTGACAAAGTTGATCCTCTTGGCACAAATAAAACCAGAACAAATCTGTGAAGAAATGATCTGCCATTCCTCACAGATGATTGTTTTCAGCTGCTCTTTGCTGGTGCCTATAAACTAAACTGATGACTATTACAGGGAATAAATTACATGTTGTGTCCCTAATGGAAAATAATCTTGTGTCTTCAGGTGACACAAAATGACCTCCCATCTTCTAATGTGTGTGTCAAATTGTCAAATTACTTTAAATACAACCAGATAGAGACTAAAATGTTCCAAAAGGCCCTTCTTGTAGCAGACCCACTCCACAAACAATTCATTTTTAAGGACCAGAAAAATCCCCTGAAGTGGTCGGACAAAGCCACAAGCTTCTTGTCCCGGGGCCACCCATGCTTAAAATTGATGCATTTATGCTGCTATACGGCACTTTAGATAAAGACCACCAAACCAAAATGGTTGTTTAGCACCGCGTCTGGTGTATTATCAGTGATGAATAACAGACTGCTGCTGAGCACAGCACAGCACCCACCTATACACACACACACACACACACACACCACACACACACACACACACACACACACAAACAATCTGTGCCTCATCTCAACATGGTTTGAACTCTTCAATTCAAATAGTTACTGATGGAAAAATTATTTAAGTGAGTGATTGTGAGAAGAAGCAAGAGATGTTGCCTATTGTGGTTGTTAGAGAGATTAACTGTGCATGTGTGTGTGTGTAAACTTGTTTGTAGCGGAAAACAGAAGCCGCTCTGGGGAAACTGCTTTTTAATGCAATCAGACTGCATCCTTAATTTCTTTATGGATCTCCTGCCAACTAGCAAGAGCCCAAAACCACAAACATGAGAAGACTAGAAATTTCCTCTGCTGGAGGAGTGGCGGCATATGAGAGAGAGAGTGGAGGACAAGATCCAGTCCTCCTCAGGAGCCCTGGGAAAAGTCACTAACACAAGGCAACGCACACATGCAACGTGGTGGCTACTTAAACCCCAAGGACACATGAGGGATCTATAACATCTGCAATAAAGATTTATTTAAAACTTCTCCAGAACATTTGGCCCAACGTGTTAATAGTCTCTGGTGAGTGCTAGGAAAGGAAAGTGCAGTTCATTAAGAACAGATATCTGTAAAAAGCTGGAGACACTCAACAGCTAAACTTAGAATATGATTTTTAAGACTGTGCTGTTTAAATGACTTTAAAACAAGACACAAGTTTCATATTGGAAGGGAGAAAAGTGAAATTGCAATGAGAATAATCATATCTATCCTAGGCTGTCATCAAGTTAAATTATGCGAGAAGAGAGAGGAGCAAAGATAAACACCACAACCACACAAAACATCACAGCCGGTGAAATACATGTAAATGTGTAGCTTTTCTGTTAAAGCAACATTATGTAACTACGGTGCCTTAAAATATTAGCTTCAGAATGATGGTTCACTGACTTGTAACAGGAAGAATGGAGCCTCTGTCATTCACACTCTGCATCCTGAACGCCTGTTCTTGCTCTATGTAATTTTAGAGAGCAGATACAATCTCCTGTTAACGGTGTGACTGAAATCAGGCCCAGTATGTTCAACAGTAATGCTGAACTGTAGGTCAGTTAAAAAGACTAAAACCAGCGGTCATCTTCATTTTGTTTTCTGTACATGAAAACCACCTAACCGTTCAGAGTCGGAGCCCAAAGGGGCTAATTATCACTTGTGGCTGCAGAGGGTGCTGTTGTTTAGCAGAGATACATTTTGTTGCTTTAAGAAGCAACAATTTTGCCACAGTAATGTAGACATCAAATGTAGCAGTCAACTTTACAGCTTTACAGCTTGAGGAGCTGCAAAATGCCCTGAAACTCAATCACAATGCGGGGCGTTGAGCACATTGTGAGGCAGGGCTCACAAAATGCCACTGCTACAAACACTAAGAAAGAACCACAGACTGAAGCAGGGGATGTTGATTATATCAGATTGTATTGTCCTGAATCAGAAAAGCAATACGAGAGAACACTTTGACAACTCCCATGCTTCTCACTTAACGCCTTTTGTAACATCTGTCACCTGAGGAAGAGCTTGGATGCAATAACAACTTGGACCGTGCTGGAATATGGAGTTACAAACATCTAAAACCCACACAAAGATACTGATCGAGGTGCCTTTATCAAATGACAGCTGGCTGAAAAATATGTCTCGTAAGATGGCAAATACTCACCTTTCAGCACGCAAGACACCACTGAGGAACGGGTGATCCCAGGGCATGAGCTCCTATAAGATAATACCTGCTTTATTTACATGTGATATAAAAACAAATTAACAGACTAAACTGAATTATAGGTGATATTAAACACGTTGTACTAAAACCACTCACAGAATTACGAGGGTTAAGTTTCTTCTTCATGTCTCTCATCATTTTAAAGTCTTTTGCTGTTCTGTGAGATAAAAAGAAAAACATGGAAAACAAGTCACAAGCTAACGGACTGGAGGCGTTCATTCCAGTGCCCCCCCCCCCCCAACTATCTCTACTCAGGGTCAAGGGGGGCCAGGACCTATCCCAGCATGCATTTGGCTGAAGGCAGGGAAACACCCTGGACAGGCTGCCAGGCTAACAGGCTCACATTCATACCTGTGAGTAACTTAGGAGACTGAGGTCCACCTGACTTGCATATTTTTGTGTCAGTGTTTGAGGGATTCCCACACACAAAGAATACACTTGCATAAAAAACACGACGAATGCAAACCACATAAAAAGTCTGAGGTCTTCTGAATGTGCATCAACAGTGGAAACATGACAAAATAATGGACTCTTGGGAATCATAGTTAACTCCAAGGGAAGCTTTGCTTTAATGGAGTCTTTAACAACTCAATATTTTTTAAAAACAATTTAAAAAAACTAAACAAAAATAAGGTCATGATATGTCCTGTAAATTACCAAATTTATGAAAACTTTTAAGAGGAGACTGTACCTGTCTGACAGCTTGTCTGTTAACAACTGAAGAAAGCTCATCACCGTCTCTGCAAAGGGTAATAAAAAATAAAAGTTGCAGCATGTAAAACAATCTGAAACTAGTTGCCAAAGGCACAGAGAGAGCAGATAAGAAAAATCATTTTCTGTAACCTCTAAAATTAGGATCATTTAGTATCTTATGACCAATTATTGTATGGTAAATACTGATATATTAATTTAAATGTATATTTTTACACTCCCTCTGTCAAACAGTTATGATTACTTTACTGTTGCTGGAGCAAAGAGATGCATTAACCTGGTGTTTTAGCCATCGTTCCCTTTAGTGCTCGGTGACCATAGGACTCGTAGCCCACCAGTTTAGCCAGTTTGTGTCTGCACTTCAGCAGCTCTTCCAGACACACCATCAGATCTGCATTGGGATAGAGGTAAATCCTGTAGGCGATCTCTCGCACCTACGAGTGAAAGACAGGACAAATTCATGATAAACTATACCATGTCTAAAGCAGCATATGAACAAGACTTTTAAAGTCTAGAGCCAAAAAACATCAGTCAATTACAGGGATGATCTGGTGTAGACAACTGTTATTACTTTACCTTTACCTGTCCTGTCAAACTGTTGATTGAAACTGTGATTTAATACATGACTGTGTCCCTTTTTATATGGTGACTTAAATTTGACTATGTACATTGCTGGATTATGCTTTGATTTTTTCTGAAGTTTGCTCAGCCTCAGAGATAAGTACGACTAGTCTTGTTTGCATGGATATAATCATATTAAGGTTAAGAAAATCTATTTAAGTAAGTAAAAGCTGTTCTTCTAACTGTGTAAAACAAGGATAAGAAATATTAAACTCTTTAAAATAAAAGTGTTATTTTGAGATAAAGTATATTTGGACTGATGTTAAGCTACAATAATGGTTAGCAATACTAACATTAAGGACAAGACAATACATTATTAACAAAAATGCTCTAAAAAATGCTTTTTAGGTGTTTGAAAGAGAATCTGATCACTAACCATGACAGAAGAGCCCTCAATCATTTTCAACTTTCCTTTACATACAATCTCATTCTCTATTATAGAGCAAAGGCGCCACCTGCTGACTAAAAGAGAGAAATACTACGGTGACTCATTCACAACAATCTGCTATATGTACCAAGTCATCAGGAGAGTCTGCATGCAAGCCCCCAACTTGAATGAAGCTTCCTTCTTTTGCAAAGTGCACGTGTAGATGTTCGGGAATCGCAGACCTCGCGATTCTGTTGGGCATGTGAGAGCCGACCAAAAACTCATTGTTTAGATCCAACAGCCTCACGTGCAGGGCAACTGCCTCTTTCCTCTGCAGGGAGAAGAGCAGTAGTAGAGGTCAGGCAATATGTTGATGTTGTTGATAAATATTTTCTCATCTATGTTTTTTAGGGCTACACATGTTCAGACAAACTCACCAGTTTGTCATCCAGATGAATTCCACTGATTTCAAAGTCAAACATGAACAACTCTGCTACTCGTCTAGAGAGTCAAACATAAAGGAATATTTAAACTTCCATCACTGTGCATGATATCGTTATGAGATATTAATAAAATTATGTAAAGATATAAACAATAACTACTGTACCCACAGAGGTTTCAACACTTTCTACAGAACATACAATAAAACTAGATAATAGTAAAATTACCTCGTGTCAGGGTCCAGCTGAGCCACAACCTCCGGGTCATCCAGCAAATTTTTTAGACTCTTGCATAACTCAACATTAGTGTTCAGCCTGAAAGATACAGTTAGCAAAACAGAGCATGTTTCAAGTGTTTTGCAAGATCTGTCTCAACTACTGCATGCAGAAAAATGTCTTTAATCATTCTTGGTGTTGTACAGCTGTGAAAGACATTTGTGAAGGTGAGATCAATATGTCGCCTCTTACTTCTCTACGACTGTGCCAATCTCTATGCAGGTCTTCTCTGCAGCCTCACGGAACGCTGGATCTGGATGAGCTACTTTTACAAAGTCTGCCTGGATATGAGGACAATAATTACAAATTACCTATAGCTCAATATAATAATGACAAGATTGCTAAGTGAACCAACAAGCCAGACTTCCGAGGATTAAAGAAATATGCTCTCCATGTCACATATTACAAATTAAGGTATATATCCAGTAGAGAATATGCGAGTCACACTTTAGCTACAGAGCTGATGATGATTAATGACCAGGATGGACCAACACTGAATTTTTGAGGCTGATACCGAGAGAGTTCATAACATCAGAACAACTAATATCAGCTGGTATTCATCTATAACATCTACAAACATCATCTGGGAAGCTTGGAGTGTACAACAGCCATAAAATGACTGTTGTTCAATCAGTTGAAATGCAGAGTTTCCCACATTTGCAGCACTAAACTCACCAGATCAGCCACTCTACACAATCCATCTGAGAGCTGGTCAAAGGCCTCTACAGTCTCAACCCCTGGAGGACAAGAACAAGCTTTTTCCACCAGAACCTCTGTGTTTGTTAGAGCTTTCTTCGTGGCCACCTGGAAACCTGCAGGACAGCTCAGCTCTGGCACCCCAAACAAACCCTGCAACAACCAGAGGTCACAGAGAGAGAGAGAGAGAGAGAGAGAGAGAGAGAGACTGACATGACATGTGAACATGACATTTTTACGACAAACTAATTCCGCTGTATTATTTCATCAAGCCTGTGTGCAGACACAGTAAAAACAAATACAAACCACGCTTTTCTCGAACAGGTCCAGCCTCCTGAGAGGTTTGGCATTGAAAGCGGCTCCAACAGGGGACCACGTTGTGACATTTCTCCGTACATGCGTCCACAAGTTTCTGTGCTTCACAAAGTAAAGCAATCTTTTACACGCAGACATGTTGTACTTTATCTGCTGTGTGTCCTGCTAATATCTACCGGGGCTTGTAGTGCTCACAGCGGCTGACAGAGGACATGCTAAACTTTAGCTTTAACGTTAACCCGTTTGCAAAAGCCGGAAATTTGAGTAACTAATGTAAAAAAAAAAAAAAAGTTATTATATTCTACACTTTTCTCTTTAGGTAAAATAGAGACTATGTGTTTTGTTTTGTTTTTTTTTGCCATGTATGAAACAGACCTGTCAATGCTATAAACACAACCGCTCACATGTTAGCTCAATGGCTATCTATCAAAGCCAATATACGTAACAGTCGCAGCTGGTATTTTCGTGAAAAGATAGAGACATATATAAATACGTGTTAAAGAGCGTCATCTTCATAGAAAATAAAATGCTGTGATACTGTAATATCATTCAGAATGTGGCTGTAATTTTCTACGGTTGTAAGGAAACTGTAATTACAAACTGTACGAATCAAAATCTGTCGAAAGTGCGACAAGCTACCGAGCTACATTACGTGATGTCATCACGCAGAACAGACGTTAAGTCACATCGGTCCTTTTATTGTGAAGGGTTTTTTGATAAGTCCTTCACAATAAAAGCAGGTAGAATCATTCGGCAAAACTGAGCTCACTGAATCTCATCTTTGACTCAATACTTAAAAGCTGTTTTAAAAACATGAGGAATATCTAGCATGTTCGGATTATAAAAGACCAAATAACACTGAGAAACCATAGATAATGACAATGGAGACAGCAAAAACAGTTGGCGCTTTTAGCTGTATAAACAGCTGGTAAATGATTTATCAAGAAATCAATTATTTTGTCCTCCGGGATTTGTCTCAAAATACTGCAAAGGGCACCTGTCCACGTACCATCTGGGAAGCTTGGAGTGTACAACAGCCATAAAATGACTGTTGTTCAATCAGTTGAAATGCAGAGTTTCCCACATTTGCAGCACTGAACTCACCAGATCAGCCACTCTACACAATCCATCTGAGAGCTGGTCAAAGGCCTCGACAGTCTCAACCCCTGGAGGACAAGAACAAGCAAAAAGCTTAAGTAGTAGCTTAAAAAATAAAAAATAAAATTTTGTCTCTGCAAATCTCAAATAATGCATATCTATCATTAATGTCCAGATACTTATAAAGCAATCTCATTACTGTATAGTCCAAGTTACTATTTAGTTGAGTGAGGATTCAAGTTGAAAGAGCATTTAGTCCACACTGTAATCAGGTTTTGAGAGTTGGGTCAACTTAATGAAAATCGTAATCCATAACAAATCAGACACAATGCAACATTAAATGATTTGCCATTATTTTCCAGCAGGTGGATCACGCTCATGATGTAAATGTATAAGATTAAGTCCAACACAGAATACACCTTGAAATGATGTCTTTATTAATAGGAGGAATAACTCATTCATTGCACTCCACAACCACATTGCGTTAATAGTTTTCCTGTGAAATCTGTTTATTAAAGGTGTAGTACGAAAAACATTAAGCAAAATGTCATAAAGCGACTATTTAGAAACCTCCCCATAAACAAAACTAAACCATGTGACTGGCAAAATGTTTTAAGTCAACTCTGAAAAAGAATTTAATACTGAAAATAGGTAACACAGAACAATAAAAGGTCTTCCCAATATGAGAAATCACAGTATTTTGCAATAAGTACTTTTGGTAACTTGTACTCGGCAAAAAGGTACCAATTTGTGACATATGGCAAGACAATGCAGTTAAATGTAAAAAAAAAAAGAAAAAAAAGCTCAAATTTAAATAAATGTTTTGCTACTGACTGATCAACCCTTTCAGACGATGTCGTTCTCAATCACATATTTACATCTATTCACTAGGAATACAACACAAAGCTAATGAAAAAAAAATGAAATGGTATGGGGGCGAGAAAAAAAAAATCATACTCGTTCATTTGGCTCATATCAAAACATAATACGATCAAGCATTAAGTGTGTGGATTTACAAAGGAGTGCTGTAGTCAAAAGTCTGAACATGGATTCGTTTTTGTCCCAGTGAGTGTGCTTGGACATCAGCCGACCTGGAATTGTTTCTTTTCCTTACCTTAGCTCAAAAAACAACTGCATGTCTGAGACTACAGTAAACTTAGTTAACCCCTGAGTTTCTAATGCAAAACTAGTGTATGAAATACCTCATTACAGTGTATCTTAGTGCAAGCCAGCAATATGCTTGATTAAACAGAGGTATATTAGATAGCACCCAAGCGGACAAGATTCCCCAGAATGGTTACTCTGCTGGCCAAATCACAACAAGCAGTATGGGAGTTGGTGTTTTGCTCTGTATCCTTGTGAAAACCAGCAGTTCAAATGCTTGAATTTGTATTACATCTATAAACATGTTTTTTTTTTCATAGAAAATATAAATATCCCTGAATGAAACAGATTCACAGCATTTTCTCTCGAGGACTCCAGTGCTACTACCATAACATGGCCATCAAGTGTCTTTAAGGTCTCCAGTTACTGTCCATCTCCGTCTTTTCCTCTAAAGCCTGTAGTTCCAGCCGCTACGTCCTTCATTCGCTGTCGTGATAATTTACTGTCCGCTTCCCCCGGTTCCGGGTATTCACACGCGTCTTTCGCTGCGGTTTGCTGTTGTACGCCTCGTCGCTGTCCTCCTCCTCGTCTGAGGCAGCCCGTCGCCGGCGCTGCCTCAGCTGGCGGCTGGCAGTCCTTTCGCCGATCCCAGACCGTTTGTGACTTCTCCTCTTTGGACTGCTGTGGGACCCTGAGCTGGCTAATGAGTTTTCAGAGGCTGAAGACGACTGCTCGCTTTCCGAGTAAGAACTGTGGTTGCTGCTGCTGTAGCTTTCCTTTCGTTTGTGTTTTGGCTTCCTCGCGTTCCTCTTCCCGCCCCGTGAACGACCGACATCTTCCTCGTCCTCCTCGCTGGAATCAGACTGGGAAGAGGTGTCCTCCTCATTGCTGTTATCATCCCCTTGTTTGGATTCCCTTTTGGGACGCTTTGAGGAGCCTGACCTACCATTTTTATTGTTCTTGGACACTGGCTCCTCTCTCTCCTCCTCCCCATCTTCAGAGTCTGAGGTGTAAATACGTTTTCTCTTGGAAGACAGCTGATTCCTGGTTTCACTGGGAGAGGTTCTGTTAGACTCTCTCTTATTGTACTTGTCCTCCCTAGAAGCTGTGGCTGTTTTGTTGCCGTTTCTCTGTTTACCCTGGCTCACAGAAGCAGAGTCTTCCTCCGAAAAAGAGTTGTCACTGATGTATTTCTTTTTTGGTAGGGCTCGGAGACTCAGCCGTCTATTTGATGTGTTATCTGAATTATCCGACTCTTCGTCTGATGAGCCGGTGGAGCGTTTCCTCCTCGACTTCCTTTTGGGTTTGTATTCCTGCTCAGAACTCTCTGAAGCAGAGGTGCCACCATGAGGCCGTTTAGATTTGCTTTTGTTTCGTGCTGACCGCCTTGTCTTTGTTTCAACCTCAATTTCCTCACTGGAGTGATTGCTTTCTTCTTCACGCTCTTTGTCTTTTTTCAGTCTCGTCTTGCGTGGGCTGGATCTCTTTGGAGAATCACTGAGTTCGTCTGATTCTGCACCATCCAGTTTATTAGCTGAGGCAGATTTTTGTTTGTCTTGGCTTTTTGATGGTGAAACTTTACTCTTTTTCTTAGAGTCCTTGTGGATCACTTCCTCCACATTTCTCCCGTTTTGGTGTGGGTGTTTCTGGGAACTGTGGTCTTTGTCCTCTTCGTCTGAGCTTACAGGAGGTTTGTGTCGTGTCACTCTGCGTTCAGTGTCCTCTACCTCCTCCTCTTCCTCCTCACTTGTAATCCTCTTTTTCCTGGCTGGAGTGGTTGCTGTGCTTCTAGAAGGTTTCCGAGACACGGCCACCTGTTCCTCTTCCTCCTCCTCCTCCTCCTCCTCAGCTTCACCCGAACTCTCCTCTGCCGTTTCCTCCTGCTCAGAGTTGCTATCAGACTTGTGATGTTTTTCACTGTGTCCGTTCACATGGGACAAAGTATCTGCACAAGAAAAAGGGGAAAGAATCCAACTGATTAGAGAAACTTCAATCCCCATTTCCAAGCAAGCGGAACCTAGAAATCAAAAACCAAACATGACTGATGAGGACATTACTCACCATTTCCCTTTGTTTTAGCAGCTTGTCTTGACGTCCTCTGTTTGTTGGACCTCGTGTCGCCATTCTGCTGATTCTGGGAGGAGGATGAAGCGTCGCTGTCATTTCCATCCCCCTCGTCCTTGGATTCACGACCTGATTCTTTCATATTCCGAGAACCTAAAGAGTGGCACAGGAGCGGAACTGAGTAAAAATCTATCCCGTAAGCTCCCTAAAATAAAAGAATGCACATAGGACTGTTTACATTTGCGAGATCTGAAAGCAATCTGTATTCTCCATGAGGATCCTACTCTTTCTGACAGCTAAGAACACATAATTATTTGCCCACCCCGTGTTGACGGGCCTCCATCTGAATCTGAGCTGCTCTGGATCACTGCAGTGCGTTTGCTGGCCCGGGCTGTATGGCGAAGCCGGCTGCTGCTTCGTGTTGGCTTCTCCTCCTCTTCATAGTCTTCATCTGATGCCTCGAGGAGTTTGATCTTATTCACAGCTGCCCTCGCCGTCTTTCTCTTGAGTGACCTGCGGCCCGTGACTTCCTCTTCCTCCCTGTCCGAGCCCTGCGACGTGGCTCTGTCAGAGTCCTGGTGGTGACGTCTCTCCCTGCGAGACGACCGGCTGCTGTGACCGTTCATCTCCGCTCTGCCCTCTGAAAACGAGGCCACGGAGAGGGATGTCAACTGTGATTCACTGGGCTTTAGGTTTAAAGGGGATCTGCTGGGTCTGTAGAGTTTACCTGTCCGTTTCCTGTCTGCAGCAGCGCTGTTTCTGGTCAGCCGTGTACTCCTGCTGTTTTTACTCCTGCTGGGGTAGCGACGACCTGAAGACTGGGAGGACACTTCACCATCCTCACCCTCTTCACCTTCACTGTCAAACTCCTCCTCCTCCTCTTCCTCCTCCTCCTCTTCTTCTTCCTCCTCTTCACTATCACTCTCTGCAACTGGCAACAGTATAATATTTCCGGACATCATTTTTGGGTGTTTTTTTTCAAATGTTGTGTTATAATCTTCTAGTTTTTCTCTGTATCCAAATACAACACATGATATATTTGAAAACCAGGTTTGTTCCTGACCTTTTTTCCTCTGCTTGCCACAATTGCCTCTTGTAACTCTTGCTTTCTGTCTGCGCTGATGGTGCCTTGAGGAACCAGGACGTTTCTCCTCCTCTGACTCACTTGGCTCACTCTCACTGTCAGACTCTAAGGTAGAAAAACATGTCAATCACGTCAAGATTTAAACTAATGAGCTATCACACATGTCATTGCATGCTGGAAAACCACTCTAAAAATGTTTCCTCTGAAGAGTCTTTAATTAGGGGATGTAAAAATTCAGACCGGAGCTTTCAGTTTTCAAACTACTCCCACGCAACACAAGGGACAGTATCTGTCTCCATTATTAATGTGCAATGGGAATGCTAAACTAACTAAATGAGGTTAGTGTGCTGTGTTTGGGTAAAACTGTAGAACAATGATTAATCTGAGCCGGGATTAAGCAGTTAACTGATAATTACAGCCACATAATGTTTCGCTGTAACAGTCATGACCAGCTTTTTGTCATTTCAATGATTTATTATAATTTAAGGACCTATTAATGATGGAGGCAAAGTTTCTTTTGTACCAGGTGTTGACGAAGCAGCTTTGGAGACTGAGTCGTCCTCCGAGGAGCTGTGACCTGAGCTGCTGCTTCGACTCCTCCTGGCTCTCTCAGGAACAGACACTTTGGCTGAGGTAGATTTGGTCACTGACGTCGACTCCACTTTTTCCTGAGTTTTGACTGCAGCCCTCTTTTGACTGATGAGAAAAGAAGAATGCAACTTTTTATCAGACACTGACATGGAAGGGTAATTATCTGCAAGGATTTCATGTTCTGACACTTTACTTTTAAACCTCTGTGCTGTATTACTAAGTGTACAAAGGGGGAAAAAAGCTTGCCCACTGATCCACTCAATTGTTAAGCAGGTGAGCTGAGGAGAGGCTCGAGTCAAACAGACCTTGTTGTGGCAGTGGGCTGATCCTGTTGCTGCATTTTCTTGCGGAACCTCTGACTGCGACGGAGTCTATCACTGCTCTTCACAGCAGTTTTGTATTCAGATATGATTGTTCTGATTTTGTCCTCGAAGAAGGCCGAGAGTCGCAAAGTCATACTGTAAATCTACGACAGAAGAGATGAGTCAGAGAGACTAGAATATAAAACATAACATACATGATGTTTTTCCAGGCTTTAATTACTCCCCTACCTTGGAGCGTTTATTGGGTGTGTAGGCTTTAGCATTGGCAAATATTAGGCGGGTGTCTTTGCAAAGCTCTATAGGGTTTTCATAGTGGTCCTCCTCCAGGGTCCTTTTCACTGTGCCAAAGTCCATGGGTGTATCGATAATGTCATGGTAGTCCTGGACAGGCACACAAAACACCATTTACACTTCATCTTTACCAAAACACGGGAAGACACAACACTAAAATGTAACCTTCTGATGCTGCTTTGTCAATAGCGTGACTCACTGGATAGTTCTGAGGATCCACAGGCTGTCTGAACGGTTCTGAGTCCTCACACTGAAATATGTAGTTAAGAAGATTCTTGCACTGTTCCTTCCAGGCGTCTCTGTCTGGCACCACCTCTACAGAACGCTGCGAATATGAGGAAAGGAGACAGGAGATCATCATGACATGTAACACATGTTTATCTGCTGCTGCTGCTGAATCATTAACAGCCAATCTGCCACCAAACTGTCATCTCTATTTCCTCATACAGATAGGATGTCTTGGTACAAAGTTTCAACAACTGATGCTTATTAATTCTTAATTTGTGTTGTCTTGTTTTTTTAAATGCTGGCAAAGGTATGAAACTGCATGTATTATCCATCATATACACTGTGCATCTTTTTACCTGACGTAACCGGTGTCCAGCTGAGGTTCCTGGTGCTTCTGTATCCTCATCCTGAACACAATAATCAAAAGTGGGTTACTTGAATCTGAGCTTTAAACAGATTTTCCAGTGTTGCAGAGACTAAAAATCGAATACAACCGTCCAAATATTCAATTACAACTGCTTATGGGAGATCGGTGTCTCCTAAATGAAACAAATCACAACATTGACTTAAATGGACTGGACATTTGATGTAAATCAGGTACTCTTCCTGCACTCAGATCTACATTCGTTTATCAAACTAATATGTAGCTCTACAGCAATTTCAGGAATATGTGACACATACAGTGCATAAAATGAATAAATGTCATTGCACTTCACATCAAAGCTGTTTACTTACCTCTTCATCATCATCCATCTCCTCAACAGCATTGTAAATCTCCATGATATCTGTGCAGCTTGGATTACTGACGAAAATAGGAAAAATATTAGAACTCAAGTCCACAACACGATTTCTTTAAGTGTCACTGTGCTTTACTTTGGCTATCATCACATGTTCTATAGACGTCTTTCCCTTCAGTTGTTGACAGACATGTTCAGACACTTTTTTCCCTCTTACAGATTCTGTTTTTAAAATAATCAATTCAATCATTATGTGACACATTTTTTAAGTTGCAAGTGTAAAGAGGAGGAACTTACTTGACAAATTTCTGGAGGACATTTGTGATGATTTTTGCAGAGTGGGCAATCTTGCTCCTTGGCTCATTGAAAGTGCGGGCGTTATGTGCAATATACCTGGCATCCCAAATTAATGCTGAGAGGCGTCTGTGGACCACCAGAGGTAAGTAAATATACTGAGTTACAACTTCAATAGGCAGATACAGTACAAGGACAGATCAAGAAATTAGTCTAGAGTACAAATAATTCCAGTAATTAACTCTGATTAGCTCACATTAACAGGACTGGTGGGACTGACCTGTAGAATCTGTGCATGAGTCTCAGTCTGATGGTTCCCAGATCAGTAGGATAGGCGATCACAGTACAGTAGGTGGGATACTGGACCAAGTCCACAGGACCAGAGAAGGGAGCTGCAATCTCTGCAGCGAAAACACAACAATGTTAGTGTAACTGGGAAGAAATTCTTTCAGGGTTAAATGAACATGTAGATACCCTGATGTGAGTGAATGACTGAAAATGACCCTGTGACAGATGTGGAAGAGGAAGTACGTGTTTTTTGTATGCAACCTAAACACAGCTAAAGAGAGTGTGTGCGTGTGTGTGCGTGTGTGTGTATACACACCAACGGTGATGAGCTGGTCGATGCCAGCGATGATGCGTTCACACTCCTCGTCCCTGCTCCTCTCCCCCCACTCCCCTGGCAGAGGTTTGTACATCAGCTCGCTCATCTCATCTGCTGTCACAGGGATACCACCTCCCTCTGTCTCTGGCTGTTGAGCTGCACAGCAAAGACAAACTTGTTCAATACAGAGTGAAATTAACCACTCACCATACCTTCTAAGCAGACCTCAGTATTATGTGTGGATGTGACAGTAAATGCGAGGTTTTAATTACCATCATCTGGAATAGGCTCCACATCCCAAGGACTCAGTTTCTCAGTTTCTCCGTTGTCCCATCTAGCGCAAACACAAAGCCACAGTCAACTCTCAAACAAATCTTTGATGTTTTTTTCTTCATTAATTAACTAGTAAATGCATGTTACAGTCTCTAACAAGATGTTTTTATTTTGTTTCAATTAAAAACTAGAATTAATGCTACTGTAATAACAAGAACACTGAGTGTAATAGACATGATCCCGGTTCAATATGACTGTTAACTATACACTGTAATCCCTCTTAATGACCACTAGGGGGCAAACAGATTAGTCATGGCCAATTGGCTATAGACTGAAAAACCACACATAATGGTTAAAAATAAGGATGTAAGATCTAACATCAAATATATTTTCAGGAGAGGAAGTGTTTGGCTTGGATTTGTGTTCACCACTCGTTGTCATTGTCACAGTCTCGAGGCAAACAACACAGAAGTGTCAGCCCCATATTTCATTTCACTCACTGCTGTCTAGCGAGACATACAGTGTCCGAGCTTTAAATAGTGACAGCAGCGACAGTCAAAATCAGTGTCTTAACACCCCCCTCCCATTCCCCTGTCCTGACAGCACACTGTGTTTTCCCCACCTGACTTTGAAACACTGGAAGAGACTGTCAGGATATTCTGGCTGGTAAGGCTCCTGACAGACGATGGTCCCAAACCACCAGGCATCATCTATTACTGAGCGAAACCTGTCGTCTGCAACAGGGAAAATATTATCAAATTCAGGAGAAGGAGAACAAAAATGGCACCTATTTATGCAGGAGGCAGCAGTGATGAAGCATTTGAAACAGGATGTATGTGAACAACAACAAAACCGCATTTATCAGCACCTACACGACGCAGAGCAGTAATGCACAAATTGAGAATGATCCTCACGCTGTTATAAGGCTCTTAGGCTTTCAGAAATGTTGGCATGAAGCTATTAAATTCACTCTAGGGAGCGTCTTTCCTCTGTGTAGATTAATGTATATAAAAACTGATGAAACAGAGACGAAGAGGAAGCTACTTAACATCTCTAACAAACAAACTTACTTGGTTGCCAGTTTCGACGGAGTGCCTCATCATAGCTTTGCCTCAAAACCAGGAAATCTATAACATCTGGCATGTCGTGATACCTATGGGAGGAATCATATTTAATGGGGAAGTACAATAAATTCTGATGTTGAATCAATCATGATGATGATGAAATTTTATATATATATATGTGTATATATATATATATTCAGTTCATACAAGAGGCTCAAAGGCCACATTCATGTTTGGTTGCTTAGGAGAATAAGAAAATCAACAATGTGCGAGTTCATGAAACTGAGCTTCTTACTTGACAGAGAACGACTTGTCTGTGATTTTGCCAGTGCCATGGTCAATAAGAGTGAGCTTCAGACAGCAGAGTGTTGGAGGGCAGACTTCATATTTGATCCCAGTGATCTTCACAAACTCTTGGTCCTAGGAAATACACACCAGGGTCTCCATTAATTCAGTCTGCTTTTCAAAGATTTGTACTTACACTAATGAGCTGAAACATTGTGACCACTCAAAGATGACATGAACAACGTTGGCCAAAGCGTCTGGCTTGGAGCATCTCTGAAACATCAAGCTTTGTGGGGCGCTCCAGGTCAGCAAAAGGACACTGGTCCATAGAGACAAACCACAAACTGGTGCATGGATTTACAGGGGCAACAAAGACTGGTCCAAACCAACAGAAGGGTACCGTGGCACAAATTGTAGGAAATTATAACGATGGTTATGGGACTATTGTGCACTGGGGCTGCATAGCCACAGAGCAGTGAGAGTGCCCAAGCTGGTCAGAATGTTTTGGCTCATCAGTGTATATTGTACATTATCTTGATTTTCTGTGTTTTTAATGACCTGAGATTATGTTCAATGGTCCTCTACCATGACTTTCCTACTTATCCTCTAATTTGCCTTAGTCTTACCCGCAGCTCCATTTTCTTCCAGGGCTGTTTGTCTAAGTTGATTGGGTACAGTTCATTCCGGCTCACCGCCTCAACATAGGCTTCATGTCCCTGTCGAAAGTAGATCACCTGACAGACACAGAGAACGCCGGCGCTTAGAAAGTTTACTGCTATCTATGCAATACATTGGCTGTGTACTTAAGAACAATCGAAAACATTAATATCTAACTACATCTCCCAATCCTTCTTTTCATTTTGTTTAGGGTTCATTTGCTGAGTTCTTTGAGTAGATTTCTCTGTTGTGCTAATGCAATGACCTAAAGTCTCTTGAGGAAGAATTAAGCTTGCTCTTGTTGTTGTGAGCAGCAGGATGTCAAGGCTAAGTTACGTCTGGAAAAATATTGATTTATGTTTAGAGGCAGAGCAGAAACTGGGGGATTAGGGGAAAAAAAGAAGCTAAAAACAAATATTAATTTGTACTATCTCACTGCAGAACGGTCTCTTTATAATGAAACTATGGCTCTGTAAAAACACAGACCCTAATATTAAGCACACACCTCATCGCCCATTTGGGGAACAAAAGGAGACTTCCTGGGGATGACATCAGTGATCCATGGTGAGGGTCTGAACTCATTGGACACTTCTCTGTTGATGGATGGTCTGGCCTTTGGACGCTGATTGGATGGAAAATATGAAATATAAACCTGTCTAAATTATTTCTTGCAGAATTCATCATTGTATTTCCTCAATGACAGAATCTAAATCACAGTCTGGGTGATGACTAATCGGTGATGTGTCAGGATTAGTAATCTCATGAGTGGAGTAGTGTATCTGTGTCTGACGACTCACCCGAGGTGACTTGTTCTTTGCCTTCTTGGCCTTCTCTTTGCTTTTTTTCCCAGGTTTTTCATCCTCATCACTCTGCTGCTGCTTCTCCTCCTCTTCCTCATTCTCTTCCTCCTCCTCTTCGGAGGTGCTGAGTCTGCGCCGCACTCGTTTCCGTGACGACAAGGGGGTGGAGGGCTGCAGGTTGATACCAGCGTCTGCCGTCCAGTCTGAGTACTCGCTGGATGTGTGGCTGTGCAATCGAGAGCAGTTATGATTTGTCATTTTTAGTTACATGGATGAAAATGGGCAACACAAAAACTTAATTAACCAAACTGTTTTAACCTGCTTGGGGTACCAGATGGATGGAGATTTCCACCTAGGTCAACACAGAGGAGTAGTTTTAACATCACAGTCATTACTTTCCGGGTTATATCATAATTTTTTGTGACTGGAGAAAACCCTTTTATCTGGTACTCTAAACAAGTTCAAACAAATTACTCTCCAACAATATGTGATCCTGTACGTCTATACAACTTTATACCTTGAGCTGTCACTGTTCCACTCCTCCTCATCATTGGACGACTCCAGTTCACTCCCATCCAATTCATTGTCCTGAACAGATTCAAAACAAAAATAAGAAATTGCTTAAAAATCAAAGAAAAAGAGAAAAAAAGGCTGCAGGTGTGCTTTTTAAATTTTCCCCAAAGTCACAGCAGAGTGGAAAATATGATACCTCAGTGTGTACCTCTGAGCTTGCGGTCTCTTCTCCCTCTTCACATGACAGGTCAATGAAATCCATCGTGTCACCGCGGCTGTGGCCTCGCTTAGAAGTGGGAGGCTCATCATCTGAATCATCCTGGGGGGACAGATGGGACTGACTCAACACCAATGCAAAGTTTTGTACAGAAATAGTTGCGAACTGGAAAAAAAAGCTGAAATCTCTGATAATAAATCAATAAACCCAATCCTCCAGAGGACATAGTGAACATTACTATACACAGTCTAGAGAGTACTTTGATACCATTCAACACCTTTAAGGAATATGTTGTAACATGTAAATATGGGTACACAAACCATTTAAGACTTCCTACACTATTGAAGGAAAAAGAAACCTACTCGGCAGCTACTGTAGATAATGCGTCTCTTCTTTGCATTGTACAGAGCCACCTCCTCGTCTCCTTTGGCTGTTCGGATGTCCTCCTGGTCCCTGAAAAACAATTTCCACAATGCTTAAAATTAAAGAGGAACATCATCAAATTTGAGAGTAAACTGAGATGTGTGTTAATATGAATAAATAAAATGTTAAATTCAGTTGGATATGATCTAAATATTGATCTGAGCTAAAACAGGAGTAGGATATATTTCCATTTACGTCATTTTAAAACATGATATTATAATCAACTATGATCTAACGAGAGTCCTCAGTCACACGTGCCATACATTCAGCTGTGGCTGGTAAAAAGTAATACCACCATCTCAGATATCTACCTGTAGCTGCTGGGTGCCAGTTCAGGCACCACCACCCTGCGTCTCCAGGCCTGCAGGTCTCTCTCAGTGGCCATCTGGCTGCGAGGAGCATTCTGGTGCATCTGCCGGACGCCCTCCACCTGTCCACTGCGGCGCAGGCCGACATTAGGAGGTGACTGCACATCTGCTCGATCATTCACAGACACTGCAGTGAAGGGAAAAAATCCCAAATATTAACCTTCAGTAAATGACTGTGCTGTATTTTCAGGACATTGCGGCAAACTACCAAAATCACACAGTTGGCCTGCAACAGCTGACCAGATCAATACATCAGCTAAAACAATCTAATGCAGCTCTGGTGCTGTATTGATACCTCTGCGTGGTGTGCTTGGTGCTGGTGCCAAGGCTGGGCCCTGTGCCTCTGCTTGCCCCTCTGGCCCTACTCCAGCACCCGGTGCTGACTCTGTCCCAGGCTGGTTCTGTCGGTCCTGTTGCTCCTGGAGCTGTCGGATGGCCTCATCCAGAAGGCTGCTGCGTCTTACCGTGACCTCCTCATGCTCTGCAGTCTGCTGGCTGATCACCTGCTCCACCACCTCGCCATCACCTGAGGATGTCATCAAACAGGGAAACCAAGAGCATGAGTGGATGGTAGTGTAGCTTCACACTGGACATATACTTACAGCAGGCTGCAAATATAGTTGGCTGATAAAGCAATTTTGTGATTTATGAATTTAAAAAATGTATGTTGGGCTGATTATGGTCACATTAAGGTCTTACTGGTGGCTACGTATCCCAGCTGCGGAACCAGGTGTTCAGCAGCAATGTTCTCCCTCCCTGGAACAAGACGCTGGTACCTGAGGTTAAAAAAAAAAAAAAAGTAAAACATTGCTATGTTTATTAAGATACATTTAAATAGAAGACAGCTGTTTATGCCAACGCTGACCTTTCTATTAAGTGTAACAGGGACAAAAAGACTATAAAGTACATAAAACAACTGCTGTAATCTACTCAGTAATGTTTTTAATCGTGGTTTAGGGCATCAGGAACCTGCATGGACTAAACATTAAATAAACAGAGATTGTATTGCTGCTGTATAACTAAAAGAAGATCATGTCTACCTCGGTGGATGAGGATTTCCATCCACGTCCACCAAGAAGGGCGGGGGCATGAGATGGGGTGCCTGCTGTGTTTGTTCATCCAACACAAAGCCGTTGGCGTCCCGGATCAGCGGCCTATAGTCTGTGTGGAAGAACACCTGGTCTGGAAGCTGTGTGGAAACCAGGAGGGAAGAAGCAGGATAAGATACCATGCTGCTTTTGTTGTGTTCATGTGATGGGAAATAAGGTTAAAAGGCTAAAAATAACATTACTGTGGCTGTTTACCTGGCAGGAAAGACAAACTCTTTGTGTTAAGATTTAAATGTACATTTGCAATTTATTCTTGCCTTCTCGTATGGCTTGGAACTGCCGAAGCCAAAGATGAGCAGATGGCCGTGAGAGTCTGTGCAGGCGAAACGTTGGCCATCGGGAGTGAATTTGCAGTCGAACACGGCTCCGTGACCCTGACCCTCAATCTGGAAGAAAAACACAAAATCACCCCAGGTACAGAAACTCATTAACAGGGAAGGCAAAAAAAAGGAGTTTTTAACAGTAGCCAAATGTTTTTTAGTTTTAGTTTTTAATGCAGGTCTTCAGTATGTGTTCACACTTTCAGATCCTGCAGGGCCTCAGAGAGGATTTTTAAAAATCACATTTTGTTTCCTCCTCATCACTAAATACGTAATAAACTAAGTCTGTTTTGTTACCATGTTGCCTATTACTGTATTAGTCATGCTGTGCATTGTGATATGTTTCTAAAGGAACATTGTTGACAAACTGCTGTGTTCTCCATCCTGTAAACACTCTGTTCGGATAGTGTGTCGGTGTTACCATGTTAAAGTAGTGCTGTGTGTTCGTCCCCCGCAGCAGATCCCATATGAAGACATTCCCATCATGGCCAGCAGATAGGATTATTCTTGGGTCAAAAGGGTGCGGTTCCAGGACAAACACCTCAGCCTCATGGCCCTGAAAACAGAGTTCATGTTTAAGTTAGTCAGTTTGTAAATGTTAAATTGGGTGGTTGTGATGTCCACTATGCTCAACATTTTACAAAGAGAAACACAACACTGTGCACAATTACTTTAAGGATATGTAGCAGCTGTCCTGTGTAGGAGTTCCACACTTTGAGGAGATGGTTGTTAACAGCCGTGATGACTGTATTGTCATGGCGATCCCACGCTACCATGGTGACTTTGGGTTTGAAGTAGCTTTCCTCTTCACTCAATGCTTCAGCACTGTAAAAAAAAAACCATCAAATTTGAAGATACACATAGCACAGGTTGCAGAGCTCTTTACTCAACAGAAATGACAGTGAGATAACTGGCAGCTTGTATCTGATGCTGCGAGTATCCCTGGAAATGAAGACCTTGTTTCCCATAATTTTATTTCCTGTTCCAATGAGCATGTTGCTACCCGTTCCCCCTTCACAGCATTGTGCTACTGAAGAAGACAAACAAGTTTCATTCATGCTCAAAAAAAAAAAAAAGAAAGGAAGAAAATCTGCAGTGCTATTTCCTCTCTTGTGCCAAAAAGCAACCCAGCAGATTTACCACAAATAATAATCCAACACTGAACAGAATGGCTACATTTAGTTTGACTTCCTCAGTTGTATAAACAATTAACTAAACCCATGTGATGATTTTCTTTTTCAATGAAACAGAAACCCTCTTTTATTGTTTTGCACTTCATGCTGAATACATTAAAGTGGACCCTTTGCAAATTAACACCCAGAACTGAATCTAAATGATTCATAAAAAATATAGCTGAGTAAAATGTTAATTATATTGGTTATTAAATGTCACAATGTAAAAAGCAGTGAAAATGTGTAAATGTCTTCGGCAGATTAAGAACTGTCAGTGAGGATATTTTATAGTTCTTCCCAAGACAGAAAGACAAGCTCTGGGTGGTGAACAAAAAAATGAAGGTAGCTCAAAGTCCAGCTACATTTATATTCATATTCAGTGATATACTCATTGGCACACATACATTCTCTCTATATGAATGTATGAATTCTATATGAATGACTATGAGGTAAGACCTGAGTGTTTGGAGACATTTCAAGTTTGACACTATGACTTTGTCCTATTACACATGGCTGTCTGATGGTAAATAAATTAAGGTCAACACGCAGGTTAATATAGCAATGAAGAAAAGAAAATCTCACTCAATATCATTCAGAAATAATAATATTACTTATAGAAGTCCAACATCTTTCAGTCCTTAGCTGAAAGTGATGTAAAGTCTTCACAACCTGTTAGTCACTGCTTCACAGACAGATGAGAGCCAACTCTCACACAATCTGACAACTGAACAAATAAAACATTTGGGCCAATGGATTCCTCAGCTGACATCAGCACCTGGTTCACTTGGACATGCTCCGACAGCTCTTTGAGGCAGCTTAGACAGCAAATGGTTGCGCCTCATTTAACAAATCTGCCAGATACTTTTACAGCAATTGAGAATCTTGTTCTTGCATATCCTGTTGCTTGTACAGCGTATTTCCTCATCTCATTATATTATTTCTGAGAACAGATAGATGAGATCACTTTCATCCACACGGATGTGTAACTTTAAAAGTTGGTCCTTACCCTGGAAGAGTGGCGGACATGTTGAGCAAGATGCACCTCCATTGCTGCCGCTGATGGAGCTTCCAGATCCGTGCTGTCCCATCACGACTTCCGCTCACAAACCTGAACCACAGTGACACTGTTACATTTCATTCACCATTAACTACAGTGCTAAATACATGATGCAATAAAGCAATTGAATATACAGTCGTTTTATCATACCTTTCACCTGAGTGGCAAAACTGGATGCTATCAACTTTGTCCTACACAGAGACAACAGAAATATGGAGAATGATCATTACACTTCTGTGCTATGGCTGATGCAGAGCTGAAAGTTTATGTGAGCACGTTCTGTTTGTATAATCTGCTACAGCAGCAATATAAACATTAATCTGCTCTTGAGAGGGTTCTTACCGTGTGCTCATGGAGCTCTGATATCTTTTCTGGACTGCCGCTTCCCAAGTAATATATTCTGATGACATCGTCGGTACTTCCTGTTGCTAAGAATATCCCACCTGAGAAAAAAAAAAAAAAACTTGTATGTCTATCAAAATTATATGCTAGCTAGATGATAATTCTGAGAGCCGTGCAATGCTAAAACACAAGTAGTAGCGTTTACATACAACATAACAGTCTACCTTAAATGACTTATTACCTGGACTGAATGAGGAGCACACAGTCTGAACTCCTGGCCTTGGCCGCTCTGTAAATTTATGTGGCCGATCACTTGAAGGACAGTAGAGAAAAAGATTTTACTGACAGGAAAAGGGCTTTTTACTGACACACAACAAGAACACAGTAAAGACAGGAGCAGTGCTATTTATCAGTCCAACAGTCAGTGAACGTTTCATCTACTCTAACCGGCATTTCAACTTCAGATGTGATTACAGTCAGGTCAGATGTCGTGTCATTGTTTTGTCAGATGAAGCTCATCCACATACTTTGAAGAGAACAGACACCTTTTAGCTCAAGTCTCTACTGTAATCTAACTAGTTTAACCCTTTTAAATAAATGCTTTCTACCTCAGCTTTTTAAGCCACAACAAGCACTTTTCATACTCAGTGTTATAAATTAAAAAGGTGCTCTATTAGTGCTATAGTCACAGTGTTGGAGCAGGATGAAAAACTGTCAACCCAGTTTGGCTTGTTTATCAGTATTTGCTGCAGGCCTACTGTCAATTTACAGTGGGAGAGCTGACATTTTTAACTGCCATTTACATGACAGTCTACAACTTAGCATGTTACGTTTGCCGGGAAAGTTGTTAGTTCAACTGATACATAAGCAAACAAGACTTTTTCTTTTTTTTTTTCAAACAGCAACAGCCATTCTGTTTCCTTTGAATCCTTATTATATCGTTCTCAATTTTTAGCTTTCATAAGCTAACTTTTAGGGTAGCAGTAATATATTAACTTATGAGAGCTAACTTTTAGCTTATGATAGATTTTCAAGGTTTTATCGAAACACACAGTATTCATGGCAAACAGTGATATTCAAAAACAATTAACAGATTCTTAGTTAGATTTTTAAAAATACTATGGCAGAATGTTTGTGAATGAAAACCTCTGAAACACACATGCTGTTACCTAACAAGCAGCACCCACCTGAAGTTGATGTTGTTGACGTCCCACTGCCAGAAGCAGACCGTAGCATCAGTTCCAGTGGACAGCATGTAACGTTTTGAGCCCTTGGCAAACGGTGAGAACTGAAAACACAAAACATTCACAGATCAGGCATCTGAATCACTCTGGACTAATTTATACATTCTGCGTAGACAGTCAAATATTCACACCTCTCCCTCTTACTATCTAAGTCTGGCCTAAATCCTGATCTTGAGCCAACATGCAGAAGACCTTGGTTAAATTTTATTTACTGGTGTGCAACACAGATCCTCAGCGGTTCAAGGGATGGTGTGAAAATCAACAATAATTGACAGGTTCTCTGGATCTGAATAACACTGTTCTGGCACTGTATAAGAGAACAATGTTCTCACACTTGGCTAAGGGATAAGTTGTCATAGCAATAAAGAGAAGATGACATGAAGACTCATGGAAACAGATGCTCCAAATAAAACAAGACCTTGCCAGACTTACTACCAACTCTTCTTGAATTATTTCAGTCACTGTCAATTTGCAAAAACATATTACTACTACCCAACATATGCCATAGCATATAAATTAATTAATTAAAATAACGAGTACGGTCATAGGTGGAAAGAAAAAAATACGCTTAGTATATTGCGATTTTTTTAAACACGATAGCCCCACATTAAACATGACTGTATATTAGATTCCTTTACTTGAAGGGAGGTAATGGATCCACTGTGCCCCTGCAGCACAGCCACAGGGGCACAGGTACGAAGGCACCACACACGGATGGTCTTGTCACAGCTTCCGGCGGCAATTAGCGTGTTCTCATAATTAACTGCCAGGTCTGTGATTTCTGCAGAGTGTCCTCGCAACGTCGAATGAAGCCTTCCATCGAACGAAGACCAAATCTTCACCAAACAGTCATCCGAGCCCTGAAAAAGAGAAAGAATAACTTTAATATTTTTACCTCATCATACATTAGAAAATAAGTCTTGGAGGCATAAGTAACTTGGATCTGATCTAACAATGTTACATATGTACAGTCACAGTCAGCTGAGTGTTAAAATCTTAGAAGTGCTGTATCAAAAAGAAAATCAGTGCTTTAAAGGATCCAAACAGACTTAAAATTACTGCGATCACAAAACATTATGCAGGGGTGTATTTTTGAGTGGAGAGGGTATGTAGACAAATTCCGTCTTACTGTGAAGATCCTGAGACCGGTGCGATCAAATGCGATACAGTACACTGCAGACAGATGCCCCAGGATCCGCCTATGCAGTCGCATGTGCTCATAGTTGCTGACAGGATTGATGGAGCTGAAGCGATGCACTCCCGTCAGCTCTCTCCCTCGATGCACCTTCACTGTTGATAATAAGATACCAATGATCAGAAGAGTGATGAAACTAAAGGACTGCAACAGGACTGGTACCAGCACAAATGCAGCAGACGTGGGACATATTTAATCTAATGTGGGCAGGGACAGGGGCATTTAAATCACAGAATGAAAAGAAACATATGGGAATACAAGAGGCTGTTACTCTTGGGCTTAACAAAGTATGCAAATGTTTTGTATTTCAATAAATCTTATGCCTCTCATTACAGCACCAAATAAACTTTTTTAGTTTAGTCACTGCCATTCCTAATTCAAATCCAGTCTGTAAACAATAACAATATCACTGCTGCTCTGAAGTCAGATGCATCTGGTTTGTATCTGTTACTATGGGAAATGACAAAATATCAGAGAAACATGAACACCATCCATAATGTTTTTTTTCTGCTTTAAATTCTCGCTGCCTCAAGCTTAAGTTTTTCTAAGCATGTAATGATTTTCTGTTTGTGGGGTCATGCCTTCCAAAAGGTGGTGTACTGAACAGTTGAGTAACTTCGATAGCATTCCTTCTAAAATGAACTAAATATCCAAAAGGCGGCCTACATGTGCATTACTTTCCCTAAGGAAGGACAGGTTTTAAATAAAAAACACCATTGCGAATAGGCATAATGAGAACATCTGAAGCAGTGTGCAGGAAAAAAATAATTCTGTGCAAATCTCTATATGAAATGATGACTTATAATCACAATTACTGTCATCACAATAGCAACAAAGACTGCAGTCTAACAGGCTGCATCAAAGCACCCAGTCTGGCTAAGTCATTGCAGTGGACCATACTTAGATTTGCCAAAAACAGACTGACAAAAGGCCTTTAACAAAAATTTAGATAGTCAGGAAAAAAAGAGTAATACACAGAGCATTACACAGTGTGCACAGCGCGTAACTTAGGACTTGAATTATTGCATTACCCAGTTATTCAATGACTTGTCAGTGCACACATCACATGCATGGTTAGTGGAGGGCATTTAAAAATACTGCCAGACGATTCCATGCCAAGAACATGTAACAAATCCCAACACATCCACTTGTCCATTTCATTTTTCTAAACGCACAGAACAGAGGAACATCGAGCAAGGCCAGTCGTACCTAAGGGTGGAGGGTTCTTGCAGTTCAAAGGCCTCTCTGGTGGTCTGCCCCGGTGAAGGGCTGCATATGATGAAGCTTTAAACCACACACTGTCGCAGTCTGAAAAACAAAACAGAAAGTTCAGAGATGACGATTCAGCTGATCAGCAGCTGCTTGTGGTGAGGGGAGTATATCAGTTCTGACGGCTGCACAAACCAAGAAACAAATCAAACCTTTATATTGTGTAAAGCTCAATATTCATCAGTGTAAGTGGCATGTATAATTTCCACTACGCTGTCAGTATTGGGAACAAAAACTTATTATAAATTTCTATCCCCAGGAATAAGAGGAGTTCTGAAGATTGTGTACCTTTCGGGGTCCTAAGCATCGACTGTTTTCCGGACCCCAGGAGAGAATGTACACCTGGGACACATGACGGCACCTCTTTGTCAAGAAGTGGTCCAATCTGCTTACATATCTGTAGCAAATGGTCTGGTGCAATGTGTCTGTTGGCTGCAACCTGTCAGAGCAAAACAAAGACTGAGTAGTGATGTGACACTGCATACAGATCACTGCTGAAATGACCAGACAATTAATGGATTGAGGGAAAATGAATCAGCAAAAAAAAAAAAAAAAGACTAAAATGCCAGACAACCTTTTTTTAAAAAAAAGGAATTGCTGCTCTTTTGGATCATTGTAAACTTAGATTAAACTTGGGTTGATTTTGTTTTAAGAGCAAATCTTACATACAGTATAAATTAGAAACAATGAGGTATGTGAAAACTGGCAACCAAAGAAATCATATTGTTATCTTGTATAATGCTTGATTTGAGACCTGTGTATGAATATATTATAAAACCGACTATATAAATAACATTTTGTGGTATTTATGTTATGTAATACCGGGAGTTTTAAGACTTTTCCAGGAGCTGCACTTTCGTGAAAATACATGTCTCATAGGGTGTCTGGTTGTTTCATGTGCTTCTCAACTGCTCTTCTGGGAGGCGGGGCCTCTTATGCAAAACTTTCTCATTTTACGGACCAATCAGAGCGCCGGTCACATGCACAACAACGCAGATACAGCGCATCTCGGCCTCTGATTGGTCAGCGGAGACGTCGCTACGTGCGAGGAGCCGAACTACCCACCCTATCTGCAGTACAACAGTCGGGACTAAATAATATTAAACGCTCCGTTCAAATGCCGTTTTCTGAGCCAACATATCGCAGTTCCCACTCCTGAAAAATTAACCCAGCGAGAAGGAGCTTTTCAATCGTCCCGACTCACGCACCTTGAACAGTAGTGCCAGCAGGAAAAAGAACAAAGACCGTAAACAAGCACGGAGCGTGGACACACAGTCCCCCTGTCACAAGACAATAACAACCGCCGACAATGAACTTAACAACAGACTGAAGTTAAATCTCACCACATCTTCATATGTTCTCGGGTGCTCGTTTCCAAGCCAGTCCAGTCTCCTGGGCAAGAGCTGTTGAAAAATAAACAAGAGTTTTTTCCCCATATATAAAGCACAAAAAACCGCCAGCAGGTACATATTAAGCTAGTAAAAGACACCGGGTGATGTCAAACGAGTGAGACGTACAGAGGTATTAAAGAGTCGACAGAAGTGAGACAAGTTTTATACCGAGACTCAGTCAACACGGACAGATAGCAGCAGCTAGCAGATAACAAGCAGCAGAGACAGCGGGGATACACACCTGATATTCCTCCAGTTCGCTCGCCAGGACCTGCAATGGATTAAAAGAGTCGATTCAGACCCAGACTGCCTCTATTAAAACTAACTCTATTATCAACTAGCTAGTCAACTATTTAAAAAGACTAACACACTGTGCCAGTCAAGGCACGCCAGCTCACCTCAGCCGCTCTCCGACATGGACCCGTTGTTAGGAAACGAGAAATCAAGTAATAGAGCTCTGAAATTGAACAGGGAGGAAATTAACCGTGAGAAAAAGCAGTTGGGTTATCAATTAGCACGAACCGTATCGTTGTAAATTGAGCTATCAGTTGGGGTTTACTTCTGCGGCTTACCCGACTCAAGGAGCGAAGTGTTCCGATTTTTGGCCATTGAATCGGCCGTGATTTTGGAGAGGAGAAACAAATTTCAGGCTAACTTTATGACTACAGAGAACAGGATATATTTATTTAATTTCGGCTACACAGCTCTGACCCCCTCCACGGTTGCTCCCGCTTTCTATTCAGCCTGTTTGCAGTCGCCATTGGAAGGATGAGGCCTCAGCGAAACGAGTTACTTCCGCCACAGCGGAGCAACACAGGAAAAAGGGGGTGGGGAGGAGCGCCCTCTCAACAAAAGACGAAAGTAAACGTTAGCTGACGAGCTGGCGACATTTGCATTATTTGAGTGTTACATCACACAGATACGATTCTCAAACCCATTTGGAAAATAAATTATTCATAAAAAAATAATGATAAATAAAAAAAAAACGTTACACGCAACGCATTAATCAAACGTCCCCCCCTTTTTTATCGACCAAGGTCGTGAGTCCTGAACATGACGTCATAGGTAATGGCTGCCAAATTTGCTTTATTAATCTCTTTATTGATACGTTATGTTTTATTAATTTTCTAAAAAAATAATCAGGTTAGTCCTCTGTAGGAGCGAAGGGGCACTACAACATGGTCACTTAGCTAATTTCTATGTTGTACTCAGAGGTGAGTCATTTATTAATGTTAATATTGATGTAATGATATATAGCCAATTGGTATTCATTCTAAATATTATTTCAGCAATCAGCAAGTTTTTTAAGCAGTGTTGTCTGGGGCCCAGAGATTTTCAAGAGCAGTGGAAAAGAGGGCCCATATGTTTTCAATATGCTTTGTTTATTTTATTTAAGAATAAAAGGATTTCCCAAAACTGTTTGTTTGAGGACGGAGTTTATAGTATAATCTTAAAGTAATCATAAATGAGTTACCGCAGCTTATTTAATGCTCATTTGGCCAAATAATAATTGTTAATGTTCAATGTTCATTTAATACTGAATGAAAATATGGTCAACACAAATCTGCTGCAGACATGTGGGCTAAAGCTGTTGAATATTGTTTCATTTAACAGAAGTGGAATGGTATGTATCTACGTTATTCATGTGGCAGGTTTATTAGAATGCATTGCAGCAACATGTGCTGTCAAACAGCTCAACCTAGAAAGCCTTTACACCCAGCCCTCATCATGGGTGCCAGTGTTAGATATCACAAGGTAACAGTCACTGGGAATGAAACATGAAAGTGAAAACTTCGTACTTGACTCACAGGCTACTGTTTACCAACAACTGCCTTATTTATTGGATATATTGTAGGTTAGGAGAACCTGAAGGGTCAAGCAAGGCTGGATTACCAACTTGGCAAAGGGGCTCAGTTTTTAGGCTCAACCAGACCAGGGGCCCTGTGTCAAAATATGATAGTGATTATCATTGTATTTTATGCTATGGTCACATGGTGCTTTCTTCTAACTAAAGTTACATTTCATCAGATTTACCACAAACTGACATGCAGAACACCTGTGGCCACATAGAATTACAGTATAAGAGCAGTGGGTGGTGTCTGCATATAGTGCACTATATGTCCTATATTTGATAGAAATTTGGAGGCAAAAGGAGTCCAACTGCATATTTAACACAAGTTAATCTGGCCACTAATAGTTACGTTTTTTTTTATAAAGCTTTGTACACTACAAACATTTAGCAAATTCCTGGTTAGGATGATGCTATCAATTTAAAAAGATGTTTAACCATCATATTTTGTATTGTTGAGTAGAAATACGTGACAACATGTAGTTAATACTTCTCCAGAAGTGAAGCACATGAAGTTAAACCAGCTGCTATATGAATATACCTGAAATGTATATGATATAACTAATATCCAACTGGATCTCGAACAAATCAGTCTGCCTACTTTAGGTTTATAGCTATAAGATATATCTCCATTAGTGCTCTTACTGGAAAACGATATAATTATGTTCTCACTTCAGTGGTTAAAAATATCAGTAATCGATTTATGGTAAGAAAAGGGAAACACCTGTTAATCACAGAATGGAATACACAGTAGGGTGTAATACTGCACATAGGTAATGAGAACCACTTAAACACTTAAGAGAAATTCCCACTTTAATTGGCATTTTATACCACTGATAACAAAGAAAACATTTTCTTTTTTTTCCTTTTTTCTTTTTCTTTTTTTAAAAAGGAAGAAACTGTACATTAGTAGAGAAATCCCAAAACCACGATGATACAACAACAGATTTGTGGCAAATACATTTTGTTGACTGAAGTGGAAATACAGTTATCCTAAAAGGATAAACACAGCAAGTATGATTGACTCTGTAATGCATTTTGTTTTGAGCCCAGCTGAGAATACGAATCAACTGCCCTCAAATGTACCATCACAGACTGCCAAAAAAAATAAAAAAATCAACATGATCGATTCCAGTACTAGTGAACATTATTAAAGTGAACGTTGTGAACAAGATGTTACTTAGCATAGAACACAACTCTCAAACTTCCAATCATCCTATTTTCTATCAAACACATAGCATCACGATGTATGAAATTCCAAAACAGTACAGGTTACAAAATCCCTCAAAATGCCACCTCAGGAATGTCTCAGGTAAACTCTCCCGGAACTGATCATCAAATTCCTGATATAGGCACGACTGCATGTCATGCAGAAAACTACAACCTAAAAGGCAAAAGAGAGACAGAGAAGAAACAAGTACAATGAAAGAAAAAAAACAAAAAACAAAACATACTCACGCAAACTTTCCCTTCACAGAAGCCATGAAATTGAATGAAATCTGTAGTATTTTTTTTAAATGCATCTCTGCAATCACATCCCTAAAAACACTGCTGTCTTAAGAAAATAGTAGATAAAAATATTCTCTGCATTGTACAAGAAAGGAGGTAAAGGAAGCATTGGCAACTGAGTTTTTGGGGGTTTCACTACTACTCTGCTGCTTTATCCTCCTCTTCAGCCTTGCCCTCCTTGTCGTCTGCCTCATCCGCTGCTGCGGCCTGTCGGAGGTTGGACAAAACATGCTTCATCATTTAGTTCTCTTTGAAAATTGCTCAAGTGCAAACAAAAGAGTGAATTTCACATGTGGCAAGAGTCACAAGGAGGCGAAGCTCTCATACCTCCTCAGCTTTGGCTTCTCCGTTTTCTGCAGGAGCCTCCTCTTTCTCTGCCTGAGGTTCTTCTTTCTTCTCCTCTGGCTTGGCCTTTGCTGCCTCTTTCACCTTCTTAGCCTTGGGAGTTGGCTGCCATGTCGAAAACAAACCACGCAGCATGAAATGCACAGTCACATGTAACCAATAGAAAATAAAACAGTGCATTTTAAGTGGATACAGTGCTCTTGTGCAATAACAGAATTTTTCCTTTTTACCTTTGTCTTTTCTGGCTCTGGTTTTGGCAGTGCCTCTTTCTGTAACACACACATACGTCAAAAAATTATGCATCACATTAGGCCAAAAAAATATCTATAGTTATAATAGAGTGCTGCTTTTATTAAGGTGACGTGGTTTTTGCTGGGCTTTGTAAAGCTTACCTCTGACAACCTTAGAGACTTTCTCCGTGGCTGAGGATTAAACATGTCACATAAAACAAGATGTTAATTCCATCATTTGAAAGTATTGACACACATAATACAGAGTCAGAGTCCACATAACACTTTTTCCCCATGCGATTAATGATGAAACAACTGTTACCCAATATGGGGTGGTGCCATCAGCACAAGAGAGAAGTAATGCAGCTTTATACACCAATATATGTGCATGACACATGGCTCAGCTGAAGGTCTGATTGAGTGCACCATGTAGAATAAATAACAGCCAGTAATAGGGAAAATAAATAAACAAGACTGTTTATAGAGCAGTTTAAAAAGTATATACAATCCTTACAACTCACTCAAATGCAGCAGTGTCTGAATTATATTTACAAACAATCAGAAGTGTGAAAAGGTTTCCTGTGAGTGTGAAAATTAAAATAGACAAACACACACAAAAAATCACAGAGGTGAAAACACACAGTAACATCCTTGACGGGAGAAATAAACAAAACTGTGTCATTTGCAAACTATCTTGATGAAACTAAGACTGAAAGTGAAGCTGCTTCCTTGTACTCTCATTCATTTTTTCTGCACAGCTCTACTTTATATTGTCTTCCTGGGGGCAAAAGGTGAAACATTGCATTGTGGGACTTGCAATATGTGGTGTTTATGCTATGGACCCTGAGTTAAGTGCATAATTGTAGTCTTGCAAGAATTATTTCTGAGTACCCTACAACTCAACTTAACAGTCAGGGCACTCATTTAAAAGGGCAATGAAGCAAATTGGGATCAGGCTGGGGTTGCATAGCGCCCCCTAGAGGCTGAGCAGTGCCAGAAAGTCAAAAGAGTGACCAGGTTATGATCCTAACCTGTGCATCAAATCCATCTAACACAGTTATCCTTACAGCCTCAGTTTCTCACTTGCAGCATTAAAACCGGGCTGCAATAAACTATGTAAGTGCCCATTCTGGATCAACCAGGCCCCTCCTCTTTGTCCTGACAGAAAATAGAACAAAATGTTCATTTTGGCATCAGTTTGGATGACACAGTCAGTTTGGGTCAGTCTAGGTGTCAAGACGTGAATACTAACCTCTGCAGTGGCATCTGCTTCACCGGTGGACTGTGAGAGACAGAGAAGGAGGAAAAAGAAATTAATAAGCTAAGAACAATTCATGAGTGAGCTAAAGTGGGTGTGTAATGCAAAGGGGGGATGGGCACCTCTCCCTCCCCTTAAGTCACAAAGACATTGTGCAATCTTAAAGTGGGGAGGGGAGTCTGACACGTTCCTAAATTGACTAAAATGGGTTAAGTCAGTTCGAGTGTATTCCGTGGCGCATCATTCATGAGACAGAAATGCTTTTTTGCTAAGCAGACATAGCTACTTTAAGAGGAAGAGGGGTGAACGGGGTCGCTCCATCTCCACATGCGCTTCCAAACATCCGTACAGTGAATCTGCTTTATGTTCCCAACGTGAGCAAACCTCGGGGTTATTCCATTAAAAAAAGACCTCTCCGACTTGACTATTATACAAGCTGCTGTTAAAACGGCCAGATGTGTCGCTGTCTTTTCGAGGAAACATCAGCTGCCATGACGCTCCTAAAGAAAAGACTGTACACCTCAAGGGTGACGCGCACCAGCGTTTTACAGTACGCGCAGACAGAGGTCAAAATCTCAACACCGTGAGGCTGGAATTACTCACATAACGAGTCGAAATACTCTAAGTGTAAATAACTCCCTAAATAGTAGCGCGTTCGAGCCAAATTAAGTTCAAATATCCAGCGGCAAATACGCAAGGAATTTCCTTGAAATGGCAACCTGTACATCGAGGGTGGTTACACCCCTTTGTTTGATCTCAGCACATAGAGAAGGCTAATTATTACTATTAAACCACAGCTAGAAATCTGTTTTAGCAACCGAATTACAGAGCAGTCGCGTTGGAGAGATCGTGCCATTCGCAAACTTGGTCGATGTAAAGACATGCTGCCACTGTACTAAGTAAAAAGGCGCCACTTCCCTGTATCAACAGGGTAGACACGACAGACCTGAGCGCAGCAAAGGTGGACTTCATGCATGCACATGGACACACTGTAGCAACAATTTCTATCATTACATTACAGCTCATGCAGTGTGAAAAGACACATTGTATCGAGATCAAAACGCAGCCATTTGCATTTAATGAATGTTAATAAATATACTGTAGCTATTTGTCAAAATTCCAGATTCTGCATATTTTAACTTACTTTCTTCCTTCCCATTGTTGCTTAGATTGTACGGCAGGGGTTTAAAAAAAGAACAACACAGCCTTTAACACTTCAAGAAACTAAATGAAATGTGAGTCAACCCTACACCTCTGTTGCCTACACCTCCAGTGCGATCTGTAACTTAACATAAACGTCCGACCAGTACCAGAACTAGCTCAAACCGGATTGGATCCCCCTCTCGGTATATTTTATCCCTTATCCTACCAACCCAACAGGAAGAGTAAACCCCCGCCCCTTGCTTCCAGTGATTGGCTTTGAGGTCGAAGCAGCATATTTTTGAACCATAACATCTTACCTGTGTGGGCAGGACTGTATGCCAATCAGTGAACCCAGCCAACTCTTACTTTTTAATCACGCGATTTTTTTATAGGGTGTGTGCAATACATTGGGAATGTAGAAAAAAACACGCATACGTTATGAGGTATTAAACACGACTGTGAATAAACATTATAATGCAGCCTTTTCCGGGTGTGATCTGTATTTGTTTATTTCACTATCAAAGCCTTAAAATATTAAAAAACATGCAGTCATTATGAGTAAATGCACACCCCTCTGAATCATATTTAACCACACTAGTAATGTGCTATCTAATAAACTTATTATATTAAATGAGTTTGTTTTAAATAGCTTTCGTTTACCTTCAGCTATTTACCAGCATAACCTGAATGGCCTAATTATTATGTAACTGCGCCGTGTACTCCAATAGCTCCACACACACAGCTGCAACAAGGAGGCTGACTGGAGGGAGGAGAGGAAAACATGGCGACCGGGTATGCGTGGTTCCTTGTGCTGGGGTCGGTTTTTCTGTGCAACCTCATGAAAACACTCCTGCCGACCATATCCTCTTTCGTAAGTATGGAGCTATTGTTAAAACGTTAAATGTTTGACTTAAAGGTGTAGGCTGAAGGCGTGTAATGATTGCTAAGTGTGTTAGCTCCGTCTTCACAGACAGCAGACCATTGTTGACTAGCTTAATTTGCTGTACAGCTAATGGATAATGCTACATGGGTGGGGTTTTCCTGGGAACCCGGGATATGTATTACAACTTATAAAGAGGTGGTCATTTTGTGCCGCATCGTTGTTCAAATGTATGGAGCCAATTGTAACGTTAGGCGATTGTGTAACTGTGTTTACACATTAGCATCAGTGCTAAAGTTAGCCTAGCATAATGCAAATCTGCTAAAACTCTGGGATAGTGGCTTTTATTGTCCAGGAGGAAAACATAAGAGCTGTGTGACTGAGCTTCTGCATCCATAATCAATAATATCCCACATTACGTATACACCCTGTCCCCCTGTTCTTTCATTAATAGTTGTTAATTTCTTTTTTTTTTTTTTCAAGCTCTCAAAGATGGTGCAGAAAGATGCTGAGCAGGAGAGTGAGATGAGGGCTGAGATTCAGGAGATGAAGAAGGAGCAGTCCTCCATCAGCATGATGGATGAGTTTGCGAGATATGCCAGACTGGAGCGCAAAATCAACAAGATGACAGACAAGCTGAAGACACATGGTGAGAAACCGTAGTAGTTTCTGACACTAAAAGGATAAATGATGGGCAGGAGCCCTAAAAATGAAGCTCAGTACATTAGCAACAGACTGGCTTTTAAAAGTTTTGATTACAAGCTCCATTTAAGGACATCAACATATAGTGACAGTATAGCATCTTTTCCTTTTGAAACACTAAGGATTATGTATGGTGATACACTGTCATGTCTCTAAACAGCACATTTTGTACCTTTCACACCTGTTCGTGTCTACTGCAGCAGATTCACACTTTAAAACCACCACGAGCAGGAAGTGGTGGTGGGTAGTGGGTGGGTGGGGGTTTGGATAAGATGCTTGGCTGAGAGCAGCTGCTGCCTTTTGCTGTCCCTCACCCCCTGCCTCAGGATCATCTCAGGTGCAGACAGGAAGTGGCTAAACAGAGTATCAGTGTTACACTCGTGTGCAGCAGATCATTTCAGCGTCGATGTTTCTTTCAAACTACACCCTGGCAGTTTCAGTCTCGTATGACCAATATGTGGTGCAGTGCCATACTCAATATGACTTTGATAAATTCTTCAACCATGTCGTCATGACCCCCAAACAGCTGACTCATAGTCCCTACCAAAATGGCAGCTCAATCTGATCAACAGGTGTAACTGGGGCAGTATAACTGAAGGCAACATTACTGCTAAAATCAATGTATTGTGTCTAACAGTTATATATTTCCTCCCTTTTGCAGTGAAATCAAGAACAGCACAACAAGCCAAAATGAAATGGGTGGTGAACATCGTCTTTTATATACTGCAGGTAAGTGGAGATTGTAAGTAGATGCATGCTATTTTAGTACTTTATTCTGACAGTTTTAAGAAATATAATGTTAGAGTTGACATCACTTCCATCATAACAATCTAATACCTATCGTGTATTATGTACCTGTATCTTTCTCTCTTCGTCAGGCTGCTCTGATGATCTCTTTGATATGGAAGTATTACTCTGATCCAGTGACAGTGGTCCCCAGTAGATGGATTGCCCCAGTGGAGCGCCTTGTGGCCTTCCCAACAGGAGTGGCAGGTAATCAAGATGTAGTTTATTGTCCCTTTGTCTTGGACTCAGAGTTACTGCCAACCAAAGTGGGCTTTTTTTGTATTTGATTAAATGTAAGACAATTTATTTACAAAAACAAGCAGGACGCCTCCAATAACACAATATAACACACACAATATAGTTTTTTCATCAACATAATTTAGATAATCACTTGGTCTCTATGTAAAATACAATATCATACTTTTCCTCTCTTCATCAAATCTAATCTACTTACTAATCCACTGACAGAGCTGTTCTCTCCTTTCAGGTGGAGTGGGAATCACATGCTGGTTGGTGGTTTGCAACAAAGTAGTAACACTCGGACTTCATGCCGTCAGCTAGGGATGAAAAGCTGTGATCATAAACATTAAACACATTGTTCTCCTAACTTATTGTTCAACATTTTGTTAATGAAAGGTACAGTTTTGTTCCATTATGATTATTTTTTTGTCAGCTGCTCCAGGTCAAAATGCAGTGCATTTTGGTGTCTCATTCTGCAACACAGTAATTTTGGTGTCATTTAATGTTGTGATGATAATTTTGTAAGTTAATTGTGAGAATGTTTTGATTCTATATTATTTTAAAATGTAATGGTTTGGAAATATTGAGGTGCCTTTTTTAAAATAAAAGATAACAAAGAAAAGCTTTGTTTTATTGTCACTTTACAAATTTGGGGTCGACCAATAAAACATGTCAGACCAATAAAAACATGTCAAGTTTTCTTTCAGTCAGACTAATTGATTAAAACATAAGATAAACCACAATGGATTGTGTGTAGTCAGAAAACAATTTATTCAAAGAAATGAAAAATATTAGCAACAAAAAACATGAGGAAATCCCAGTTCACTGCCACTTCAGCCAAACTTTATCCACATTGTTTTTGTGGCATCTTTTTATAGCAATAGTAAGTTCTCAAATCCCCTCACTGAGGACCTCCACCTTTGTCGGGTTCTTGGGGTTTTCCCAGGGACCCGTGTCCACACTGCTATATGCTGGTCTTCCACTGTGTAGGTTCTCAATAGTTTGTTTAAAGGTATAGCTGTGTTTGATTTTGGGGAGCTTGAATCCTTTTCTCACAGGTTCAGGTATATTCAGAGACTCTTCCAAAATGTGGGACACCTCACGTTCATGTTCCTCTGTTTTCTGCTCTTCTAACACCAGCAGGGCATCTGATTCCTGTGATACCTCTGATACCTCCTTTTCTTCTGCACTGTCCCTCTCATTTTGATGTTCTGGGCTCTTCTCTGAACAACTGTTTTGCTCACTAGTGTCTGAAAACAAATATTTGTACTTTGTCTTGTTTGCACATCCTGAAGAGAGTTGTTGGTGGATAAATACCACTTTGGTATTTTTATTTCAAACTACTTGGCTTTGTGTGTTATAAAAATATGATGCATATCTGGCATTAATCAAGTGCTCACCTGCATATATCTCAGTATCCTCATGACGATTCTCCTCTGATGTGACACATGCAGGATCCTCTGTCTCTGTGTTCTCTGTTTCTAAAGACTCCTGCACTGGATTGTAACAACCCTGAATCTCCTCTGACGTGATGTCTGCAGGATCCTCTGTTGCTGGATTTTCAATTTCTAAAAACTCTGGCACTGGATCATAACACTGAAATGACACACAGGCTTGATTAGTATGAGTGCTAAATTAGAGATTTGGGTGATGAAGCAAATGCATAAATGACAAAAGAATATAGATCTGAAAAGTCAAAAACTCTAAAAATACACTAAGCAATATTTCAATCATGCACCAAGTTCAGAGAGTTCTGCTCCTCCAGCCTCTCACGAGTCTCTAACTCGAAATGACTTGCAGCCTCAGTGGGAGGAAGGACAAATCCATTCGTTTGAACCAACTTGCTTTGACTGCCTGTAAATCAGGACTGAGTTTCAGACAAAAACCCACTACGTGGCAGCAAGTCAGAGATGAGTTGGAGTTCTTTCTATAAAATATTTTTCTACCTTTTTTGGTCGATGCTTTTAGGAATCTGTGGGAGTAAATATTGCAGGTCTCTCGTTCTCTCTCTCTATCCTGTGAGGAGGGAAACAAAAAATGTAGTGAACTCACAGTCTGATTGATTTGAAAATCTATGCCTGTAAAATGTTTATGTAGAATAGTAACAAAGATTTGTAATGTTTAGTTTTTTTCAGTATCATCTGAGACCACCGATCATTAAACCCTCAGAATCAGTGGTTCACTAATGGACGGTCGTCTGTGGAAAATATTGATCCAGACATCTTAACCCAATTATCCCATAAATGCTTAGTCTGACTTTAATTTGGAAATGATGGGATTCAAAACTTGGTGGTCCTGCTCGTTCTATAATCCCTAGCAATGACTAGAGAGCAGCTCTTTTCAACTCACTTGAATTTCTGTGGTTAGCTGATATATCTGCTCTTGTAGAAAGCAGGAAATCTTTCTTGCCTCATTGATCTTTTTCTTTTCAGCGGCTAACTGGCGATTGAACGAGGCTTGGCACAGTTCAAGATTCTTCTCCAAGTCCTAGAATACAGAAGGAGAAAATGAACAAAGGAATAAAATCACTCCTGTTCCTATTTATATCACCAGTGTTACCATCTGCTTTTTTGGGCTTTCAACCACAGATGCTGCCAGATATGAGCTCTGGTGAATGAGACGCTGGACTCCCACACACACACACTCCACCCAGCCTCTCCATACCAGTATCCTCTTGTCCTTCTCCTGCAGCTGGGCAGTGGCTTGGGCCAGCTTGAGGGTGAGCTCCTCCCTCTCCAGAAGGCTGTGATCCTGGCTGAGTAGCTGCAGGTGCTGGAGAGCAGCCTCTGTATTCCGCAACTTATTTTCCGTGGCCTGTAGCTGCCTTGCCAGTTGGTCACGGCAGGCACGGGTGTCACGGAGCAGCCCCTGCAGGACTCTGGCCTCGTTGTTGTGCTTGGTGAGGATCTGGGAACAGGGATGATGTTGAAATAATTTGAGGAATTGGAGAATTATGAGGAATAAGAGGAGATGAACCAGTGAGTAGGTTTTGAAATTTGGACAACACACAGCAGTAGAACGCATGGTGCACGCAGATAAAAGCATTCCAACATTTATGGATGGGTTTTTGTCTTTGTGGCTTCCTGTGCACACAATGATCTGGCAATGATTCCAATCTGACTGAGCAGGGGGGGACACCAGAGGGACATAAACCAACCAACCTGTGAAATGCTGCCCTCAGTGTCTTGGAAGTGCTGCAGTGCCACCATGTGGCGATGCTGGAGCCTCTTCAGCAGCTTGTTCTCAGTGTGGGCATCACTCAGCTGCTGCTGCAGATCCCACACCTGGCTCTTCAAATCCCTGATGCGGTTCAAGTTGGCAGACTGGATCCTCTGCTTTGGAACCTGCAGGGGTTTGATCTGAGGCAGCTTCAGGACATGGCAGTGTGCGGCATAGTTTGTCTTCTGTTTGTAGGCACCTTGGGATTTTTTACCTGGAGAGGGGGAAAAGTATTAATTCATGACATCATTCCTACTACACACCTGTGAAATCAGGTTAAATAAAATACCTTTCTTCCTCCCAGGATGATTTTAATCCTTGCCACTTCTCAGACGACTCGGCCTCTGAGGCCTCGTCTGTGAGTGAGTCACCTTGATCCTCACAGTCAGGTAAGTACTGTGAACACAGTTTAAAGGGAATGGACCACCTGGAGGTGTCAGTGCTGCAGCTCACAGCGTCACTGTCCCTCTTGTGAGCCAAGGCCTGCTGCATCAGCCTCTGCTGTCTGTCACTCATCACTTCTTTTACAGGCTTTTTCACAGAGGGAAAGAAACACAAGCCTTAATTAAACTACATAAAAGTTTAAGTAACCATATTTAAACCATATATGATAAAAACAAATGCAGCTTTTTAGCTAAAGATTTGCAAAGAAATCTGCTTATAAAAGGCCTGCATAAAGAAAAAAACAAAACAAAAAAACAAGCCAGATAAATGTTGATTCTTAAAACTTTCCTTCACCTTCAGCTTAACTGGTGTGTTCTGAAAAACGGGAGCTTCATACCTTTCTTGCTTTTGAGGGGAGCGATCTGCATCCAGGTTGTAAATATTTAGTTAATAAATGAGTGAATCAATGGTTGCTAGGGGCCTTTTTGTGTAGATGCTTCTACGGTTGTCATGGTAACTAGTGGAACAATGATGGAAGTCCGGAAAAAAATCCCTAAAGTCAATAAAATATGTGAGCTCATATGTCTATAGATTAGACTGTATGTTTGTATAAGATGCGCTCAATTTTATTTTCAGTGTCCACATATATTTTGAATGATGGTGTATGTAGGCCACATCATTTCTACTTTTTAAACATTTTGAAAAGTACACATTCTCAGTCATTAGTTTCGTTCTCATCATTGGTTTCGGCAGCTTTGATTAATATTCTCGATTATTTACACGTAAAGATGTTTTTACTTTGTTTTGACCAGGACAAAGAGACGGAGAGAGTGGAACCGCAGGGTCGCATTGTCCCAGTTTCACAACAGCATTTCCCCTTTTGTTGTATTTCGGGGATCCTAACCGAGGACTCTGAACAGGTCCGAGTGCTGGCGTTTGGAAACCAAAGACTTACAGCCTATAGTGCTGGTCAGTGCTATTTCTGTCCATATATGCACTCAGCAAGAAGCTGGAGACTAACCTCACTGTCGCCCGCGCCGACGGACAGCTGAAGTTGCCAATCAGTCAGTGTGGTGCTGCGCCCCCCCCCCCCCCCCCCCACAGCCCATCCCACCAATCCTGCACTAATGGAGCCCCGAGACAAAAATAACCCCAGCAGTGTGTGTGTGTGTGTGTGTGTGTGTGTGTGTGTGTGTGTGTGTGTGTGTGTGTGTGATCTCAGTGCTATGTCTCCGTCCTGGGTGCGCTCTAATAATAGAGGAGGCTGCCTGCTCCTTTAAGAGCCTACTTGTTGCATACTCTACAAAATATATAGGAAAAAATGGTGATCAAAGTCTTCCTCGCCTCTTCATCGGGATCCACTGCGGTAAGCATTCAGCCCGTGCGAATCATTTCTCATTAGAGTGAGCTTTCCCGGTTGTATGCTCCTTAAAACCGACCCGGACTTCTCACTCACACTAAACCAAGAGCGTTAAACCTCGAAATTAATGTCACCCGCCTGTGATTTCGCGCATGTAAAGCCCGCTGGCATGTGTATGACTTGATTCAAGTTTAGATTTAGATGTTTGAGCGGTGCTTTCAGTGCTCGTTCATTCGCAACTCGATCTGATTCATATGCAGAGTTTTCTAGAAGAGGGGGGCTCCCAAACTTATTCAAATCTAGGACCCCGCTATATAGACGCTTGAGACCACATAAAGAGTGATGGTAAAGTTTCGCCCTCAAGAAACCTTTTTATACCATTTGTGATCAGATAAAGCTGGAAGCAACTGTCTGTTAACTAGGTGGGGTGATAACCAGTGCAGGGAGGGTGAATTCATCCTCTAGGTCTACTTTTGGCAAAGCTAAGTAAGCAGCTTGAACTGGCCCAGGGGTGGCATGGTGGCCCAGTTGGACAGGACTGTTGTCTCACAGCAGAAAGACCTGGTTTGTTTGCATGTTTGTAGAGCCTCACTGAGTTTGAGTTTATGGGAAAAGTGCAAGCTCCCCATACTGTGTTTTAGAGATGAACATGAATGCCTTTTTGATTAATAGATTAGTTGTTTAGACCATAATTTGTCAGAAAACAACAAAAAATAGACCATCACAGTTTCCCAGAGCTTAAAGTAACATTTTCACATTACATTTACAGTCAAACTAACAATTACAAGTTATTCCACATCAAATCAACAGTTTAGAAAACCTCCCTGACTGACCATCCTGGATTTGCTTTGTCCTTCCTGTAATTAATGTCATTGTACCCAACAACTAGTGTGGAAGTTTCTTTGGCTGGTATCTTCTTTTGTCTCTGAGATATGAAGCTTCAAAAAGGGCTAAAGGGCTTTGAGGCTCTAATAAACAAGTGTTGCTGAAAAACTGCAAAGTCATTACTTTTAAAACTATTCATGCAACATACTTGAAATTTTCAGGGATTGTTCAACACAATAAGACGTCTTTAACTTCTAAATGTTTGGCCTACAGCTGCATATTTGCATTAAATACTGTGTTAAAAAGTCTTTGGTGCTTTGGAGCACACTGTAGCTTCACACTGAACCACGTCAGATCTTTGATATTTGAATATGTAATATTAATGTTATAGTTTCTCAGTAACTAGATGCAGACTGAAAGAAATAAAGATTTCTGATTTAAGAGGCACTAAATATTAACAGTTATTTCACATCTATATTTCAAGCACTTATTGTCCAGGTATGATAAAGTCCCCCTTAAAAACAACCACACTAACGGCAAGTTTTATTATTTTAAAACGTAAATATTTTAATTAGTAAATGCACAATTTCTGAGACAATGTCAGGAAATTAAGCGTTTAAGGGTTTGAACAATGCAGTGATGTCCAGTGGAAGTGTGTACTGCCTGCTAGTCAGAATAAAAGGGGCATCAGTGATTTGGTAGGACAGCAGACCAGGAGAGGGGGAGTGTGTCATGTACCTGATTTGAACTCATTGTGTTATATTTAAATGGTGCACATTAAAGTCTGGTAGAAACACCAGAGTGCAGCACTTTTTCTCCCCACACTCTGTACAATCAGTGTTGATTTTCTAGAAGCTTAACGTTATTTTTTCTGCCTCCCAGATCAAAAAGAAGCAGCAAGATGTGGTCGCCTTCCTGGAGGCTCTTAAAGTGGACTACGCTCAGCTGGACATCGCCTGCAACGAGGAGAACCGCATGTGGATGAGGCAGAATGTCCCTGAGGAGAAGAAGCCCGCCAACGGCATCCCCCTCCCCCCTCAGATCTTCAATGAAGAGAGCTACTGCGGGGTGAGTATATTCATACTGAGGACTCACTGTGCTGTAGACTTGTGTTTATTAGCCAGGGGTCAGCTCCAGATGTCAATCCAAAATGTGGGGACATCTGCAGAGAAGTGCAAAATTTACTTTTAATGTGGTTCATGGAGCACAGAGAACAATAAATTATTATCAGAGGAAAGTATCTGTGAGTTATTTTACTACATAAAACTTTCCTTACCTGTTATTGTTCATCCTGGTTGCTGCTCTGTCCTGGTTAAATCACACAGAATAGAAAAGACAGTATAAAATATAAATAAGCAAATTTTCACACCTTCATTAAGACCTTATACATTGAATACAAAATAACAATATCAAACAACTTTCTCGCCCTCTAAATGTAAACAGTTTGCATCACTTACAGGATTTGACTTCTTATTGCTCCAATACATTTCTCTTGCTCGGGGGTAGGTACATCAAACAGCACCAAATGGAAGGTAGGATCTGTTAGGAATCTGTCAGGGGTCAGATACACACATTAATAATAATATACAGACATAATACAAGGGATATAAAAATCTCAAACAATCGGCAGAATTGCTAAAAACAAACAGCATGATCTCAAATTAAGGGAATTTTACTGTATAAGCAGTTACAACAATGTACAGAGCTGCTCCACTGAGTGCACATGATGAGTAAGTAGCAAAAGAAGATGTTGTGGATTTTTAAAGAACATTTTCTCATATTTTCGTGCAGGACTATGACACATTCTTCGATGCCAAGGAAGACAACTCAGTGTATGCCTTCCTGGGGCTGCCACCTCCTCCTGGGTCAAAGGTTGGAACGATTTTCTATTTTCCACTGTGTCTAAAAAAATAAACAAAATAATCACATTTTTTACCCCTATGGCAGGCTGTATGAACAGTATAATTAATTCAGCACCTACCTGTCTTTGGCAAAAAACTCAGTGTAGAAAACTGTAGCAGAGTTAACCAAAGAACCTCTTCACTGACACACTGACACAAGCATGAAGAGCGGAGCAGAGCCACTCTTAGGTAGCTGACTGTTACAGATGATTTAATCAAATCAAAAGCCCTCTTTTACTGTAACTTTTACTTTAACTGCAACAAATGTCAAAAACTTACTGAAATAATTCAGCTGATGCACAGTCGACTTCAGGACATAGAACTTCAGGCAATATCACATGAAGATGAGCATGATGCAGTATACAAAGGGAGCAGGGCCTGATCCAGGCCTCTTATCAGCTCAGGTGTGGCACAACAGGTTAAGAGTCTAAGTCCCGCCTCCTTGGGGCCTGGACAGGAAGTAGGATTTTTAACACCGAGGCTATTTAAAGACTTCAAGGTCCTGCACAGGGTTTTAAGTTAACGCCTGCCAAATACCTGCATATACGATGAGGTTTTTATTATTGTGTCATCACATAGCTTGCATACAGGCTGCATGAGTTTACAAGAGTCAAACTAAACTTAAACCAGAGTCAGAGTAATATTATAGAGTCCAAAATGCTGTCAATCCATCTTAATAGTCAATCGTCTTGCCTTCTCTCCACACTTACGAGATAAAATTCACTTCTTTAAACACATCAAAATTAAATTCACAACCATTCCAGTGTCTGATCTTTACATCAAGATATTTTAGGATTCTTTTCAGGCCATTTCACAAGAATGTACTTTGTGTTAAATCTGATCATTTCATTGACACAGGAAGCAGAGCAGGCCGACAAGGCGCACATTGTGGAGAACGGGACCCATGCCGAAGAAACTAATGCAGAGGGAAACCTTGATGACTCAATAGTAAAGCTGCTGTGACTTTCACTTTTCCCTCATGTTTTGTTTCTTTTCTCTGTGTCTCACCTTTTCCTTTCCATCCAGTGTAACACTTTCCCCTTCTGTCCAAGCCTTGAACAGACTCTTAATTTCCTCCTGTCCTAGTCCTCTCATTGACTAATCTTTCTATGTTTTGCACGAGTGATTTATTTTTTTTATTTCACAGTAACACAGTATACCAAGTTGTCATTATAACACTGTGTCTTTGCATCCCTCAGACTGCCACAGATCCATGTTCCTACAGTCCTCTCCTCATTTAGTACTTTATAAAATGTACTATGTTTGATTTACACTGTGAAATTTGATGTTTTGTTTCCTTATTTTAGTTTTGAAAGAGCATTTTACGTCTTTTTATACTTTCTAACATTTTTCCCCCCCAAAGAAAATCCCTGCTGTCCTGTTTCATCACAGTGCACATAAAACAAACTGTAGCCCAAATAAAAACATGTGCCATTCATTTTCTGCATTTAACTCTACATTAACCATATTTAAAATGGAATGACATTTTAATTTCTTCCAATTATAAGTCCTCATAAGCATGATTTTATTCCACTTATATACTTTCTTGCATTACAGGATATTTTAACTGATTTCCTACTTTGGAATTTAAAGTAGCTGAAGAACATCTAATGGATTTTATTTTTATTTTATTGCCTCAGGTTTGCTAAAAACACAACTGAAGAGTTCTGCTTAGCTGAACCTGTGATCTTCCTTTTGTTTATCCCACAGGGTTTAATGCAGTGCTACGTGAAGAAAGAGCAAACCAAGTTCATTTTAGCTGCATTTTGTTTTCCAGCAGGATTTCAGTTGCCCCACTGGTTTTACTGCTTATTTATTAAACACCGTTAACTAGCCTGACTACAGGAACAGTTCCACAATTTGGGGAATACGCTTATTTGCCTGTTTGTATGCTAAATGTGAAGCATTTGAACATTAGCTTACCCTAGCACATAGACCAGAAACAATCCAAATCCACTTACTAGCACCTCTAAAGTTATATATGGTTTGTTTAATCTTTTATAGTCTGGCACATAAACCCTGTAAAATAGCAAATTGTTATTTATATGGTGCACAGGTTAATTAAAAAAGATATGTTTAAATTTGTGAGCTTTAGAGGTTCTTCTTGGTGAATATTGTTAGCATGTGGCAGAGCTAGGCTAGCTATTTCCCTATGTTTCCAGCCTTTGTGCTAAGCTAAGCTAATTGGCTGCTGAGGATGGTATTGATCTTCTTATCTAACTCTAAAAGTGAATAAGTGGATTAGCCAAAATGAACTACTGCCCACAGGACATGACTGATTCTCACCTATGATAGCTCATGATGCATCTTTACAAACTTGTGATTTTCATGCAGAGCACTGACACTCCAGTCTCCAACTCCACTGCTACTTCTTCCCTCCTCCACTTTATTCCCAGGATTGACTAACACCCTACATTTTGATCTTCCCCAACTGATGAGCTTCTTCTTCTTAGTGCTGTCTGAACCATGCCATTAATATTCAAAGTTTTTAAATCATATTTGTTGCCCTTGATCACCAGTTGTTATTTTCACCTCACAATAAGGAGGTTCCAGTGGAGAAGTGTAACGGGGATGCACACGGCGAAGAGGGGGAGGAGGAGGGGGAGGTAGCAGAAGGAGAGACTGCAGATGATGAAGCCATGGAGGAAGAAACAGCAGGAGACAAGGCCCCTGCAGAGGAGGAGGCGGCGGTGGAAGAAACAGACGAGGTCACTGAAGACACAGTAATTGCCACTTAAACTAGAAACCGACCTCCCAGCGCTTGGCCTCTCCCTCCATTTCTTGAGTGTTTTGAATGTCTCTTTCCTCCATCTTCCCATCATTCCTGGAATGCTCTTGTTTTTCTCCCCTCAGCATCTTTACTCTCCCTTTAACATTGTCTTTTTTTCCTCCCATTTCAAGGGATTTTGCCTCCTTTTTAAGTTCCTGTCGTCCTTGTTCTGCATCTCCTCCTCAAGTCTCTCCCTGGATTCAATCATTTACTAACCCACAATGTGCTTCATTTCCTCTTCATCATTCCCTGTTTGTCCCTTTAGCACCATTGGACATTTAACCGCTCTGTTATTGCATTTCTGCGCCTGTTTCTGCCTTAAATTTACCTTCATTTGTCACCTCCCTTTGTATTTTGTCAACTCCTCTGTTATCATGTGTCTTGATGATTCAACCCACATTACACTGCATATACATTCGCCATTAACTGTCCTGTCAGTAGGGTCCCACAAACACCCCAATTTGTGTGGTTTCATCAGCCTAATCTGAGATTGTTGTTGTGTCTCAGTACAGATATTCATGTTTGTAGGGAATATTCTCCATTGTCCATCTGAAATCTCTAATGATGTCTTCTCTTCTCTTTTAACAGGCCCATGCAGAGGAGGAAGAAGAACAGGTGAGTTCATCTAAAGTTTATGAGCACACACTGAACTCAATTAAAAGCTTAAGGGGGGGCTGTGTTTCAGTGACTTTCTTGCCTTTCCTTGAACAGGAAGAAGCTGATGATGACAGGGTAAGAAGGAACACGTTTGGCGTTCTTGGTACCAAATGTGAAAGGGTGTAATTAAAAAAAGCAAACACTATCGGTTCATGTCAGTACACATTGTGCCAACATTAGTGGTAATGAGAACATGTTTCGGTTTCATTATTTCAAGCTAACATCGTTCACGTGATTAATTACATACCATGGGATGCATGTGAAATACATTGAGTGGATGTTCATGAACTAACTCTTTCCTTTCTTAGCAGTAGTTGCTGTTTTAGAATCAGTCCTCTCTGACCAGTCTTCACCAGTGCCCAGCCATGTCTGCTTGCCAGATCCTTGCTCGGGAAATGTCACTTAAGATGATGATTAACTAACACGAGCCGAACTCGTAGGGTTAGGGTTTAACTGTCAGATCAGAAATCATTTAACAGAAGTCTTTCATAGTGCTTAGTTGATATCACAAACTACTTTTCAATCCGTAGTCTCACTCAGCATTTGACAGGTATTTGCTCAGACGCATTAACCTCCACAAATAATATGAACATTCTTCATTCAGCGCTGACTCCCAACGTCCAGTTTTTTCCAAGCTGCTTATCACCTACTTTCTCCACTGTAGTAGCTGCTCATGTCAGCGTGGCATTTGAGTTTTAAAAAAAATATTTTGTAATCTAAACTAAAACGAGCATCTTTTTGCCAGCATTTTAACCTCTTTGTGCCAATTTGCACAGAAAATAACTCATGGTGGGAGTGCATGTCAACAAACTCATTTAACAGCCTTCATACCACTGAAATGACATTTTGAGGCAGATTGTTGATTAAACTTAATTTGCTCCTGCAAACATGTACAAAAATGCTACAGTTAACTTTGAACTCAACACTTTGGCAGCTGGTTTGTACTGTAAAACATGTACATGCATGGGGCATCACAGTACAGTGATGTATACACACGTCTGTCTGCATTTAAGAACATTTCCTCAGTCCGTGTTCCAGTCCATTTAAATCACTTCACTCGAGTCACATAACTCAGAGACGTCAGTTTCAGAGGTTCTTCATGTTCCTCATGCACACACCACATGGCATTTGACTCCCTTCTTTGCCCTTTTGTCCATCTCTTGGTTTGCTCCCTCCAGGAGGAAGAGGATTTGCAGTCAGAGGTAACTGTGCATCGGTGATCGTCTCTTTCTACGGTTTCCTCCATATAGTCACCAGCAGTGTGGGTTTGATGGTGCAGAGGTCAGGGAAGGCTGCTCTGGTTGAGCGAGGGTGGGAGGGGAGGGGGTCTTGGTCTGCTGTTCCCACTCATCTGTGTACTCTTTAATTTGCTCACTTCAAGACTTCACCTTTCTCTCCCCGTCTGTCTGTTCTACCCTTCATCACTCAATTTTAACCATTTTGTTTACCTCTCTTTCTGCTAACATCCTCTTCCTCATTTCTTCCCAGTCCTGTTGCTGTTTCCTGACAACCTCAACTATCCCCATAGTTTCCATTTTAAATCTGAAGACCTTTCTGTAGCGCATGCCTGTGGTGCTCTTTTGCTCCCCACACAGCCCGCTGACCTGCTATCTGTTATTCCTTATAGGAGGAAGAAGAGCTACGACAGCTTGAGGTAGATTCATGTGATATTTTTTTTACCTGCCCCCTAGCGTCCCTTAGTTTTTTTTCAACCCCCTATCCCTTAGAGTCATTTTCTTGCTTCCTTTGCCACCTCCCAGTATATCAAGCTTTCTTCTTCACTGGTTTACGAATATGAGTTTGCCATGCTGTCAGGCCAAAAGGGACCAATCACATACTGTAGCTAGATTAGCAGCGTGGCATCTGTGTTAAGAGTCAGAATAAAGTGCAAGATACAGGACAACACTGTTGGCCATACAGAGAGGTTTTGCCTGTAACCTTAGGTGTGTGCACTTTTATATGCAGTGATGCAGTGATGATTAAACTATGACCTCCAGTGGTTGTCGTAAGGGAATTGCCAACAGTAGAAGCATTATTATAACATAATAATGTAATTTACTTCATAATGTAAAGTCCCTTTTATCACTTACGTCCTCTATTAAGAGTGCAATGAATTTACAATAAGTCTTTATGACTCTGCCACACATCTGAACATGCACGCACATACAACAATGTAATTTCCACTGTGGACATGGGGGAACATGTCGTTTCACCTTTAAAAATATAATTTTTTTACCCATCTGACGACAGGTTTCATGTTTCTGGGTTAAGATTCATGATGATCAATCTCAGCCACTTTCCATGCTTTTCCACACAGCACTTAGGTGACTCAGGGTAAAATACCCTCTGGGGTTCAGAACAAACCAGATCCAAAATCAGGATCTGCCTGCTTTAGAGTACAACACTGCGAAGTCTCAGTAAATCTAGTTTAAAAAAAATCAGATTAAAGAAATGTCCCTGTTCTAAGTGCTGTGTCGAGAGGACTCTGCCTCTCTGAGACATTCCAGCCTCTGCCTGATCTTCTATCACGTACGCTTCACCGCTTTGCTTTGCTTTGCCTTCTCTCCTTTCCACCTTTCCATCTATTTTGTCGTTGTTGTCCGACCTCTCTTGCAGGAGCAAGACGAACAAGGCAGTGAGGTAGTTTCTCGTGGTTTGTGGCGTCTTGTGTTTTTTAGGCTTTATTGACTTCTGTCGACTTCTGTCGACTTCTGTCTCTCTCTCTCTCTCTGTGTGCTGCATGGACTTGTAGATTTTTTTCCATAGAGATGCCTGAAGGTGTGCAGCATGATGGATATGCCAATATTTTACTTAAACTTTAGGTGGATTTAGTGAGGTAACAGAAATACCAGTCGTATACAGTCCAGTAGGTTGCCTATTCTTATAACTTATTTTCGATGTCTAGACTCTAAACACAACCTGATTTAATCTTCTGTAGGAAGAAGAAGAGGCTGAAGTACAAGAGGTATATTCGGATTTCACTTTGCCCATGTTTTGCATGGTGTGAGTCATCAGATTGGGATTTTTATGCATGACGTGATTGCATACAAAGACTTTATGTACAGGTTTATGTAAACGCCTCTACTGTCTCTCCCCTCGGCAGTCTTGCATCATGCGGTCCAGTGCGCAGTGTGGGAATGTGACACAGCTCTGAATTTTATCCATGAGCATTACTTCAGAGATGACACCTCACAGTATTTGTTGTTAGTGCAGTGTTGAATTTTCTCAGAGCCTGCCAAGACAGTTATACCTTTTTGTTTTGATGCCTTAAGAACAGGTGGAAAGTTTTGTTGTGTTGTTCACCTCAGCCTGTGTGCACATGAGCATATTTTGGACTTGTTTTCAGTTTGGTGAAGTTGCATGGACAGGGGGAAGCACTGACTTGACAAGGGGGGGACGTGTCTTTTACTCTTTTTTTTTTAAAGAAGTCATGGCTTTTGTTTCTTTTCACGGTGAGAGCTCAGAAACAAAGTGAATATGACAAGTTCCAAAGAGGATGGAGGAGATGGAGCACCTTTTGTTACTGTGGAATACTCAGAGGAGAAAAACACACAGAAATGTTTCTGCCTAATTTGTTTCCAGGTTGTGTTGATCTGTTTGTGTGACAGTGTTTTGGTACTAACTACCCAAGTTGTACGACTGGATGGGAACGAGTGATAATGGCGGCCAATTATAGATAATGATGTCAACTCCCTTTGTCCCTTGGTGAGCATGTTGTTTACTTCAAGAAGGCAGAACTGTACTAATAAGGAGCAGCCAGTGCAGCTTGATTACACCTAAATACAACATATAGTGACTTGTAGTTTCAGAATTTAAAACATTTTATATGGTGTACCGTCTTAAGCTCCACTCTTGTCTCATCTCAGAATATACAGAAATCTCTAGGTCATTAGTTTCTCTCCTTCCTGCCGTCACTGCTTTTGACCTCACCTCTCTCGGATTACTTCTCCATTTTTAACCCACCCCTCACACCCTACAACCACTAACATGAAGTCCTCTCACCTTCCTATCATTTGGACCATGACTTCACACAACTCCCCCTCCTTCTTTCTTTTTTTTCTTTTTAATGTGTCAAAGGAAGAAGAAGAGGAAGACGTGGAAGAAACACAGGTAGTATCACAGTGTAAAGAGTCAAATCTGCTTTGTCCATTTGAACTGCTGCCTGTGCTTGACGTGCCTGAAAAAAACAATCTTGACTCACTCTTATTAAGACGAAGGATGAACATCTTGCTAGTTCAACCCCAGTAATGGCTGGTGTAGCAGTCTTAAGTGGAAGAGAGACAGTTGTTTTTGTAGAGAGGAAAACTCCTGCTGCTGTTTTTTTATTTTTTTATTTTTTACCATCTCTGTCAGAAGTATCATTGTTGTTTTTACTTGTACAACAATCCAAACATATCCAGCTGTAATCTTTTTTCTTTAATCCACTAATCCCCCTCCCTGCAGTGGATCTGACCTGGGTCATTGAGATGAAGACTGCCCCAATTTTCACTGGGATTGTTTCATTTTTCTACAAATAAAAACTTCTGCCATCAGAATAATTTAATATAATAATCTAAAATTGACACAAAGTCACTTAAAACACAAATTTTAATACATTCTCGCTGATAGTCTAACACTGTCATCCACTTAAGTAACCATGATTATTTCTTTTAACAGGAGGAAGAGGCTGAGTAGATAAAGCCGGGTGACGTGGATGATGTTAACTTACTACTGTCCAGGTAAGAGGCGTTCTCGTCATGTTTTAATGCTTCTGCTTTACCACTGGAGGGCAGTGCAGCATTGTGTGAACTGGTCGCACACATTACCACAGCATGAATATGTCCCCTCTGTGTTGCTTTTATATTTGGCATTTATGTAACCAGATTAATTAAAAAGATAAACCAGTATTCTGAACAGGTTTTTTTTTTTGCTTTTTGTGTGCCTCTGACCCTGCTATCAAATCAAAGGCCACTGTAAAATAACAACAATTACTCAACCTGTCTGCTTTATCTACACTATATACTGAACCTAAGAAGCAGTAGTATAATATTAACTGTAATGTAATGTTCCTGCCTTTACATATAAGATGCATAAATCGCAGATACTCTCCTTGCTTCACCTTGGCTGCCTTTTGTTTGAGGTGCTCAGTCAGAGGAAGCAAAATCATGCAGCAGCCTATTTACAAGGGACTGCCACTACTCTCTAACTGCAAATAGCTTCAGTGAGCACACACAGTGCCTGGGGATCATCTGGAGCCGTAACAAAAAAAAAATCCCACAATTCCTTTTTTCTTTTGTCCCTCTGAGGCAGTGGCAGTGATGATGATGATGATGGCAATGATGAGAATAATAATAATCCTAATCTCCAAAGCCTGTCTTTTAGTTCTCCTGTCAGACATCTATGACCCTCTGCAGGAAGAGCTCTAGAGCGGGCTTTGAAGGAATGGCAGTGTTTCTCTCCTGCCTCCTTTCCTGTTTTTTTTTTTTTTTTTTTTTTTTGCCGTCTCCCAGCCCCTGCGAGCCCTTGTCACGCCTTGTTAGAGGAAGCTGCTAAGTGAGCTTCAGATGTGCCTCCGGAGAAGCGGGCACGCTGGGTGGCACAGCCGTAGCAGTGGTGGTGGTTGTGTTGGTGGTGGCTCCTTCAGCCAACACAGATGACTGGGAAGTGTGTGACCTTGTTTTTTTGTTTTTTCCCCTTCTGCTTCTTTTTTTTCCATTTGTTTGTCTTGTGTTTCAGCCTGAAGGAGCCTCCTGTTCTGTCCCTCCCTGACCCATGACGCTTGACCCACTCAGACCCCCTCAGACAGCCCCTCCCAACCCCCTCCCCAAGGCCGTACTGGACCCCACTGGAAAACCATCGGTCATGTGCTTGAAGGCGCCATCCAAACTGAGAAGTCCTAACCCACATTTGCAGCCCCCGTCCCTTTTGACTGCAATGTTGACTTAATTTTTATATTTTGCCTGTAGAGTCATACTGTAATGAAAATGTGCAGAGTAGCCTAGTGGTGTCAGGTTGTTTTTAATGAGTAGCTTTTGTAAAATGCACCGACAGTTATTTTGTTAAAATCAAACATATTTCTCATGTTTTACTTTTAGAAATTCTAGTTTTCTAACACGAGGAGGCAGTGACCTTTTCAATACCTGAGCTTGTGTCTTTTGGCTTTTAGATTCAAAGGTTAAAACTCGCTCTCTAGTAAGTGTTCTGTACTTTTATTACAATACAGTGCCTTGATGACTCCCTCTATCAACTGAATGTACAGTATGAATGCAAAGTGAGACTTCTAAGGGCCACATGAGATAGAAAATATCCACACACACTGCAAGATTACAAACTACTCTATCACCACTACAGTTACTTCTGCCAGTACTGCTGTCTAATCAATGCACTTTGTTGAATGAAGAGTGGAACATGTGACTAAGACTTTGATGCAAAAAAGAGAATGCAATAAAATAGACTGGTTTAAAAAAAAAAGCAAAAAAAAAAAAAAAACCCTTTGTGGTTCTATTTTGTTTTATTTTAAACTCTTTTGTTGGCGTATTTATAAATCAATGGACCATTGTGCTGTCTGAGCAGTGTGAGGGCCAACAGGAAAGCAAATGCCTCGTCCCTGGAGATTCTGGTTAGAGGTGGAGGACATACATTCTTATTATTAGATGACGTGGGGGAAAAAAATGGTTGGGCAGATACTGTAGATATCTTACTGTAGCATCTAAGCATTGTTAATATGCTAAATATACCAATAATAGCCTGTCATCTATGCAGGACCACCACTGTACAGGAACAAAGAATAAGAATAGAGGAATTTCTTCTTTGTTTTCAAAAGAATCAAGATGGAAACTTGTGGTGGAAGCAGCACTACGATCAGTAAAAGCACATAAGTATTAGAAAATTATTAAAAATAGCACTCATTATGGAAAGAAATAGTCCCTGTGACTGATATTTTACATCCTTAGGTTGTTAATGCTAATGCATGATTCCTTAAGCAGCATTTTACAGTTGTACCTGGTCAGGGTGAAGCTAATGTTAACTACTTTACACACAGTTGATGAGTTGATAATGTATTAAAGTATTTGCTTCTTGGGGGGAATATTGGATAATTTTTCCTCCTTAGGCCTTGAATGTGACAAAGGGCCTTAACTAAAAGCCAAAAAGTTGGGACCACTGGTTTATTTTTTAACAATGCATTCTATTTTTATGAGCTTATGATATGTGTCTTGAGGTATTCTTATCTCAAAACTATCACTTAAGTAAATGTACTTTGTACAGGAAATATGTTTTTGGCCAAATGTGTTCATTTGAGGAGGGTGGGGGCCTAGCTGCAGGGCTCCTGGGAGCTGGGGACTTACAAGGGGCATTGTTTGCAGTATGAGTCACACTGTATGTTTACATCTGCACAGGGCAAAGTTCCCCCTCAGTCTGGTAATATTTAACGGGACAGTTTTGGGTGATATCTCAGTGCACCAGGTATGGGGAAGAAACAGCATCGTTGACATGCATCCACTGTGTGTGAGACTGGTTGCTGATCCACAGAGACACCAGACCCAGGTGAGTCAAGACAAACACAGTGGGATTTATTGTTATTTATTGTAAACTTAACCTGGACTTCAGTTTTATTCAGGAGATGCTACTTTCTGCCATGTGTGAAAGAAAACTTTTAGAGAGAGGTGCAGTGCAGCAAGTTACTTATATATAAGATCTCAGTGATTTTACTTGTTAACTTGGTGTTTTTCTAAATGAGTAATAATACTCTGACCTGAATTTTTCTAGGCTGAAATTGTTTCACTTTGACAGGATAAAAGTCTTTACATGTGAAGTGAAGTGATTAGAGAGTACAGGATGTTTCTTCCATGGAGTTACTGTACAGTTCTATCAGTGGTCAGAGAGACCAGAAATACACAGTTAACAGATGGCTTTATAAATGTACTAAGGTTTGTTCAAGTGCAGTCACATTTGCCGTAAGTTGCTTTGACTCAATGGTAGTTAGAGCATGATGCATTGATGTATTTATGTTAAAGTAGACCCTGAGTTTAATGCTTTTTAAAAGGCATGAGAAAGTTGTACTTGGGCACAGCTGCTTTAAACTAAATGTTAGTCAGCATGCTAACATCCTCAGTGCTAACATGCTGATTCAAAGCAGGTGTATTTACCGTTTTAGCATAGCATGTTAGCATGCTAAAAACAAAGCACTTGAAATATTAAACATGTGACCTTTGATTGTGTGAGATGAAAAGTCAGGGGATCATAAAAGTTGTTACAATTTATCCTGAGGGGGACATGAATATCAACACCAAATTACACGGCAATCCATCCGACGTTTCATTTAAAACCACAAACGTGAAACTTATGATGGTGCCAGAGGGAAAGTCAAAGGATCAGCAAAGTCAGTAAGATTCATCCTCTGGGAACCATGAATGTCTGCACCAACTTTTGTGCCAGTCTGTCTGCTACATGTTGAGATATTTCACAGCATAAGTGAAAACTTTGACCCACTGCTGGAGCTGGAGCAAGTGAGGGGATCACTAAAGTCATTAGGGTGTATCCTCTGGGCAACATGGACATCTATCCAGTAGCTGTTAGGTGATGTAGCGGACCAACAGACGAACACTGCCATCACTAGATCCATGCTGCCAGCACGGATAAAGACCTGAGATTATGATTAAATCTGCCTTCATAAATATGGAATAATTCAGTTATTTTCATTTCAGGGCCACCCAGCATTGAACAATGGTGCTTCATCTGTTGGTGATCCTACTCTCATGCCAGATTCAAGGTGAGAGTTCAGTTCGTAACAAACACAGCAGCTTGTTTGACTGGAGATGAGTCACAGAGGCCAGTAATGTGCTCGTATTAATGGCCACATTCAGTGCCGTGGTGTGTTTGAGAGTGGAGCCCTTTAGATTAAACCCACAGACAATCTAATTAGAAGGCCTAATGATCTATCTGCACTTTATAATTAATTTTCGTCAAAATGGCTGCCTATCTAGTTAACAGTAAGATGTTGCCAGTGGCCAGGGGACTTCAGAGTCACTGGTTCATGGTCCCAAAAGGAGCGTGCGCAAATTATGCTCATTAGTCTGCCATTCTCTGATTGCAATGAAAAGAAATAGCTGTATAGGCTGGCCTAGATATTTCTCAGACCTAATTTCCTAAACGGATACATAATTTATGACTCTGCATGCTGGCTGTAGAAGGTAACACGGTTAGCTCACCACAAACAAGTTATACATCTCCCCGAGTACTGTGGCATAAACATGTTGTGTTCATATTTCACAGTTTTCCATTAATATTAATTCCTTTTCTGCTTCATTTGTCAGCAACAGAAAGCCACAAAGATCTGCTGGAATTTAACTGAGGATGTGTGCATTGACTGTGTGTATGTGTCTGAGTGATGTTCAGAGAGTCGCTGAAGAGTAGGCCCTAATAGTTAGCGTACAGTCGGTTATGGATGTTTCCTCAAAGAGTCTGTTCATTTATTTTAGCCCTAATCATGCAACCAGTGTAGCTTTATCAAATTCTGCAGGTTACTGTTAAAATGTTTACCCTGCAGAGTGATGTCGTGGCCTGTTGCTGGCAGCTACAGATGAATTTACACTCTCCTTTTTCGCCAATATTTATTTCCCCTAAATCCTATTTGCCCTAATTCATCCTCCCCAGTTAAATCACCCGTCTCCATCTGGACAGCCACAGTAAGAAGCAGATTTAGGGTGTTGTGCTGTCATTCTCCTTTTTTGTCTCTTTATCCCTTTCAGGCCTACTTCATTCCTCCCTTTTTTTCTCCTCACATTGCTTTCATTTCATCTCTTACTCACGACAAAGTTGTCTTGAAGTGATACACACTGACACCTCTGTCATGACAAGATTTGGATTCCAGACAAAAAAGCAGTAATCCATATTCACTCTGTCCATCCCTCTGAAGTTTTGACCCTCATTTGACTCATGGAACAATGAATAAAACAATACAACTGTACTCTTTATTTTTTCCGTGCGCCGAACAAACTGAATAAATCCATCTACTCACTGGTCACTCAGTCTCCTTCATATTTATGATTTTCCTTCACCTTGTGTAACTTCAATCTATCCTCTGACTGTGAAATGAAAACTCTGTCTGGATGTTTTAATTCTGATTTCTGCAGCAAATGTGATCTAGCATCGTATGAACCAAACAGACGTGAGTGAGGTTCTCATCTCAGCAAGAAAGCGAATACGCTCATTTCGCAAAATGTCTCAAAAAAACTATTCCTTTCATGGTACTTCAGCAGCAGTGTTAATTAGTGGTGCTCCTGTGATTTGACTTGTTATCACTTATTTCCAAAACTGTGTCAGACACAAGATTGATGTCGCTTCAAGTCACAGTGTTTTATGATTTTCTCACCTCCAGCAGTTGGAGCTCAGATGAAGCTGTCACCTGAAAAACTAACTGTCCTGCGAGGGGGTGAGGCCCGCTTTACCTGCGCTCCCAACACTGAGTGGACCGTCATGGTGTGGCTGCTGAACGGCAAAGCGGTGCTCACCATCTCAAAGGAACACGGTGTCCTGAGATCCATCAACACTACTGTGACAGCTGAGAACAAGAAGGGAGACAGCTGGGTGTTTGTCCTGAAGAGCACAGAGAGGCACAACCAGGGACGAGTAACCTGTGACCTCCAGAACATTGACAGGAAAACAGCAACCCTGCTTGTACAAGGTCTGTATGTTCACATGGCATTGAATGTTTGTGTGTGTGTGTGTGAGTAAGAGAGAGTCAGAGGAGGTATTATGTGTATGTGCATGTGCGAGTTACCTTGATTCATTGGTGAAAGAAGGCAGCAAAGACTGTGTGTTTCTGCTGCAGAGAATTTCAAAGGCTTTTTGTGCAGCCAGCTTCTCTCAGGGATACTCACTTTCTTACAAACAAGAGTGCACACACACACACACACACACACACACAACCAAGCAGATGGCAAGTCTCTTGAAAATCATTGCAGTGTGATAGAGTGCAGAAATACACTGAATTTAACCTTGACAAAGCAAAAAGCAGCATGAAAAAAAGAGGTAAATGAAGGGACTAAGCAAAAGTTGTGTAGCTGCTTTGATTCTGCCCACCCACACACTGCTGCCTCTACATAAAAAAAAGAAAGAATGAACATGAAGAGTCATAGAAAGAAAGCCGCGGCATTCAAGGGGCACATCTTTATTAAGTGCCTTTGTTTTAATTAGTTTGTAGAGTGGGGTTCGTAGAGGGAAAGTTTTCAGCTTCTCAGTAAAAGCAGCTGTGCCTGAGTGATCAATCATGGTGCATATCAAGAGTGGGAAATCATCTGGGTCTGTGTAGTGAAGTACAGTTACCCAGGCATGTTTGATGGTTCTTGTGACGTTGTTAATGACAGTGCGGGTGGTGTCGAGGATGGGAATTGATTGGCCCCCAGATAAACATACCAGGTGGAAAGTGCTGGACTCCATGCCAATCAGAACAGGCAGCAAAAGAAGGATTTACAGGCTGCAGCTACAAGCAATCTCCTCTCCTCCCCTCATTTACTGTATATTATGCCGATGCTGTGCCAAAGGGGGTATGCCGTGTGAGGACTCGGGACCTGATAAGAATCAGTTGTTCTCTGCAGTTCTGATGGAGCAGCTATCTCGAGCTGGAGAGCACTGCAGTGTGAACCAGCATTTTAACAAGTGGGACTTCCCCTATAGTAATTACCAAAGAAAGAGCACACAGCCAAAGCCACTCAGAACAATTTCTTCACTTAGTTTGTCCATATCACTCACAAACATTTTCATTTACATACAAATTAGGTAACAGTCCAAAATGATTAGTGGGTGAAGGGGAGGTCAGAAAAGTTTTTTTTTCTGAAAGGAGGGAAGAGCCTTAGAGTTTCTTGGGAGAGCAGAAAGGGGTACTTTCAATTTTTTTGTCACCCCAAATTTCTATTTCAGTCTTCACTTGTGGAATTAATAAAAAAAGGATCAAACAATCACAGATAGGATTTTGTTTGTCCTGCCAGCTTTGAAAAACACAGAATGTACATGGATCTTCTTGGATATTGGTGATTAAATGTTATCACATTCACTCAAATCTGCATCATCACAGAAAGTTTAAAAAAAAAAAAAAAAAGTTAAATGTGTTATATAGAGATGGCTTGTGTTATACTTCAAGTATAGAGAGTGGCTGGTACATTCATTATTTTGTTGTTTGACATAAATTTAGATATTCTGTGATAATTATTACTACAGAGATATATTAAGGTTTAAAATTAGATCTTAAATTCTTTGTTCTGTTTCTCTTTTATTAGTGAAAATGAGTGCTCCATCAAATTGTACATAGATTTTTGGAGAAAATATTGGATGGTGTTGCAGTTTTTTGAATCTAATTCAAAGACAGGGTTCCAAGAAAAATATGAATAACTTGATTTTTACAGTCCCTTAGTCCTAACTGACAAATCTGGGAAGATATTGACCATTCGACAACTCATTAAATGTCTTCGACCTGTGCTTCGCTTGACCTCATCATTCAGCTTATTTGCATTTACAGTATGTACAAACTGAACTGAGAGCTCAGCTGAAAAAAAGGAAAAGAAAATCAGCGTGGAAACATACTCTGCAAAAAGTGAGAGGAAACAAAACCAATGACCCATCGTCTCCAATATATTATGGAGAGAGCCCTCATTGCTGCCAGTGCCACAAATCCCCACTGACATATGCAGCCATTAACAGTAGTGTATGGTGAATCAGGCCCTCCAGTGTGGATGCAGAGGATCACTATGGCCTGACATAGCCTCTGAATTAATTGTGCATCCTGGCACGCCCAGTTAACAGTCAGCAACTCTGCCTGTGATTTGTGCACTGCGGCCTCAAATATACTGTTGGAATGGAGCCACAAATCCACACAGAGCTAGTTGACTCTGTGCGCTATCATCCACACTCCCTGCTTTAATTGTCCAATATGAGGATGGTGTAAATATGAGCACACACTCCTGCTCGCTCTCGCTGCGCCCTCTCTGCTTATTTCTCTCACTCACTCAAGCTCAAACACACAAACCTTTCACTTGATTGAATCAATATGCACTTTTGAGTATACTGTAAACAGGATCTGCAGATGGCTTAGAGCTGCAGAGTAGGAGAAGTCTTCAATATAAATCAGACAAGAGTGAACATGCATGGGGTAATTGTAGAGGAACAGTGCCCTTCCTCATTGGAAAAAATTCACACCCACACATAAAGTGCATGTGTCATATACTGTTCCTGTAACACAAGTTGCATGCACACACACACCAATCCTGCGCACATGTACAAGTCTTTAAACGCTGCCCTCAAAGTAGCAATTTCCCTCTGAGGACCCCTGCTGAAAAATCACTGACATTAGAGTTAGCTCTGGGCTCTCTGCCTCACACAGCCTGCCGCAAAGTCTTCAGAGTTTCCCCACAGTGATTAACAAACCTTATGATATCTTATTTCAGGGATCACTTAGGTTGGAGCTTCAGGAGCGAGTGCTGATGTCGTTCTTTTTCTACCCAGATGTATCAATCAGCCGCAATCGCCCAGAACCCCTCAGTCAGTGCAAACGAGGCTGCTGGGCCCTCGCCAACCTTTATTCACTGGTGCTGAGATTCTCTAAAGAGCAGCTGGAGTCCACTATCAGAGCCGGTCGCTGTAAGAAATGGACGGTGAGATGTTTATGACACCAAATCAGGCATCAAATAAAGGGCCCTGGAGAAAAGGGACAGCCAATAATGCGTACAAAACATCAGAGGATTTGAACCTAAATCAACACAGACGTGTCATTCGCTCAGACAAAGCACAGAAGCTTCTGTAATTATCTTTCTGTCTATAGCAATTGTCTCTTGCATTCACCGCCTTTCATTCTGCCAGACAATAGACTTCACATATGAGATACTGTATCTCCCAGGGCCTTAAGTGGCTTATTTGGCTGGCAGGGAAGGAGATGAAGGGGAAAAGAGGAAAGCGTTTGTCAGGCAACTGAGACTTTGAGACACGTGATCAATCACCCGGGGCGAGTGAAATCCATCTTGGTATAAGTGAACAGGCCAACTGAAGAAGTGATGCTCATCAGCGGGTAGATACACGCATGCGGCTACATGAATTTTAAAGGAGGCCGTTGATGAAAATCAGTTTTGTCAGCATTTATAAACTCACTCACACTCATACATAATGCAGAAATACACAGGCATATACTGTACATGTGTGCGGGCACATGAAATGAAGAACATTAATTCTTCTGATTGCAGAAAAGGGCAGCGTGACACTCTTTGGTGATGACAGGTTGGCTTTCAAGGGCCACACGGTGCTGTTTGAATGCCAAGCGGCAGGATGGTACCCTAAACCCAGTCTGCAGTGGGAGGTGGGTGACAGAAAGGTAAGTACAAAACTGCTCTGAGGATAGATGATGTTGTACGCTGTACAGATTGTAGAACCCTTTGAGGCAAATTTGTGATTTTTGGCTGACCTGACTGCTTTTTCCAACTGTAACTTACCCCAATACAATGTACCATAATATATGGTTTAGATTGTTCAAGGAGGCGATAAATTACATTCAAAAAACTTTTCTTTATTGTCGCTCTCTAAGCTTAATAAAACATTTTACTCACAGTAAAAACAAACAAACCCTGCACTTTCTTCCTGTCCCTTTTGGAAACTGTCAGTTTGGAAACTGCTTCTGCTTCTAGAGGGGATAAGAGAAGCTGATTTGATTGACTGATCTTTACTGAACCTACTTATAATGTACTTCTGCTCGCAGTACGTTCATCTCACTCCAGCCCTTTGTCCAGACTGTGTGGCTCTGTGTGTCTGGTAACTAAAAGTTAATCATGAGCGCCACCAGTCAATGCTTGCACCCTATTTTTATTCTTTTATCTGTCTGCATCAGAAATCATCTGGTCTATGAATTATAATGTCATTATATCTGAAAAGACATGTCTGATATGTTTCTAGTCTTCTATCACAAATATCTAAAATGTCAGCAGATGATGTCAGAGTGGTAGTGGTGCTGTCCATGTAAGCTGTTCTTACTCTTGTTCCTTAGGATGAACCAATGTTAACAAATCTGAGACCATCACCTTCCAAAAGCTCAGCTCCTCTAAACTCTTCTTTTACAACTTATACAAGTCTGTCAGAGATGGACTCACCCTCCGTTCTGTACAGTAAACATTTGTGGGTGAACTGTCCCTTTAAGTTCAGCTCTGTTTGGAGTATTTACAGAATAACTCTGCAAAATTCTGACAAGCCAGGAAGCAGACATCCCAATCAGAATATACTGTAAATGATAATAATCCTCCCTCTCTCTGGGGAATGGTGTGGAGGTGAGCCAGGGTGAATACAACATCAGCAGTGAAGAGTCGGGGAAGAGCCTCTTCACTGTGAGCAGCAACCTCAGCGTGACGGCAACAAAGAGCTCTCATGTGTGTTGTCTGGCCTCCGTGTCTGCCCTCCCCACACCACTGAAGAGCAGCGTCCGGCTGACAGTGGGTGAGACTAAAACACAACAACCTTATTTTACATTAAATAACGTGCACATGCACAGAAATGTGCATGAACTCCTGGTTTAGTTCTCTGTCTCTACATTTCTGTGTGTATTAATCTGTCTCTCTTGTGTGTTTCATTTTATTCTCTCCCTTTTTTGGGGTGTGTGTGTGTGTGTGTGTGTGTGTGTGTGTGTGTGGGGGGGGGGGCTTGTGATTCATCACTCAGCATTATTATTTGAAGAGGAGAGTGGGATAGAAAGTCGCTGCCAGATCAACACTGCATGAGTTTGCAGCTGAGGTTGCAAACCTCTCGAAGGCCCCACAGCTTTAAAAATACAAATACTGTGTTATTATCTTAGTAATGTTTACTTTGAAGTTGTGGTTGTAACATTTTCTTGAAATCCACTCACAACAGCTTCCTCCAGGAAACACTCTCTACTACTATTGCAAATTAAAGCAGGAAATTAAACACAGCTTTCTTTACACTATGTCTGCAGATCTGTAATTGAATTGCAAAGTAACAACACTGCTTCAGCATTTCTTTCCCAAAACACTGATGTGACCCTCTCTCCTCAGTTTCAGAGGTGGTGCAGGACTGCACGGTCCCTCTGGCAGTAACGGCCTCCTCTCTCTGCTCTTCTGCTGCTCATCCTGCTCTGCATCTGCATTGTCCTCTGTTGCCGACAAAGGAGACAAGCAAGTAGGCACTTTTCTCTTCCTTAAATTGCTCTAGGTGAAAAAAAAAAAAAAAGTCACTTGCTCCCCCGCCTTCTCCCTCCTCCTCCTCCCCCCTACACCTTTCCAGTGCAGAAACTGTGATTAAAGGATAATGAAGAAGATAGGTGGTTACACGCTGTGACTCGCCACTGCCCCATGCCGGCCTTCACCAAGGGCACGCAATATTTTTTCTGACAAAGGTAGAACATTAGTTGTCAGCAGAAAGCTTTACTTCTCAGGAAACAGTGGCAGCAAAAAAGGTTAGAGTGGTATGTGTATGACTGCAGGGTTGGCAGTTTGAATCCCAAAACAACGGGGAAGATCAGGACAGGAAGGAATAATGACTACTGATCCTCTCCCTGCAGCAACTACTGCAGAGGAGCAAGGCATATGACCAGTTAAACGGTTTGTGCAAAGCAGCTAAAGCGTGTTTTTTCTGCTTGAGCATAGAGATAATCAGATGCAGTAAATAAAAACAGCTTTTAAAATGTACTTGCACATGTAATTTTGGTCCGTTTAGATGCTGGTGTGGTCCTTACTCTCCACTCTACCACTGATATCAAAACACTGCCCGCCCACGACTTGTAAGCTACAGTTTACAGGGTGAGTTTTGTCACTACGTTCCCCTGCTGGGCCTCAGCCTGCCGGCTCCGCTGTCAATCAACCATAAACACTGACACATACACGCTCACAGGCTGAGAGGAAAAGAGATATTTGTTCATATTTCCCTTAACTACTAACCATAAGTTTAAAAAAGCATGTTAGCATTATGTTTTTCTGCCTCATCTGTAATCACATCCAGTACACAGTGCAAATTTCTGTCTGTGTTTCCCTGGGCTATTACAAACTGGACAATTACGGGGCCACTCACAGTGAATAATAAGTCACAGAAGAAAAGAAATGTGGTATATCTTTGTGTTTTGTTTGTTGTTAAAATCACCTGGTTTAAAGTTTGTGCTATTGTACTTTCAATAATGTTTTATATGAAGTAACAACCAAGTGACAGTTGTTCCAGTCCAGCAGGACCAGTGGTCTTTCCACTGCTGGTGTTTGATTTAATAAAGCTTGCTGTACTTTCAGTGAGCCTCCCTTGCATAAACAAAGGGACTGTGTCTCAGTCCTGGGTGTATATCTGAACCTTGTTAGTGACATCAGTGGGACAGGCTGATAAAGGCCACTGAGATGTGAAGAAAAGTTGACAGTTGTTTGGTGGGAATGTAGCTGCCTTGGACAGGCTATCAACCTGTTTGCTAAAAAGATTACACTGGCAGAAACTGTACCTTGGGGAATGTGAGTGCCCTGACTCACACCTGGTTCCTGCCAGATGAGTCAGGTGCCACACAGAGCGGGTGCATCTTATTACACAGATCTAATGGAAGTCAGACAGTTTGCTCATTAGCCCTCTTGTTGAGAGTTAGATCACGAGATCAATACCACTGAAAACCAGCTGAAACCAGCAGTTTGTTAGCTTAGCGTAAAAACTGTAAACAGGGTAGGTAGCAAAAACTGCCTACATGTTATATCTAATTTACTGTTTTTATTCTAAGGCTTTTGTACAGATTAAACAGATGAGATATAACATGTTAATCAGTGAGGTTTAGATGTGTTTTTGTTTTGTTTCCCTGTTTCTGGTCTTTATGCTAAGCTAGGCTAACTACCTTCACCTATCTTCTCCTCATCAAAAAGGCCACTGAGCATAATTCCCACAATGCTGAACTACTTCTTTAAGAGAGACGAGTTGAATTTTTGTTTTTAAAGTCGAAAGGTGACTAAGGCAGTACCACCTCTTCCTTCACAGCCCTCCAGGTCTCAGACGGGTCAGAAAATGCTATAAACCCACTGATAAGGGTTTAAAATCACCACACAGTCAGACAGTTTTACTGCAACTCATTTAGAGCTCATAACCCGACCTAGGATATTTGTGATGTGGCCGGACTACTTGTCTCCTCTCCAAGCAGAGCGGTCAATACCTTGGCGAGTTGTCGAAGTAAAGCGGTGGAAAAAAAGAGTCCGGCCAGGAAAAGCAGAACATTGCAGAGATGTTTCTGGAGTGCCATCTCTGAGGGGATCGTTGTTCTAGCACAAGGAGGTGGAGCAGGCCTGTTTGTGCGCGATAACAAAAAGTGGCCCTGAGTCACACATTTAGAAGTCAGCGTAATCCCTGTGACTGATTCTGGACCATTGCAAATCATGTCCGTGGTTTAGAGCTGAGGGATTATCATAAAGCAGGTGTGACCTTTCTCCTCCAGCAGCCGATTCTGTACCTGAAACGTCTAATACCTCCTTCGCCATCGTCCTTGCTTCAGTCTGGTACCTTTACTGTAACATCCCTAAGCAAGTTAAGTTAACTTCACGAGGATGTTTCACATGTTAGAGGATGTGGCTTCCTTCCAAGTCACTAAGCTTTTCTTTGGGTAATCCACCTCAATGGGGAGTAATGTATGCTTTGTAATTATTGGAAAAATGGAAGGGATCTAATATAGTCACCCTCAAAGACTTTGGCCAGCATGACAGTGGGGATTTAAAATATAATGACAAAGGCAATTTCTCTCCCTGTAAAAGGAAGAGTTTATATCTCTCCTGGGGCAAGCACCATCTGCACCATTGTTAAATTGTTGTGTTTTCGCCATGGCCAGGAGGACCTTTGGCAAAGATGACCATGAAGCCGTGTTGCAAATACTCATTAACACTCAGCTCCAGCTTTCTCTGTCGAATTGCAAACTGACTGGAGGCTACAATATTAGTGCAGCACCCAAAACTAATAAACAGCGGGATATTTACAGCTTTCATATTGCTGTGGATGCAGTGAGTTAGCACAATGCTTCTGTGGTCAATGCAGTGAAAATGATAAAGTTAGCAGCTGATAGCTCATAGTAGTTCTGTAAACTTAGTGCCTCATTTTTATTTTTTTTTTACCTTTCAGAATCAAGCCCGCAGGAAGCCATATGGTAAGATTTAAACGCTCTTTTTCTAGACTCCTTTTGTTTTATGAGGCTATTTTTAAACAATGAAAACCCTGTATTTTCTTCACTTTTCTAAACTAAAAAGAACTACAAGATCAACTGTGGAGTTTTATGTGAAAGCGACTTTCTTGTGGAGAAAGATGCTGCCATTAATTTGTGACAGAAGCAGAGACACGCAGTCTTGGCTGCACTGAGCTTCATTTATACTTTACATAAGCTACTATAATAATGAAGACTCAGCGTGAATCCCCGTTAATACATAGAAGTTATTTCTGAGAACTAGTGGGCTTTTATTGTTCCTCATTATAAAAGAAAAGTGGAGACATGAATTTGAAATAACATGCTTTAAATAGCTATTACATTTTGTAACAACTTAATTAAGATTCAAATTGTCATTAGCTCATTTAAGAAGACTCATTATCATTATATTTGTCAGCATTTTTCATGCAGCTGAAATACATTTTATAGCTTTTCCATTGAGCACGCTGCAGTGAGAGTTGAGTACTTTGGTTGGGTCTAATAAAATGCAGTGAAAAATGATGATGATGTTCATTTTTTATCTGTCAGAGCATTTTATGATGAAAACAATGCAGCCGGCCTTTGATATACTGCAGTTTTGTGAGAAAAGAAAATAGTCTGTTCACAGCGGCACAGCCTCTGACAAAGTGGCTCTGCCATATCTCAGCTAAAGGTTATCTTTTCCATTGGACCGCTCATCTGGGCATTTGCAGGATCGACCAATTGGTGGCTGGGAGAAGCCCGGTTGCTGGGGCGACAGGGGGGAAGGTCAACCTGGGATACTCTACTGAGGGCTCCACAGGTGAGAAAACAACATACAGTTCAGCTGGACAAACCTCCACTACAGCTGTAAAACACAATAACACTGCTGTCAGTAATAATCTGAGGGTACAGACAAATATTTCTGTTTAATCTGATAAACTGCAGCATTAAGTTACAGTAAGTCACTACTTCAATATTTCTGCTGAGGTTTTAATAAGGTTGTTTAAATTATTACTATTAATCAACAATTACTTGATGAAATACTGAGGTTTTTGTTATGATTTCAGCCTAATATGACAGTTTTATCAAGTCTGTAGTTTCCTCAAAAACCTTTACAGTGGATATTTGTGACAAATCTCTGCACTGCGTTTTCATGTGTTAACTTTAGATCCTCTGCTACAAATTATGTCTGCTTAATTACTTGATTAATACTTTTGAATGCATGCCACAGTTTTAGGGTTTTATTTAATTTCCAGACTAAATGAAAATCCACCAGTTGTGTGATGTAAAATTGTGTAATTAATCACACTAAAATTAAAGTTTAATTATCATTATTATTATTATTATTATTATTTTCTCTTTTCTCCACAATGTTAATGCAACTGACAGAAATTAATACAGACATGATGTTCATTGTGATAGATTACACAACATCATTTCAAGAGTCTGCCAATATATTTTGATATTTCACAGAAATTAGTGGAGGTCAATTAATGTCTGGAACGATAGAAAAAATTACATAAGATTTCTAAAACAGTGCAGCATAGTTTACAGGATGGTGAGCTGTAATATCAAGTGTACATGATTTGTGATAAAAGGGCTGATTTGGTCTTCTGTTTTCCACACAGAAACATTTAAACTCTGGTTGCTGTGTTTACTTTGTTCACATCTCTGAGCCACTAAATCGCCTGAATTTCACCGAGGTCTACTTTAAAGTCCAAATTTGGCTGTAGCTGATCAGAGCAGCTGTGCAGTTAGATCAGGCTAAATCGCTGTTTTTCACCCTGCAGATGCAGATTACAGCGAGCGAAGCATTGAAACTCGTAGCCAGATGGCCTTTGTCAGCTTTCGGAAGGTAAGATAGAGAAAGAGAAGGTGGGAGGGCTGGGAGACAGAGAGAGAGAGAAAGAAAAAGACAGATAGAGACAGAAATCGACTGAAGCTGAATAATACATCCAGTCATTCTGCAGCTGGAGCTCCTGCTACCTCCTCTCATGTTGATGAGAGGAGGCGGGAACTGCACTGCTACACTGTTAGCACCTCAGCTGGCCTCCCATCAGACAACTCAAATCATCCATCACTGGGTAGATCCAAGTTTGTAGAGCACTTCATGACTCTACAAAAAACCCTGTTTGTAGCTTACAGGGCACGTCTAAGTGGCTCCATCACTACTGTGGTGTGTGATCTAAATACTGTGATGATGTGCAGCTGCACACGTAGGAATAAACATGTTTTAACCGACTCTGTCCCCTGTAAATATTGTCATTGCCCTAACATGATCCTACACTGTCAATGTTTATCAGGCAGTCGTGCCTCAGGGACTTTTCCTGTCCTGACCTGTAATTGACTAATTGACTGTCATATTGATTTTGGATAACACACTGTATCGATACCCTGTGTAATTTCCCACTGTCTAATAAAGAAAGGTGGAGGGACTGGTGCTCTGGACTGGTTTATTTAGCCTCTTTTCCCAATTACCTCTGATGTGGAGCAGCTCTGACTCGAGGTCACAAGTTCAGTTCTGATTCACTGTGTGTGAAGTAATGAAGCAGTGCTTTAAGTTTGGTAATAGGATTATCTTATCTGGAGGAATGGAAGGTAGAAGACTGCCACTTTGAGGCCCTTAAGGCAATATCTGTCTTCCAGCTGTCTTTAGATATGCCTGAGGGTGATCGTACACTGGACTTTATTGGCAATTACGACACAGAGAAACACCCACAGTGTCACGGCCACACTCAGGACAGGAATCTTAGTTTGTAGCTTTCTCCTTGTGACTGTTGTCCGTCTGCAGTGCAGCAGGAAACTACCTGGTGTTTTGTAACTAAGGGCTAACTGTGATGTGATCTCCAGGTCCCTGATGTTGTGCACTCCAGCAGCCTGTCTCTACACAGTGAGAGCCAAGCGCAGGTGACTCTGTCAGAGCGAGACTCCCAGAACGTCAGGAGGATTACCACAGTCTAAATGTTTATCATGATGTCATACATGTTGCATTAATGAAAACAGTATGTCATTGTGATGTGTAGTATTTACAACTGAGCAACTCACCTATGTTTGCACGGTATAACTGAATTTTTTGTGAAGTGAGAAGCTAACGTTATGTGACCTTGAGCTGTGTGAGCAAAGATATTATGAAACTTTAAATGAGTCCTCATAAATGTAAGTTGTATTTTTATTTTTAATACATGGCTTTTTTGTGCATTTCTTTAAATTGTAACTGTTTGTTACACTTTACACTTTCCATCACAACTTGGGTCTTATGTTTATCGTTATGTTTATCGTTTACTCTGGTACAGTATCATGATGAGGAACTGAAACAGTGAAACTGCTTAAAAAAAAAAGTATATTGACACACAATGATCAGACAGGTTGTAAACCAGCCAAAAGTTTAGTCAGGTGATTTAACCACTTTGTTTGGAGGTAAAACATCATGTGACCACTGTGCACACGGCTATGGAAAGTAGAATAGAGGTCAAGTAAACTGGGTTGTTACGTGAATGTACCAAATAATTTGGTGAGTACAGTGTTATCATCGCTGATAGAAACAAATGGCCAAAATTACAAAATTACTGTAATAAAAGTTGTTGCACTAAACCAGAATGATCCTTTATTATCTGTACAGTGTGTAATACTTTCACTGTTTTAAACCTCCTGTTATGGACGTCACTCTTAGCGCATGGCGATCTTGTCACCAGGTAATCTGACACAGAAATATGGAGGATTTCAGGGGAACTGCTGCATGGTACTGGACTGGTGGGGTTTGACATGACTTGCTTCAGTATCTGCTGATAACACTAAATGATTTTCCTCTCACCTGTAGATATACTGTCATCCCACAGTACCTCACACTGAACTGAATTGGAGGAATATCACTATCTCATGACCCAAGGGAGAGTTTCTCCTCATCATACTGCACTGTAGCGCTGTAGCTTGTGCAGCCATTTTGGTATAATCCTGTTTTCAGGAAAGCTTTAATCCATTATATGTCTCTTTTTCCATTTCATACATGTGTGGTGGCGTCTCAAACTCAATTAATTTCCCAGCTGTGGTAAGGAAATGGTTATAAAATGCAGCATCAGTGATAAAGGCTGGAGTGCAAATTAGCACTCAATGAGAACGTTGTGGTGGCGAGGCTGTCTGTGTGTAGTAATACACAGAATAACAGATTTATCTTTGCATGAAGTGGGTGATATAACATTTGCATTTCATAACAGTAAAGGATGGAGTTGAGTGGAGGGGTGGAGATGGAGGTATATGAATCTGTCAGACACTCTTTAGTTTCACCAGTGTTGCTGTTATTAAAGGAGCCGGCCTGCATTAAAAAGATGACATGCCTAGTGCTCGTGGTCATGAAAGGACTCACAGGAATGTAACACACTGCTGTACTTCATGCTCCATGCATTATTTTTCACATTTATGCAACAATATTTGACAGTGAATTACCTAATTAAATTATTTATTGGTTGATGATGTCAGAAACAAGTTGTTCTGGATGTCATTTGTCACCTCCCACAACTACAAAGGCCTTGAAAGAAATGGCAAAGCATGCAATCAGCAGGAATGGGAAATACTCTTTCATTTCACTTAGGGCCAATATGCAGACCTTTTTTAGTTTCAGACCTGATTTATCTCTGCTGGCAACCTTGATGAGCTGAATATGACTGCAATCCCAGAGCATGACAGAATGGCTAAATCTCTGCAAACACAAAACTCTGCTGAAAACAAATGCAGTCATTTACACTGGGCTCAGCTCTGAGGTTGTATATTATCATATAATAATGTAATGTAGTATGAAAGAGGAATCTACAGGGTGGCAAGAGGTCAGGATCAAGAACGAGGACAGCTGGCACTGGAGGTGTACACAGACATTAATCTGTTTTATGTATTTCCGGGTGAACTGGTATCATTTATATTGTCACCAGCCAGATGAGAGACACAAGTGTGTGTTAGAAACAGCTCTTTGTGTCCATAGTGTTGAAGGCATCACTATCTTGGCTTTCCAGCATCTTTCAGAAAGAGAAAGACTGTAGGAAGTGAATAAAAGGCATATACAATAAACACACAGAAGTTGATATTTCGCAGAAATCTCCCCTTGTCAATTATGTAGTGACAGCATGCATGCTTGCATTATTGAAAATAGCACGCTGACATAGTTTCCTGCTATTCTCTATCACCAGATGGCTGACACAGATCTTCACTTTGGAAATCACATCTCGCCAGTGAATGTGAGGAAAGTGTTTGTCCTCTCTCTCTCTCTTTTCCTCCGTCTCCTGCTAAGCTTTCATCGTCGCTGCCTTCTGTTTTCTCGCCTGGCATTCAAGCGGCAGGCTATTAAATAAATTAGGTTTCTGACAAAGACAGGCGCAAAATGAGAGGGCTATTACATGACCTGCCTTAGTATTTTGTTTTCCAGCTTAACCTTACCCTTCCCCGGGGCTTACTTAGGGCTCTCCATGGGTGTCAGTTACGCTTCACAAAGTGGTGTGCCTGTATCGTTTGGAGGCATCTAAAGCTCACGGGGCCAGCCAGGCCAGGGCTGGACAGTGTCTGCCTTTCCAGCACTGAGGCTGTAACAAGGTCCCTCACTTTCACCTCCCATAACCACAGCACATCCTCTGGACTCCCTGTCACTCATTCGCCGTCTCCCCTGCTCCTCCCGTCTGTCACTGAACCGATCGCCTCCTCACATCACTGTGTGACACTACAGTTACACTGCACATGCTCAGTCTCCAGTGCCGCTCTAGTGCTGACTCTTACGTCAGCATATAAACTTCTTGAGTCTGCGAGGGACCACCTGTCAGTACAGCAGGTATCTCCTTCCTCTCTGCATGCATCACAGAAAATTACAGAGTGGAACAGAACCATCAGGGACGACGGAAGAGGAGTCTGCTGCTAGGGTGCAGCTCCCCAGCTACCGCCACAGTTTTCTGTTGGCAATTAGCAAGAAGCCGCTGCTCTCTCTCTTTTTTTTTTAGGTGTATGGATAAATAAATGGAAACTTTCTCTAATGGCTCTCTGGAGTACGACATGATGTCTCCAGTGGCTTGTTATATTCTGCTTTCCACTTCCTGTTCGTCAGGGTCCATTAGCAGTCCAGTCACTGCTCTGCTGTAGGAGAAGACTCTGAGCAGAGCGAGGACATTAAAAACACACATTTACAAATATCTTAGTGCTGGAGTAGCATCACCTCCTGTTTCTGTTTCATGCCATTTTAAAGGTTGAGGCTGGTGGCATTGTATATTTTTTGTCAATGTAAACAAACACCATGAAGACCAAAACCAACAGTCAGTTTCTCAGTCTCACAACACTTTCCACTTGTTCATACTGAAGACTAAATCTGACACAAATATATACGTTTATTAGTAAAAAAGATGACGTAATTTCATGAAACAGCTGGGCACTGTAGTTTCTGGAACTATTTTCATCTGCGGATTAACACACATTTGGCTCTCTAGCATGTGGTGTGTGACTGTAATGATTAAAACGATGCTGCCCATGTTCCCGGCATGACACTCTGGCTCACTGAGGTGCGTTTAATATGTTTGGACAGTGAAGGTCTTCAGCCCAGATGAATAAGTTACATCAGTCTTTGGATACGCAGGAAATGCTTATTAGGATTACACTGTATGTCAAGAATAGGCTCAAATTTCTGATGGGTGAAGAGAAACAAAGGTTACTTTGCTACTTTATACACTATACATTAAGAGTGTGAGTGGGTTAATAGTGTTTTTTTGTGGGGGCAGGGGAGTGTTTCATCCCAGCACTTCACCACTGCTGTGGTACGGATGCCATTTATTTGGCACCGTTGGATCTTGGGACTTGGGATTGGACGAGCTTGTTGTCACTCAATCTGACAACCAAGGAGGATGTGTGAGCATGACACGATCATTATGGTGAATATCATACATACTGAATCCCATCCCATCTGACTGGTTACCTGAAAAGGAGCTACAGTGATGACACTAGTGGCTTCCTGAAAAGTTCAAAGATTTTCAGCTAGAACCACTCAATGGTGAAGCTCTGATGCTGGGTGCAGCGCTTTTTCCATAGGTGGTCACATGTGGCCGAGTACGCTCTGTCCTCAATGGGAACAGTTGAAAAAAAAAAAAAAAAAAAAAAAAAATGCTGGTGCTCAAAAAAAAAAAAAAAAAAAACCCAAAAAGAAACTCCTCACCTAAGCCTAAGCCTAAGCCAACACAAAGGTGGTGACACCTTTGTGGCTCAGTTATCACTGACCTTTGAATACATGGGGCCACAAGGACTCCTCTGTTCCTCCTCCAGCATGAATATGATAATGGAACATAAACCCTGAGAGCACTTCATCATCAGCTTTATAAATATTTATTCATGCACAGCAGACCTCAGTGACACATAAAAGCTCCGCCGCTTCAGAATGCCACTGCGTTGATTGACTTGAATTAAATGGCCCCTCTTGGCAGTGGTCAGGGCAAATTAAGCAGTTCATGCTTTGTTTGGGCTCAGGAGGTCCAGCACTGGTAGAGCCCCACTGATGAATAACTTAACACCTCCTCTCATTATTGAAAGCCAATGCTTTCAAGAGCATCGTCCTGCTAAATTACAGGCCTTCAAAAGTAACTCTGTGCCACTGTATAATGTGTTCAAGAGCCATTACCAGCAATTGAAGCTAAAATCCTTGACATGACCATGTTAGCATGGGGTTCTCTTTATTAGCTTTTTAATGGGATTTAGCAATCATTTGCCTGTTAATCACCGCAGAGCACAGTTAAGAAATGTTCAATGGTATTTAAAAAATAGAAAAATAGATTATAATAGAGTTACTTTTGCATGGGGTTCCTGTGGCTGATTAACTGGCCTTGACGGGCGGTGCAGCAGGTGTCAGCGGTGGCCGCAGTCTGCAGCTCAGCTGAGCAGAGCAATTCTTATGCCTCTGAGATATTTCCAATCCCGTCCAGTCTCTCTCCCTCACCTCTGTGAGTGTGACTCACTCTCTTATGTTGGATCATATTCATTTTTGCCACAAAAAACCTTAGTTCACTGACCTGATGATTTTCATGGCTCGCCAACAATAAGCAGTTTTTAAAGTCGGTGTAAGGCAAATTCAAATGTGTTATTTATGTTATAAAATAGTTCCTTAAAACATGTGTGAAGTCTGTAAACTATGTATCACTGCATTGTGGAGTTGGACGTTTTAGTTTTCCATCAGTTTCATTCTCAGGATTTTATGGGTGGGGCTGAAACAGTGGCTCGATGACGCACTGGAGCCACCACTCAGCATAACCCCGCCCCAACACTGTGACTGTTATAAATAGCAGCACTGTGTTAGCATCAGCGCTCCTCTTGCTTGATTGCAAGTTAATGTAGGATTTGCTAGCAGGTTATGCTGCCGTCCCACAAATTTGTCTTCCCTGGATGCCAGAGTTTTCAGAACAGCTCAGTCGTTGCCTTATTTTGTCACACTGATGGAGAGCTGAGGATAACACCACCAACACCTGCCTCTGCAGTTTCACTCCGGTTAGTTTTATACACTTTGATTGGTGGCAACGGGAATTCACTGACTATCACAAAGTTAGATTATTATTAGTGTACTATTACTGTTTTACACAGACTTTAAAAGTTACTTATCTATGACTGGACAAAAAAGTTTTTTTTTCTAGTCAAACATCATGGGAGCCAAAACCTTTCAAAACATAATACAGTAGTTGACAAGCTGCTTGAATCAATTTTCAGGTACAGTACATTAATTAAAGCATAAAAAAAGAAAACATATTCATTTATACTACTTAATATTTGGTGAAACCTGAGCAGGTTGAACCTGGCAGTGGCATGTGTTACTGTTACTGTTACAGTTACAGAATCTGTAAACTGTTACTACAGTGTGCCACAGGTAAAAGGAGAAGCTGTATCTGATGTCTGATTTTTAAGTTTAAACGTTTGCACTGATTTAGAAAAATTTAGTTTGTGTTGTGCCATTATTGCCATAACTCTACCGAGGGTGAACTGATCAGTCCTGTGCAAACTCCTCAGACCTTTTTGTTGTTTTTTTTTTTATCATGTGTCCTGTCCTGCCTGTCTGTCATGGATGGGCTCAAATGGCAACAACGTAGGCAGTGGGGGGTGAGGGGTTGCAGTTCAGCATGTCAGCGCTTCTGCAGACCACGTCCCCTGATAGCGCTGTCCTGATAAATGATATCCAGCTGTCATTGTACGGGCACCCAAAAAGACTTACGCGCCAACTCTCTTGTTAGAGAAAGCACTTGTCGTAAAAATCCGGCTCTGACTCGTTGCTCAATCTGACAACCTGTACGGTAGCCTGGTAAAGCAATCCCCACAAACACACAGAGGCTTCCTCTCTGCCATGTACTGGACATCACTGGTACAGTTAGTGGACAGCAACTACAGTAAAGCTGAATACAAACAAACAACACCAGGCGCACCATCTTAGTCGGACTATGAGCACATATTAAAATGGAGAGACTATTAAACTATTACAACACAAGGAGGACGTACAGAGAAAACTCTGGAGCTGCTGGAGGCTACAATGCAATAAGTTTTCCTGTCCAACACTAATAATATAATGAGGAATAAACAAGTTATGCCATTAAGTTAAGCCATTAAAATAATCTGAGGTCCAGAGTAAATTAAATCCAGACAGAAATATTTAGTTTCCTGTTATGGGTGTGCTGACCTTTTTTATACGTTTGTTGAGCAGAGAAGATAATATTTTTAGAGAGGGAAAGGATTTTAAGAAGTTTTGGATCATGTCACAAACATAAAACAGGAGCTCTGTTGTGTTTACATGTTTGTGGATCTGCCGTGGTGCAATTACGACGGTGCATCTCTTTAAACACTGCTGGTGCAAGGAATTGTGGGACTGCATTCTCTCCTTTCCTTTCGTAAAGGAAGGTCCAGTGTGGGAGGAGGGGGAGGTTTCCAGCATATCTGAAGCACCACTAGGATTAGACTGCTTCCCCTTGTGATCTACTTCCTGCTGGGGTCCAAGCGCCAAAAGACTATTTCTCTGAATGATTAGACTTCTGGCATGTCAGAACATTTAATTGGCTGTCTTGCTGTTTCTAATGTTTCTCCTTCTCTAGGTTCTGCTCTCATCTGCAGTATCTGTGGCAACATCTGGAGCTCCAGCTCTGTTCTGTTCAGACTAAATGCAGTGGTATCACAACCTCACCAGGTGAAAATACTAGAGACACGTGTCAGTTTTTGCTATTGCCATTAGCGATGACAATATATCAGTGGTAGAATGAAGTTCTGCGTGTAAAAAAGAAAGTGAAGAAAACTGGTGCCTCGTGTGATCACTGCCTAGCAGCATATGAAATTCGATTTGCCACATCTGGTTGAGTGCATACACCTAAAACACAATATCCAATGAGAGCAGTTTATTAATGAAAGCTGGAGCTCGCCCTCAAGTGGGAGCTGTTGCGGTGAGTTTGTCAAACAAGTGCAAGATGTATGTCAAAAGCTGTTAGAGTGAAAAATTAGCTGACTTTAAACAAATAAGGCTGCCGCTGCAATATTCTAAACTGCCATCAGTTATGCAGTGAATGCATTTGTCACATTGCTGCCACTGATTTGTGTGTTTCAGTTAAAAAAGAGGGAACTGCTCAATTGCCTCCTAATAGCCCAGAGGACATGGTGGTCGATGCACGCTGTGATTTGATCATTTAAAGAAACCTCCAAAAAACAAGAGCAAAACATTAATGGGAAGAAAAGAAAAATGTCTCCTTGATTTTCACACAAAGAGAAAATCAACTGAATAAAAATGTATGACATCATTTTTAAATTGGACATCATTATTAAACTCTTGCAGATGTCTCCAGGCAATTGAAAAATCCAAAGTTTATCTGTCTTTTGTATGAAAACAAGATTTGTCTGCAATAAGAAAATTAGTATGCCAGCGGTGGGAATAAAATGAATGAAACTATTATTGAATATAAGGAAATTCTGTTAAATGGCTTTTGAAATTACATTGTACCAGAGGTGAGCGTGGAGAGAACAGAGGTAGTGGAGAACAAAGCACCCTCTGGGTCTTTCTTTGACGTCACCAGGGTTGTTGTTTTGACTCTGTACCATCGATCATCGATATCTGTTGATTTGAGTAACTTTATAAACAAGTATGTGCATGCAACACCTGAGATGGACCTTTGTTTGTAACTATGATGGTCAAGGTCACACCTATGTAAAATGATACTGTGGCAAAGTATTTTAAATTGATTAGCTCACAGAATCAAACTAACTGGTAAGTCCAGTGTAATTAAATGTGATTCATGAATCATCTTTGGTAATAAGGAATACATGAGTTTTCACTGCAGTGATGTAGTTGGTTGAACCAGCTGAAATTTAACATTTTTCTTCAATGGTGGCCAGGACGTAAAACTCGTCCAGTGTACATAAACTATGTTTACATCTGTATAAACTACAGGGTTTTAAATATAAATATTGAAAAAAAACCCAACATATTTCCATTGTTAGGGTTTATATAAAAAACCAAACAAAACAGTAGGAGAGTACAAACACTAAAGCACCTTGGGTTCAGTGGAGTTGTACTGAACTCCTCGTCACAGTATTACTGTGTATACGTGCTAATGAGAAACAAGGAAATGACCAAACTGGAATGGGGAATGACTGAACTTGGTGTGTTTGAAAGGCCTCATTAAGAAATAGGTTCCTTCAAAATTTTGTGCCCTTAGCTGCTTTCTAGTTACACAGACAGACACACACACACATGCACACAAACCGCTCTCCAATTATAGTAATAGGATGTTGAGTGTTGAAAATCTTGAATGTCAAGTTCATTTTCACGGCTTCCACACAGAAAAACAGGCCTTCATGCAAAGTACTATGCAGTCTATGGACATTTTGAAATGCTATAAACCTATCTGTGAGTTGTAGAAACACTGAATTATAGGACATGGTGTCCAGGCAGAGGGCATATGAGATCATCCAAAATAAAAATAAAAAAAGACAGCTGTGCCATTTGATAAAATTCTGCAGAGGACTAAGCTTTACTAGCATGTTGTGATGAGCTGAAATCTTCTTACACTACATTCTCCACTTGCACTTTTTCACCTGACACTGCAGTTCAGGATCCAAACATACAACAGACTTGTACAACAAATTTCAGCTCTGTGCTCAGTCTGTAAAAGATGTTTATCTCGGAGTCTAAAAACATAATGGGTAATTCTAGGATCTGGTAAACACTTCTACAAAATTGCAAGAAACACAAATCCTCCTGCAATCCTCCACATTCTTGTCGACCTCCTTTAATGCTTGAGTGTGTAAAGCATGCCATTGATTTTTCTCCTTTCCACTATTTTGAGGTGTAAGGCAGATGAAGTGTGGGTGGTTTTCCTCCCTGAGCCTGAGGTGAATACGCTTATACGCTGTAGTAAAATACCCCCCCCCCCCCGAGATGCTGCCCAATGATCCAAACCATCTCCAACATAAAGATGAAATGGAATTTGAGCAACAAGGGAACATGGTAGTGGGAGAGCGAGTTGCCTGGATACAGGAAAGATATATGTGATGGCTACTTTGCACAGGTGTAATAAGCTTTTCAACTTCAGGGTGCTGTGGAAGGTTGAGGCAAGGGATCTGGGGGCTTGGTAGGCAGGTCTGGGGAATAAAGTCAGGTAAAGCGGGGTACACACTAAAAGATAATTCCTGATCGAAGTTAGCAAAGGCCTGATTATTGGTTGGTTGTAACGACTATTGTGCTGGATTCTCCTGTTGTGTGGTTCGTTATGTTCAGTATTTTCGTCGTCCACCATGTTTATTTACTCTAAAGTCGCATTTAACCGCACAAGATTTCTAGTCCAGACTCTGGTTGTCGGTGGATAGAAACAGTTTGTGTGTGTTAGAGAACAAAGCTGTGAAATCTGATGTTATTTGTTGTCATGTGTGTGGTGTCTCACATTTTCTACATCAGGTAAGATTTCAAAAATTGTTTAGTGTGTGCCAGGCTTTAGGTGGGACAGGAGGGATTTTTTGGCAGATTAGTCAAACGACAGAGGTGAGCATGCATCAGGTTACATTGGGTTAGGGAAGGAAACTTGCAAAGTAGAGCTAGCTGTGCATTGTACCATTAAACAAACTGAACGATCTGGGGAGGAGTGGAGGGATGATCTGGGTTCTTATGCTGCAGGTGGTGATTAGTGGATTGGCCTCAGGTGTGCTGCTGAGTCTGTGGCAGGAGGAAACTAGATGTCAGGTCCAACACACACAGGCAGAGCCTAACCATAGCAATATACACACAGAGTCACTTGTCTGCTGAAGAACTGCCACGGCAAAGAGTGAAACCATCAGATCAGTTAAAAGGTTTTGGACTACAGACAGAGAAAGAGGGAACTGCCCCGACTGGATAAAAAAAACATAAAGTAATGGAGGAATAATAGACGTGTGTGATGGTACAGATGGCACTGGATGAACCTCTTCTTCAGGTTTATAAAGAGAAACAGGGACTGACTGAAGGTGAAAAGACAGGAATCTATGAGAAAGTAAGACAGTAACCACAGGGTGTAGTACCTTCATTTAATCACTGATCTCAGTTATTAACACAGACTCTGCTCGCCTCCATTAAATCTGTGGAGATGAAGTTCCCTCTGAACCTCCCTGAGGGCTGACAAACCACTGAACCTGCAAAAAAATCACAGGCCTGGCCAAAAATCTCCTGAAAGAACGGGGAGAAAAATTGACTATTTGAGGACCCTGCTTATCTTGCCAGACCATTTGGCAACAACAACGCTGGTAATTTGAACACTCTTGGCAAAACCTAAAACAAAGAAAATCCATTTTCAAAGACCTGGGAAATCTATCCTGATAAAGAGTCATACCCTCACCACTTTAATATATTCATACATGTATATTATAGTCTTTTGCAGACTGTTTTGTCTTGAAATGCATTTCCTTCTGTTCTTTACAAGCCTGTCTAGACACTACCAGTGACGACTTTTTGGGTCTTTCTGCACTAATTGCATCTTTGCTGCAGATGAAGATAATAAAATCCTTGTTTATCTTTTCCTACCAGTTTGTATTAATTTAACAGAACCCTCTGTCATATTTAGGTTCAGAGAGTCTCTGCATGTTCTTGCATCCCAAATGGGTCTGTCTCGGTCTCTTTGCGTCAACTTCTTTCCTCCAGGGCGGTTGGGTGAATGAGAGATAATTAATAGGTTTCCAAGCTAATGGGTATTGATAGGCCATCAGTAATGTCCCCTCATGCCCTGCCAGACCCTTTTGTGCTCCTGTTCAGAAGGTCTTTTGCTTCGTTCAGCAATTTCATGTCTCATAAAATACAGCTTGAAGTAATCTTCAGAACCAGTTTCCAATAATGTCACCGGGAACTTGGAGGAAACCAAGGTCTTCTGGCTGTGTAGTAATTAAGCACTGACTCGTCACGGCTGCGTTTGCTGCTGAGTTGACTCATTCTCTCTCTCTCTCAGGTCTTGGCTGAAACACACCGTTATTCAGTTAATGGGAGAATCTGTGACTTCTCTCTTTCCCTGCTGAGCCAAGGACAGTGTGAAACAACATAATTGCACGCCTCCTCCAGTGTGGATTTTTTTGTGTGCATGCTCTTGAACATCTTGATTTTACACCCTCTCTGTTGAGGAAATGAAAGTCACAGAGAATCACCCTGTTTCTCCAGGAAACAGTGAGCCAGCAGACTTCCTCTGCTGTTTTTCTTTCTATCCTCTCAAACAGCATAAAAGCTGATAAACCAAACACAGCGTTTGTTTACCTCCAGATGAAACTCTCCAATGTGTCAATGTACTGTCTGATTTCACCTGACGTTTTCAGACTCACAACTTTTTATTATGTAGCTATTCTTGTATAAAGACTGCCTGCTCTCTGTTATTCCTGTTTCTGGCTGTACGGTTCTGGTTTTACAGAGTTGCTGTTTTCTGCGCAGCATCACAAGGCAATAAAAACACTTTAGCGTAATGGAACAGCTGCTTTTAACAGCTCCATAAATGTGGTCCTGGTAATGTAAAAGGCGCTTAAGTGTTCCTGGCTTGAAAGTGCATCCACAAATAATTTTGTATTTTGTAGAAATTGACATTGTTACAGCTCTCTCCATCCATACAAATATCTCTTTGATATTTTCATGTAATTCCTGTCCAAGATGATGGTATAAATATGGCAATAACCCTTGTTTCTCATGTCTACGCTAAAAGCTCCCAGCACCTCCTTCCATCTCACTTTGTGCCAACTAAACTGCACTGCTATTGGGCTATTTTTTTTAAAATATCTCGCAGACAGGAGCCAAAACTGAGAGTGGCAAAACACATCAAATAGAGACAAGTTTAAGAGATTGCTTTAAATATATGTTATAATACTTATTTTGTATTTGTGGCTGTTGTACTTGAGGATGGTTGGTGGTGTGAGTGGGAAGGATGGACCTTGTTAAAAAAAAAAAAAAAAACTTAGACTGGCAATGAAAAGGAAGAACAAAAACAATTTCTTTATCACTAAGGGTCCTCTGCATGGGGGAAAAAAAAACCCTTTAAAGTACACAAAACACTGACCCTCCTCCATTTCCCTGAAGAGGACCAGTTTGTGCTCTTTCAAAACCTTTTATACCCTGTCACCTGCTGTCTGTGGCCAATCACAGAGCAGCTCTGAAATTAGTGCCACTTTGACCAAGTGGCATCAATTAATAATTTGGAGCTGATTGATGTTCAGTTGTTCTTTGACATGAATATCAGTCAGATTTTACCTTCTCAAGAGGCATAACCACAACATACATATTGTGTTGTTAAACAAGTTAACGAGAATGTTAACTTGTGAAACTGACTAATATTTCAATAAAGGTGCGGGTTCAGGCAGGTCAGGGGATTTAAGTCCCTCAACAGAAAAAGGTGTGTGAGCAGAAAGACTGAACAAAAACATTTCTCAAACATCACAAGTTCATGGAAAAGGAGGAAAACATCACATACATCCAGTTAGAAACTGGTGTAATGGCCTAGACGCCTGCAACTATTGTCAAGTCATTTAACTTATTAATGTGCTTAATGTTGACCCTAGTGCTTTGCAGTGAAAATTTAAACACAACTAAACAAAACTGACTCAAATGCAGTAATTAAAGGAATAGTTGGACATTTTTTGGAAATGCCTCTGTTTCCTACCACTCTCTTATCTTATTGTTAATATTAAAACTACAGGAGAAGGTTAGCCTAGCTTAGCACAGAGACTGGAAACAGATTCTGTCCAAAGCTAAATGAAATCTGCCCACCACCACTTCTAAAGCTCAGTAAATAACATGGTATGTTGAGTTTGTTTAATCCATGCAAAGCCAAGCTAACCATCTCCTGACTGTTGCTTTATATGTAACAGACAGATATGAAAGTGCAATTTGATATTTGGCAGGAAAGCCAAAAGGTGTATTCCCTAAACTGTCAAATTATTTCTTTAAGGAGCCGAGTTTTCACATCGTTTTTGAGTTTTTCAGCGCTTTGCTTATTTCATTTTCATATTTCTTCACATGTGGTGTCTCCAGATTCTTTGCCTGTCATGATACACAAAGCCCCCTGCCATCCGAAAATTGACTTTGCGATCAAATGACAATACAATTATCCTTAATTTGCTATTGATATACATGATGAGAAGGATTGGTTTAAGATGGATTCAATTACTATCAACGTGTTTCTCCCTGATATGAATAAGCAGCAGCATTGCCAATATTCCCAGACCAATCCATCTGTGTACAGGTGCTGACAGTGCACATTGGTTTGGCCCTGCACCACTTGTAATACAATTGGTATTGATCAGCAGCACAGACAAGGCAAGATAGATTGATTCCAGACCTCACCAACAGGCAAAGAGCGCTAAATTCACTCTCAGGACATCAAGTTGGTGGGTTCCACTTCATTCATCGCTGTCTCTCCCTGTCAGGCAGACGTTCAACTGGCGCCTGACATGTAGACAGCCTATCATCACTTTCTTTTGACTGGCAACATTGCTAGTAATTAGGCACTAATAACTGCAGTGTGCAGAGATGAGACATGAAATGAACTGTCTGTGCTCTGCCAGAGATCCCCCACTGGGCACGGCAGCTGGAGAGCTGCACAGTTGGAAAAATATACATGTGTAGAAGGTGAAGAAGGTGCGTGTGTGGAAAGGAACAAGATGGGGAGGGAGGCAGCAAGTGCGAGCATGTGTGCATGTGCTGCATGTGCACACAGCTGAGAATCCTCATTGTAGGGTCAGATATAAATAGATTTTAAAAATCAGGCGGTTTTATTTGGTTTTTCTAAAAGCATATTGGTCAAACTTTAAAGGAACAGTTCAGCATTTTGGGAGATATGTTGTGGCTTTCTTGCAAAGGGTTTAATGAGAAGATCACCATGTCTTCAGCGAGCTGTGTGCTAATAGAAGCTGATTGGCTGTGTGGCTCTCAGTGCCCGGCAGCTAGCACTTATTATAAAAATGGGTCTGTGTGCTCTGATGAGAAGGTGGAGTGTTTCACTGAGCGCAGACAGAGACCTGGCCACAGCAGCTGACGCTTCCCCGAGACAAGGAGGATCACACGTGTGGACAGTGATGAGGCGTGTGAAAGCAGAGGAGGGGATTATGAGGAAAAGACATACAGAGGAAAACAAAAGACAAGCGTGGACGGAGAGAGAGAGGACAATAGCTGTAGATCATGAAGAGGAGTATCCCAGGCAGGCGGAGCTGTCAGGTTTTCCCTGTGTGAGATTTCATTATGCAGCTGTCTCGTGCTCTCCGGTGGCGGCCGTGCTCACGATAAATTGCCAACAACAGTTGTAAAAAAAAAAAAAAACAAGGAGAATGTCCCTGGGCTCTTTTGACACAATGTTTGTTTAGAGAGTGTAAAGAGGTGTATCCATCCATCTGTGATGGCTGACCACATATAAAAGCTACAGTGTGAAGGAAATGTAAGGCAGTAATGGCTAAAAGGCAAAAGGTTAACTCCTTCCCAAACACTTTGTCAAAGTAAGATTCTAGTATTATGTGCATTTCCTGATGTTTTATTTAGATTGGAAAAGCATGTACCAGCACTGCTTGACAGGCTCTTTAATGATAGAGGAGACAGAGTGAGGAGATCTGCCTTGACTGCACTGTATATTAATTATAAAAGATATTCATGTTGGTTACGAACCATATAAATTGATTATACAAGCTTGCTGCAAATCACTCTGTGCTATTCCAGCAGAAGCACATTGCACTCACGCATCCCAGCGCCCCTGACCAGAATCATAAAAAGCTGCACTTGGTCGCTGTGGTGGCTGTACTTTAATCAAACGGGTGGAGACAAGAGATGTAGCGCCGAGCGATACGATGGCCCGAGGCCTACAAACAGAACAACCTGATACATGACAAACGAAGCTGCCTCTCCTCTGCACCTCCAAGCTTCGTGCTGGGACTTGGCCCCTGGCCCACAGATAGACTAACAGACGGAAATGAATTCTTGTTGTATCGGCTCAGTCCCAAACACGCCAGGTCTGAATTCCAGCACTGATTGGATGGGATTTACTGTATATCCAGGTGTATGTCATGTCATTACACGTGAAACAACAAAGAATGAAATGTGGAATTGTAACTTTTATTAACCTGTGCAGTAGTGGATACTGCTTAAGCTTTGAATTTGTACAGGAAAACCCTATTATATGTGTCTTTTTTGTGTAAAGTAATGAAATAAACTACTGTTGACCAGACGCAGACAAACAGGGGTCTGTAAAAAGCTGGATGGATGATTGTTACTGTATTACATGTGTTTGCAGTCCTGAAGATCATTGATACAGGATGATTCTGCAAAAGCAATTACAGCAACAACAATTTTCTAAGGTTAATGTCAATGTTTTCAGATGGTTGGGGTATGGTTAGGGTTAGGGAAGGGAAGGTATGATCCACTGATCCTCAACTCCACACCTTTACTATCAGTCTCACAATACACTGATCAGCCACAACATTACAACCACCTGTCTTATATTATCTACGTCCTCCTGATGTTGCAAAAACAGCTCTGATCTGTCAGGGCATAGACCTGGACAATGGCAGCGGATCCTTTGGGTCCTGTGTTTTGCAGGGTGGGGCCTCCATGGATCTGGCTCGTTCCAGCCCCTCCCATCGGATGCTCCATCAGATCAGGATCTGGGGAGTTTGGAGGCCGGGTCAAAGCCTTTGGCCCTTTTTCGTGTTCCTTGAGACATTGCTGAGCAGTTTTTGTGGTGTGGTGGGAGCATTGTCCTGGAGGAGGCCAAGGGGTGGCACATGCCAAGTAACATCCAGATGAATGTCTGGACCCAAGGTTTCCCAACAGATGATCAATGTTATTCACTAGGTAGGTCAGTAGTCTTTTCACTCTTCGATCGAGAGACGTATAATTGTATAATTGTAATTCCTGATGATACTGGGCTGGAGTTTGTGAGGATGATCTCCTCATGTCCAGCCCGAGCTACACAAGCAGCAGCCTCCTACACCTGCCATCAACATTGCTCTTTGCCTTTCAACAGGGCGAGCTCTGGCAGCACCTGCACACTCATCATCTCCAGTTTTCTCCTTCTCTTTCTACACCTGCAGGTTCTCCTTGTCCTCAGTCAGCTCTTTCCTCAAGTTATCACAGAGCATCACATCCACTTTTCCACTTACTTTTTGCTCTGGATCAGCTCTCAAGTCGCCTGCTTTCTCAGCTTGACCAAAATCAGTGTTTGTATTTTCATATCAGACTGTATAAGATATTTTTTAGCTCGGTATCTTCTTATCTTCTTCAACGGCTGTCCCAGTCCACCTTTGCTTCTTTTCACTCTTTCTCAAAGGCGCCTTTGATCGTTTCTCTCGTCTTCTTCTGAGTTGGTTGTTCTGCCTCTCCTGAGCCTTTCCTGAAGGGAGGTGATTTCCTTTTCTTTCCTTTTCATCTCATCTTCTATCTCACTGCATTCAGTGTCATCTTGCTCGCGTGACATGTTCTGTACTCTTTGCTTTCCTGATCCTTAAAGACTGGTAATTTCTTCTACAATGGGGCTGAACTGAAAGCCTATTGCACGTCTTTTGCAAACTTATTATTTATTTAATTTGCTGCACTAATTACAGCCTAGTTACACCAGGCGGACATTTCTCTCAAGATCATATCTGGCTAATTCCAGTCCCGACAGCAACATTTACAATACTGAAGTGAGAAGGGAAAGTACGTCCAGTTTAAATGATAATGTGGAAAGATGTTGTTTATCGTTGCTAGTCAGAGCAGACAGTATTATCTGTGTGCGTAATTGAAAGCCATGGGCTCATTCTTCTCCATGGTGCTCGTAATACATATCAGGGGTCAGGTTAACTGCAGGCAGCAGTCTGCAATCGCAGCTCAGCTTCCTTCTGTGGAGTCTGAAATAACATAATGATAAAGATAAATCACTTTCCCCATGCTGCAGGGTGGATGTGCACATGTGGACTGATTTGTACTGTGTACTCGACTGTGCATCATATATCTGATGATGCCCCCCTCCCCGCAGCGCACAGTGACTGTGAATTATACTTTACACTTTGCTCCCGTTGTTCATGCTGTGTGTACTGTGAAACTCTGTAAGCTGTCACTGAGTCTGCACCAGTGTCACCAAGATGAATCTGTGTGTTCTGTATTGTTCTCTGTGAAACAAGGGACAGTGGATCTCATTGAATGTCAATAATACAAAACAGATTCTAAAACTTTTTAAATCCCGCTATTTTTTAGGGTGAAGGAGCAACATAACAGACTCTACCTACCCACAGGACAGAGTTATGGTTTACTAGATCGTCAGGATTTATTTGCACATGTAAATATTTTGCCTAATAACACGGAGTACACCTTCCTCACTCCGCATTTCTTATGTACTTCATCTTATTTATCTGTGCTTTAGAACTGCAGGAAGTGAATCCCACTGGAGTAGGACGAGGCCCTCACAACATGCAGTAGTGATACTGTGCTAAAGCAAAGATCTGCAGCTCTCAGCACTCGCACAACTGCTACACAAACAACAGCAGAGACTGACAGTACTTTATGATCCTTCTGAATACTTTTGCAAACGTTTTCAAACAGTGGCTTGTAAAATCTTGGTGATGATGAAAGTGATGATAATGATAAACACTGTATCATTCACGCTATTTATATCATTTGTACTTGTACAGTTTCTGCCGGAGTTTGTGGAGACGTTTATTTTTATCCACATCACCCCGCGGCAAGAAGGACACTGAGGCCACTCTTTGTTCCTGTGCAGCAACCTGCTGGGCTGAGGTTGGCTTCTTCAGACAGACAGAGATGAAAGGAAAAACTGCTCTCTGCGTTTCCTTTAATAAAGATGAGATTGATTCTCTGTGTATATCAGAGAGCTGGTGGAGTAACATGATCGAACACACACCAGGTTTGTTAACTATCATGTGTTTGGCGTTTTATTTTATATTTTCTTTCTTTTTAGTCCAGTTAACAATCATAAGTCATTTCAAGTAATGACCACACATTGTCCTTTGTTGTCATACAGCTCATACTTGTTTTTTTCCAACTTGATTTGATACTGTTCAGATTAATAGAGTTAATTTAAATGTGCATTCCTACCCTACCTCCTGTCTGTCTATATACCCTTCCTTTTGTCTCAGTGCTTTGGTGAGTTTTTTTGGTCTAGTTTTTCTATTTTTGCATTTTCAATCTGCTGTGACTTTTCTTAATTTAAACTAAATTGTAAATAAACTTTTTTGCCTTCCACACTTGATGTCTTCGAGTCTTCAAGTCTCACTCTCCTCACTCCTCAAATATATTATGCCAAGTCACAAACTAATACACTGTAAACAGATGTTTACAGTTATCCATTAGCAATTCTATTATTGTTACATCTTTTCAAATTGAAGAAATTAGACTGATTCATGAATTTACTGCAGAACATAGATCTTTAAGTGTTTATCCTGATATGATAAAAAAGTATGGATGTTTTTACTGTGTAACTTTAAATGACAGAAAATGTGAGCTTACTGTGTATATTTTGGGGCTTCCAAACAAAACAGCAAAATCATTTTAACCTCAGAAATGTATGCAAAGGTCTACAAAAGGCCTACTTAACATACATTTACATATATGTATGCATCACATCATCAACACACACACACACACACACGACTAAATATAGTGTGCAACTCTCTAAGGGAGAAGTATCTTCAACACAACAAAGCACAATAAAGGTGTTACTTTGGAATAATTCATGAGTCAAATCCCAGATGGAAAAAGCCAATAATAGAACAGCATCAAAAACTCACACGGTGGGATGTCATAGAAAACACAGGCACACGAGAGAAAGTTCAAATAAACAGTGTGCAAGATATTATTATATAACATGTTATTGTAATTTTCCAGGAGAGAGAAATATAGTCTGTTTGTGAAGTCGATAGTATGTTTAGACTTTGTTAACTTACCTAACATGTAAACAGCTAATCCTAGTTTCAGAAACCTGGATATAGTACCTGGAGTACTCTGATAGAAACAAAGATACTGTGGTATGTAAACACTTTATCCAGGATTCTGCATCATCTCACAGTGGCTGAGAAATCAAGACACACCTGCAGTCACAGACACCTGGATACTCTTATGATCACACAAGGATATAAATAACCAGAATTCTTATGTTCCATGTAAACATCATATCCTGAATGAGATCAAAACCAGGATAAGACTCACATCTGGGATAGTAATGCCTTTAATGTGTTTGTATTAGCTACTTGGGGAGACCAACTCACTGTCAGCTCTGAACTGCTACCACTTCTAGTGTTCTGTGAATAACCTTTGACCTCTGATTCCTGATTCCCAACTGAGAGAAATGAGCATTATCCTTTGGGCATAAGTGATCACATTCTGATACTGCGTACTTAACCTGTGTTCTAAAGGGAAAATCCACTGGAACTGAGACAACAAAAGCAGAGTCTTTCTTAAAATCTGTTTTAAATGTACATAGTTCAGCATTTACCACTATAGATACTTTGCTGTGGCAGTCCTATATGCCCTGAGCACTCAATTCAGATGTCACACGAATGATGTACTGCACTAACCTGCAGAGAAGTGGCTATCAGTCCTGGACTCAGAGCCCTGCGGGTTTACATCACAGCCATTTAATCAGGGACTCTTATTCAGGTAGCTATTTTAATCAGGCAGTTACTCAGCAGGACAGAAGACTAAACACACACACACACACACACACACACAGCCACTATCCATTTCCCTTTTTGTGTGTTGCCTCTACCCACTAATACACAATCCTCTGTTCCTCTGACTTCAACATCACATCTTGCCTTCAGGTGGTGTTCACCGTCTCTTGTGGAACAGCCAGCTGTTTTTTTTCTGAAAATGTTCATCTGATACCCTGTGGACAAAACCAGTTGTCTTCACTCTCTTAAACTATCGCTCATTTCCCTTTAAATTGTCGCTGTCAGACACTTTAACAGTTATGTTGCAAGGTGGCTACACACTTGATTTAAATCCCAAAGCTTCACCTGAATATTAAGGAGGGGATGGGCAGTCACCAATGACTCAGAGTTTACCTGAGGATGGATTCGTCATGCCAAAAATCTTTTCTTAGCCGTAGCCAAATTTGTGTTTCTGTGAAGATGCACAGAAACATCTCTGCAGATCTACGCAGAGAGGGGAGTTATGGGTAGCTATGTGTGGACCTGGAGGGCCTACATCAGGAGGCAGGTTCAAGTGTACTGAAGATCTGTACAAGACACGGCCATGTCAACATTATATATAACTGAGCTTCTTCTTCTTCAGTCTGAGCTTTTTAAGCTCCTGTTTCCTGCATAAACCTCACATTGCCATGGCACCACAGGACTTTGATTCATCACCTCTTGCGTGAGCTGACCAGCTTCCCCTAACTTCTCTGCAGTTAATGTGCTGTGCTGTAGGTGTCCTGACCACTGTGAAGGACAACATTAGCTCAGCTATAATGCTACACACTGCAGGCATCACAGGTTGTGCTGTGCCTTACTAACTTCATAAGCTTCCACAAAAACCTCAGCACCATCTGCTAGACTTGGCAAAACGAAGTGTCTTCCTTCCCTCCAACTATCTTAAGCAGAGAAATCTGAGGACTATTTCTGCAGAACAAAGACCCAAAAAGCCATTTTCAGTGCACATCTGCTCCAAGCTTGTCAGGCGCGTTGACAGTTACCCAGAGACACACAGGTCAGGTCAGAGGAGCAGAGATGTTAGGCTTCATTTGTAATCGGTTTCCTCTTCTCCCATCCATCAAGACTCCACTGGGACTTCACTAGAGCTCCAGTGACAGGACATAAGGAAGCTGAACAGCCTTCAAGTTGCATCCGCATCAGAGTTTCAGCCCTATTTCTCTTTGTCTATAACAATTTCCATTTATATGTGCGGGAACCAGATAGAGAGGTTGCATATTGGGTTTTGCATTTAAGCTGCATCTTGCGATTTAAACGCTCAATTTGACAAACACAGCCTGTGCTGAATTATACAAACTGATGTATGGATTTAGGACAAATGATAATTAGCCACCTCAATTGGGATGAAAACGGGGGAATGGATATGGCCGGATGCTGTGAGACTGATGCAAAAGGATTACACAAGCCCACTAGAAATAGGCACCATCCCTTCTGATAAATCACCAGCTGTTTCTCTTTCAACAAAGAAATTTAATAAAGTTAAAACACAAAGCTCAGTCTCTCTGATGCAATAAATTCAGCATGCTGTTATTTGGGAATGCACCAGAGAAAATATAATTAGCTTATTACACCACAGTAAACCTTTACTGGATATAATTGTGTAATAAATGTGAGAAGACAGCCAGGCAGACATCACAGCAAATTTGTGATTGAATTGTTGGCATTATAGAGACATTAAAGCCACCACAGACAAACTACACTCATGTTTTTACAAGGGGAAGTTACAAAGACGGAACATATTTTCACTTTAGAGCTTTTGTTATGAAGCTCACACCCACACACCACACACTCAGGTGGGAGTGACAATGGCACATGTTATGAAATAACAATTTCTATTGATGACTCGGTGACTGGTGCATGAAATGCCTCCCAACGCTCACATTTGTAAGCGGGTGTTCATCAGCGGGAGAGAGAAGCTCCGTTTGGCTGCTCATGACGAAAAAGGGCTTACACAGCGTATGAATATTTGAAGGAGTTGGGTGGTGACTTGGGAGACACATTTGCCCACGGCACTCCTATTGGTTTATTGGTGACGTGATGACACGGAGGAGTTGGGCTTAACACTTTATAAAGCTTCTCGGTCCGCGGCGAGCCACTCTTTTAAAGACCACTGTTGCTGAAACTTCTCATTCCGCAACTCACGTACTGGAAGCAGACGAGAAACCTCGACATCACCTTCCACCATGAGCGAGGTAGGACTATTTTATGATTTTAAAACAAAGACGAGTTGGGATGAACCCAGTTACGCACGATCCGCGCGCTAATGCGCACAGGGAAACATCATTAATGAAAGATTTAACAGCTGCTGTCGACGGATTTCTGTTAACTGATGAGATTTCTCATCCGACGTTTCTTGTTGTAGCGCGGATGTGACTCATTACAGTGTCAGATGTTGCACAGCTGCTCTGTCAAAGTGCGCCGATCAGGGAACACCAGGGCGCATCAATGTGCTGTTGGTTACTCCCCCTCGAGTGACAGTGTAGTGGATTTACGATAGATAACGACGATTATTTTTCACTACAGTGATACTTCACGTTCAGTCATGATGAGAACTGTAGTGCGTGGTTTGACAGCAACTACAGGAGTACAGTGTGAACAGGTTATGGGGAGATTTTGGCGTGAGCGGCGTTTACTTTGTAACTCCTCGAATTTTGGAGAAACGCGGCTAAACGGAAGGAAACGATACTTTAAAGTCGCTCATATTGTAGGAAAACAGAAAATCAGCTGAAATGAGTCGCTGGTCATTTATTTAACAGCCTGTAGTTGCCAGTATATTGTGGCAATGCAGCGCAGGTGGTTTTACCCTCAGGTGACTGTACCAACTATCCTGTATGTTGCTGTAGGTTTATCTCTCCGTATGAATAACCCAACACTCCAGGGCATCGGTGATCTAACACCACAGGGGGGTTACAGCTTGCAATGGAAAACCGCTGTTAGGTTTTCCCACAGCTCAACCCCCCCCCAATCCCATACAGTCACAGATGTTCAGCTCCATTCATTTGGAAGTGGAGGGAGCTCTAAAGTTCATTATTAAATGCCCTGGAGAATTCTGTTAATGTCACCACTAGTGTTTTAAGTCTGTGTAGTTTTGGTACTAATTTGGGACATATTATGGATTGATGAAATGACAGAGGAGGGTGTATTTTACAAATTATTATAACATTGTGGTGATGCAGACTTGACAGGAGCTCTTCAAAGATGATCATGTCTTACAGAGAGCTGATCTTTATCATATCAACAGACTATGACTTTTTATTTATTTATTTATTTCTTTTCTTGTCAGTTGATTGTCACTGTCATGCATTATCTGCATCCCAGTGAGTCAGTCAGTCAGTACCAGTTGTTCAGTTCATATTCAACAAATGTAATTAGTATAAACTAAAACATTTGGAAAGAAAAACTATTTCTGAAAGAATCTTGTCGCTGATTTGTGCTTGTCACTGCTGCTGCTCATTGTTGTGTCGCATGAAAAGAAGGGAGACTGAACATGAACGACGCTGCCTTGACACTTTCCCCTGTTTTGACACTTTAACAAGTCATTTATAGTCTGTTCTGCTGCACATTAGAGAGCACAGTACTAACTGAAGCCAGAAATGTTCTTATTCTGGAACATTTAAGTACAGCTGAAGTCATGGGAATATTCTTGTTTTGCACATATATATGGGTGCACAGTGTATTTGCTTTACATGCAAATTTGTGTTTGAGTATCCCTGTGGATGAAGTTAGGAAAACATAGTGTCGGAGTAAATGTATGCACAAAGGATAAGCTGTGAGTCAGAGCAGCAGTTGTAAACCTCCTCAGACCCAACACTTCAAACTAAAAAAAGATATCCAAACACACCTACAACAGCCTCCAGGTAGAAGGTGGTGTTAGAGGAGTTCAATCCTGCAGTCTAGCGGTTACGCAGTCTGTCATTCTCCTCAAACAGATCGATGGCAGACATCAACATACCTCCCCGCAAGCTGTTTATAACAAGTCATTCCCTGGCCGCCTCAATAAAAGATGAATTCAGGGTGCACACACAACAGGAGCTATAACAGCTTTTGAATAATTGAATCCCTCGCCGGCAGCAAAAATCACCTGAGCCTTTTGTTTGGTAATAATGTGCAAAGTAAAGAGAAGCTGCCATATCCTGTTGATTAAAAGAGGTGTCATTTTAAGGGAGAACATGACCCCGGTGCGAATGGGAGGAGGAGGAGGCAATGGACGGGGTGATTTTGCTGCTTATAGTTGATATGTTTTGTCGAGTACTTTGCAGAGTGGAGTTGTTCTCAGTCAAAGTCATGAACGCATTCGGTCTCTAAACTTGACTTGAAGCCAGTAACCGAAGCAGAGCTGCTCAGCATGTTCTGGGTGGATGAGTCTCGCAGTGGTCAGCACTGCGGCGCCCCATCCCTCATCCACCACACCAACACGCTCTGCTCTTGTTCCCTCCACCTCCCTTCATCTGTACATGTCTGCTCAGAACAAGCACAATACTCTAAGGTAATACTGCCGCACCCTTACACCTTAGATTTTTACTTTTTGTCCTCTCTCTCTGTCTCTTGGCAAATGAAGCAAGTCAACAACTTAAAAAACAAAAACCTTTTAAAATCCAGCAGAACAAGTCAGAAGTCCCTGAAGCCTCTGACTCCTGTCAGTGTGTTCATGTCAGAGAGGAAAAAAACAAGCTGACAAGAGACTGAAAAACTGTCAGGTGCTCCAGATGGTGGAAAATGGCTGACTCAGAAACTTTAATACTTTTCTGTTAGATTCAGAAGTAGAGTTTAAGCCACTGACACAGTCACTAACCACCATGTCAGTCAGTCAGCCTGAGGTCTCTCACCTCCCTGAGGAGCTGTGTTCACCACTTTGATTCTCCTGGATTACAGAGAAATCAAACCTGATGCAAACTATACAGGAACATCAACCTTTTGTAACCAAGCAATTTGTTAAGTATGAATGCAAAGACAGCAGGATTAGAATTTCAAGTTAACATGGAGACACCACAAATCACTGGCTGCTACAGTTTCCTGTAGGTGGTTGGCATGTCTCTATAGGTTAGGTAACTTTGCACAGAAAAGCCACTGTTAAGAGTTACTGCACATTTCATGGAACATTTTCCAAGAGTGCTTGAACCTGTGTTGACTCACAGGTATTTTCAGACTACAAAATTGCACACCGCTGTTATATTCCTGCAGTCACTGACTCATAACTAAGCCATCTTCAAGCCAAAACAGCTCATCAGGCGGCAGCCAATCCCTCATTTCTGCAGCTTCCTGTGAGAATTAGTTTTTCCTGTCACTGTCACATCAGCTCTGTCAGCTCAAGACTTTGAAGACGGCGTCTAAATTAAGTCGAAGATATTCTGAGATCTTATTGATCTTACCTCGGAACCTCCCATCCATATTCTGCTCTGTGCTAATTAACATTGTTGTTACGCACTGCTGTAACTTAACATACCAACACAGATGTGATGGGTGTGCTCATGAGAAGGTATAAGTAAGATCTGCATGTGCGTTTGTGTGCAGGTATTTCCAATCTTGCACATGTGATTGCATCAGTGTGATCAGCATGTGCAATTGGAAAATCATGCTCACATTCAAGACCCCGCCCCCCCACCATTAATTTTTATGACCTGCAACATTTTTTTTGAACAAGCTGGCCCAGCTGGGAATGAACAGAAATGCTAATTAGCTTGATTGGAAATTAGCATAAACTTAACCTTGATTTGCTGCCAGATCATTATTACAAGCACCAGCTTCTTTGGAGATTCAGAGTTTTTAATGATAAGAAAAGCCTTTGGTCATGTGGATGACTGCAGTGAGAAATCATACGCAGCATTCAGGCTACTCTGAATTAGCCCTGCCTTACTTTGAATTTGGCTGAATTCAACAGCCCATGGACAGGCAACATAAATTTGACAGAAAAAGCTGTTTAATCCACTTTAAGCAGAGATTGGATTTTTCTCTAAGTACTTAGACTGAAATAACCCCGACCATGGATGTAGCGATGAAGTCATCACATTAGCACACATCAGGCAACTCTGAGTAGCCTCGCAGTTTGTTAGGAGGCTGGGACCTTTGCTTACAAAGCAAAGCAAGCCTATTGTACTGCACTGCACTCTGTGGGTTTAAGCGAGAAGTAGCAGCATTGGAGCTCACTCATTTCCTGAATTTGATCACAATAGATCTTTTAGTTTTTGACCAAATGTGCTTCTCCTCACACAACAATCTGTCCAAATATGATCACGCTGAGAAGAAGACAATGATCTGTCATGTGTTTTGAGGCAGCAGCTCCTTCCATTAGTCTCCTGTAATGCTGGACTGACATCTTCACACATCATCATCCTCCCAGTCCTCAGATTGGATTGCACGATACCACTCAAGAGGCCCAGCACTGAGCTTTGGGTAGGAAATGTAGCAGGGGATGTAATAAATCCACCATCTTAATATCTCCAGACAAAAGTGGATGCATTTCCCACCTCAGTCTGATGCATCATGTTTATTAAAGCCGTGGGAGTAATGACATCCATTTTCATTTGTGGTCATTATCCGGGGGTAGAAGTGAGGAATTACTTTGGAGAATGCCTTTTTCCCCAACTCTCTTTTGGTGCTCTCAACACTTTTCATCTCAGAGTTCAAGCATTTGTTCTCCATCCCATTTAAAAAACGTCCATCAGCGGGTTTTTACCATGAGTAGTGCAAGGAGCTTAATCCCTGAAATGCATTGCTTTATCTCAGGGCAGAAATCTGCATTTATGCTCCGCAAAAGCCAAATAAGTCTGTCCTACTCCCTCCAGCTTGGTAAACCTACAACAGGAACTGGTCTGGCCCTATGTTCAAATATTAAGCAGCTTTAGTTCATACTGCTGGATTAGGGGACTTTTGTGGATTGTGTAGATCTGCTGTGTCGTCACCTCTGATGTTGTCAGCCACGTTCTCGCTCGCTGCCCAACAGGCAGATGGACCACACTTGGTGGAGGGATTGTTTTTCATCCTAATGGTGCACAGGGTTAAATTGGTGTGGCCTTCTAAATGGACTAAATTTGCGAATTTACAGAAATAAATACTCACACAGTGATTTACTGCAGTTAGTATGTTGTAGTGAACTGGCTGTCACTAGCAATGAAAAGATACATTTCTAAAATTAAACCAAAAAAGTGTAAATGTGAGAAGTGTGTCAAATTAAAAGCGTTGAAAGCTTCATTTAAACAGCTAAAATAATTCTGTTATCACCATTATAAAACAATCACATGAACGGTCTAATACCATTAGCCTATCTTCATGTTGATTCATAACAGGTTTAGTTTTCCCTGAGATTCTAATCAACAAACACTCCATCAACCAACATGATGTTTATCAACAGCAAAGAAGATATGAATGGCAATTTACTGAACCGCAGCATCATAAATCACTTGGATTGGTGCCGAACGCACAGAGAAACTATTACATACTGGGTGGCTAAATGACTAGGATGAAAACACTTTTTGTAATGCATGTGTGGCTGTTGTCTGATTATTATGCAGCCATAAATTTGCCGGCTGTGTACACAGGGCTGATGGGCCCCTGTTTCTCAGTTTCATGGACTGCGTCTTGCAGAGGCGATACACAATGTAAAGCGAATCAATAAAATAATTTGACATCTTTATTAAGCTTGTTGCTTTGGTGAAGTGCTTTGGAAGGTGTTTACAGAGCTCTTTTCATCCTGCTTTGAGATGAACTGCTGTCAGATTAAACTACAAGTATGCAAAAATTACAAATTTAAAGTATTGATAAATTGAAAAATGTTCAAACATTTGTACATTAACATTCTAGCCATCAGTATTCAAATTGTAACACAACAGATTGGGATATGAAAACACTGTTTGACAACCATAAAATGTGTTAATGTATGATAATGGGCGTCATCTCTGTGTAAAAAAAAAAAGAAAAAAAAAGCTACAGTCGTCCTTGCTCTGTGTGTGCACCACAAATCACTCACTTCAGCAGCGACAGCTATAGTGCACCATACGTGTGCGTGTGCCAGTGTGAACGCTTCACTCATTCACCTTACGGGTTGAGTGGGTGGGGAAGGGCTGAATTAGCAGAGCGACATTACTGCTGCACGCTGCAAATTTACCTCCCACAAAATCATTACAGCATCATACTCCACAGATCTGAGACTGCAAGGAACACCTGGGGGACTGCAGGGGTCTGTGGGCCAACCTAATAAGCAAGGAGGTTACAGAAACAGGTTTGTGACTGCAGGGTCCCCCCGCTTTGAAAATCTGGGCAAATGGAAAAATCTCTGCTGAGGCACATACATATGTAACTTGTTTTCCCTCTCAAATGGCTCCTCAGGCTCTGCATTGGTGTTCTTATAGTAATTTTTCTTTTGGTTAAAAAGGAATTCATGGTATTATACAGTATGTTGCCACAGTGGTGGTGTGGCGTCAACAAATTCACAATTTTTTTTCTTTTTTAAAAAATTTGTTGGCCCAAGGGTTACACTACTCTTTTGCAGGTTATCTAACTGTGAATCACAATGTCAGATAGACTTGTGTGTGTTCAAGGACAGAGAAAAAAACTCTCTATGGAGACAGAATCTGAGCTAGAAAGTCAAAAAGAGAATTTGCTTATCAGTCTTGGGATGCACTGACAACCACAGTCAGACACAGAACAGCTGGTGTGATATCTGAACCAGGCTGGTGGCAACTCTGATGAACAATGAAACAGTCAGATTTCCAGACTGAAGCTTTGATTCAGGACATTTTGTACATAAATGGAGGTGATGTCTTGTTTGTTGTTGTTGTGTTAGTCAAAACTGCAACTTGTGGCTCAAAATCAAGGACTGAACCAAACCATGGATTCAGAGATTTGTTAGACCACCATCAGTTTTCTCCAACACTGTGCTGGGCCTGTTAGTATACCTAAACTGTAATTTATAGATGTTGTTCTCTGCTCTTCCATAAATGGACTAAATGGAGCCTAACTGCTGTGCTCATTTCTAAAAGCAGCTGAAGTGGAAAAGAAAACCTGCTGCTCAATGTTCACCTTTTGTCTCTTTGGATTTAAGAGTACTGGAGATGAGCGGGCAGTGCGGGCAGGGATTTGTAGCGGTTAGCGCTGAGGTGGAACGTGGATTTTCTTGACAAGCAGACATAAATCACGAGCTGACGGCGAACGTCTGTCATCCAGCATCGAATTCTTAATTAATTTGGGACTGACCTGCTTCCTGAATACTCAGTAGATCCATATACTACTGTTTATGCTCCTGGATACTGATGGCATATAAATATAATATAAAAATCCAAATAAACACACACAGACACAAGCAAATGTTTCTGGACTGATGGCAGACTGTGGGCCGATGTTAAACACATTAGCTCTGAGTATCAGATGAAAGCAGTGAAACTCTGTCTTTATAAATTCTGCAGGACCCTCATGTCCCGCAGGTTTTCCATCGCTGTCTCCCCTCAAAGCAACTCTGTCACAGACCTCTACTGTCTGAGTGGGCGCAAGCCGGAAGCCAACACATGCCCTCTGCAGATGTCACTAGAAATTCACTGCAGCTTTTGAGGAACTGTTTTATAAGACAGAGCACCACACTCATATTTAAACACAAAACATTTTCAGGCACAGTTTGTAGTTCGATTAGTTTTCTTTATTCGTCAAAAGTAGGAGTCGTCGTCAGTCAAATAGCTTCCTGCAGCTTTTAGGTAATTCTGCAGTTTCTTTCTCTCAGAATTTTGTTGAACTGAAACCTTAACGTTCTGCTCATGAACCTGAGCTTGTGGTTTCTCCTCTCACCAAAAGACTGGAAGGCCAAAGACTCATTTCTCTCTGCCCTACAGTTGAAGAAGAGAAATACGAAGAGGCGGTTTGGTCTTATGTTCTTTCTGCTTGAATCATCTGTGGCCTACTTCTGCTTTTTTAAATTCTTAATGGCCATTGAGTGTGGCAGGAAACTCTTGAACTGTGCAAGCTGCCAAGTCTTAAAATAACCCAAGAAACGAAAGAACAGTATTATTACATTATTCCACCAATTTTTTCATCCACCGCTCTACTTTGATTGTAATTACCAAGCTATACTCCAGAATCTGTGGTATTTAGGAATCTCCTGAGCATAGAGAGAGGATATATAAGCTGAATAATATCCAAACACATTCCTCCCATTATTATTATCACATCAAATACCTGGCTATCTCTTCTCTGGTAAGTTGTTCTGTAGGACGTTTCTATCTGACCGTCTCTGATGGGACAGCTCAAACTGAGGACAGATTCATCATTCCTCATAATTAGGGTCTTAATTTGAACACCTTGCTCTTTTCAGTTCATTTGCAAAGCTACTCTCCTGCTGCTTGGCCCATAAAAAGCAGACTGGAGCGCTATCTGGGTCGCCTGGCTACATAGCGAGCGCCTGCTGTGTCACGCGGACCCCCCCGACCGCCCCATCCCCACCAACAACTGATGGGCGCTTGGCACTGGATTCAAGCAACAGGGTTGCCCGCCAACAGGCTGGCCAGCCTCTAAACAAGCCAGTCTCTCTGGGTCTTTGCTCTCAAGCCCAAAATGGTCAGTGTTGCTGAGCCAGATGAAGTAGCTGAAGCCAAAACATCAATCATCGCATTATGTCAGCCGTGCTTATGAATCAGCTATTACAGATTAACAAACTAAGAAGCTTTCAGGATCCACAATATTGATTTTCTCATTCTCATCTCATCTGCTCGCAAACAGCGAGATGCTTCAACGTTTCACGCAACCGAGCTAAGCCAAGAAACTACAGGGAACTGCCATCTCACAACATCTTCAGCTTTTCCCTGATTAAAATATAATTTTGCATGAGGAGGAGGGCTGCATTCACATCTAGGATGCCACGTGCAAGAGTCTAACTGGACTCTGACACTGATTACAAAATAATGAACAAGTTAATAGTTGTTACTGCTGACGTAGTGAAAGCAAAAACGTATCCTATAGCACCTTTAATTCAACTGAACTGTCTGTTGAGCCCACCTCATTTCCATTTGTGAGAACAAGTGTCGCTATCTCACTTCATTTGGCTGATTCTTTTTATTGTGATTTAAGTAAAAACTGGATTTTCACACTCACTACATGATTAAATCTGTAGCAGAGAGAAGTGCTTTACCCTGCTGCACAGCTTCTGTAAATCAGCTGGCTGATTGAACCGAAACCCCTGCCTGATCACAGGGAACTCCCTCATCTATTTACTGGCCTGCTGGTTAGTTTGTTGCTCCTTTCATCACCGCAATGCGCTCTGTGGTAGCAGGCTGTACAGTCCCAAAGTGAGGAAACCAATCCCCTGAGATTGGTGACACCCACTCTAATGAAAGCAACGCCGAAAAATGTAATCTCGCCAATTTCAAGGCTCATTAAGTTGAGTAACAGACGGGAGTTTGAAAAAATAATTTGAAGAGGAGCTGTAATGTGTTTTTTTCTCCACTCTCCTCCTCTCTCTCCCTCCCTCAGCTCTTCTCTCAGTGGAAACTGCTGTGAATTAAAGTATTTTTTTTACCACAGCACCAGCTGTATTAAGATGAAAACAAATGATTTTTTATTCTCTGGGTCGTTTGTAGTTTTGTGATTTCAGGCTTTTCTGGGCCACGAAGGCATTAGTACTTCTTGGCTTGGTGTTGACTGCATTAGACAAGCGTTTTTCTGCTGCATTGCAAAAAAAAAAAAAAAAAAAAAAAAAAAAAACCCCTCCAAAATAATGTTAGATTTTTAAAAAAGCTAAAGAAGTTTGTGAGTCAGTGCAAGCAGTTTGATCAGAGCTTTTCTCGGGATGGCTCCTTGGTTGCATGACAGCTGGCCTGCTTTTTGCATAGACTCATAATTTTACCAAAAGCCCTCCTCAGCCTGAACCTCAGAGGAATACGAAGGAAGCAAAAACAACTGAATGCATGTCTCGCACACTGACAGGCGTGCGCAGCATGTGGAGGTGGCTTGACAGTGGCTGCGGTTGCACGTACGAGAAAGTGAAAGCTACAACTGCTTGGCAAAAATACTGTTAATATGGAAAAAGAAGTGCGAGAAAAAAAGGAATGGGAAATCATCTTCAACATCAGGGCCTCTAACAACTGTTCACCTCAGCAGAGTGTCACCTCAGGAGTCCTGGCTGCCACATGGGGGATGGGAAGTGTGCAGCTGAGTTTCTGTGCCTTGTGGTGCGCTTGTGCCAAGGCCCTGGCATCGCCAGTCACCATCAAACAGCTGATGTTTATGACAAGCAAATCAGCTCCCCCCCACCTGTCCCTAGGGCTCTGCTGCGGAGACCAAAAACATCTCCACGCTTCACTTGTAGATAGAAAAAGATACCAACCCACCTTCATCTCGGTGTCATTCCCACACCCACGCTCAGCATGAAGATTAACAGGAGCTAGCTTGTTGAAAAATGGCATAATTTTCCCAAAACCCACAGTAGATGCATTCCCTGAACAGACTGTGGAAAAGACATAAGAGCATTTTAGCATAACGAATGGTTTAATGAGAATAATCAAACTAAATGAATGGTGTCACCATTAAATAGTGTGCTGCCATTTTCTCAGCGCCAGAGGCTACAGAGGTGCCAGGCACATATCTTGACTGGCAGTTTAGATACATTTCAACCTTAATTTCTGCTTCTCCATGGCTCACCAATGCCTTTCTTATGTTCTAATTACTGTGGTCAAACTACTGTCTGTCTTTTCAGAGGAAAAAAGGTCCCAGGGAAAGTCAGTAATTATGTTTCATGGTAATTACTGACCTCTGTGCTGCGCTGTAACAGCAAGAACCCACCCACTTCCTCCTCACTTTCAACCAGACTTGTACTGGCTCCCCAACAAAGGAAAGAAAATCCAAAAAATCTGCAGCGGGGAGTTATTGACCCAGCACTGATTTGGCAGTGTTTCAGTATGCCCTGTAGCCTTTATGACAGTATGGTTTATGTAACTGCCAATGGAGCTCATACAGATGAGTGGTCTGTAGCACACAACCCTGCTGCACACACACACACACACACACACACACAAACACACTCATAGTAAAGAGCGCACACAGACACACAGTCACTCACACTCCACTCCCACTGCCTGCACACGGAGGATGAGCAGGATGATTTCTGAAGAGCTGAAGAGGCAGGAGGAGAGTGAGGTTAGAGGATCAAAAGGGAAGCAGTGTTTTACTGTGCGGGCTTTCAAAGACAGCAGCATTCCTCCGTTTGCTGAGCGTCGCCTCAGAGGCGGCAGCAGCAGAGTTAACACGCCGTCATGGATGATATAAACATGTCACTGTCATGGAAACAAGGCTTCTTCGCCCCCACATGCTTCAGTGTGTTCAAAGTGTTGATATGCTGCTATGCACCAGTGAGACCAAGGCGTTTAATCAACATGATGACTTTGTGATTTTAAAGCAGTGCCTCACAGGGTCAGTGTATCATATAGGACAATATACCCTTCATTATGTTACACTTTATCTGATATCTATCAAAATTCACAAAAGTCTTTTTGTTTTGGCAAATGTGCTTATTCATTTGCTGAGAGTTAAGGTCTTTACACACACTCATGTCTCAATATATTTTAATAACAGAAACTGAATATTCTGCGCAAAAAAGCCAATTTTTCTTAAGGTGGTCAATTTTCCTGAGCTTTCGCACCTCAAATAAAGGGATCAGCCAATCACACAGACTGCCAGAGGCTGCTCTGGGTCAAAGGATGTAGAGCTTAAGCTCCTGTATATTCACAGGCGAGTAATTCATGTTTTCATATCATGTAATTGTCTGTGAGCCTAATATTTACTTTTCCAAAATGTTAAATTATTATCTATATTGCAGGATTACACATAAACAGACTGGTATAATGCTCTGTGTCTGTGTGTCTCTGCTTTATTAAGGTGTCACCATGTGGAGATTAAATTTGAAATTACAGCCTTGGTTTTTGGGCATGAATGCAAATTAATCTTGAAATTCACTGGGAAAAGAAAAACCTGGAGTGTAATTAATTCCATTTTTGCTTACATTTACCAGACCTCAATTACAACTGAGTTAGTTTTCTGAGATGGAGAATCAAACAAAGAGTGGGTGCAAAGAGTCAGCTTGCCTCCAGCATCATATTCTGCAGGGCAGATGACTTGAGTTTGGCTTTGAGTGAGGGAAATAAAGGCTCGTTCTCAGCAGAATGAAAAGATACTTTAAGGATGTTTTGAAGGAATCTCTCTGAAAACCTCAGTTTCCCTCTCTGTCCTTCCGATGAGATGCCCAATCAGAAATAAAACATATTTACATTTCTACCATGTGCGGTGTGCTTACAGTATACGCACAGAGGATATTCTGTTATTCTGCTTGACTCGCCCTGTGCTTGTGTGTGTGTGTACTTGTATAGTCATCCTTACTGTATGCATGTGTGTGTGTGTGTGTGTGTTTTCCCCTTGAAATATCCTAATTGAAAGCCTGGAGGCACACATTGTGATGCAGCAGTATGCTACAGTAGCTCTGCTTGTGTGTGTGCATGTGTGTATTTCACCTAAAGGCACACAAACACACACACACACACACACACATCAAAACATTGTTTGTTGACCTTCTGTCCCTCTGAGCCTGTTAATGATTAATGCGAGGCACAATATGTATCTCTGTGCTCTCCATCTCCCTTGTCAACGTCATGTAATTACTGCTTTTTTCCCTGCTTGATTGGTTTCTCATCTACTTGTTTTTCCTCCTCGCAGCGTGAGAAACTGTGTTTGTGTATGTGCATGTGTCCACAGGTGTAATGATTTGTTCACCAGTGTGTGAGCGTGTGTGTGTGTTTTTTCATGTGCAGGTTTATCTGCAGAGTGAGGATAGCCCCTTTCCCCCTCAGTAATCTTACTCATCGAGCTGCTGTTATTGCAATTTACACTTGGCTCGGCTCCAAAGCAGCTCGGCCGTAATCGTTCCTCCTCCCTCCGCCGTCCCCAAGAGCGTTATAGTTTCTCATCACCTCTGTGCTGAGCCGGGTGCTCTCGCCATAAACAAAATGACCTCAAGTCTCGTCTTGACTTTAAGCCAAGTTGTAACCTGTTAAACCCCGCAGAGCCTGCTGTGAGTATAACATGGTGATTATCATGGGGGAGCAGTGATTTGAAGCTTTCAGAGGTGCCGTCACATTAAAACCTCGTAACTCAAATTTTGTTGGTCATTATGGGTGGATAAAATTTTACAACTGCTGGTTTTATGAAAACATTTCAAGCATCGTCAGTTCAGTAACTGATTCTTTAACTCAAACTGAACAGTGTATACTGATCACCAAAACTAATCATTCCAACTTTTTGCCAGAATTTTTCCTAAAAGCACCATCATTGACTTGGTCATAATATCTAATTTATTACTTCCTGGTTAAATGCTTAAGGAAGGAATAAATAACAGGTCATGACAGGTGGTCTTTTATCCTCATAAATAGCTCATTTATGGGCCTATTTTTATATTAAGCTAAGTACAAAGTAGCATCGGACGGAGTTTAGTTTTTAGAACTGAAAAGATGAGTCAGTTAATCAACTAGTCAATCAACAGGAAAGTAAACAGTGACTGTTTTGATAATCGAACCAGATTAATGTGAGACAACAAGCATTTCAATAGGCATTTTTAATTGTTTCTTACCTTTTCATAGACTAAACAATGAATTTATTAATCAAGAAAATAATCAGCAGATTAACTGATAATGAGAATAATTGTTTGTTGTGACATTATTTGTTAGAAATTGAATAAAAGTCAGAGTCAGCCCATTAATCCAACCATGTATGATCGCTAACTGATATTGATTTTAACTGTGATGCTACTGGTTGGCCAGTGACTGAGAATCTTTATATTGAGCTGAACAGATGTGAATCAGCAAAGTCATTTGTAATTTCCACCTCTTTGCTCATCCAGCCATAAACAGGTAGCTCATTTTTAGTTCAAACATAAAGATGAACAACAGAAGCACAGTGAGACCTGCGGTTTTCAGAGAAGAGCTAAAATGAGAGGAAGGTGACTCAAGTGTGAATCTATTGTTATATCACACAGTTCAAATGGATTTGAAGAAACAGAACATGAAGAATATTTTGTCTCTAAGTGATTAGTTAAGTTGGTTTTTCATGAATCTCCTCAAAGGAAAGCCAAACTTATACTGTCTTTGCAATTGGTCTATGTGTGTAGTACAATATTAATCTTGCTGCAGCGATGCTAAAATGTTACATCAACGTTATGTCTCCAAGAGCAAACACGAGTAACTCAACCAGATGAGCTTGAGGCCAGTTTTGTTTGCAGAGAGTGCTGATGCAGTGCAGTGTGGACTGACTGGTCTCCTCTTCTCTCACTCAGCTGGTGCTACAGTAGCTTCTGGGAGCTGCTACTGTAGCTCCAACGCAAGCACCAGTTCATTTCATGGCCATTACAAGAGCCTGATGGAGAGACTCAGTTCTTCTCTTTGAACTGGGATTAGTAACAGGGAAGAACAAAACAGTGCTCTTATCTGGCTCTGATTTTTGTTCAGAGCTGCAGGGGGTCCGGAAGAGAGAGAGCTCAGCTGTGTGACTGTAATGTGAAGCGCCGCGAAGCAATTTGATAATAGTTTCACTTCGGGTTTTTCCTGACAGACAACCGGAAAGAGAGAACAGGTATGATCGTGATAGGCATAACAGGTAAACATAAACTGTAGTGTTGTGTGCACATATCTCACACACTTCAAATAATGAAAATTCAGAATTGCATCAAAGACGAGGCTCAAATTAGACGTTTCTTCCCAAAAGGCTGGGGTTTGTTGTGCTCGGAGCTTCGCGAGGATGCTTCAAACCCCCCCCATCACCCATCCCCTCTCCCCAGCATCAAAGTGAGGCACACGCTGTTTGAAATTCATTGAAAGCATTGAATTAATAATGCAGAAAGAGAACCTCGGAAAAGAGGACACATAGCACGATGCCTTCTCAACTCCTCAGCTATTAAAGCATGGAAACCCTTCTGACATGACCAAATGGGAAACCTTTGAACGAGTGGGGGAATAGCTGTGAAAAGGTTTCGGTGAATGTCGCCAGAGCTAAATCCCTCAGGAGGCAGCCAGATACACGTTACCTAAATGAAACCATTTCTTTTCTCAGTTTTGTTACTGTGCCTATTCCCCAGTGCTTTGGAACAAGGAAAAAAATAGAAAGAAGAAAGAAAACAATCCATATGAAATGCTAGAATTACAATAAAATAATAATACATCTTACTTGCATAGGATTTTCGTCTCACAGATTTTACAAAATGCCCAGGTCATGTCAAGCCCTGATGATAAGAGTAATATGGGAAAAAAAGAACTTTTAAATAAATAAATTAATAATTAAACAGTACAGGAAGGGGTGAGGTGCCTATTCCTGGAGGGAATAATGGTATTGTCATATATCAGTCATCAAATCATTAAAGTAATACTTCTGCATGTTAGAAAATATACTTTTCTGTCAACTGCTGAAGCTAGAACGGGATGATCGTTAGCTTAGCTTAGCATAAAGTCTGAAAACAGGGGGAAACCGTTAGCTTGAGATTGTCCAAAGGCAAAACATAGTCTGCTTATCAGTACCTCTTTCACAGAAACACAAACACCCATACACATGGACGATGCATCCATTTCTAGCTAGCTTGCAGCTAATGTCGGCACAGTTGGTTCAGTGAACCAGATGGCTCAGTGTTATGTGAATGACATAGTGCCAAAAAAATTTGCTTTATTCTGTGTCAGAACAGAAACCTAAGTAAAACAAAAGAACTGGCGTCTATACTGGTTGCTTAGCGCCAAGACTGCAGGAAGTTACTGCACCCAGCCAAAGAACAGTCCTGTGTATAGCCCTCCTTTTTTATACACAGTTCATGAGCCTGCATGAAAACCACAAACTGTTTTTGTACTTTGGTTTTTGCTTGGACCAAACAAACAAAAATAATGATGAAATACCCTTTAGATAGAGCCAAGCTTGCTATTTCCATTATGCTTCCAGTGTTTGTGCTAAGCTAAGCTAAGCAGCTACTCATGTTAGCCTTACACCTGGGCTGATATGGGAGTTGTATCTATCTTCTCATCTAACTTGTGGCAAGAAAGTGAGAAAGCATAATTCCCCAAATATCAAACTATTAAAACTAAGTTAAAAAGGCATTTTAAGGTCTGGGAATTCAGTTTCTGGTCACTACCATCAGGTTCTTGAAACTTATAGTCTAACTGTTGCAGTCCTAACTCCCCACTTCTTCTCCTATTTTCTTTTTTTTCTCCTCCAGACTAGAGGAGGCAGTCAGAGAGTTGATTCTGGTCATTTATCTTCCCAGTGCCAATGTTGGTAAAAGTACGTCTTAACTGCAGAGGGAGATATTGATCCTGCTCTCCTCTCCTCTCTTCTCTTCATCCTCCTCTCCTCTTCACTTCAGGGGAAAAAAAAAATCCCATCATCACAGCTCCCACCCAGGCTGTGCATATGAAAACACAAGCTGACAACCTGTCTGGCAGCATGCAATAAACTGTGCAAGCTGATGATAAGGAGAGTGACACTGTAATTCCTGTAATAATTTCATATGAGAGACTTTTCCTCCCCGCACACATTCAATACCAGGTTCAACTTGACACACATTGATTGTGTGGGGACTCTCGAGCCTCCAACCTCCACTAACACTGTGTGTAAATCAAATCCTTGATGCAAAATATTAACAACATCAATTTTAACTCACTATCCAGTTTGGACAATTTCTGGGAGTTTCCATAGGGGAGCATTTCCTCTAAGGTGTCCACTTTTTATAATTTATGTACATACCAAATGTTTTCGTGAGGCAGTGACAGAGTGCTGGAGTTTGGAGTTTTTGCACTCCCTCTGAATCCCACCTGCTCTTTGGTTGTGGCTGTGAAGATAAATGGGCCACCAAGGCGGTCCCAAACACAGGCCTGGGGACATCAGTTACAAACGGGGATGACTAACGCTGAATTAATTAGCATGGGCTGATACAGAGGAGCAGCAAACAAGAGGATCATTTGATGCTATCAGATTCTTAGCTGCATTGGCATGGAGTACTGTGGTGAGCGGTCTGCAACAAATCTCCATCTTATCAAGTCATTTATGTCTGTAACTGTGCCCTAAAATCTTATTTTCCTGAAGCAAGCACAGTGAAATCATTTCAGTGAGCTCATGCCCAAAGGAAATCAATGTGTTTCAGAAAGCCGTGTCTGTATCTCAAAACAAGAAAGTCAATAAAGACAAATGATGCTTGACTTTAAAAAATACATGAAACAAGCCCAGTTGTGCAGAAACAAGTGGAAATATTCTTACAACACTTGCAAATGTTGTTATTGGTTTAAATGAGTAGTGAAACATTTTGGGGAAATACACTTTTTGCTTTGTGGCAGGGAATTAGACGAGAAAATCAACATCATTCTCATGACTACCAACTAAATATGAAACAACAGCCAGCAACCAGATAGCTTATCTTAGCATAGACCACCAGCACAAAATGACGCCATGTTGTTTATACTCAAAGGTTTTTGCATGGATTAAACATTTTGGATTTTTTTTATCTTTGGACAGCCAGAATAGCAGTTTCCCTGATTCCATGTTTTATGCTAAGCTATGTGTAAGACAGCACCCAAGACAGGTGCCGAGGCAGAATAACGACACAACATTCCTGCCTTGGGCAGGCTGTCTAAAAAGTGGCTGGTGTCACAAAGTATTTACAAAATCACAAAATATTGGTAAATGTAAGCAAGCCATGGTGCACACTTAAACATGTCTCCACTGTGCCACCATAACACTGCACAATTAATAAGAAGCTTATGTTGTAACCTCTCACCACAGCTCTTCCTCCTTACTTCCTTTCCTCAATCCATCCTTGCTCCTTTTCTTTGCCATACTTCCCTCTGCTCCTTTATCATTCCCTGCGATATCCCTCCTCTCTCTCGCTCTGCTGCATATTAAAAACCAGGACTATAATATGGCTCTAAGAATAGCTTTGCCTAATCTGCTCATTGTGATGGAGTGTCACTCCTGTACTCCTCTCCAGTGCAATACCTGCTTTAGCCTTTTCAGGCCTCTAATGCTGTCGACACCTGTCTGAACCCTGCAGACCTCAGCGTACAAAAGGAGATTTTATTTCAATTTTTTTCAATATAAATTTTTAAATTAATCTCTAAACACACAAATTCTCTGCAAAGGTCTTAAAGTCATCTACACCATGTATTTAACATTTAGGTTTGCAGAGTCAGATGGTGCTCATCTCATTATGAGGTGAAACTCTTCGAGCTCCCTTGTGTTCACTCTATTTTTAAGTGTACATTGACAAACTCACACCTTGTGTCAGAAGAAATAGGGAACACATACATTAATACAGCCGTGTGTGTGTTATTTCTCTGGAGATTGATGCCCATTTGCAGTTTAATAAGAGAAAACCGTGTTTGTGGTACAGAGGTAATAATGCATGGCAAATGAATTGCTGCAGGATAACGATAGTTGACATGTAGATAAATGTTGCTGCATTAGTATGTAAGAGTATCATGATTACGTTATATCAGCTAAGCGTGGCTACTCACCGTTATGCAACATCACATCTGAAAAGTCATTTGTTTAGCGGGCGAGTGTTTAGTACCTGCTGAGACGCTGCTCTTCAGGCTGTGTGGAGGAGATGTTAGATTCTTTTGTGCAGAGGGTGATTTTCTCATTTACATCCATCAGTCTGCCCATTTTTACACCTCTGTATCTTGTGATGTGGAGTGAATTTAAATGAGGATATGTCCATATGAAAAGAAGAACCAACACTGCATAAGTAGCGTGAATTCTTACAGTCAGGAAGTTTGAGATACATGCTTTCTCTTCCTGTATAGGCTTCATGCTATTTTTGGATGAAACCCTTCATATATGAAGCATATACAAATATAATATGAACGTGTAATAGAAGTATATATTGATACCACAGGGTACATTGTTTCATAAATGTTTTCATAAACAAAATGATTTTGTGTTAAAGCTTATTCTCACTTTGGCTCTTATCTTATTGTGAAAAACCTCATGTTGTTGAATATATATATCCTGGAAAAACACACACAATGATGATGCATTTGATACCTTACATAACTCTCTCTTTAAACTCAACAAAATGAGCAGAGTAAAACATAAAGACAGGGGAACGAGGTCACCTCTGCTGTGTCATAGTGCCATGTCACAGTAAACAGCGACACCTCAGGTATCGTGTTGCTCCTGGTCTTACTGTATATTGTCTTTAGGCCTTTCTGCTGTCACAGGGCCTGCAGCCTGCATGGTCTCCTCAGAACAAGGGGGCCCCAATGGCTAAAATACTCCAGAGTAGAGGCTTTAGAGAGCGTGCCAACAGATTAGGTGGCAGCTCAGCCCCCAGTAGATGTCAGAACAATCAGGAGGACGTGGCTTAATTAGTAAAGGGCACCGAACAGCAGCACGTATTCAGCTCATTTGGAAATGATGACAGGATTTTTGGAAATCGTCTATTGTTGCACTGAAGTCTGGTGGATTACATTTCTGAAGACAAAAAAAGTCTAACTCTTTTGCTTTTTTGCTGTTTTTGCAGAGACAAGGATCTGGAGCAGCTGCTGGCAACAACAAGACATCTGGAGGACAAGGTAAAAAAAAAAAACTTACAAGACTTGAATAATCTTTTAAAAGAACCTACACTGTGATGTTTAATTTCAAGATGTTCACTTGTATTTGCATCAGTAATGTTATGTTATTAAATGGGGGAGACAGAAAGAGACAGAGAATATCTGACGTGATGAAAGGATGAGAAGGGAGGGAGGGTAAATGGACCACAGTTTACAGTACATGTGGCCCATTTATCCAAGATGAGCTTTAAAAGGCACATGTCGCATGATTGACGGCAGTGGGGTCTGAAGGACAGCTGCCATCATCAGTCTCACACACACACACATACACACTCAGAGTACCTGACCTCAGGGCTCTCCGTCAGATCCAATCATGATCTGACAAGAGTTTAGACACCAAGAACATTTCATAACAAGTTTTCTGCATCTCTGTGTGATACCCTGGAGTCATGACTGATTCAGCAGGAACAAGGGCAAGAGCTATGCCATTTATTCAGAGGCTGTACATTATTAGCCATCAGTAATTACTCAAAAAACAAAAATACACATTGTATTTACTGTAAGATTTTTTTAGCACATGTTCTGCCTGATAGTAAATCAACTCTGCTAATATAGTTTTGTGTGCTACCCAGCGGTTGTGTACAGCGTTAATATAAATCACTTGACCAAGCTGAGGCATGCTCTCAACTTTAATGTCCTGACTCAGCTGGGTAAAATAATACAGACGCCAGGAGACAAAACTGAGATGACCATCAGCTTCTGTAAATCCAACTCTCTGATGATTGCCTCCCTGAGCAGAGATAGACTGCCTGCATCAGTTCAGTCCTGAGGGAAATAAAGATCAGCTCCATGCACCAAGTGCATTACAAATCATGTTTATTGTTGAGCTTTCTGTCATTAAACCTATCACAGCGAAGCGAATAAAGGCTTCAACGAGAAAACTAATATCTTCCCTGCTTTCACCTCCTCTAAATCATGGCAGTGATTTGGTACGTCGTCCTGACTCAGCACCGCATCACTGTTTGAGATGGATGCAAGAAGAATGAGCTGTTTTGATTACATAAAAGAATGTGCTCTGTGCTTTATCCAAAAAAGTCAGTAGAGTAATACTGTATCTAAAAAGAGTCTTCTATAAACACAGATTTTTGCATAGATGTGTTTGATTGTCTAAAGATGAAATGTTTTATCTGACACACAGAAATACTGCTGTGAAAAGATCTAGTTTCTAAAGTCCACAGTCTGAAATGTAGAAATTCTTCACACTAGAAGCTTTAAATGACAGTAACAGACTATGCATTTTTATTTATCAGAAGAAAACCTTTGGCAGATGCTGTATTTTCTTTTACATGTGCACAACAGTTAAATCGTGCTTTGATTTAAGGCAGACATCGCTTCTGTCATGCCAAACATGTGACATATATATATTTTTATAATGTTATTTTAGTTCATTTTTGAGCTAGGTCCTGGGCTGTCAGGTCAGAGGCCATTGTTGGGCCATCATCAAGCATTTGTAATGGACTGTTACCCAACTCCACACAGTGTATTCAGCACCGTTGGCCCTGCAGTCCACCCTAATCTGTTTAGGCAAGTTGAACAATCTGGACAATCATTTCATAAACTGGCTGAGTTTTATCTTTATTTTTTGCACCTGCACCATTACCATACAGGTAATGATATATTAAAACAGTCAAATGTGCAGGTGAACAGCATGTTAACTGCCTTTAAATTTGTTTTATTGCCCTTTTAGCCTTTAGAGGAGGATTGGGAGTGCCTCAGGGGATCAGTGTTAGTGTTACTGCTGCACTTTGAGAAAATGTACTGACTTTTAATCTGAAAGGCTGCCAAGGTCAAAAAGACATTACTGTCTCACCATTTCATTTTCGCATGCAAGTGTCAGGCATCTGTGACAGTGAGCAACAACCCAGTTCAAATAATCTTTTTTTTTTTTTTTTTGGATTTTCTGATTTAATGAATACGCAGTCCATCTCAAAGAGGAACAAATTATCTTTTATCTTAACCAAATGTATGCAATCACAGTCTGAGATTTTAAGCTGCTTAGAAGAGGATGCTTGAAAAAACATAACATTATTTGTGACTGAAGGAAGCTTTAATCCATCTCTGGTGACCGCTGACCCTCTCTGAAAAAAATAAATCGCCCTATTAAACAGAGTCACCGTTCAGCAACATTATTCACCAACAGCAATTAATGGGATCGAGTTTACCTCAAGCAGTCGACTGAGATGAAACACTGCATTTTAGGAAGCTAATTTTTCACTGCCTGTAGGATTCAGGGCTACCTTTCTATTCACTTAATAAAAAGAGAAAGTGAAGGAAAGTATACAAGCAGCAGTACACACACACACAAACACAAAGCACTCCTTTGTTGTCTGACCTTGACAATTAATTTGATACCTGGAAAAAACTGCTTTCCCAGCGTGTCTGAAGTGTGTCTCTCAATATAGAGAGACACTGGGAGAGGGAGGGAGAGAGAGCGAGCGCTCTCAGAGTGGGCGAGGAGGGAGTAACGCTGCTATTGACTCTCGCCCACTCTGCATACCCCCAGCACACAGCAGAGCACAGTCTTTAGAAACAACCTCTCACAGGCTCAAGGACGGCCACAGAGAGATGTATTCATATTCACTGGGACTCATTTTGAAATGGGTAGGTACAAGTACACGCGACTGTGATGCACCTCAGTGATGCAGCAAAGGCTGTTTACCAGATAACGGCAGCAATGGGGAAGCTGGAGAATAGGAGAGTTTATTGTGAAGATAACGGCACATGATTGAATGTTTATCAAGTGGATGCAGTTGAATCTGACTTTTTCCGCCTTGCTGCAGCATCACGCCTCCGCTTACCTCAAGACCCAAAATACAAACTGCACTAGAGACACTTGGAGCCAGGAGACAGTCACTGCTTGCTGCTGTTGTTTATTCTTTGTGAATAAAAGTAAATAAGAAAGAAAACCGGTTCCTTTGTGTGATAAAGTCATTGGAAGAAGTATTCAGATCTTTTGCTTAAGTAAAAGTAGTGATACCACGCAGTAAAAATAAATGTGACTTCAAAAGGTTACATAAGGAAAAGTTTTAGCAGCAAAATATAATAAAAAATAAAAGCTACTCATGCAGAAAGGCCTCTTAAACAGTGTTACATTGTTATATTTAGAGGGTTATATAAGAGAAAGACTTATACTTCTGATTTCCCATTCTTTGTAATCATAGGCCTCTGTTAACTGATCTGCTGTTAATGGCATCTCAAAAAACTTCCTCTGTGATTGTGTTCTTCATAAAGTCATTATAATCTCTATACATCTCTGAAGCTCTAATTACATCAGTACAACAATGTAAATATTATCACACTGCTGCTGTACAAAAATTCAGTTTTCAATCATTAATTACTTCACTGCCCACACAGGAAGGAGTATAATGTTTCACATTAAAAGTGTAATCCTTCCCAATCCATGGGGGCTTTTAATTTGAAGAATCTGTAGGTAGTGTTGAATTTTATCAACAGGAACTGAGGAGCAGGTCATCATACGGGTGGGGGAAACAGGAGGGCAGGAAGTGAAATATGTGAAACGAGATAAGAGGTGAGTATTTCAAAATAAAATGAAAATACTGACTGAAACACTAGGAATATAGGACGTCAGACAGCAGGACAGGAAGTGACAAATGTGACCTATCAGAGTACAGTCATGTCCACACTCCCAGCTAATAGTAACTAGTAACTATAACTAAACCATAGACGTACCCCTAAATACCCCAAAATACTTCAAATACAGCACTTGAGTAAAGGTACTTTGTTATTTCTCTCCCCTAGAAAGTAACAGTACTTTCACAGGCTCAGTCTCAGCCTTTTAGTCGTCTCCTGTGACATTGGTCGACATGGTTGGCGTCCAGATGTTGCGCATTTGAGCCATATGCTCCATATGTTCAGTGACCTTAAGAGTCCAAGTACAACACACACAGACTGTCCCTGTCGCTGCAACAGCTGGGGCAGCCCAGCCTCACTACAGCTTTACATCATACTGTACAAACAAACCACACTGACGGGAACATTACACTTGATAATCGTCTGTTAAGATGCTGTCATATGTGAAATAATCATCTGCTCATTCATGTGGGGCATTTACAGATGCTGCTCTCTATCTTCAGACTATTGTCAAAGAACAATGTGGAAACTGTTACGCCAACAGCCCTCTGTTTCACCCAGGCACAGGCGTAATTTCAAAATCCGCTCACCTAAGAGATCAAAGTCATCCTTTTATAATTAGCTTGCGACAGGCTCCTCAAAGTGAAGATGACCCATTTTCTGCACACTTTTTAATTAGCTTTACTGTACTCAATTATAACCATATGAATTTGTCTTATTCTGTCAGATATTGTTAGTAAATGCACACAGCGTATTGCTGTTTCAGAAGCAGTCATTGCTAGAAAAGAGCTGAAACCACACATTTCCTCTGTAGGTCTTTGAACATCCCACATTTTCTGCTTTCTTTTTCGAAATGTGCAACCACATCCAAGTAGGTTACACAGACGCTTCCTCCCCAAAGCAAATGTTGACACACGCTGAAAAAAACCCAAAAAACCCAAGCACACAGTCAGTATCAATCAATACACAACCAGTCCTTCCTTTATGTGTATTTGAATATTGATCACCGTCTCTCTCTCTCACGCTTTGCTGCCCCTGTGGCGCTTCAAGGCCTTAGAGGTCACTGATATTTTCCTGACTCGCACACAATGACTTTCAACTGTAGACACACAAACACTGGCAGGCACACACACACACACACACACACACACACACACACTCCTATGTCTTTTGAAAACATGTAAGACACCAGTCCGCATCCTTCAGCTTTACATGGTGGATGTCTTATACTATAGCTAACATTTTGTGGCCAATGTAGCAGCTGCTTCTCCTTTAACAAATCTGTTTCTGAATTAAGGCTGAAGCTGTTTCCTGAGAGGTAACATGACAAAGTGGAAACAGGCTTTTTGTGTAAAGATTTGTAGTGTAGTCTTTTTGCTTAATTTTATGTGCTCAGCTCTTTAACTCTTTCAAAAAAATGTATTACCTTGTTTTTTTTAATATTATTTATCACCAAAAACAAATGCAAAAGAGAAGATGGGAATCTGTATCTGTATATGTCTGTAGTCAGTAGTGTAGGAAGCAGCTGAGTGAAAATGTGTTGCAACGTGTAAAAATAAAGATCAAGAAACAAAAAGCACAAAGCAGTGTTGTGTGGTATGAGAAGATCTGCCCAAGCACTGACTACTGCTCTGGCTTATATGCATGCGACACAGCAGGCCCAGGTGTGTCCAATGCCACTGATTACCCTCCCAATTTGGTCAGCAGCCCTGGAGACAGAAAGCATGGCAACAGAAGAATCTTTCTTTGTGTTTACCTCGGAAAAGATTAAATGCTCGCTTTTCCACACACATACATCTAAAGTATTAAACTCAAAGGTCACTCCATCCATGATGTATAAGACACACGCTTTGTCTTCTTTGTGTGGGGGTTCATTTGCAGAGAGTCGAGCGCTGCAGGCACTGCTCTCGCCATCTAATACAGGTCGTGTCTTTCATGCTGGAAACCACTTAGCGTAATTGTTGACTTTCATTTGCATTCACATTCACAAGTTAAAATTGCTGGTGGTTCTGTGCGTCTGGAGTGTTACATTTATTGCATTTTAAAGAGTTAGAAAGGCAGCAAATAATCATATTTTGGCAACTGCAACCCTCAAATGTTTTGTATTTTTGCTAGAAAAAAATGAAAGAAAGAAGAAAGAAGAAAATGATTCATTATTCCTGTGTTTCCGCAGTTGAAGTGTTATTTCAGTGTTTTTTGAGCACTTCCATTCTCACAGGTATAAATTAACAACAGTCAAAGAGCTGTCAGCCTCCAACATGAGCTGCCATATTCTGTTTCATTGTCACCACTGGCACTGTTTCTGACAGGTTAATAATAATAATTATACTGCAAACAGCCCAAATTTCAAAACTTGCTTTTTGAAAATAAAGATCTGGAACATGGAATAAAAAAATTATTATCTTGATACTTCGTGCTCTTTTGTAGATAGGAAAAATTAATAAAACACAATAGGATTTTTGCTAATTTTGGGTCGCAGTTCTGGTGTTTGATTCACTTTAAGTCCATTTAAGCAACAAATATATTACACACTGCAGCTTCTTAAACCCAAATAGATGGCCTCTCTCTGTCTCAAGGTCTAAAAGTCCTTCTTTAATGCGTCTCATCCTCAGCTTCCAACAAATCCCTCTCATGGCTCAACTGGTTTTAAGCAGTGAAATCAATAAGACGTCCCAGCTTTCACTGGGTTTCAGAGCAGCTTTTAAAAGAGATTTTGAAACATGGCCAACCAAGGATGTTTTTATCATGTCACTTATAGGAACCCATCCCATCTAAAATATAAAGTTTCCAACTTGCAGGAAAGTCATGGCTGAGGTAAGTGAATCCATTGAGCTTCAGATGTAGTTGCATGTGGCTACCACACAACACTATAACAAAATTAATTTCTCTCCTCTTTACTGGAAGCACAGTGAAGATGATCCAGAATGGTGCCATGACAGTAGATATTATACTCCCATTAGATGAAGACAAGACTGCCCTCCTGTAAAAAACAAGACCATGGGTCATCTGCACAAGTAGCTTATTACGACCCCATAGTTACATTTTACTGTTAGGTGACCTCTTGTGGCTTTAGTAATAATGACGGGAGCAACAGAGGAAGTCGGATGATGCAGTACAAAAAGCAACAACAACTTTCACACAGGAGCCCACTGTTTGTTTCCTGTGTGAAACTTATTGTGTCAGCGTTGTTTGTTTTATTCACAACTGTTCCACAACATTAACTGCATGAACTGACATTTTATCCATGATGACGAAGGTCCTCTAACCTTCAGGAATAATGTAGGGATGGGATTGCATACATGTATTGATCCACTTTCATGACATTTTTTTTTTTTTTTTTACACAGTTTAAGCTTTTTGTGTGCCATTTAATGTCCTTTTAGCTAGGATTAGGACAGGGGAAGGGTTAATGTTAAAATACAATGCATGAAAAGAATAAAATGCGTAGAAATGACACAGGAAATAACTTTTTCATACACAGTTTCATGAGACCAGGTTGAAAGGAAATACTTATGTCAACTGAAACCACTATCTTTTACAACGTTAACCTCTTTTATTATTGTTACCATAACAAGGAAGGTCCTGCAACCACTGGTACCCTCCTATGGGTCTTATCTGTTGGTAGGGACAAGCGAATGACTGTATCTGGTCGTTCAAATTGGAGGATTTAATGGTAAAGACAGGGACACTGAAAGTGCTGCCAGAAGTAATAGGTCTGAAAATCTGTTGTGTGTGTGTGTGTGTGTGTTTGTCGAGGAGATGAATCCTCAAACTGAGGAGAATGATGAGAATTAGAAATCCATCACTGTCACATTCAGCCGCTGTCTCCTGTCTTACAAAAACTGATGAAAATCTGCCCCCAGGTCTCAAACCCATTGTCAACATGATGATTTTGTTCTTTTTGATGAATGCATGTGATTTCTCTGATATATTAAACATAATTAGTCTGTATGGTTACAAAAAATGTACAGAAACCTGTGGCAGAGGGGGCTGAAGGCTGGGGCTGGGTATGGCAGTGGCTAAGGTGATCCAAACACAAAGACAAGCAGCTGGATGTGGCACATAAAACAGGAGTGACTGGAGAACTGAGGCACAGGAAACAAGGAATTAGGCAGAGTTCAAGAGAAATGTCTGGTCACATCACTGAAGCGGACAGAACGATCTGGAGAAGAGTTGAGGGAGGAACCAGGGTTTTTAGATACTGCAGCAGACTTGTGGTATTGATGAGGTGATGAGTCACGTGTGCAGGTGGGAGCAGGAATCACGTAGCCACACCCAGCAGGACAAACACACACAACAAACAGGGACAAACAATACACACACAAAGGAGGGAGGATGGCAGAAAAACAAAGGGAAAATAAGGTGTAGGCTGAAAGTCTCAAAGTAATAGCCTATATGACTATGCTTTTAGCTGGATGAAAACTAGATGGATGCCAACACATTTTCATTGTCTGGTGATTTTATTTTAGAAATCAAAAGTAACTTTGTGCTGCAGTGGCAGACTGACAGATGAAGACTGCAGTGGAAAATGAAGGTGTGCAAGGTTGTGGATAAAGACACTTTTTTCCTTTGTGTTGATAAAACTTCATTCACTGTTGTCCAGACAAAAACAGAGGTAGCACAGCATTAGTTTAGGCAGTGCACTGACGTCGTCCTTAAAGTAACTGTCATCAGCTGATTTCATTCATGCTTCATTCACAGCAGTGCGAATACGAGACTAGTATCATTCAATCATGTTCATGCAGGTGTACAATGGGACATAATAACCTGACACACTATGAGGATATGGTTGCATTATATTTTGTACAAAATTGCACTTGGCCGTAAAATAGGACGTGATACCACATTTCTGATGCACAAACTATAAACAGTATTTAAGAGTTACTCTGCAGTCTAGTATTTGCTATAAACGGTTAATTCCATGACACCAGTGTCTGCCTCTGCGTTCACTCTCCACCCTGACAATCTAGACCTCTCTAAAGATTATGAACATGTCTGGTGTTGACACGGCAGAGGGCACAGCTCAATAGCTAATGCTGCTGGGATGAAAACAGCAGGCATTAGAGCATCGGAAAATTCAATATCAATTAATGCGGGATTCAAAGCTTGGCTTGACACAGCAGTTAGTGTTTCCTCCTTGAACAGCAAGAGAGAGGTACTCAAGCTCAGCCCCAAGGGAACCCAAGGATTAGCTGCACAGTCAATACATGAGTCGCCTCTCTGCTTTTCTGTTTCGGTACTCCTCTCACAACCTGCCCCTCCCCCTTTTGCTGTCTGTCATGGTTGCTTCTCTACAGTCGGCTCTGCTGATCAAACTCAAGCAGATCAATCCTTTGCAGGAGTCTTGTGAGGCAGAGGAATGGAATAACCCCCATGCTGAGCTTTGTAGAAAAACAATTAGTTCCTCTGAAAACTAAAAAGGCTAAAAACAGCTAACTGATGATTAAGTTTCATCTCAGTCTGAGAATCATTAATCTGAGTCATTGTGGACTGGTAATGGCTAAACAGGGACCGATAATGAAAATAATCTTACGTTAGATACAGTACATAAACAACACAAAGTCTTTGTGATTCTTTGTGGCATAACCTGTCACAGGAAGAGCCACAGTGACAGATATGCTTGGGTAAATGTTAGCTTGTAATGTCCTCAAAAAAATCTTAAATATCCCTGTTTCATTATATCTTACAGTGTTTTTCTGCTACCGCAAAGAGTTAACATATTCATTGACACATTTTTAATCAATACCACTGACACCAGGATTGGCTTGTTTTCCCTGATACTTTACTCCTACAATTGAAATTCCTACAATTCTCATGTCTAATAGGTCCAGTATTCCTCTGTAGTTTTACCTCTCCACTTGTCATTGACCATTGACTTCATTGATGAGGAGATAAAAACACTATTCTTTCCTTAATGCCTGCTGAAACCTGCTTGTGTCAGTTTTTACTGGGATTACAGTCACGTCCTCATGGCCAGTGTTGTGCTGAGCCCCAGGGAGGATTAAGAACTGGAGATCAGTTCATGGCTTTTGACCTGGGAAACAACTGCTTGGGCTCCTGCACAGGAGATCTGCTCCACTATCATGATGAGAAATGCTAGAGGACATTTCTCTGTGTAACACTGTGTTTTACTGGGAGCATCATTTCCCAGCAACCTGAGGTTGCAAAGCTATGATTGGACAATCCCTGCTCAGGGGAGGGGTTTAGCAAATGTCAGTTCACCTGACTTAGTAATGTGACTTGAACTATCCTTTGTACACTGCTGTGAGTCACATCCATCTTTTTCTTCACCTTCCAGATGCGTCCAAGACGAACGTCCCGGAGGACTTTGACATCGACATGGACGACCCTGAGACCGAAAAGGCGGCGGTCGCCATCCAGTCCCAGTTCAGGAAGTTCCAGAAGAAGAAGCGTGATGAGAAGTCCTAGTGAGCACCACGTTGCTCTGCCACTGTGTGTAGAGATGGCAGGTGGAAGCGATGGCACAGTGACGATGGTGTGACATTTGCATGTAAACAAATTCATACCTGTTGGAACTCCAGGGGGTTGTGATGGGGTTGGGGGGTAGAGAATGCAATAGCCTGTTAATTATATGACATGTCTGTGAATTTTCAATTTCCTATTATTATAATTACTATTATTTATTATTTGACTGCTGTATCAACAAATAAGTAACAGACAAAGTTATAAAGATCTGGTTTCTGTCCTGCCATATACGTCCCATATAACATGAAGTCTAGCTGGTGTTTGTGTTAGAATATGTTTTTTGTACTTATCCCAGCCTCATAGTTAAACCTGCGCCATCCCTTTCTGTACTGCTTAGGGCTAAGTTTCCCCAAAATCACCTGTATTTGTGTGACTAGATGGAGCAAAAGCTGATGTTAGAGTGAAGGTTGTTTTTAGGAAACGTAGCCTGGAGCTTTCCATCCTGAACAGAATATTTCACCCAGAGGCATTTTTCTTACCCGCATGGTACTATCAAGCTGTGTATCAATGTACATTGAATAAATAAAGACTCTGTGTGGAACCTGTGTACAGTGCATGTAATTACCAATTAAAGCATGTCAAATATTTTGCATTAACATACACTCTGCAGGCATAGCGGAAGGGCGCTCACAAACACCTGCACACCTGCTTATTCATACAGTTATCCAATCAGCCAATCACAAAGCAGCACTACAATGCATAAAATCATGTAGATACAGGTCAGGAGCTTCAGTTAATGTTTGCATCAAACGTCTGAGAAAATGTTATCTCAGTTACTTTGGCCATGGCATGATTCTAGGTGCTGGACAGGCTGGTTTGAGTATCTCATACACAACCAGACTTTACACAGAAAAGTGAGCAGCAGCAGGTCTGTGGACAAAAATGCCTTTTGATAGAGAGGTCAGAGGAGAATGTCCAGACTCGCTGAAACTGATGGAAAGGCTACGGTAACTCACATAACTACTCTTTACAGCTGAGGTGAGCAGAAGAGCATTGCAGAATGACCAACATGCCAAATTTTGAGGCCACAACAGCAGAAAAACCCGTCAGGTTTCACTCCTGTCAGCCAAGAACAGAAATCTGAGGCTGGAGGGGGCACAGCCTCACCAAAGCTGGACAGTTGAAGAAAAAAATATAGCCTGGTCTGATGGATCTGGATTTCTGCTGGGGCACACAGATGGTAGGGTCAGAATTTGGCATCAACAGCATGGTGTAATGGTGTAGAGATGAGCCCCTTAATACCAGTCAGTCATGGTTTGAATGCCACAGTCTATCTCAGTATTGTTGCTGACCATTCTAATGAATACTTCCAGTATGATAATGCTGACATGACAATGAGTTCAGTGTACTTCAGTGGCCTCCCCAGTTTCCAGATCTGAATCCAATAAAACGCCTTTGGGGTGTTGTAGATTGGCAGCATCAATATCTGCATATAGCTGACAGATCTGCAGAAATGATGCAATGCAATCATGTCAACATGAACTGAATGAGGTTGTTTTGAGAGAAAAGTAAGACCATACCCAGTATTAGTGTGGTCCTCCTGATAAAGTGCTCTGTGAGTGTATGTTCTTATAACAAACTATAAATAGAAACCTCTTCAGAATGAGCTCGGCTGAAACTATTCCCTTCTCAGCTTGATGACCTTCTCCATGTAGCGCCAGGCTAACTGACTGATTCCCACTGAGCTGTTCTCAGCTTCTGGCACTTTAAAACAACCAGTCAACAACATACACCTGCATTAATGCTGTATATTTTAGCTCAGGATTATAGGTTGATATTTCATCATTTCATAATGAGAAAGGATATTTCTGTCTCTCTTATGTTTCTGAGCTTCAGTCTGTGGAAGCATTGGCATCTGATTCTTGTCTTAGTTTCCCAGCTGTCGCTCCATACTTTGTTTGACTTTCTTTCAGCTCTGTGTAAATGACTAGTGGGGAAGCAGCTGTCACAAACACAAGCTTTACTACTTTTACAGCTGATCACAGAGCAGCACAAAGTTTCCATCATTATACAGTATACTGCTCAGGCACATTACATGGACTCCCTCATAAGTATGCATGAGGAAACGTGAGAGAACACCAGCTCTGGCAAAAATACTGTAAGACTTATAGCCTGAAGGTCCTACATTTCAAAGGAATAACATATGAGCATAATTTATCTTATGTCATCATTTGCTGGTTTTCTACCCAGCAAACTATATTCTATGGATTATTTTTGAACAGCAGAGTTAATTTTTGGCATTGCTTCATGGAAACCTTGTCTGTCAATCCAGACTGAAATGTCTCACTACTACTGGATGAAATTGTGAAATTCTGTGCAGACATCAATGGTCCTCAGAGGACGATTTCTACTGATTTTCATGGGCCCATAACTTTTCATCTAGAATTACCAGCAGTTATTCAGCTAAATATCTCAACATCTACTAGATGGAAACGAGAAGTTCGGCAGAGTTCAAGGGAGTTGACTGTGCCGTTGCACCACTGAAGCAGGCTGAACGATCTGGTTTGTGGTGATTTGTGGTGCTGATGAAATGACGACTCGCAGGTGTGCAGGTGAAACAGCAGGAGCAGGAATCAGGAAGCCACGCCCAGCAGCACAAACACACACAGACAACAACAAACAACTCACGCACAACGGAAGGAGGGGAAGGAGGAGGAGGGGGAGGGTGGAAATAGTTTTACACTTTATTAGATACTGAAGGGTGTCAAGCATGTCAAGAGTTTAAACTATCAAATGTTAAGAAGAAGCTGCACATGATCAGGGTCATGACACTGCATAGGGGAGGGTCACTGAACTGTATTATAACAAGGTCAGTGATGGCACTTGCACCCCAGGGAATTGATCCTCACTGCAGATCAGCTTTGTAAGCCTGGGATGATTAAACTGCCTGGATAAGTGCACCCGATTCCTTGACATCCACAGCCATATGGTTTACAGTGCAGAACAAAAACACAAAGAAAAGATTCAGGACCCATTACATTTTATGTGGGCTCTAAATTTCCATAGAAAATGCTCAGAAATGTCAGTGCCATTACCATATTTTGCTTATGTCTCATTTCCTGCTAATAAATCAATACAGAGCAGGTTTTGTGACACAGTCTTGCTCCATAAATGGCGACAGTGCATTGACCTTTAGTTTCTTAGTGAAGGTCACTGTCTCATGGAAATAAAAGACTCACTGCAGCTCCTTGTTTGTTTGCTTGCTTGCTTGTTTTATTTTCCACTCAGATGACTGCTAAATAGGATCCTGCCATGTAATCCCAAGGCCCTCAGAGAATAACAGTCCTCCCAGGGCTCTGCTAGTCTGTCTTGTGTTTGTGTGAGTGTGTGGTAATAGAATTTAAATCATAACATTAACATATGGAGATTTCCTTCCAATCTTGCATAAGATTAACCCTTTCTACTCCTGTCTCCTCTTCATACCTCTCCTTTCCTATCCTCTCCTCTGCTCCTTAAACTGATGGGGACAGGCAGTTTGGGAGGTTGACAGTTAACTGTGTCATCACCTCTGGGTGCACATTCGGCCCCAGGGGTTTTGGCTGGAAGGTGTATTTCTCTCACTTAGAGCGAAGAGATAGATTACAGCGCTTCGGTCTCCAGGCAGAGTTGTACTATTTTGAAGTTCATGTTTGAAGTGGGGTTTTAAAGTCAACAGAGACACCTTCCTTTATGCTGTAGACACAACAGAAGGGGACTCGTTCATGTAGTCTTAGTAAATACAGCAAGGATATACAACAGACCATTTCTGGAACGAAGATCAACCCCACTGGAGATAAAGATATGTTGATACATGCACTGAAACTATTAGGATGAAAATTTTGACACACTTTCCACTGAGAAACTGTGAAATTCATTGTGTGCCTTCTATTCTTCCTATCACTCCCACAGACAGCAGAATAAATCTTTAATAAGCAGAGGTGGTGTGTGGGGCATTTTCTTTACCCCTCAGTCAGCAACATACACTCACTGAGCACTTTATCAGGCACACCACACTAATACTGGGTAGACCCTCCCTTTGCTCTCAAAATAACCTCAGTTCTTTCAATTAATCTCTTAGAGATTCATGTTGACATGATTGCATCACATCATCCCTGCAGATTTGTCAGCTGCACATTCATGCTGCCATATCCCAGATGTTTGGATCTGGTGACTTTTGCTTTAACACGGTGCATTTTCATGCTGGAAGAATCCATTAGAAGATGGTAAATTGTGGCCACACAGGAATGAACCTGGTCAACAACAATCGTAAGACAGGCAGGCTGAGTCCATGGATTCACGCTGTTAGCACTGAATAATGGCATGAATAAGCAGGTGTACAGGTGTTCCTAATAAAGTGCTCAGTGAGTGTATAATGCAGTTGTAGCGTAGATGTGTAGTCTGTTTCGAAGGCAAAGATGATTTCAGTGTTTATGGCGTATTAACTGTTTTGTTTGCTTTTGTCCGGACAGCTACTAAATCAATTTCACACTGCGTGGTTACTGATGAGAATTAATCATCTGTGTTCTTATGAAACCTGACATTTTCATGATTGGTTCATACACTGCTGCACACATCCACTTACACATGCATCTGAATGTATTTCTTTGAAAATAAGTGACAGGTTTTACAGTAAAATGGAGACTGACCGTCTCATGCATCCTTGGTGTTTTGTGTCATGTGTCTGGTTGGTGAGAGCTGTGGGTATTTCCTATAAGACTGAGCGCTCACGACTCCTGCAGATGTGGAGATGGATGATTCCACTGGGTTTGATTTATTAAATTTACATTAGTCATTAGTAGCCTGTCACACTAACAGTAACACAGATTTGAACTAATCAGTGAGCGTGTGTGCCTGCGAGCCAACAGTGAGGAATTTCACTGTCACAAATAACAGCCTACTGTGTGTATAAATGACGGATGCCTCCACTGGAAAAGCATTTCACTTCATCATACACTAACTGTAAAAGCTTTCAAAAATAATTTGAGTTTATCAGCACATAGCATCAGCAACTCTCTCCTCTCTCTGTTGGCTACATGCAGCATTTTGCCTGATTGATTTGATTTTTTTGACGTTTTCACAATGAAGTTTTTTCCACTGATAAAGCTCTTGCAGCAACAAGACAGGAAATTGAATGTTGATGGATTCATTCAAAAGTTACTTCTTATGGCCAAGAACAAAGCAAAAAAACTCAAAAAGCCTGATTAAAACTTCATATTTGGATCCTTGTTGTCAGAAACTCAGAAAAACAGGCAGGAGCCTGAGGAGTTGGTTTTAATGTTTTCACATGAAAAACACCTTTGTGCTGTTCTTCTTGTCTTCATTATAGTCTCCTGTAGTGACGAGTGGAGTTTACAGATCTAAAGCCATTCAGAAAGCAACAAAAGCTCAATGAACATGTTTTAATGATGTTTTTAAACACAGCACAACAACACAAAAGTTCTCATTTAAATGTATAATGAAAATATACTGTTTTCATGAACTTCTCAGTTGTGCCGAGTATATAGTGGTATAGTATCATGCTCTATTTGTACTGTCCAATGATTTAATTATTTAAGGGAAAGTCAGGTAGTCTTATTATCCTAATTGCATAGCAATAGTTTGGTTAGCTGGCAAGTTGCAGCAGTAGTAGATTCATACACAGCTGGCTACAGTAGCTAATCACTTTCTGTGTTTACTTAACACTTATTTATGTAAAGCAAAGATCCATGTTATCTCAGGGAATAGTGAACACTAGGCATTCAGTATCTACATCAAAGTTAATTATTGCATAAATTTTTAAGTTTGTAAACTCAGAACTTGTGATTAGCAATGAGTTTGATTTGTACACGGCATTTCCCAAACATGTTCTTAGCAACAATAGTGTCAGTAAAGAAACAGCAGCCTCAAACTCGAGTGACTTCATCTACAGAGACATGATTCAGTATGCAACATATATTTATCATGATTTATTATGTAATATGAGAAGTAATATGTGGCACTGTTATGACATATTTACAGTGTTAAAACCAATAGCTAAAGCTAATAGGCCAACCCATCAATCTGATTTAAATGTATTAATATTTTACCATCAGTATTTGCTACCTTAATACTTTTCAACTACATCTCTACTTACTGTTTACAACTGCTTTTATTCCTGTGCATCAGACCGTGTTTTCCAGTAATGCAACTACTTCCAGAACTACAACTACTACTAATGGTAGTACAGTTACAGTTACATAAACTTACTGGTGTGACAGGAGGAAACCAATCTGATGTTTCAAACTGGACAACTTTTGTTTCAGTCAGTACAGTTAATTGGTCCCAAAAAAAAGTCCCAAAACAAACCACAAGCTGTATGCAGTGTTCTGGAGCAAAGGCCCCTGTAAATAAACAGCATGCAGTATGTTTATTTATGACATTGCTAAGCCTAAATTACTGCTTACAGAGGGATTACTAGGCCGGAATAATCTAAGAGAAGTTTATGAAATAAGCCCAGCAGCAACCACTGATACTTTTAAAAATATTATCTTAGCTGACTAGTGAGCAAAAATAATCCTGCAAATGGCTCATGGCCTTTTCATCAGTAAAGATATCTGGAGCCTTAGGGCGAAGGTAATGTTCAGAAGCATCTGATGACCACTGACCCATTGCTTTAAGCGTGGATACAGGGGTGACAGTTGCTGCAGCTGTAGCTGCTCCAGCACATAATGAGTGAGCAGCGTAAAGTCTCTGAGCCTGGCAGGACTAGCAGATGATACAGAGGAGGGGGGAGGAAACAAAGATCATGTCAGTGGTTTCTTCTCCTCTGTGGCTCAGGCTGGCACGAGGACATCATTTCAGAGAACAAGCAGCGATCAAAAAAACATAATGCCTCTTGTCAGATTGTGAGCACTTAAGGAAGATGCTGAAATAGTGTGAACATAAACATTTGTGCTGCAGGGTGATAATGTGATAGGTCAAAGGATCCTGAGATAAGAGAAAACTAATCATCTCCAAGACACCCACAAAAACCTTTAAGGGACACTGCTGTCCAAAAGCATATCACTCTTTCAGTGCCTTCTTTTTTCCGCCATCTCACTATCTCACGCTGTGCGTAGTAGAATACATTTTCTCATCTTCATATTTGAACACTGTCCTAGAAACCTTACCCCCTGGCAGTACTGCTGCTCTACTAACCTTGTGATTGTGACGTAACCCCAGAAACCAGCTGCTATTTTTACCTGCTTTTCTCCCTCTCTAATGAGACCTCACTTTCACAGCTGCAAAGTCCTCTTCAAAGGCTGATCTGATTGATGATATGTTTTCATGAGACCATATACTATACCATGTACTGTCACTTATAATTTTTATCCTTTGTTTTTCTCCACCGCATTATGAAAGAAAAACATCTTACAAACCCTCAAAGGAGGTTAAGCAGGCTCTGTTTTGTTTAAGCGTAGTGTCCGTTAGCTATACCACTTATCCTTTGAGGGCTGTGGGGGAGTTGAAGCCAAAAGAGGTTAATCAGACACCTTGTACAGGTTGCCAGTCTATCCCATTGCTGACATATAGAGACAACCAGACATTCATGTGCAAATTCACACCTACAATTTCAGAGTTGCCAATTAACCTACATGTCTATGGACTGTGGGAAGAAGCTGGAGCACCTGGAGGAAACCCACACATTTACAGCCTGGACATGCAAACTTCACTGCACCACTGTGCCGCCAACATTGTGGTTGTGTACGCCTGAAATTTGTAGTTAAGTTCCGGTAAAGTGCTTGTATCAGAGCTATGTGCTGTAATGATGTATATATGTTACTATTTTCAGGACCTGTCAGGTCCACTCACATCTTCCGTTCAGAGTTATACAGACCCGAGGCCCGTGGCGATAACTCACATCATGTTTTCAGAGAATCTTGCTTTAAGCAAAAAACATACAGTCTGTGAATGTTGTTTAAAAAAAGCATGACAAAGGTCAGAGGAGAATGGCCAGCTTGGTTCAGGCCAGTAGATGGAAAAGTACTCACTAACAACTCAATATGACATTTCTGACTGCACAACCTTTCAAACCTCAAAGCAGATGAGTTAAAGCTGCAGGTCAGCTTCAACTTCTATCAGCTGACGAAAAGACAAAAAGACAGTCAGTCGATCCCAAACCACGTGACTGAAGCCTGGAAAAATCTTCTCAGTCAAACTGTTTCTCCAGAGACTGCTGTGATGTTAGTTAGAATATGATACAGACAGTTTTATTCTGATGACTTGTAAAGCTGTGCTGTATGGAGATATTCTGTTTAAAGTTATATTACTGTACACATAATACACCATGTCATCAACTCAGCATGGCTCCAGGACCACAAGGGTGCTGTTTACTCCAGTGGCCTGCACAGATCCTAACCCAACAGAGCAGCCTGGGCTAAAAAAAAACATTACAGGAACTGCATGATGCTGCTGAGCCACTGTGGACTAAAATCCCCCAGGAATACATCCAACACACTGCTGAATATATTGTCAAAGAATACAGAATGCAAAACTGGAACCTACAGAGGGTACTGTATCTTCTTACCACTGAATTGAACTGAATGTATTTTTGAGGGAGAAATTATACAGTATTATCATAGAATATATCCATATATTTGGAGGGGCACTGCATTTTGAGGACATTTGCCAGAGACTGTGAGTTATCTCGAAGGGTCAAGATATTTTTAAGAATAAAATCTCCAAATAATGTCCCATTTTTCCCTCCATCATTGGTTAAAAATATGACACACAGTCACAGTAGGACTCAAAAAGTCAGAACAATTTCTGTCTACTTAAAGTAGAAATAGCTGGGAATGACAAGACGTTCTGCTTTTAAGACTCCAAAAATAAATATCAGGTAAAACTGCAACTGAGGATTGTGTTTATTTTTCTCTATTTTATTTAATTATGTAATGCATGATTTCTGCTGTATTTTAATTACTATTCCCATAAAAGTTTCTTACGGAGCAGCGCTATGAGGTAATGTTATCTTACTAGAGACAGTGATTTAAGCAGATGAGGAGACTCTTCAGACAAGTCTGTCACAGTGAGCACACAAGCAGATCACTGAGCAGACAACAAGCCTCCCTTGCAATCCATCACTGTTGAATGATGAAAGATGATGCAATAATCTGAAAAATTTACTGTAATCTGCTTTGCCAGTGTTACAGTCGTGTTGAAAAGCCCAAAATAACAACAGTCAGGTGACTTCAGCTTTGAGAGACCAGCTACAGTGGATACTCTCTGATAAGTCCCTGTGTTGACAGCCGGAGTCCAAATCCGATCAGTTATGTGAACAAAACATAAAGTGAGGCAGTTGGTGGGAGCTTATCTAGAGCACATTGCAATAGTGGGAGTGAGTACAGCAGCTCCAGTGAGATTCAAACCCCTGACACTGGCTGTATTAGTGCCCCACTCCACACACAGCTTTATTTAAGATCAAAAGCTAACTCCTTATAATGTAGCACGCCACAATATTCCGTGATAAAATGCATCCGACAGACTCCTGGTCTGTGTCCAATTATCTATGACCAATTACAAGTATAATTAACAGTCCCTTTAGACACCGACCTCTCTTAATAAGACTCTCCATCATTTAATTGTGGTCATTAACATGGGACACATGAAGAAGATGATTTGCTTGCCAGTCAATGCACATCTGTCCTTCAGAAATCACTGTTATCCAAACATTTAACATGTAATCTGTAATGTCTTACACTTCAATTACTTCAATTTATTAATGAAAAGTTACCTTGGGATTACTTTGATTGTGCATGATGTATTTGAATCTTCAGAGTGTAGTTTGACAGGAAAGGTAAAATAATCAATTTATGTGTGAAAATCCTTGTATCTGCCTTAGAGGGATCTAAAAAAAATCTCAGCAAATGACCACTTATTTTGCTGTGTATTATCTGTCTTTGTTTGTACCACAAAGAAATGTATTAGAAAACAGAGAACTCAGATAAAGTATAGATCAAAAAAAGTAATTATTTTAGCTTAACTGGTCTGGAAGGGAAGCTCTAGTAAAAACAGACATTTTAAAAAGTGCAATACAGATGTGAATTTGTTTTCTGGACCATCAACTTAAACTTCTGCAACAGCAACTTGTTAAAAAACAAACACACAATCATTTTTAACCTATTTAGTCATTCGCCATAACTCCATACCAAGCATAAATCCATGGGGAAAGTAGGCATGGCAGTGTAGTAATCACTTAGCTGCTGCAAACATATCAGTTTGCCCTCTCTGTCAAAAGAAACTCATAGGAAACAATTTACTAGTGAGTAACATCCTATGCTCTTCAAGTCCTTCACTGAGGACAGACAGTCAAGGCACTGGATCAATAAGAGTGATCTGAGACAGAGAGAGAGAGGGAGGTCAAAGCAGCACAGAAGAAAAATAATGGGTCCGAAAGAGAGATAAACATAGGCACAATGTCAAGGAAACGAAGGAGAATGATTCTTGTGAGGCCTCAGAGAGGGAAGTGAGGGTGTGACTGATTAAGGGAGTGTTGTGAGAACTCAGGGGGAAACTCCTTCCGTTTCATGCTCTCTAAATTGCCCCCCCTCGTCTCCTGCCAACTCTTCAGGCACCTCATTATGAAACCCAGTTGGGAGGGCGCTGGTTTATTCCAAACCTGTACCTGCTAACTGACAGTGCATGTCACGCTATGGTGTCTTCAGTGCACAGTTAAAAGAAAAACCCTAATAAGAATCTTCACTGTCTCAGTTGAGGACTTCTTCCACAGTAACTTATATCCCAGAGGCTACTTCTGGACCTCAGCTAATTTAAAGAATGAATAAAATGACAATTTTCCACATACTGAGTCTGCTGTAACGACCAAACCTATATTTTGCAACTGAGTGCATAAAAACCAGTTGGCATGCAAACAGAAAAAGTCTGGCTAAAATTACAGATGAATGGTTGAAAGAGACAGCTAAGCTAAAAGTAAGCTAAATAGTAAGCTAAGGGTGTTTGGAAATAGGTTAGCCAAAAGTTAAACAGTCATATAAAAGTATGTGATAAACTGTTAAATAGTTACCCAAAAGAGATCATTTGAAATAGTTCAAAAAAAGTAGTGTTACAGTGGACAAATGGCTGAAGCTTAAAGAAATGGATAAATGGTTGCTAAACATAATGGATAAGTTAAATGGTAGCTAGCTGCTGTAGTTAGTTTAACGTAATGTATAAGTGATAAAATAAAAGCTAAACGTACTGGACAACAGTTGAATTAGGTAGCTAAAATTAATGGGAATATAGCTGACACTGTTGCTACTACTAATAATATTACAAAGAAGAATAATAGCAACTTTATTCGTTATTAGTTTTCCTCAAAGCAACAAAGTGCTTATTTTTAGCTAGCTAAAATTATAGACAATCAGCTGAAATGGCTAAGAGTATTGGATAAAAAATAAACACAAAAAACTAAAGCAAAAATGGTAAAAATGTTGAGTGATAGCTGGAATAGTAGAAGATAAACAGTTAAAACAAGAGAGGGTCCATAAATTCGTGCCACATAGTAAACCGAACCAGACCGGGCTCTTACTTGAAAGTTGGAACCCGGACCCATGCAGAACTGAGAAATGCCAAATCCGACCCGAACCCGAACCACAGACCGAGCGACCCCGTTCCCGGCCGGGAAACACGCAGACCCGAACCGCACCGATTTCGCAGCTGATATCGCTACTGACAGGTTAAGTTTTCAAAACAAAACTTCGTGTCTTACCTGATAGAGTCAGCAGCCTTATCTCCTGTGCCTGTCCGCGATGTACGTATAATATAATCCACCCTCTTTGTCAAGAAAGTTTGAACAATCCATCCAGGTTTTCAGGTTAACAGTCCACTTGTTGTCACGGTAACGGAGGACGAATGCGGCTAATTTAGAAGCAGCTTTGTGTATCTAGCACAGTAAAGATAACTTGAACTGTTTGCCCTTTTGGACCATAACAATTCAAGTAATATATAATAATATTTCCCCCTTAGTTGCCACGGCTTGCTAACGTTAGCATTTCCGAGATGAGTTTGGCCTCTGCTCTCTGACCTTTCACCTCCTGATGACCTCTCGGATCTTTTCGGGTCCAATCGGGATTCGCACCCACACCCATTTGACCGTTAGTTAAAAAACTAGTAGTTAGCTAAACGTTGAAAAAGTGTATTGATTGTATTGGATAAATGAAAACTCTAAAAAAAAAAAAAAAAAAAAAAAAAAAAAAAAAAAAAAAAAGAAATTGATAAAATAGATAATCAAAAAATAAAATGGCTGAAATGTCCAGTTTTTAGCACGTCAAGTTGTAGACTTACCTTATACCTCCACTCAACTCAGATGTGGAGGTATATGGGCCAGTCTTGGGTATGAGGACCCAGGCATATGTTGGGCTGGAAGTTTCATTTTGCTATCTGTAGTACAGAACATCCACCTTACAATCAACTCAAACACATTTTGTATGTGAGGGGTGCTGAAGGGTTACTTGAGTTCATGTAACATGGCTGTGCAGGTGTCATCAGACAAAAAAAAAGGGTTGGGGACCATTTTACAATCTTATTAGACTTGATAACTTCTCTCCCATTCCTCTATCTTAGAGTTTCCCTCTCTAGCTGCTGAGCGTGGTGTGATAATGGCCCGCGGCCAGGAGGAGAGTCACACACTAGCACTCCGATCCTGCTTCCTCCTAATGTATGAGGGCAACCGCCAGTCATAAAGTATTCTCAGTGTGCAGGTGGGCCATCTATCTTCATTATGCTACCACACACCAGTGAGGGGAGTCTACAGATTTAAAAAGAGACTGCAGTTATTGTCGTTCACCTGCAGTGAATTTTATCTGTAGTGTGAAGTTTTCCTGGAGGATCAGGCTGACAATATACATGTATTCAAACATGCAGCAGATGATTTTGATACAGACACACACCATCAAGAAAACAGGAGAAAACAGCAGATGAATGTTTTCTGCCAAGTAACAGAAATATTTAATTCTACATCAGTGAGACTGATTTCCCTTTAGATTACTATAGCATGTGTGTATTTATGTGCATATGTAACGTGTGTGCATGCAATCTCTTCCCTGCCTCTGCTGTCTCATCCACATTCTCCGGTGCTGTGGGGATCAGCGTGACAGTGTAAACCTGATCTAGGTCCCAGTGTCAGCGCTGGCATGAATAATTCACCATATTCAGGGTGGTGCGCTCCTGCAAATGGCAGACACACACACTTGAACAGACTGCTGGGTTGCCCTTGATGTCTCTCTCCAGGTTGTCACAAATAGTTTTGGTGCTGAACCATCCCTTTCCACCTCCTCAAAAGATCACAAGCCTTCCTCCTTTTTTAGCGGCAAATGGACTCGATTCAGTGACTGCACAGCGCCATCTGTTGATCACATGCAGCTGCACCAATACAAACCTGTTATGATACCCTTTTTTTAAGTTCATGTTTGTGCCATGCCAAGATTTTTCTTCACCTTTACCTGCTCCCAGCTGATGTGTGTGTGTGGACACAGCCAGGGGAGTTGGAGAAATATTTTCTCACTTACTTTCCATCTGTGGATGACAACAACTCACACACGAGTAATCCTGCTCAGCAAACATGACAGGTTGCTTTATTGCCTTTTTTTGTGTGCTTGAGCTCATTTTGTGTAGTACGTTGATATGGAAATATTTCCTCTACTAGCTGTCACTTTACACTGGAAGAAATAAAAGTCTTTAAATGATCCCTTTAAATGAGTCATCTTTTAAGCTTACTGCTGAAGCCATTTTTGTTTGGGACACCTTTTTGTTATTTTTAAACAGTCTTTAAAGCCAAGTCTGCTTTTGTTAAAATTGTTTTGCATGCAGCATTCCAAGCAAAATGTTTGGATTGGAAATGGAAAGTATATGTAAACAGAGGTTGGTTTATTTTAGCTGTAGTTGACAGATATTTCCCCAACAAACTCACTACTTGATAAATGTCAAGGTCTTTTGAACTCAGTGGGTTCAAGCCCAGAAGGTGATATTTTTAACAGGCTAAACAGTACTCCACGTGAATGATAAACTTGACTATTTAGATCAGGGGAGTGACCCTTTAACTTTCAATATTGCATCAACAGATTTGTCTGAATAAACAAGGTCACAAATTACACAGTATGACACTTATGCTTAATCAATGGCTTTTTCTTTAGCGTTTAATTTAGCCGTCGGATCTCAGGTAATAAATATATATTGGATTGCCACAGTTGGCCTTTTGACCCTTTGACCATACAGATCTGACAGGTCACACAAGGGAGCATATGCAGAAATTAATTTGCATGACTCCAGTGTAGTGAAGATTGTATTATACTCACAGATGCAAATAGAGTGATGTGAGCAAGTGAGGTTGAACAGAGAAGAAAGAGGAAAAACAGAAATATAAAAGAGATGCAGAGCTGACGGGAAAAGTGATGTACTTTTACCCTGCTGCAAAAACAAAAAGGTCTAATACTCAAAATGAATCATAAATCAAGGTTTTACTCATTGATGTCTCTAAAGGTTATTTCTCAAATCTGATAAGGGAACAGTGACACTTGGTAACGTGTAAATTTTGCTTCATTTTTAGGTAACACAAGCCAAAAATGTTGGGAAAAAGAGACTTATAGTAGATATTAACCAGAGACCAGTTGTCAGCATGATTTTTGGTGGTGACTTGAACTGTGAATGATCAGGTTTAGGTCCACTTCAGATCTCACCAACCTCAATTTCTGTCTTTTACTGTAAATGCCAGGTCTTGACAGAAAGTTTAAGATGAATGTAGGTCATAAAAAACAGGATAAAGGAGGGCAGAGTGAAAGGATGGAGGAGGAAGAGCGAAATGGGGGGGCGCTGGTCTTGACACATAGGAATCAAAGTCAGATGTGTGCAAACATGACTAAGGACTTTATTAACCAAATCATTTTCCCCGTAATATCCACAAATAAAAGTGATCTCTTTATATATATTCACATTGTATAATTTCATAGTGTGACAAAAATTCTTTTTTTTTTTTGGATTTCCAGCCATTCCTATTAATTGTCATTTGATCAGTCGCCATGCAGTCATCAGAAAGGTTGAAAAACATTACGATTGGTCAGCATAGGCGGTCGTGTCCGGCATCACTCTTCTTCTCCTCTATTGGCTCTTCATAGTGCTAAAAACCCCCTCGGTTACCCAATCACAGATTTCATCACACTGCGACAATAAAATAAAAATAAATTAAGAAAGCAATGTTCTCCTGCAGAATGCTCCAGAGTCCTCCTCCCTTTCCCTTCTTGTTTTTTAGATATTTTCTGTTTTTATATAATAATAATAGTAATAATAATAATGACTATAATTGTCCTTGATATAAATTCAATAGTATTTTTTCTCTTTCTCAAATTTTAAATAAATCATTTTGGCAATCCTCATATGTTGTCACTTTAGAATAAAAGAATACTCAAGTAGAAAATAAAAACTGTGAGAGAAAATTCATCAGAAGAGGAGCGAGGTGTGAGAGAATGAAAAGAGTGAAAGCAACAGAGAAGAGCGACAGAGGAAAGAAAGAAAAGAGTGAAAGAAAGAAAGACAGACTCAAAGAAAAGCATCCACTTCAGACGCATGTCAGAAACGGCTCTATATACAACAATTTCTGTTGTGGAAAACTGTCCATCCTGTGCCTGTCGTCTGTCTCTTGTCCTTCCTCCTCCGGTGTGTCTGCAGCAGTTCTGTTGTCTGAAGCAGTCCGCTGTGTGTCCCAGTGTTATACCAGAGTGTAAGACTTGGCATAGGGGTTGTTGCTCTGTTTCAGGTGTCCTCTGGAGTCCAGCAGTGACTCCTGGGAGGTGCTGAGCTTGGCAGCCTGTGCTTGGGCAAGGTCTCCTGAAGAGGGGACCTCTGCCCGGACCTCACCCCGGGCCTCTCCCCTCTCCCGGACATCCCTGTGGGGGAGGGTGGAGGCAGTTCCTGGCTGCCACTGCTGCACCTCCCTGGGTGACGGCACTTCCATGGGGGTGGGCTCCATGGGAGGTGGCCTCTTCAGGGTACGGCTTCTCTGGGGTTCCAGGCAGGTCTGGCCCATGGCTCCTCCTCCTCCTCCTCCTCTTGTTTCCCCTGTAGCACCAGCACCAACTCCTCCGCTTGCTCCCACTCCTCCTCCTCCTCCACCACTACCTCCTCCTCCTCCTCCTCCTCCACTGCTGCTGCTGCCACTGCTGCTGCTGACTCCTCCACCTCGGGCTGCCAGTGGCACACCACGGTTCAACAGGAAGTCCATACGGAGGTAAGGCGGCAAGTGGACCAGCTCTCCTCCTGGGAGTGAACATAAAGGAGAGAAACAGGTGATGATGAAGGTTTAGTTAAATTACAGTCATATTCTGACTTCTTGTTGGACAATAATGAAAATAATAATAGCAGCATTGATTGATTTGTTTTTGGTCACTTGAAATGTTTTATTAGAGTTTTTTTGGTGCTAAAAACAGCTGCTTACTGCTCCTGGAAACAGGGTAAAAGGACAAAATCCAAACAGTTGAGTTTTGCGCCATAAACCAAAACAAAGACACTAAAATGCTCCACAGTGCTGTGAGGAATTGGGTCAGGTGATAATTTTCTTTGGGTTCTATGATTATCACTCTTAATATTACACGCGGCCATTTCATCCACTGTTGATATAAAAATAAAAATATCAATTAGTGCACCTAATGTTGTGTAATTCTCATCTGAATGAAATTTCTAGGTGTCAGTGACATGTCCCATTTGAAGAATAATAGATAACACATAAACTTACAGTATACTTTGACTGCAAGTAGAAGATCTGTTTAAGATCTGAAAGTTTTGCAAAGGGGGGTCAAATGATGATGATATTCACTAGAGAGTCTCTGCTTCTCCCCAGAGACGATGCAGCAGTTCTCTGGGATCCCCACCAGTACGTGCTCTCAAACAGGTCTAAGTTCTGACTCGTCTCCACAGACTCCATTACTCCTCCACCGCTGTTTAAATTAACTGCACACAGAGAGCTAAAAATCCATATTTAACTCACATTCACGCTGTTACACATGCTCACCTCTGGCCCTTCTGGGATTATGATTGGTTTAACTATTATTTTAATGTAATACCAATCTTCTCCAAGTGTGAATCTATTTGATTTAATAGCTGCTATCAGGAAAAATGTGCAGAACATAATGTAATAGGAAACTGGGTATTATAATGTTATCTTTGCGATCATCGTCAGGGCCTGATGCAAAGATTGGAGTTATCTTTTCTTACTGTGATGAAGCCGAGTGATGGACTATGCCTCCACTACCAGCCCTTTATGTATGTACCACATTCCTGCTTGCATCTCTCTGCTGAAAGTTTAGTTGAGAAGAAGAAACAGCACACTTAAATGCACACAGCGAGACAAACCAGGTCAGATTTAATACTTTAACTGAGGGATAAACCCACGATTAAAAGCTGTCTCTTCAATCTTTTAGTAATTGTCTGAGGTGGTTAGATAAGAGGGAGAGACAGACAGGGAGAGGCACTTTGATTCGGTTCAGTGAGTTTATGGTACCCCCACTGCTATTGTGTCTCTTTTACAGCTTGAATTACATATTTAACAGAGCAAATTAGCCCATCACAAAAAGGGTGTTGGGTTGCCAGATCTAGTGGTCTGCACAGGCGTCTGTATTATTTAACGCCTGCTGAAGCATTCACCCTCACATTCATCTTTCAGAGGTCCAGAAATCAACAGTCGTTTACAGGTGTGCGATTCATCGCTAAAATCACTTCTCAACACGTTCTCTCTCTCCATCCAGCACATGTCGACACGCTCACATGTCGACAGCCCACACGTGCACACATAAATGTAAGTATATATGCTGTACATACATACACACACACACACACACACACATATATGCTTTCACTGCCAGGCAATCAGCCTTAATGCCAGGAACAGACAAGGCTGTTTTCTGCAGTTTCAGTCCAGCATGTGACCTTGGAGAATGGATTTCTGGGTTCACAGGGAAAATGAATAATTTACTGTGTTTTATAATAAGCCTATTAGTGCCAGCAAAGATGATGAATGGCTAGGAGTGTTAATTGAATTAAATATAGATTTAAGTGTTTCTGTGGGAGCTCATTAGATATGTAGTTTGAAAATTCATCAGCCTGTAAATTGCAGATTGTACAGTAATGGGACCAGAATACAACAGCAACTCTCTGCCAAGCCATTAATCTGTGTAAGTGTCTGTTGCATCTTCAGCTCAGTCCACACTGTCGTGAAGGCTGACATTTTAATATTTTCCAACACGTGTGTATGTCATTTAGGGACACACACATGCAAGATATTTGCAGGCCTATCAGAAGCTGACTGCCTGTAGCTCTGTAATTACCAGCACAGATGTAAAAGTTTATGAGCAAAGTGCTGAGGAACGCACTGTAATGGGATACAGGGCCCAAGAGATTTGCTCTTATGAGGCACCAAAGAAAAGCACAAATAAATAAACTATTACTCTCATAAAAGCTCTGTTAAGTGAGGCAGGACACATAAAATGAGATGAGAGAGAGAGAGAGAGGGAGAGGGAGAGAGAGAGAGAGAGAGAGAGAGAGAGAGAGAGAGAGATGAGTGAGAAGCTGTCAGTCTGCCTTTAACCTTTGCGATGGACAGGTGAGGTCAGCTCAGGTCAGTCAGATGTAATAGAGACAGAGACGGGGTTGAAACTGGGTCATTCAGCAGCTGTCAGTCAAACCGGCCTCTGCACTGGGTCTGGGTTTCAACGGATTAATATTGTAATATACTCAGAATTTAAAAGTTTGCAGAGCCACAACTGCTGTGACATACACTGTTGGAAAACATAAGTGAACTCCCTATGTCCTCATACTGTTGTGTACCTCTGGTCTGGGACTGCAGCTGATTCAGTCTCACCACTCACATCAACCACCAACCACCAGGATCATTTAGCAGCTAAATACTGTCAGATATTTTCTTCGGGACATGCCGGTGTAATATATGTGTTGCATCATACATATGACCATATAGTGTGTAATGTTTAACAGTCAACCTTTTCATGGGCAGACACAAATTCTTACAATAAGGATGAACACTGGCCAGAGTAACAGCTTATTATCCTTTAAACCGTTTAGAACCTGTGATTAAAATAATATATGTAAATCCAAGTGTCCCTCATTGTATCTGAGCAGTTACTAATTTCAAGAGTTGCTGCAGGTTTCTGTAACTGTATGCCTCTGAGAAAACCTCATTCTTATCATTTTCCAGTCCACTGACTGTAGAGTCAGCTGAAATACACAACTTTTGACACAGCTAAAAAAGCTGAAAACGCTAATACTCTAATGAAAATATCTAATACACTTTTAGGTCTGACGATGTAAGAAATGTACTTCCGATTTTCCTGCTTAACCCGCACTTTTTATATGAGTGCATATTGTTTGTTTTGTGCAAAATGAAAACACAACTCTACAGACTACCGGGAAACTCTAGAGGCGACACAGCTTGATTCTTATGCCTATACTGTACAAGTGTAACTGACACCAGAGTCTAGCACTCAGCAATGCCTGAAAGCCTAAGAGGCTGGTATTACACTGAGTAGTCACCACTGTGGCGGCAAAGTGCTGTTTTGTACTGAGTGACAATAGCTTCAGATTGGGTTGTCAGATAGCCTTTAGTTGCCCTCTCTCCTGGTGAACTGGTGATATGAGTCTGCTGTCCTGTGCACAAATGTTCAAAACATAATGAGGCCGAAACTTAAGAAGCAGATCTGATGGCCTCTGCTCTTATCTGGTCAAACCGAGGATCCTGGGACAGTGTGCCCTTGCACAGACATGCAGGCCTACATTTCTGGTGCTAGGACGCGACACCTCCAACAACGCTAATTATCAGTGGCCCGAGACACACTATAACAAGGCAGGATATAGAGTGATGGATGAGGTGTGTACATGTGTCAGGCAGTGGGGTGACTGTCCTTTCAAACGTCTGCGTTTCTGTGTGGTTAGCAGCAAGTCGGCACGCTCTGCCAGACCCTGTAATTGATCTGCAGTGCTATGCGGAGGAGCACAGGGTCACGTAAGGTAAGACCACGACCTGAGAGGAGAGAACGCGGCACAGCAGGTTTCCTCAGAAGACTGCAGATGTAATGTATGAGACAGAGCTTTCATGTAGCTTGAAAAAATAACACCATTTTAATAGCAAAAAAGTTTTCTGTTTTCTTTCAATAAAAGGCATCCCTGGGGTGGTATTGGAGGAACTTCATCTCATAATCCTTGTTCATGATGTGTGATGGGCTTGTTTACTGTGTTATGGCTCTAAAAGTTGGAGGAAAACACAGAGCTACTCCCACTGAGGACCTAGGAAAAAAGCTGGAGCACTTCCATTGAGTTCAATGTAGTATACAATGGTGTAATGAGACTATACTGTATGTAGCAGCAGGCTGAAGGATATCAGGATGCACCCCAGGACTGAAAGCTGATCAAAGTTGAATTAATGTGACCATCAGTGTTGATGTTGAGGGGTCTTGAATGTTTGCAGGTACAACACAAGGTTGAATAAGTTGTGTATATGCTTTGTGTGGCTGATTTCACTTCCTCACCAGGTCTGTGTGCCTTGGGCACAGCCATGTTCATGACCCGGCTGACATCCTGAGGTTTGGGCGGCGAAGCGGTAAAGCGGCAGATGCCTGACTCAGACGGCGTGCTGGAGGTCAGGCTGTCGGTGTAGTCGTTGGTCCCTGCTGTCATCTGTTCGGATGAGGTGTCAGAGATGAAGCACTCGGTGATGGTGAACTTGGCGTGGCGGAGCTGCTCTTCCATCTTTGCATGCTCATAAGCTCTGGCCAGCTCCTCGTAGGTGGAAGATGCACTCTCTGTTGATACCATGCTGCTCCGTGCACGATCTGAGGATTACAGGTGCGAGGCACAGGCTCAATTGTTGTTGTGGAAATATGACACAGAGTGTAGCACCACACTTTTTATAACACAAACAAAATTTGGCTTTATTTATGTGGTGTTTTCATGTGGTTTATGGGGTGTTTTTGTTTTATTATTAAAAGTATGGGAGGGATTAAGGAAAATGGGGTGAGGTGGATTTAAGTTGGATTCACATCCTGGAAGCTACAGCCAAGAGTATGCCCCAAAGTTGCACTTTCAAATGAAAAAACGTAATCCAAACATGTTTTGGATTGCATAAAAGCCAATGTGAGACTCATGCAGCCATCACACTCGACAATCTCACAAAGGCGACATTTCTGTCACATTCCCCAACTTTCTAACCTTGCTTAAAAAAAAAAAAAAAAGGCGATGTTTTTCCTGGATTGGTGTGATTGTCACCCTCCTCCCTGCTCTACTCTACCTGTATCCTGTGAGGGGCTGACACTGTAGCTGTCACTCTCCTTGTCCACAGATCCGGTGGCACGTGGTGTGGGGAGTCTCCAGTCAGTGGTCAGGGTGTGTGAGGAGCTGGTGGGGTGCGGCCGGTTCAAAGTCCACTGGCTGGCGTAGCGGCTCCGTGCTGCGGCAGGACCAGCTTTGGCAGTGCGTCTGGCAGTGGGATCTAGTGAGGACAGAGAGGGGAAAAATTGTTTGTGAGGAGAACAGACAAACAGAAAATCTATTTTTGTCTAATCAGTTTAAGTCAAAACCTTCTGACACAACATTAAATAGCACTTTAGTCTAAGTGGATCATTATGTTTTGATTCATCCGACTGACAAACTTCTACAATATAGATAGATTAAGATATTCAGAATTACTCTCTTAATCTGAACCCATTAACGTCTGAGAGCTTCTGTTCTGTGAATAAATAGATATTAATGCTTGAATCAAACAGTAAACCAGTTTTCATTTATACATCAGTGTTTACTGAGCGAGTCAGTGAGTATCTGGAAACGGATAACATAAACTGTATTCTGTCAAATTTGCCTGTTAGGAGAACTGTGATAGTCTCGAAGAGAATATTTCATTTCCAAATTACTTCAAAATATTCCTGTGATCATTGCACGGAATAGAAAATGAAGTCTTAAGCGATGGCATCAAACAAACAAACAAATTCAAGCTCACGGGGACACATTTGCCTCCAGCAGCTGGGGTCTAATCTTTTGATAGATGTAGACCAATTAAGGAATTTCCTCATCCTCTGCTGCAAGCTAACAGCTGATATTTTGGTTCATCCATACAGCGAGAAAAAGCTGACACTGCTAACAGCTGTTGATTTGGCTCATCAGTAACCCATAACTGCATGATTAGTAGCAGAAGAAGGGGCAAAGTATGTGTTTCCTGCTGCGCTGTGGTACAAATCTCCTGCTTAACCCCCCTCCTGCGAGTGCTGAACATGAACCATCTCACAACTCCATAGCAATAACGTCATCATCAATCTTAAGCTCCAACTGTCCCCATACAGACATATAAATAGTATCACATTCAGCCTGACCCAGACAGGCTGCTGCTGTATGCACCGCTGGGCCAAATCAGAACGAGACCCTTTAGAAAACGGCCTGGATTGGATCTGTGCGAAGAAGAATAGCGCTGGTAATTGTAGTAGGTCAGACAGTAATTCCATCAGTGGGGATGGAGTGATGAAATGATGGAGGTGTTTGGCCAACAGCAGGGAGAAAAAAACAAAACAAAAACAAAGGGCTGAGTCAGCAAACGGAGTTCATGCCCCACCGGCCAGGTTAAATGAACCAATCACACGACTGTCTGCTTGTGTGTAAATGCATGTGTGTGTGATTGTGTTGAGTGCTGGGCTTGTGTCTGTGCTTGTGTGTGTTAGTACAGGTGTGTGATATTATTCTTTGTATTTTATGATCCTGTACATGTATTTATAGTCGAGCTGTGTATGTGTATGTGGTACATATGTCCTGATCTGACCCTAAAAAGCATAGAAAGCATTGTGTGTTAATGGAAGAAAGCAAGCTTTTTTCCTTCTTTGCAGCTCAACTGTAAAAACAGAATTTGAATTTTAAGCTATTTAATTAACAAGATAAGCTGCACGTCTATCTCTGCTAAGACTATTAGAAAAGTGAATATTAGTGGTGGTATCTGAATCTGTATTGGGGAACCGAGGGGGGGGGGTATAATCCAATATTTGCACTGTCTGCACAAAAATCATTTCAGTGCATCACTAATCTGAGTGTGTGCGTCCAAGTCTGCATGTGCATGTGCGCACTCAGGCCCGACTGGCCAGTTGGAGCAGGGCAATCAGGTGAGGACGTGTCAATATGAGGCAGGGAGATCGCTACTCTTCATCAGTTCTGCTTCAGTGGAGCTCAAACACCAGAAGCCCAGAGGCCGCTCCGCAGCACGGCTGCTGGGTCTTTGTGATCTTGCTGCTAGAAGGAGGCTCACATAGTATGAGGGCAGTGTACGGCTAAGCTAAGACAAGGTGGAAAAGCTTTTTGGCTTGCATGTAATTCAGATAAATGTGCAAAGGAATGCCAATACTCTGTTATTTTATGGTGCTGGTGCTTTTACAGTGACATTCATTTAATATAACTGTAGATTCAGGAGGAAAATTAGCAGTGCAAGACTCATGACTGCAGAGGTACCAAACAAAACCCCTGCTTTAGCCACAAGACACATGTTCAACATTATGTTATTATTAGTAACACAGGACTAGCAGTATGGTAGCAATATTAGTAGTGAAAGAAATAAATGTTGAGCACTGACGGTGGTGGGACTCACTGGTTCCAGGCCTGGCATCGGACACGTCTACCAGCGGCCCAGTGGCCTGGGACAGAGACTGGTAGTGGACTGTGTGGGTCACTGTGGAGGATTTTTGCTTATTTGTCTCCCCAAAGTCATTGTCTGTCAACAGCACAGTGGATCTGTCATCTGTGAGGCAGAAGAATATAAGAAAGAAAAGTAGGAGAGCAGAAAGAAACAGAATGATGTTAGAGGAAAGAGGGATTATTTCAGTCATAGCCACTAATGAGGAGCGCAAGGTCTCAATTTCGAGTGTTGTACCGATTGTCTCCATGGTGTCCCTCTCCTCGATGAGGAGCTGGGCTCTGGGGATGTCGATGTGCATTCGTAACGTCTGTTGCTGCTTGTTCACTGTGTCTGGCGTCCGTGTGTTCTTACTGTGGAGATTAATGAGAAAAATTCATTACTTTTCAGCTGTGTGATTTTTGCATTGTATCGCAGAAATGCTAATTCAATTCCATTTAAGTTGATAAGTAGCTGTAAGAAGGCAAGAGGGACAGTATTTCCTGTGAGCAATATATTTGATTTTTACTGATAGGCGCTGTAACTCTGGGCTACATTGTGATTTATGTCCGCTGCTTAAAGGAAAGCAGCGAGCATAAATTAAAATTAAGCATACATACCTCATCAGCATTTCTGCCAGGCTTTTGGCATCTGTGAAGTCAGCAAAGAGGTGGTTAATACTATAATAGTACTGTCCTACTTGATAAGCTACAGCAGTGGAAATACAGTACAATCACTGGCAATGAAAGCATGTGAAGTGAGTTGGAAATATGAACATGAAGGTGTTTGACCCGAAGAGACAAACACTGCAGTTTCTTAATTACAAATGTTGTAACCTCTGGTTTGGTTTAGCACAGTTCAGATGGAAAACCAGATGTGGGTGAACCTCTGGAACATTTTTTAATTCAGAAAAAGTGACTTTGGTCTTTAATAGACCCAGTATATACAGCATAAGCCATAATCTACAACTGACCTCTGAGTCTCTTGAGCCTCTGCTCCCTCCGTCTCCTCTTTAGCACCATTAGCATGATAAAGACCAGTACGGCTACCACGAGAATAGAGGTGATGGTCACCACCATCTTCAGACCGCCGCTGCCTGACATGTTGTCCGAGATGGGATCTCCTGGTTTCAGCAGGGGAGGGATGGTACCTTGAAGGGAATAAACACATCAGACATTGGTTGTATTAATGATCAGGGACCAAGAGCCTCAGCTGAGTGTTTAGTCTTAATCTATTCTGTAGATGAGGCGTGACATTGTCTTTTCTTACTGTTAACTTTTTTGTTTTGTTGCCACAAAGCTTTTTATGTAACACCAAATAATGTTCCAACACCAAAATAACAGTGTTGAAGAACAAGGATTCTTGCAGGTGCAACCCTTAAAACCCTTAAGATACATTTCCAATTGATTGTAACCAATTAAAAAGCAATTCTGACTGTTATGCAGTTACTGATATTATACGAATTATTAGCCATTCATCCATCCATTTTCTGATCTGTTTCACAGCAGTCTGGAGCACATCTCATACAACTCATGATCTCCGGCTTCCAGAACCAGAAGTGTTGTTGCATTAACAGCGACAACAAACTCTGTTTATAATTCTTGACATTTTCAAAGTTTCCTCGATGGATATTGGAGATGAACACTGGTTTTTAATGACCTACAAGTCTTTTTAACTGATCGACAGTTCAGCATTACTCTTGAACTTGCTGGGCCTGATTCTGGTAGTTTGAGCTGCTGACAATCACTCAGTTAGGAGGACATCATACTCACCAAAGTTATATGGCGCAAGAACAGGCATTAGAGGTACAGAGTGGGAACGACAGAGGCTCCAATCTCCCTATTACAAGTTATTGTACCATCAAAATTATTCTGAAGCTGTTACATAATGTTGCTTTAAAAACACTATTAAAATATATTTTTCTCCTCAGTCAGAGTAGAGGGCAGTAGCTGATCGAGGTTGGGGCACCAGGTTTGTAGGAGACTGAATATGTGCTGTTAGTCTCCTGGGCTATTGCTCAGCAGCTGAGCTGAGCAGCAGAACCACTGTTAGACTGACAATAGCATCCACACACACACACACGCACACACACACACACACACACACACACTCAAAAGCACATCCACTCACACATAACATCCTGACAGGCAGCTTACACGTCTCAGCAAAACCCTTCAAAGAAAATTAATGAATAGTCTGGAGCGCACCACAGAGCTCTAACCACCTCCTATCCCTCTTTACAGCTTATACATTTCCTTTGTGTATGACTGACACAATCTGTAGCCTGTGGCAAATAAAGCTACACCACGGGCCGTGGAGAATCTGAAGACCGTCCCAGTTTTCTCACTCAACTGCGCCGTCAGAATACCTGTCAATTTGCTCAAACGCTGACAAAACAGTATGATTCACACAAATAATCTTAAAGCACATAATGTACTGGCAGGCAGAACTGCAGAATGGCACTTGATGCAGAAACACTGTTGTCCCAAAAAGATGCAGTAAAAGGTGCAAAATTGTGGTATAGTGATGCTATTGGGTAAATATTACTTTCAGTCTCAAGCTGCGTCGAATTTCTCCTCTGTGCCCTTAAACTTTGTCTGTAACCCTGTCTCAAAACACCTCAAGATGGATGAGATCTGATACTAAAGAACATAAAAAGAATTAGAAACAAGACCGGCCTCCAAACCCCTGTCATTTATCTTTACGCTTGCGTCCTGTTCCATCCATGTCATGCTATCTATAAACAAAATGCTGACATGTTTGGCTGCATTCTCAATTCAATGTGGAACCATGTGTTATTACATTTTGACGGGCTCTTATATAATCACTGTCAGTATCACTTTCTACTGGTATTTCTATTCTATCCTGATTCCATGATTCTCGCTATCTGTGAAACTCTGGAGGCAAACTGTCTAATCCAAACTCACTTCCGTCAGCATTGAGAGTAGCAAAGGTGATCCTCTTTTCTGCTGAGCCAGCGCTGTTGGTGACCTTCATCTGCAGTTCGTACCAGGTCGCCTCCTGCAAGTCGTACAGGATGTAGCTCTTGGTCAGCGATGTGCGCTGGGCTGTGGTCCAGGTGGCCGAGTGCACAGCTCGGTACTCCAGGATGAAAGAGGTGATTGGACAGCCGCCGTTGTTCCAGCCAACCAGGTTGAGCCTGGCCCTGGTGGAGTTGATGCTGGTGAAGAGTTCGTGTTCTTTGGCAAACTGGGGTTCTGAGGAGGAGGTAGGCAGAAAAGTAAAGGTAGAAACTCGACACAAACTTTCAAAGTCGACCAACTTTTACAGGTGAATACATTAAATTAGAGGAGTTTTGAGTTGTTTGGGATCAATGGAAATGAAATTATGCTATCAAACTGCAATGGCGATGCTTTCATTTATTCAAGATCTTGAGATATTAGAGAAAAACTGTAATATACACACAGGACCAGAACTCCAAAATGAAGCTTCTCTGAATCATCTTATCTGACGTTGTTATCACAACAGCATTTCATTTAGACTGATCCTAAGACTGAAAACTCACGATGTATTTCTCTAGTGCGACACTCCCTACCTTTCCCATGGGTCTTTGCTTCGATGATCTCACTGATGCGACCTGGCCCCACTGCATTCTGGGCTGTCAGGGTAAATTTGTACCAGGTGCCGCACTTGAGGTTCTCCAGGCGGTATGAGCGTTCACTGGGGCTGATGGGAAAACTTCCCCACTGCTCACTGTTGTCCTCTGAGTACTGCAGGATGTAACCTGGGGAGGAGATGGGTGAGATATGTCTGCTCTGTAAAAATCTCTACATGGATACACAAAAATCTGAGTGCACCTTTTCTTAGTGGATATAAGACAACAAATTGTCTGAAGACTTAGGAAAGAATAACAAGTCTATAGCCACAGTTGTGGCCCTGTGTGATTATATTCCACCAGAATACACAATTGTTGGATAGATAGACAACTTCAAGGTCCAGCAGGGGAAAGTTCATCCTCTACACACTGGCTGTTTAAGATCCCAGACACAGCTTTGTTATGCTCAGTTCTACAATCAGGAGAACTACAGCAACAACTTTTGACTCAGCTTTTATCCCACTAATGCTGTGTTTCTACTATTCCATATCAAAGTAATCACATTTACTGGTTTGTGACTTCTCAGTACCGCTCTGATCAGAATCCAAGTGGTAATTATGAGGGGAAATATATTTTTTCAGTGTATTTATTCCAATTTATTTGACTTTGAGCTGAATAGCATGAAATATAGCATGAAATCATCTGGAAAGCAAACAACCATAGATGTCTCAAATCAGCTGTGATCAAGGTAACAACATGTTATTGCAGAGTTTGGTAAATGCTTACACAAGTCTGCCTTTAATACAACTTTAACTGAACACAATTAACCCATGAGAATCCTTCATAATCTTTTACAGCTGCCAACAGCACTACAGTCATTAATTTTAGTTTAGTAAGAAACATGTAGAAAGTCTTTGACCTGTTGGTGGGACGAAATGAAAAGCAAGAGATCACTAACATCATCAAGATCCATTCTCTGGGCACCACGAATGTCTGTGCTGGATTTCATGGCAGTTCATTCAGTAGTTACCCAGATATAGCTATCTGGTTAAAGTGTTGGGGTGACAGTCTGAGGACAGACTGACTGACCAACCAACACTGCCATCCCCAGAGCACGCCACAAGCCTGGTTAAAAATAGACGATTGTAAGCTGAGGTGTGTGTGTGTGTTTGTGTGTGTTTTGTTGATGGATGATGCCAAGAGCAGGGAAGCAAAACAAATATCACAGAGAAGCTGTCATGAACGGCTTTTATAGTGACTACAACTCTGAAGACAGGAGCCCCATGATTAGAAGCGATGATAAATCACCACAAATAGTCTCACTGTGATTGTGCTTTCTTTAAGATGGAGCGCTTTAATCTTCCACTTAAACAGACCTAATCTTCCCTGCTGCTTTTTAATCTACCTTTTAGGAGTGTGTTCAGCCTCACCAGCAGATAATGAGAAACAGGAACAAGAACTGGGACGTTAGAACCAGAGAGAGGGAGGAGGTGACATTGGTTATTGTAGGCAGCTGAAGGGAGGTGATTGTTTCTATATGAAGGATAATGTATGTAGCTGAAGCCTGCATGTACATCACCTGCAGCTGAGATGAAACTGTCCACTGTGCTGTTTGTGTGTGTGTGTGTGTGTGTGTGGTGTGTGTGATTCTCACCTCTGATGGAGCTCCCTCCGTTGTCTCCAGGTATCCATGACAATGTGATTGATGTGGTGGTCGTCTTGGTAACTGTGAGGCGTGGCTGGTCAGGAGGGACTGTGGATATGAGGACAAACAAAAAGTTTGTTGCATGGTTTATTATCCTGTATTAAATTGCCTCAATCTCCTGGTCATGATTCAAACCCCAATCTGTAAGAACAATATGGCACACATAGACCACATCCTTGGCTGAACTGGCATGACCTTGTATTTTTTATAAAAACGTTTGGCAGCTACGGGAAAAGAAGCAGGAATTAACTGTTGTGCTTAAGACATCTGGTAGCCAAGAAAGGTGTTAAAAGGCCTATATAACATCTGCTAATGAAATACATCAAGGCCAAATGTTATATAACCTAGAAGCTGTTCAGCCACCAACCCCAGATACTGAGTAAGTTGTGTATACGTCCAGTAATACATCACCCAGAGCACCATTGTGTTTTTTTTTCTTTTTCTTTGGACCACAACAGAGTTTTCTTGCATGGAGGCAGAAAATATATCAGGCTTTGGCAGCATAAACAGTATGTGTAAGGTAAGGTAAAGTTGGCCTCTTCAGGTGAATTTTCTTAATGAAACTGAGGTCATTGTTCTGTGTCACTGAGTAGTATCAGTACTACTGTGACTACTTGCCTTGGACCTGCAGGTTAAGTGTGATCTCATCTGACCCCCAGTTGTTGCTGGCCACGCAGCTGTAGTTCCCTGAATCCTCGGCTTTCACTGTGCGGATGATGAAGCTGCCGTTGCCATGGACACTACGACGACCATCCACCAGGACAGGAGTAGGAGTCCCATTAGTGCTGGAGAAAAAGAAGTTGAGACATTTCCACAGGTTTAAAAAAAGCCTGTGTTTTCATGCATTTCCTTTAAAGTGTGATGTCCTATCTGCACTGACCAGTAGAACACGACTCTTTGTGTGTGACTTACTTTCCCTTGAGCCACTTGATGGTCGGAGGAGGGTCTCCTACAGCCTTGCATGGTAAAACAATATCTTTCATCCAGGGGGTGGTAACTGTCCCATTGAAGGTCAGAATCCTGGCTGGAGCTAAAAACAACACAAAAACATAACTTAATGGGAGGACTGAATGGATGATGCTTTTGTCTTTGATGCCCGAGAAGGTGTATTTCAAATACAATATGACAATGTACTGTAGGAAAACAGCGTGAATATGAAAAATATGAAACAAAATTGTTAGCCTCGCTTAGCTATGATGATGTACCTTTGGCCAGAGGCTCCACTGTAATTTTCTCACTGTTGTTGCCATGACCGGCGACAGTCACAGCCACCACCCAGATACTGTACTGCCTGTTCCGAGCCAAGTTCGGGATCCTGTAGAAATATGCATCTGGAGACGCCTCAAACTCGCTCATCACCTGTAAAGTGGAGAGAGGGGAAAGATTAATGTATCACTGGGCAGCAGCTTTGTCCAGAGTTGTGAACAAGGAACTGACATTGTGTATTCATAAACATACAGCTCTTCAGGATATGTACGACTGTAGATTAACCTTGAATGGTGTGAGTGCACCATGTTTTAACATTGGAGTTATTAAGGATCACAATCCCTGAAAAACACCCACTGGAAATCTCGTGGTATACAAATGCTATTACCATCGGATGCAGGTTAGAGCAGAAGACGATGTATTTCCTGATGATGCCGTTGAGTTTGAGTGGAGGCAGCCAGGAGACAAACACCACTGAGCTGCTGGAGGCTGCAGCCTTCACTCCCGCTGGAGGACCGGGAACTAACGAAGAAGAAAACACAGCAGGGTTCAGGGGGGCCCAGATAGACATACTATAGAGTGTGTGCAGAAAGTAAGTAAGGTAAACAAGGTCATATGTTTTTATCCATTGTACATCCTTTTCCTTTAGTGTACACTTTTCATTTGGTGTCTTTCAATAACAGCTAAACTGTACTAAACAGTGATATCTGTTATCTAATGTTTCTCATACCATCCTCCTTTGTGCGCACATAGATCTGTTCACTGCGGACTCCGTCTCCAGCGTTGGTGAAGGCTAAGACCTGGATGCTGTAGTTGGTGTACTTCTCCAGACCGTCCAGCTCCAGAGACGGCTGATTGGTAGTAACATTCCTGATCTCTCCCAGTTCTGGCACAAGAGAAGAGATACCTTAATGAGCCTTAATGATCTAAAAATTATACACATTGTAGTGGCGTGGTGCAGTTTACTGTGATAATTATGTTCACTAATGCCAGCAACAATTAATTCAGTATTGTAAAGTTATGGAGCTTAGATTCTTCTCTAGACATCTGTCTGATTGCACAGTATAGACAAATGTATGTCAAGCATTCCTCTGCATAATAATGTGTTTCAATCCATTAAAACAGCCACTATGGGATTCTACTCCTTATTTTTCCTCTGATTTTTGTTCCTCTCCTCCATCCTTTTTATGCCTTGTCACTCAGAGCTGAGGCAATGGGCCTGGCTGGAGTTATTGCATTGTGAATTATTGATGGAGACCAGCCAGACTGTAGGTTGGATCACTGCTATAAAGCGAGGTATACATTCAACAGAAAAACACAGGAAACACAAATACTCCCTCTGTGCAATACAGACTTTGTGTGCCTACTGTTGATCAGCATTAGAAAAAACTGTAATTAGGCACGAAGTCAACATGTAAATCAGCTGATAAAGATAAAAAAAATAATATATGATATGCAAATGACTGTCACTTGAAAACATGACCTTCTCATCAATCTAAATTAAGATGGGTCAAATATACAATACACAGTGTGGTGACTGAGGTCAGCTGTTTATGATTTATAAAGAAATTACTGATGACATATAAAAACTCTGAAAGACATTATATGACGTAAGACAACAAAGAAACACACAACACAGCCACCTCTGCAAAACACAACAGTATTTTACAGTGTGACAACACCACAGCTTCCCCTAGTGGATGACAATAAGCAACAGCAATGAAAAACAAAGACAGCGTTAATGAGAAATCATGTGACTCAAATGGCAAATAAACTGCATTTAGAATATAAATCATTGTTTGCATGTGTGGATGTTAATACCTCCATCAGGCAGGTTGGCCCAGTAGATGACTCTGTAGCCCTGCAGGTTTCCATTCAGGGCCTCTCTGGGCAGTGGCATCCAGGACAGTGAGATGACCTCTGGAGATTTGGCCACAGCCAGGACATTTTCAGGAGGCCGAGATGGCACTAACAGACACGCAAGGGGAGAAAAGGAGGGTTTTTGAGGTCAGTGAGTACCCAAAATGTGTTAAACAAATACCTGTTCTCTCCAGATATTAAATCAAGGACCTTTGTTTAGATGTGTGAATGAAAAAATATCAGTAACACTGATTTTTTTCTTTACTAGAAAAACCTTTTTTTTTTAAAGAATTACCAGAGGAGACATCAATGAAAAATGGTGTTTAATTCTAAAACACTTAAATATTTTGTTTGCTTAACATTTCATAAATTATGACAGCTGCATTCTCAAAATCCTGAATGATTATTCTAAGGGAAAATATCCTGAAATCAGATATATTAATGTGATCAAATGTCAATTATTATTACAGTCACTACATCAAATATTAACAGTGTTCATTGAGTTTAATAGAAACATTTGGCATTCTCATCAAGCAGTTGTATTTAGTTGAAGAAATTATGAAAAAATAAACAATTAATTTCAGTATGGATAAAGAGCAGTGTTTCTAGATATGACGCTGAAGATAAAGCATTTATTTATATGATGTAGTTCAGGGGAATGTCCAGCAGATGGCAGCCTTTTCACAAAAATATGTCTGAGCATTTTTTAAAAGGACCCCTGGATATGGTAACATATACTGTATATAAGACATCAACTCAACCCACATCTCCTACTTACCATCCTCAAGAGTTTTGGTGACCACCTGCTGTGAGGATGGCCCCGTGCCTGCCCTGTTCGCAGCCTGCACCACCACACTGTACTGAGTGAACTTCTTCAGGTTGTCCAGCACGATGCTCTCCGTGGTGTCTCCTGTTGTGTCTACGCTGATGATGGTGAACTGGTGGCTCCCACCTGGGCTGTACTCTCTGTAGCCCACCTGGTAGCCGCGGATCACACCGTTCTGCAGGTGCTTCTGGGGAGGCTGGAAAAGAGGGAACATGGTTAGGAGACTGTAAACTGTACACCGACAGTCGTCCTTTCTAATGCTAAACACTGTCTTAACCATGTTTATTTGGCTGCTTTAATATCTTTTATTCAAATTACCATTAGCTTACATATCCTACAATACACATAAAACAATAAAAAACAAACAGAAAAACAAAAATAATCTGCGATATCTGATATCAAAACTGGCCTCTCTAGAAATACTAGCACTATGGAAATACTGTAATGTTTAATTCATGATGATTTAAGAGATACACACCACAGAGCAGTCTATCTATTTCAGTGCCTCACCTTCCAGGAAACCTTGATGCTCTGCGGGGATGTGGGCTCCAGAGTGACATCTTGTGGAGGGCCGTCAGGAGCTGTAAGTGAAGCACATCAGTCAGCATTACTGCATGTCTGTATTTAAACTGAAGAGACGATCTGCCATCGACAGCTACTTCATTCAATTTCACTAGATGGTGCTGTTGAGTTAAGAATCCATTTTCCTTCATGCTCTTCCTCATTCATGCACCTTAGAGTTTCTTTCTCAACTTAATTATTTCTGGGGGGAAAAAAGCTTGTAACGTCATCAACTTTAACCTTTAAAATAACATGAAAAATGATACATGTTTTATTTAATTTGAAGTTTATGACTCTATTTTAGCAGTGAATCCGGTATAATGGGCCATTTTAATGTGCTGCCATGCCCGTGGGGGGATCATTAATGAGCAATAGAAGATAAGTGAAGACTGATAGAGCTGACTAAAAGCAACAGTGAACTGATCTGATTCCCCAGATATAAAAAAGATGATGTTCTCCATTTAAAACAACCATAAAATAATTACAGGAAAGATGACTCAACAGGTTTGAGGGCCAGGAGGAAATGGACACTGTATCCAAGGAGTTTCATTCCAAAAAAGCATTTGGACAAAGTATCAATTTGCTATGGAGCAGAGTTTAAGTATTAAATTACAGCCAAATTAATACTTTTAAAGGGTGTGATGTGGAGATAGTGGAGTTTCATTTTCATTTATGTGCTAGGAAAATTCATTTCAGCTGCACCACAGTTTGACCACTTACTTCCTCCTACTCAAATGAGGTAAAACTGATTAAATCTATGTAAACCAGCACGTTGGAAGGGTTTCCACAGGCCTCAGTCACTAACCTGCTTCATCAGTAGTGATGGTGAGCTCATTGCTGGGGTTGCTGTTGCCGATGATGTTCTTGGCGACCATGCGGATGTTATAAGTGGAGGACGGGTGAAGGTCAATAATAGTGGCCTGGTTAAGCTGCGGTGACACATCTTTGGTTACCTGGGCTGATAGCCAAGAAGCTAAAGGAAACAGAGAGACAGAGAGGGTAGTGGATAGACTGTCAACAATGGATAACAACATTTCTCTTTTCTTTTTCACTCTGTAGCCACATTTCAGTATCTTTTAATCGAATTTGTGTCTACCTGATTTGTTCTTGCACTCAATATCATATCCTGTGATGGGGCTGTTGCCATCAAAACCCATGGTCCAGCGGAGAGCTATGGTTCGATCTTTAACCTCCCGGATCTCCACCTCCGGGGGGTCGGGTGGTTCTGAGGCGACATGTGAACACAGCAGAATGTGTGAGAAACAGACAGAGACAGTGGGAGAGAGGTACTGCGGAGTGGTAGTCCTGAAATAGAACTGGGTGGCAGGCAGACCAGACAGATGTATCGGTTTTGTTCTGTTCTGTGATTTCCCCAGTGAGAGATTATGGATAAGTCTGCAAAGAGCAGAAGTCACACGCTGTGTAGCAATTAAATTAATAGATGAATGAATTCTGTAATAAATGATGGAAAACTTTATGACTCCCTGAGTGAGTTTTGTCTTTTTCCAAACACATCCTCTGACAAAAGCTCCTACCAACTGAGCGTGAGGTGAGGGGGAGCCTACCTTGCACTGTCAGCTGTATGATGCCTCGGTCCTCGCCGAAGGAGTTGATAGCATGACAGGAGAAGAAACCAGAGTCCTCACGAACTGTAGGCATAATCTGCAGAGACACACACCACATGCAAAGCTTACAGGTGGGCAGAGTAGTCAGAGTATCAGGTAGGAATCTAAAATTATGTTTCATCCCAAATGATTTTTCAAAAGGGAGAATGGGCAGCGAACTCAACTTCAGTGTTTTCATCCTTTACTAAAGCAGACAGCACAGAGAGAGAAGAGCCTCCATCCTAAACCGTGCGGGACACTTAACTACTCAATTATCTCAAGGCACATATTCCTTGCAATCTTACAATACTGCATTACACATGTACTCGTCCATACTGTGTTTTAATCACCATTAAATTGAACTGGAAGGCAGCTCTTTAATATTTCATGCTCTACTTGAATATTTTGTGAATGTATTTCAGCAAGAATTTTCTCTGCCCTCCCTCCCAGGCTCTTCCTCTTCACTTTCCATCTGTCTGAATAGATAAAAATGACTGAAGGCTGGTGCGCTCCCCAAAAAATTAAAATTCAAAAGGCGTTGATGATTCACGGCGAAACTGAGCACCCACCACCAGCGTGGAGATGACTTCGTCCGCCACCTCTTTGACAGTGACCACGTATCGGCTGGTCTCGGGGTTGATGATGCGCTCTTCTTTCTCCCAGCGCACCATGATGGGCTTCTCCCCGTGAGCTATGCAGCTCATCCTCTTCTCCTCGCCCTGCGTGGCCAAAGTGGTGTTGGGGTAGGAGGTGATCATGGCTGGGACTGAATGGAGGAGACAGAAACAGGACAATGATAGCAGTTAAAACATCTCCATCTTTCATACATTTTATGCACACAAGCTATTGAAGATGTCAATGGAATAATATCGAAGCTACCTCCCTCTCCACATTGGACCACTTATAATGATTACTTTTACAGCGTCATGTGTTAATGATCTTATTCTAAAATACAAAAAATCTAATCATATTTTGAAAAACACAGCATTTATGTATCCTCTGGCTGTATTTCTTGTCTTATGCTGAGCAAGACTCCTTTTCTCTTTTTCTCTGACAATTATGACAACTATTTAAACACTCCAGGGACCATCATGAAGTCATGTTTGAGTCTACTTGTCTCCCGCAATACTTTGAGATCGAAACGGAGCGCTTCAGGTAAGCCTGTACCTGCTTTGATAACGACAGCGAATGGTAACGTGCTGCTTTCTGAGGATGAGGCGGGGGAAAGAAGAAAGCAGTGACTCCTGACTGAACTCCCATCGGTCTGAGTGTGGAGCCGGTCTGGCTCTATGCCGTAACCGCACACCAGGCTCATTAGCAACACATTTAGCCTGTGTGTGTGTGTGTGTGCATGTCGTTCAGCAGAATGAGTATCTGTTGTGAACGTCTCTCATCCACACTACTCAAAGTCTGTACTCACACTCACACTATTCTCATACTCACACTTTGTTTCATTCTGTCCTTTTCTCTCTGCTCGCATGAATCCGTCTCCTGATTATAACACTCACAGAGACTTTCAGGTGCTATTCACAGCATAATGATCTCTAAAGTGTGAAGCTCCCGAATTGGATTATACCATATTAACTTCTGCGGTTCTGAGCAGAGTGAATGAATATGCTAATCTTTATCAGTGTGGACATTACGGATGTCATCTTAATTATTATTACATTATAATGCAGGTAAAACAATGCAAATGATCTGCATGCTCCCAGTTGTGTGATGGCTTAAAAACCTGACCCAAGACAGAGACATTCAATTGCATCTATCACAGTTTCCTAGAATGGAAAGAGAAAAGAGATTTTTTTTTTATCTGACAGTCCAATAGTCAAAAATATTCAATTAACAGTGATTTTGCCATTTTTTTATCTTTGACCATAAATGACTTAAACCTGAATTAATTGATGTTTTAGGTACTTCAGGGCAGTAGAATTGAGCTAAACTTCCATATTATCATTCTATGGAGTTGATATAGCGAAGATGTTAGCAAACAGTTGCTTATTTACATCATTCATTTGGAGTCATGTTTGTGTCTGCATCTGATGAATGTGAGTCTAATATTCACTCTGGTTTTCCACCAACTCCTGAGGGAAATATCTGGCTCTTCAAGCTGCTAACTGCTCGACTGTGTTCACCAGCTAATCGCTAACTTTGTCTGTTTGCTTATTAATATTGAGCAGGAAGTGTGTTTTATGAGTTTTTTATAGCTTTTTTTTTTTTTTTTTTTTACAGGAAACAACAGCCTGCAGCTGGAAACGACAAAGTGAGAATGAGTCAAAACAGTAAAGGAAACCAAAAGAATTAACTGAAAGACACTAAAACTCCCTGCAGAGCTGAGAGGAGCAGTAGATTCAGGTGATTCTCTGTTGGATTAGGTGCAATATTTATATAAAAAATTGATTAGAGCAACTTTGAAGTGTTACAAATTTTCTATCATTTAACTAATTGATTAATCTTCAATTACATCAGAAGGATTGGTTTCTAGGACCAGATATTTATTAGTAGGTTTTCAGTATGTAGAGTAAACATGCTGTAGTGAATACTGTGTCATTGAATAGGACAGTAATGGCAGCTACATGTGGCAGATACCAGTGCAGCAATGGTTGGAGGCCCTCTCTTCCAGGAAAAGATGCAATATGTGTGTTTGAGTCACTGTGTGAATGTCTGTACACCTCTGAATAATGTGTCTGCGTGCATGTGTATGAGTGTTTTACCGTGAGTGCATATGTATGAAAGTGTGTGTATGAGAGCGGCTGTGTCTGGGGGAGCTAAGTGGGCGAGCACAGAGAGCAGAAAAGACTTGTGCTCATGACACATCTCAGCCACACTACACGATGGAGGAGAGAGAGAGAGCGTGTACCCCTGCAGCGCTAACTATGATCCCTCTCTCTCTCCCTCGCTCTCTCACTCCATCTCCCTCCTCAGGCTCCCACCAGGACAGAGATGATTTAATGATGAGAGAGACCACTTTGATTATTCATACACAGCAGACAAGTCCGCTGGCCGTGCTGTTGTCTCACACAGACACACTCGCATTCGGAATATACAGACATGCACGAATAAAGAAACACACACACACACACACAACCATTGCACATTCAGAAATACACAAACAAAGACAAATATAGAGATACTGGCCTTGCACACATGTACAGTATACAAGTGTAGACAGTGACAAGATAAAAAATCATAGGGATGCACATAAACAAACAAATGCAAACAAAAACAGAAGCAGTGGTCTAAAAAACAAGCTTTAAAAATACACACATGCTTCCCCACATACACAGTATCTGGTCAACAGTATTTGTAGATAACTTTGTAATCATTTGTTTTGGCTTCACAAAGGTGCCAGTCTGGTACAGTCTGCTCGTACTAGGAGTACCAGGAAGGTTAGGCAATCACAAGTCAATTAAAGTACTTGAAATTATAATGATTCATTTATTATACTGTACTTGTGTGAATGGCAATTGTGCCTGACAGTGTTTGAATTGCCCTGATGTGTTAAACCTCACCCCCTCTGTAGTGTGGCCAGGCTGAAAAAGGCTTCAGATTATTTTTTGTTCTTTTGGTATTTATTATTTCACTGGTACATACAGCACATAGATGTAGTTACATTCTAAGTGTCCAACCAGTTTTTAATGCTGATAGTGACTGATCCACATTTGAGATTTAAAACAAGACAGTACTGTGAGGCTGTAGTTTGGAAGTCATTTCTATGGTCTATGCTCCCCAGATTTACATGGCACATAATGGGAACAAAGGGTCCTATGTTTCCCAGTTCTATGTGCCACATATTGGGAACATTAAAAAGATGTTCCTCAGCTCTGTATTTGTTTAATGTCATGCACTGTGCGTGGGTCTCGATATGACAGATCCACACTTAAGGGACCTTATCAAATGGATTAGATTTAAGGGCTGTTGTGTTTGCAGCTGTTGTTTTCCAATTGAAAGAAAGGATGATGTTTATGAATAATTTACTTGAAACAGGTTAAATTTGACCCAAACACAATAGGAGGGTTAATGTTTGTTAACAGAATCCTGAACTGGGGAGCCTGGGAACATAAGTTAAAGGTTTTTATAAATTTCATTTATAATCATCCTATGGTTGTCAAGATATTTCACTTAAAACCCCATGATGAAAAGTCAGGGGGATCAGCTAAGTCAGAGGGATTCATCATCTGGGTACCATGAATTCCTAAAGATATTTCAGTGTTAGTGCTCCCTGTAAAACATACTATTTAATGGCAACACTGTATTTAAAATATAAGATAAGATATTTTCTTTATGCTGTTATCAGTATACTGTGTCAAGCTAATATCTGCTATGTCGCTGTATCAGCTGGTCTCTAATATGTACACTGTAACTCGAAATCAAGGGAGTTAATGATCCCACTAACCCTGCACACAACCAAATAAACACACAGACACAGACTCTTTCAACATGTTTCTGTCTTTTTCTTCACTGTACATTTCCTTCTTTGAAGCAGCCAACAAAAATTAAAAGGAGGAGCTACTTGCATGTGAGGCACATGTAGGCTTGTGTGCTTGTGTGTGTGCACCCTCAACCCCCACCCACCCCCGACATGATGGAATGTGTCAGACTTGGGACTGCCAACGTTTAAACCTCATTCCTTATTCACTCGCAGCCCGTCCCTCTCCCTTGCTCCCCACACCATCATCCCCTTTCCCACTGCCCCCGTGCAGGAAATCGCTGATTTATTTTGCATAGCAACTATGAATTTTAAGTGAGTCCTATTAAAAGAGTCTCCTCAGCCCCTTCTCTAAATGTTATTGCTCCTTAACAGGGGCTATTTTCTCCATCTAAATCGGAGGCCTTGGCAATGCAAGTTAACATCGATGAAGCTCGTGTTTGCTCTTTGAAAGAGCTCGAGAAAGGGCGCGCAATGACAGCACACAAGGCTGCTGTAGGAAATCATATGTGCACAAGAAGATTTGTCATCTATGTTTGTATGTATGAGCACATGCTTGTGTACATGTGGGTGTGAGCGCAGTATGTTCCTGTACACGAATACACATTTATGAATACATCTGTGTGCATTTAAAGAGGTTTCAATGTGTCTGTGACCTTGTATGTGTGTGTGTGTGTGTGTATCCATCTGTGTGAATGAAGCATGTGACTGCAGTATCTAAAATGTTCTACAATCTTAACCCATCTTGGTCGTGCTTCAGTGGCCCGAGCTTGAGGTGAGGCTACTCACTCGCATCCTCCTCATCTCATCTCTATGCATCTACCGTGCAGCGCTCAAAGGGCCCCAGGCTAAACCTATTCTTTTTGATAGCCCATAATTGCTCGGTTGATGTATATTTTTTAATATCCAGTGATATTACAGGGGCCTGGTAATAAAACGCGGGCGGGTAGAGGAGAAAGTGTGAGTGGGAAGAAGGGAGACAAGGGAAAAAAAGAAAGCTGAGCGAGAAGAGAAGGAGGAAAGAGAGAGAACAAAGACAGCAAGCTGCAGGAAGGAAGGAGAGGGAGAGGGAGGAATGAATGGAATAACCTGGGACAAGAAATGCAAAGCGGTGGACCTTCTGTCACTGAACAGTGTGGAGGAGGCTTCACTCTTACAAAGATATGTCTTCAGAAGGGAAATGTGGGGTAATCATAAAACTGGGACCACCGACAGTGGCTTTACGCACAAGTTTTGCCTGAAAACTGATCCCGAAATACCTTGGTGGTGAAGTAGTCGATGCACTTGCAGATCAGAGTAGAGCTAAAACAATTAATCAATTAACTGATGAGGAAAAAAAACGAATGAGTCCTTGATTTCAGACCGAGGTGGCCAAAAGCAGCTTCTAATTTCTACAACCACTGATTATGCCATCTACAGTAACAACGGTTGCTGGCAGATTTTATCAGTTATAGCCAAAGACTGTACATTACAATGGATGACAAGACAGCGCCCCAAAAGTGAAGCCAAAACATCTTGATCGCCCCCTGGTAGCTGGCTGCAGTATAGACCGTAAACCCTATAAATGTCAAAAAAATTGCTGGCTTCTGTCATTTTAGGTAGTTCTTATCATGCTGATGTATGTTCAAGTGTTTGTTTTGAAGATATGTTTGGTTTTAATTAGATATTTGATGGTACAAAAAGCAGCTTCAACATCATGAATGACAGCTGTGCTTGACTTGCAATTGGCGGAGTGGGTACATTGGCAAGATTTTGATACCGCAGCTCGACTTGTTGACCACCACTGCGTAGACTCTGGCTTCAAACAAAGTCATCAGCCCAATAGATCACGACTCGTATCCAGGATTTATTTTTGTACAGTGGAACGAAGTGGAGACGCATCTATTTTTATGTACAATCACTAGTTGTAGTCAGCTAATTAAGCTAAAGCTGACTACAAACATGGTTGAATACAATATCTCTGTTTCCAACAGTCTCAATTTAAAATGAAAAGTATACGGAAGCATTATATCATACTTAGAGAATTAGCCTGAAGATACATCTAGGCTAGTAAGCCCGGTATGCTAATTTTTGCAAGTGTCACAGCAGAGAGGGCAAATAAAAAAATAAAATAAAAACTCTTTTGATGGTGAATACCTTACTACAGCCCCATGTACCCCGCTTCGATGTGTGGTAAAAGCTTCAAATCCAGAAATCCCAAAAAAGCAAAGAACTGCTAAGCTATGATTGGCTAACTGCATCTCAGGGAAGGGGGTATTGTGAGGATTTTATGCTTTTCTTTGTCATGAATGATAGGTCGTGCAGGTCATGAACTCATCTTTTAATGGATAAATTAAAATTACTAGCAGTTAATCGAGTTAGTCTCTGAGTTATGCTTGAATCCTGCTTGAATTCACAACATGGGCATAAAAATATGACTAGGCTGATTATTGTAGACTGAAGAACACCTTACTGTATGGAGAGTTTTTTAATTGAGCTTCTCTGTAACATTTCATACATTAAAAAGATCTTTTGTTATCTACAGTGCCAAAAAGGGTTCTGTTATTATACAGGCAGAACGATTCCCTTTTGTCACTTTGCAGGATTCTCTGTGCTGACATTGTGATTTAGAAGGAGGACAAACAGCAAAGCACGCACACAGACGCACAGAGGAACAGTGCAGACTGATGTACAATGATTTAAAAATACAATGCATTATTCTAATATGCATCTGGGATTAAAACTATATTGTTAGCGATGTGATTCAATGATGGTAAAAAATGATGTGTAAATGGTAAATGTATGCTTTGTTGTGGCAGCGGAGGATTTAGACATTCTGAGGACCCGGGCAGCAGCCAGCAAATGAACAAGGGCATAAAATGAAACAAATAATGTGTTATTTATCTTTTCAATCTTTCTCTCATTGCTGGAAATGTAAGAAACAAAGACTGCCAGAGAGTGCAAATAAAGCAGAGAAACATGCAGACTGCTCATCCCTTGAGCCCCTTCGACGGCTTCTAATTGAAGTATTGACGGATTTAAATGAGGCAGAAATGCACTCAAGAGTTCCAGCAACACACACATACGCTCACACACACACACACACACACACACACACACACACACACACACACACACACACACACACACACACTGCATGCGAGCAGAATGCACAGAATACACCATGCACGGATACACAGATAAAAGCAGACGTGACTACAAGTAATAAAATATACTTTCTAACAAACATACTGTGTATTTAAAAATGAAAACAAATGTGTAATTATACGCAAACACACACACAAACACTGAAGGTGTTGGCGAACACAAGCACAGTAATGGTCTCCCCTTTTTCTAACCACTCATGCGAGTAAGTACACTTTTACAGAAAGCATCTGGAGTGTACGAGTACAGTTTGGGGTTTAAAGGGCATGAAATGTGATCTGTTGATGAGTGACAAGCATGCAACTGAGCCTGCATGTAATGACTGAGCGGCCAATGGCTGCAGAGGAAGGACAGCACAGAGTACCATGATAGGCCTAAAAAACTTACAGCTGTTTCCTGTAATGTGAATTATTCTGGCTGTGAAGATGACACGTCAATGCTAACTGAATCATAAGTGACTTAGAGGTTTTAAATGACACTGCCGGAGAAATATAATTCAGGAGTAAATGGACGGAGTGTAAAAAGGAACTGTGCCCACATTTGATGTGACGCTAATTATGTCATATTGGCATTTTTACTGAAGCGTGTCAGCATGATATCTGCTGCAGTATTCATTACAGTGAGACAGACAAATGTTTATCGCACAGACATACCAGTATCAGTGTATATGTCGACCAATAAATAACAAATTGACAATCAGGCTTTGAATCAGTATTGGATTTTAAAAAACTCTTTAAAGCAACAAAATGGAACTTTTGCTGAGCAACAGAAAAAATGTAAATACATCTTAAGTTACTGTACATATCTTGTATATAAATAATAAGCTGTAAATAATGTTGCCATTGGGGTTCATGTTAATGGAACTACTAGTTATCAGAAGTAAGCTTAAATTATTCAGCAGTGAAGCTGCCGAAATTCCCTTTGACAGAGCTGACTACTACATGAAACTGAAGCCCGAAGCAACAGCAGGGTGCATTTGGTGGGTCAAATCTCTCCCTCTCTCTCTAACACAGATGATAACAACTGACTGTGAAGACCAATGAATCTGAAACTATGTGTGCACACACCTACAAAACTACATATATATATAAAGCACTGGTCTTTGTATTAGGCCTTATGTATAGTTATTTTGATGTACATCTCATACATAGTCCAGTGCAACAAGAGTGCTGATTGGATTACTGATTTATATCATCTCACTCTAACCTGTTTATGGTAGGCCATCTCTTTGACTCTTCCCTTATGTGGGGAAATATACTTCAACACGCTGCTGCTTGAGTCCCTGACTAGGACCAAGATAGTAGATCATATCACTCAGGTTCTCAGATCTTTACACTGGTTTCCTATCTGTCAAAGAACTGATTGCTTTATAAAGCACTGAATGATTAAGGGTCAAAATAAATTTCTGATCTGAACCCCCCAGATCTGTTATGCCATCTGGGACTGGTCTGCTTACTCTCCCGAGAGACAAAAACTAAACATGGAGAAGCAGCGTTCAGTTTTTATGCCCCACATATCTGGAACAAACTCCCAGGGAACTGCAGGTCTGCTGCAACTCAGCTGTTTCTGTTTGCCACTGCTGTTATTAAATCAAATAATTATACATTGCATTGTAACCTTCACTTGTGTATTCCTTATTTATAATTTTCTATTTGACTTTTTAATTTCTATCTAAATGCTGTTTTATATTATCCTGTGTTTCTTTCATATTTTGTCTTAATGCTTTTTATATTTCATGTAAAGCACTTTGAATTGAATTTTGTTGAAATGTGCTATACAAATAAACTTCCCTTGCCTTGACTTCAACATTCATCTAATGTACTTTAAGTGAGTGTAAACTGTATGTACACACAGCAGCAGAAAATCCAGGGCTTGATTGGGCTTATAAACTCCTGCAGTACTGACACGTGCAATGCTACTACGGCCCCCCCACTTCAATACTATAGAGAACACATACACATACTAGTGCGGAGAAAAGAAAGAAGAGCTGCACTGTAGTCCAGTGCAACAAGAGTGCTGATTGGATTACTGATTTATATCATCTCACTCTAACCTGTTTATGGTAGGCCATCTCTTTGACTCTGAAAGACTCATATTGATATAATGGAGTCCGGTGGATACAGCACAAGCATATCATGAACAAATGTAGTTTCAATTTATTACCAACATTTCTCACCGTATGACACAGGAGATGGTTTGCTTGTAGTTTTCTTTAAGTTTAAACATATTTCTCAAAAATATATATATATATATTGAATATGTGGAGTTCGGTATACCACTGAGAGTTTAGTCTGCTGTAGCAGAAAGCTACAGTGTTTGTTCTCTGCTTGGTAGAAAATGGAGGCAAAAAAGGTTAGTACAGCCATAGGTCAACTTGCTGCATAGCAACTGGGTGCTACAGTCAGCAAACTGACCTATGAAAACACAGAGAGCATGTTCGTCTCTGAGCCTGCTGCTGTAGCACTGACAGCTTCACACAGTGGCGGCTCTCAGCCTTGTACACTGCAAGGCTTAATTACACTGACACATGAATATCCATGACATGCCGGCTGATATTAATGATGCAAAAAAAATATTTATCCAGAAGGAGAGTTCCACACAATTAATTTTTTTGGCAGCCCTTCCACAGAGAGGTCAGAGGTCAGGGTGAGATAAAGAACTTTTAGAGCATTCAACCTCTACTGTTGCACTCAATCAGACTCATATTACATGTTCAATTTCAATGTGTGTGCCATGTAACTGTAACCATTCTCTTATATATGCAATGATGGCTTTGATTACAGTGTCAATGACAATATGCATGCTTAACAAGAAATATAAAACAGTCATATGATTTAGAGTGGGATAACACATGTACTACACATTCACTTGCATGTTTTTCATACTTGAGTTCTACTACACACTTTAGACTTTGGACTGGTGAGGAGACAGAAAGAAGAAGAGATAGAGACAGAGAGAGGGCTGCCCGTCAGCGGGGCTCCTCATGCTCCAATTTGATAACAGTAGCAGAGGGGAAAATAAGCCCCACTCGCGTCTAAGCACCATGAAAATGAGGAGCCACTCCTAGCTCTACAGGGGAGCTACATGCTAATGCTCACTGGAGGCAGGAGACCTGTAGTCGGGGACAGGGAACACAACAGCAGGAAGTGCACACATGCACAGAAACAGAAACATGCTTGCGCACACTCAGTGGAAGGAGCAGGAAGATAAGCTGCCTGCATACAGTACATTTTTTTAAATATATATTTTTATTTTATTTAGCCGAATCTCAACACAAGATTTTACAAACACGCAGTTAAGCTTATGGAATAGACACAGTTTGGTTAGATTTATACACAAAATCTACTTGGTTAGGTTGAGGAATAAATTGTGGTTTGGGATGAAATAAGTACTTTCTTATCATGGTTACAGGAATGATTAATTATTAGCATTAGTTTCACACAGAAACTGAAGGGCGGCCTCCAGTGTGAAAGTCCTGTATGTTGTTGTGCCATCCATCCACCCTTACCTCCTCCTGACATGGACTTTCTTGCTCTTTATACTACGTCACCTGACTTTTACCCCCTTCAAAAGCACTACAGCCACAAGAGGTTGTCTATAAAACGTAACTATGGGTCGTAATAAGCTGCTACACAGATGATCTACAGGGTCGTTTTTTGTTTTTGCAAAGCTTCCCTACTGATTCTGCTGATCTGCATCTCCCTCCCTTCCATTTTTTGTCCATCATGTCGATCAACTTTAAGAGGAGCTATCTGTAAAACCCTGCAGCTGGGTATGCTTTTTTATCAGCTGCTTGTTGTCGCACCAACACGCACATTAAAATACACATTGATTACTGCCCATCAGCTGTTATTACGTTATTGATGCGGGCTCTTACTTTTGACGGTGAGGTACATGGACTTGCTGACATCAGCTCCCACGTCGTTGCTGACCTTACACAGGTAGAAGCCGCTGTCGTCCTCCAGCACGTGTTTGATCAGCAGTGAACCGTTGCTCAGTAGCTGGATACGAGAGCCGCTGTTCAGAGGGATGGGCTGAAACTGGGGGACACCCGCACCTGGTGAAAGCAGGATGGGGAAAGACAAAGGAGGAGAGAGAGAGGGACATAGTGTAGAAACATTTTAAATAATGAGGAAATAAATATTTAGCTATAACATCCAACTTTTTATATTGGTCATACAGTATGTAGAAATATACACACATGCCTACATGTATGTAAAATTCAGTAGAGAAGATGTATGATGCTAAAACATCATACAGTACTTAACAGTAAGCTGACCTCCAGTTTGGTAGTGTGTGTGTATGCGTGCATTCATTTGGCCATGCATCTGTGTTTACAGATTTGATGACAAAGCCTGTCAGATTTAGGGAGGATTGTAAACATGTTTCTTAACACCAGGGCCTAAATCCTTAAACCGCCAAACAGCTGCTGAGCAGAGTGAAGCGGACCGAGCTGCTGGTGTGATGCAGTCAGACCAGACATAATGCTCATGTTTAACAAGACAGCAGATTGGTGCAGAGGAACAACACGCAGTAGGAGAGCGGGGAGAGGCCCTTGTGTGGCTTGCTGGCCGTCAGCACTCGGCCCGGCCAGTGAGATTCAAAGATGTTTACTGCGGCTAGACAAGGATTTTTTCTGACTTCTTTATTCCTCTGCATCAACTCCCTGGATTTATTCTCCGCATTTGTGTTGATTGAATCAGTAGATCCAGAAGAACACACACATAAATGGCCCGAATACACATTCTGATGTAATCTAAGTCGAGGACAGACTCATCCTAAAGGCATAGATTTGTCTGGTTTGAGAAGAAGAGGAGTAATGCTTTGCACACGTCTATCCTCAATTCTCAGAAGTCCAATACGACTGACATTTGAAATCCATCACTGAAGCCTCGTTGAAATAATTAAACTTGGCATCTTTGACATATTCTGGCTTGCTGCCCACATGTGATTAATATCTATCTTTTTAATAGAAACTGATATTATCACTTGTTCTATTGTTAAACAATACAGTATCTCATTCTGCAATGGCTGCCTTAAATCTGCAGGAAATGTCACTGACACTGAATTCTAACGTCTTCAGAGCGGCCTCGTCTTATCGTAATGAAAGTGCCGTATTCCACCTTGCTCATGTAGTATTAAACACGTGTGAACTGAGCCAGACGTTGCATTAGCTCGTGTTAAAGTTAGCGTGTAGAGATTAGGCCATTTAGCGAGCTGTGGGTTTTTGCTTTTTAATTAAAATGCAGTCAAGTGGCCGTGGCTAGCAAAGGGTCAAGTGGTGACTTTGTTCCTGCTCCCTTGGCTCTGCGAGAGAGAGGGAGAGGGAAGGAAGATGTGTTCTTCCTTGAATTATGGATTTTGCATATCCAAATAGTGCTAGTCGTTATGCTAATAGCAGTTGACCTTTACTTACTGTTCCATATCTCCTAGAGACACTCATCTGGCTCTTAGCTACTTCTGTTGCAGTAAAAGCATGCCAGACAGTCATTCTCTGGACAAACTGCACTCTGGCTCACAACAAATTAAACGACACCTTCCCCAGCCGCCTAGCCTGGATTCATTATTTTACAAGGTGATTTTCATTGCTGTATAGCTCTGACTGATATTCTCACATAGCAACATCTCATGGAGCAAAATGAAGTAAAAATATGTGACCAGTGCCCCAAAAACCACAAAACAGACCAGTAGTCTGGTCAGCTGAGCCATGTGGTGCCTCCTCTGGATAGGTTAAGCTTGTTTCAAACACTATGAGTGAGTGGACACATACACACACACATATATTGCTCAGCCTGATCTCTCTGCACTGATCAGGACCGGTTAGACAGTGCTAATCAGGCATGAGGCCTGCTTGTCTCACATCTACACACACACACACACACACACAAACAAATCCCATCAAAGAAAACAGATCAGATTCTTTCATTCCTTTGATCATGGGGCCTATTTCACACACACACACACACACACACACACACCACTCCTCATTGGTTTTTGTCCTTCTGTTGGTGAAGCTTTCATCCCTGGTTATATGGATGATGGAGCAAACACCTGGGGCCCCCCTTCATCTGCCCTGCTCAAGTGGCTGAACTCACCTGCTGCCTTCCTGCCTGTCTGTCTGCTTCGCTCTATCTGCCTCTGTTTATCTGTGTGTGTGTGTTTTATATTTTCTGTCTCGCTCTCTGATGATTCTCTAATCATGCAGGTGGAAACCCTGTAAGCCCCCAGCCTATGTTTTCAGAGCAGATGGCTGTGTGTGCATTCACACTCATACAGTGTGCTGGCTGTCGATGAAGCAAATGGAGCCCACTCACCTGCAAAAACAACACTACTGCAACATCAGCTGTGTACAGCACTCACCCTCAGACACAGCTGCCTCAGGATACACAACCAGAGGATCTTAAAGGTGTGGCCCAGCTTACAGTTGGCAAAATGATCCTTACACATGATAACTCCTGCTACTGACTGAAGATATAACTTATGCAAATTCAGATATTTTACAGGTCAGTCATAATTTCATCTTGTCTCATTTGATTATGCATTTCCCCTTTACATGAACAGTATAGTTCTTCACACACATTGAAACTCTTGTTTTTGTCAAGAGTACTTTCGCACAGAATGCGAACTACACAGCAAAGAAATGCTGTAATTTTTTTTTTTTTAGAAGGAGGTTGATTTTTAGCATTTAGTCTGCAAATAAAGGCATCAACCAATCACAGATTATCAGAGGTTGCTCTGGGTCAGTCCTCTGCCTAGTTGGTCATCTGCTTCCTCAGATTCCTCAGTGCTAGCATCCCCAGCAGGAACTCAAACTCACCTACCAACATCCTTAAATACGTCCATAACTGGCTGTGGTGGAGCCTCAGCTCCTGTATATTTGCAGGTGAGTATTTAGCATTTTCATGCTGTCTCTTTGTCACAACTCTGTGTGTGTAAAAGGCCTTGAAATTGTATGGGAGCAATTGGGTTCTAAAAATGGACAGTATAGAGCGGTAGAGGCTAGTCACTACAGTTCAATATAGACCAGACACAATACTGAGACTCAAGATAAAACAATCATAATACTGTGAATCAGTATCAGTATTAAATCCATCTATTAATTACTGTGTGCTGCTGTACTGTACATGGTCACTGTTTCAGAGACTTATCCTGCATGTCTCATGAAGACATGACAGCGTTAAACATAGTGTGTATTATAACAATACACCCATTAAATCTGGGTCTAATTACCCTGAATGATGGATTTTAGTTGACATGATACCTGCGGAAAATGGTAGGTTTTTGTGATTTGTTTACACTTTCAAATGATACTGTTGGTGGGTTCACTTGCGGTGGGTAATGTGTGCTGTGCTTAATGTACCTTTGGAGTGCTCCCATACAATAGTCGGTGGTGGATAGCCTTCAGCGGAGCAGTTGAGAGTCACAGTTTTCCCATAGATGCCGTCTTGATCCTCAGGCTGAACCACAAACTGAGGAGGAACTGTGCATGGACACAAACACAGAAACAGAAATAAGCAACAGTTGACAATGATACATGAAACTGTGTTTTTTTTTAATATCAAGATTGATTGTTTGCAGGTTTTCATACTAGTCAAACAACAGACCAGTGGATTTTACCTCCAAGCAAGACAGGAGTGAGGTTAGGTGTTGTAGGGATTGGTTAAAATGAAAATCTGCACACATGCTGCAGATTATTATAGATTACAGTCCACCAGGTGCTGTCAGATTTCCGATCTGTTTCTCCTTGGTTTCTCACCTCTAACAATAAGCTGACTCTGGTGCTCCACGGCAGCAGCCTCATTGCGGGCAATGCAAGTGTAGTTGCCGTTGTGGTCGGGTGTGAGGTTGGAGATCCGGAGCGAGCTGGTGAAGTCGATGTTGTCCACAGTCACACCGAGGCTGGCAGGGATTGGCCGTCCGTCTTTCTGCCACGTGATGTCCAGCGGCCGGTCGCCTGACATGACCACGCAGGGGATGAAGACGCGTTGGCCGATGGTAAAACGCTGGAACTCAAATGGCTGGATGTAGGGAGGGACTGCAGACAGAGGAGGAAAGAAAAAAGAGACATACGGATTAAATGTGATTTCAGCCTTGAGTTTCAAAGACCATCTTAATTCCCCGGATTCCGTGGCAGGTACTGTGTCCTTTTTTTCAGAGTAATCCTACAATCTTCTAACTATCTTGCTTTAAAGAGGTCACTGAAGGAACATAAAAGACCTGAATAGCAAAGCATTCTGCAATAATTCCCCATCATTCTCAGACTGGAACATTTTGTCCTTTCAGAAAAAGAAGCTACAAGCGCGCACAGACACAGAATGAAAAAACATCTTTGAGGTGACTCACTCAAGCTGTTTAGAAAAAGAAATCTAAGTGAACCTGAAGATTTTCTGTCTGTCAATCAATAATAATCTATTAATCTATCAACCTGCATACTTACAGATCTGCCACTCTGGCTCCTGCATCTATCAACGGTTTTATTCAATGATCTAAAACTCTGATTAACAGCAATAGCTTGTACCAAGAAAAAACATGAGCGTTCAAAGTCAATCTGGCTGCATAATATAATCACACCATTCTACATTAAGATGTATTCAAATTGCCTCTGCTCTATTCTCTGGGAAATCTCCAGCCATCACACAAGTCATCTGTGTTTGAGTGTCCAGTGAGTTCAAATAACTGTGAAATAAGCAGCACTTTAGCAGCTTATTTAATTCACAACAAAGTGGAGATAATGGACTCCAGGGATCCCCAAAGACACTTCCGCATTTTAAGCATGAGCAGAGTAAATTAACAAATGCACTCGCTCACTATAGCACCACTGGGAAGTGTTGCTTTATATCATCACTCTCTCTTTTCGTTCTCACTCTCTCTCACCCTCTCTTTTCCCTCGCTCCATGGAAAGTGTAATATAGTGACAACAACCTAGCATACTGTACAGAGGCAGGGAAATGGGGCATAATGGGGAAGCCCTTTTTTTAGTATTACCTATTACAGGTTGTAAGATCTCAGTGGAGATCAGTCACTCAGCTCTTTAATCACTGAGAAGACTTCATAAGCTTCACTGATGCACTGAGGAATATCAGGTAGATTAATTTAGGGATTCTGATGAGTTATTCAGTTATTCATCTATCTAGTGATGGGTCTTTCCAGTGAGGCCATGTTGAGATGCACATGTAGGCAGGGGGCAGACGAAAAGGAGTGTGCTCAGAACCCTGTACAACCACAAATTAGACAACTCAAACATAAAATTATCATTGGTGAGATTTAGATTTGGAATAACTTTGGATAATGGAGCAAGGTCAACTGTTTTCATCCACTTCCAGCCTTACGCTAAGCTACGCTAACAGGCTTGATCACTGTAGCTTCATATTCAGTGGGGAAAAATAAGAGGAATGAAGCTCTCAGCAAAGGAGCAGTAGTTATGCTAAAGAAACAATAGAATTTAAATGAACAATAACTTGGTTGACCAGCTCAACCAACTCACCTCTCACACGAAGATGGACACTCTGAGAGTCCATCTTATTGGGTTGCACCATCACCTTGCAGTTATACTCGCCAGCGTCCACCTGCTGCACGTTGGTCAGCTTCAGTGTGCCGTTGTTCTCGAAGGCTCGCTGGCGGTGGTTGAAGGGGAGCAGGGCAGAGTTTTTGTACCACTTTATGGAGTAGTAAGGGTAGCCAATCACACGGCAGTGAACAAACGCATCCCGTCCTGCAATCGCTGTGATGTTTTTCATTGGACGAATGCTGGCGCGGCCTGAAAGGCGACAGAGAATGAGAAAGGAACCTATATAAAGACATTTCATGGACAGTGGTGTTGACATCAAATCACAAGCATTATTTGTGCAGTGATGTTTGGTACATTTAAGGTTTAAACGAGGTGAGGTCAGCTGCTAGTACAACAGAGAACATTTCTCTCTCCTCATCTTCACATAATGTACCTGCTGCCAAAACACTTAGATGTGCAAGGAAACTGCTGTTTAAAGCTTTTGTTTGTTTGTTTTACCACAAGATCTTCAGCTTAACTCTTAAGTAGAAGGAGGTGAAATGACAAGCAGATTAAAGAGCGCTAACCATCTGAAGGAAAACAGTATGTTTAAATAACACTGTACTACTGATACTTATAACTCGGCTCTTGCTGCTCACCCACATAACAGTAATACATTCTGTGTCTCACAAAATGGAAACAGAGTAATCACTTTAACATCTGATCGTGAAGAGCTGAATTGGCTGCTAGAGTAAATACACACAGAAACAGACACAGAAACAGACACACATGAACACTCACTCACACACACACACACACACACACACACCAGCAAACCACAGATAAATTTATTCATGCAACTAGAAAAGAAATAGATTTTTCTTCTGGCTATTTACAAACCAGCCCATTTTGGAACCCAATATCCAGATACGCTTGTGTGCAGCAAACCAGGATAATTCATTTGGCCTAAAAATACAGGCATGTAGGAGAGGCACAGTAATAATTTGGAAAGAAAAAGACGAAGCTGCAACGTTAAAAGATACACAAGGAGAGCAGAAAAAAAAACAAAAAGAACATAAAAATTGAGGCAAAATCAATCAGTGGAGAAAAACCTGAAAGGAAATGTAAATGTGATTAAAGATTTAATACTAGAGCTAAAAATTACCGAGCAAAGATGGCAGAGAAAAACAAAAGATGAAAAGAAAGTAACAAATTATCATAACAACAGAAGAAACAGAAAAGCAAAAGAAAGTCATGCAACTCTCATTTTTCAGACCCAAACAACAACCAGCGCTTGTGTACTGCAGATGTCAGACAGCCAGCCGGACAGACACACAGAGAGACAGACAGGTATGTGTATTGTTGTTCTTGGAGGAGCTGATTTGACAAGCACCTCTTACGTTTATTCGAGCCTGGTGGTACACGACCCCGGCCGAGTTGCTGCACGTGCACCGGTACACCCCGCCGTCCTGCACCTGGGTGTGCGTCACGTTGAGCTGGCTGACCACGTGGCCCTCGTGGGTCTCGTAGTGGCCCAGGTGGTGGTGGCTGTCTTTGATGACGGGGTCGTCGTCCAGCGACCAGGTGCACCTGGGAGGCGGCGTGCCCTTGACGTTGCAGACCAGGAAGACGGGCTCGTTTGGGTTCACCACCTTCTCGCTGAAGGAGGACAGGATCTTTGGAGTACCATCTGTGGTGGAGGGGGGGGGTAAGGTGGATCATAGTTGGGGACGGGAACATGATGGTGAATAACACAACAGTTAAACTGTGACCATGTTAGTGATAGTCATCAGCCTGAGAACCACTTCAAGTTTACATAACAGGTACAAGACTTTTTGTGATATAACAAGCTTACTTATCTTAATCCAAAGTAAAGAAAACACTATGTGTTTATTCAAGAATTCACCATTTTGTGCCTTTCATTCTGTATGAGGACACTGTGTGCCAGAACCCACTACACATCTGTAGATTTTATTATGAACAGCGATCCACAAGCTTTCCTCCCAGACACAGAGGCCGGTTGGCTTTTGGAAATGTCTGTGTCTGCTGCTGCTGCTCTCTGATAATCTAGGTCTGTTCCACATGATTATAGATTATCAATATCTTCTTTTTACAGCTCCCTGGCCACAGGAGACAGTTGCCTGAGCAACGCTGCCAAGGTAAGCTATTGGATTCAAGAGTGTGTGTGCATGTGTTTTTGTATGTGTTTGTGAAGTCTGGGATGATCATACTAATGGCGGCCTATAGCTGAGAGTCACAGCAGGATGCCATTAACACATAAACCCTGTATTGATCTTCGAGGCCTGAATCTGTCTCTGCTAACTCATTGATTATGCATAAGACAGCCACCACAGTGTGGCTTTTGGTCAGCATTTGTGTGCGTGCTCCACCTTACAAATAACGTGCACACGTTTTACCTTCAAGGATGACTTGCACAAAGTCCTGGGCGGACATCTTGCCCTTCCTGGCAAAGCACTGGTAGGCTCCGCCGTCGCTCTTCGACATTCCCTCCATGATGAGGTTCTCCCGGTTGAGCCCGGTGAAGCGAACGTTGTTGCCAGGGTAGATGATCTCTCCGTTGCGATACCATGACAGCTCGTACTCATCTGAGCCGCTCACGCTACAGGACAGAGACACCTTGCTACCCACGCTGCCTTTCACCTTCCGAGGGCTGACCACTGCCTTCAAGGGCTCTGAGGACACAAAAATAAAGAGAAATATTGTATTTGCAGAGGTGCTCTAATGATTATTCACAGCAAGACTGAGAGAAAGACACAGAGAAGGGAAGATAGACAAGTTCAGGATGGATTGAGCTAGCATGGCTACATAAGATTTCCAAAAATAAATTATAACCAAAATCTACTGATTAGAGCTGAAACAATTAAATAATTCCAATGATGATGGTTCAGTCTTCAGTGATGAACTCCTCTAGCTCCTAAAATGTGAGTATTTGCAGGGTTTGTTTGTCCTCTTTGATAATAACCTTATTATCTTTGGGTTTTAGGACTTGTGATGGAGACTCTTCTCATCCTGATAATATTATAAACCAACTGATCTGCCAAACAATCAAATCAGCCAATGAAATGTTTGTGAAAATGACTGTTAGCTGCAGCCCTGCTCTGGATGTTTTCAGACAGCATTTGACAATCATCTCCAGGTGGCTTTGATTCCCTTCAGTACACTGCAAATTAACTAAAATACGCAAAATATAAATCTTACACTTTTCATTATAAAGTGTGTTATAGATTGTAATGAAATACAGAGCAGGGGACTCCTGCTGTGGAGCTCCTGCTTTGGAGATGATGAAGTGAAACAAGGTACAAAAACAAACAAAACATCAAACAAGGTTCAATAGTTTTGATAAACTCAAAATGTGTATGAATGTGTTTTGTAGCTGTTTGATAAACTTTGGTTGCCTCAAGAGATTTGACATGTCACGTCCAAATGATGCTAGCCACCCACTAGTTATGGACTGGACACTGTGACCATTTTTTATCACCGTGGTTTTTATAGCTACAAATGACCACAGCAGGTTCTTTCCTTTAAATAAAACACTTACGTTTTACATACAGACGCCCCATGACCTCAGCGTTGCCATAACTGTTCCACACTTCACAAACGTACGTCCCAGAGTCACTGGGCTGCGCGCTCTCTATCAGCAACCCTGTGATGGTCTGGCGGAAGCGGCTGTCAGGCTCCAAAGGGCTGTTGTCCTTCAGCCAGCGGTATTTTGGAGTTGGGTAGCCTGACGCCTTACAGGGCAGCTCCACCCGATGATTAATCATCACCTCTCGGTGGTCAAAGCCATCCAAGATGCCTGGCTCAGCATTGGTGGGGTCTGGAAGGAGCAGAGAATTTAGTGTTAATTAGTGGTGAGCGTTTGCCAGGCGCTTGATAGTATAATCCAATATTGATTCTTGGGGTCAGGATTCAGTTCTATATACTGTATATTTTGTTTTGCGAGGGAGAAAGAAACAGACTGTGTGCCTGTGTGCCTTTTTAACTGGAGAAGGTACTACAAACTGGCTCTTGTCTATGCATCAATCTGTCTGTCCATTATATATGACTTTACATTGATTCATCAAGCTACACTACAGCATACAACGTAACAACAATGACATCCAACATCTACAGCCTGCAACAACCTGTAATATAGTGATTGTTTTGTTACTGACTGGCCCAGTATTGTCCCCTCTGTTTCAGAGTAAGTACTCTTTAACTATGGCCAAATTTATATTCTTTGCAATTGCATTGATTCCAGTTTGAATGCATTAACTGACCTGACACAATGAGACGTGCGCTGTTGCTCTGCCGAGTCTCGCCAGTGTAGCGGTGGCGTGTGGTGCAGCGATAGTTATTCAGCCCATCCTCAGGCAGGACGTCCAGAATATACAAGGCTCCCGTGGATGTGATGAGATATCTTTGTCCTGGAGCAGATAAGAAGAGCAAGTGGAAACACATGAAAGGCAGCAGTTGTGTGGTTGTTATGTAGATATCAAAACACTTTTTACAGTATAAAGAATTTATTCACTCCAGCACAACTGAAGGATTTTTTTGTCCATAGGGTGCTGGTAAAGTTCGAGTCTCACAGCACAGAAAACCTTTAGAAGTTATTCTTTATTTCTACATGAGATAACTGAGTTTGCTGGAGTGAAATGAAGAAGAAATCATCCACTTCATGTAAATAAACAATAACTACAAGAGATGCGGAGTTCTACTGCTATAATGTTGTAAATTCCTGAGGTGAAATCTGTATTACCCACACAGTGGAACACAAAATGTATCTGTAAGTCTAAAAAATGCAAATATTGCATTCATAAAATCAGATCTGCACCTCTAACAGCTTCCATTGTCTTGTGTTTGACTCCTGCTGTTGCAGAAACCTCAGTGGCGCCAATGTCTGGCATAGAAAGCCAATCCCTCTTTGCTGTCGCAGCCAGTTCTGTATGTACGGTAATATTATGTTAATTCTGCAGATCAAACCAGGCTGAGTGGGGTTGTCAACATCCATAAGGAATGAAACCTTCCTCTCCGCCATCACATGGATGCCCACAATCCCATGGGAGCAGATTCATGTCAAAACTGATCGAAAAAGCAATTTACAGGAGATTGTCTTCACTGTGCAGTGGTGGGCATGCTAAGACAGAGGCAGCTTAGGAAGCCTTTGAGGAACATCCCTGTAACAGCTACAGGTAATGATGACAGGGGCGAAATAATGTACACCAACATCATGGGGCTAATGAAAATACAATTTACACACATTAGAGTTAGGTATATTTTTCAAAAAGTCTTCATCATCTTAACACTTCTCCCCTCTGATTGTGTCAAGCTCATTGTGTGTAAATTCAAAAATAAAGTGGGAAACATTCAGAGCAAAAACATTTACTTACTTACACATCATCATTTCACACTACAAATATTCTACTGGCTTCAAATTACCTGCTCACTAAGCTATTAAAAGATGTTAAAAACAAGAAGACTTGGATGTGACAGAATGGTCTGTAAGGTGTCGTGTTTCATTAGGGATTATTTCCTGGAAGAGGTTTCTGTTTCTTCTTCTGTGTGTGTGCCTGTGTATGTGTGTCATTTGATTGACGGTAAGCAGAGCGTAACATAATGTGCACATCAATATGAAAACTTGGCACTATGAAACAACGATTAACAGGGAAACTAACATTAAGATAAATTAAGGCTTTTTGCTTATTGTGATAGATTATCAAGCTCAGGCAAGTCATGTCTGCGGAAGATGTTTTTCTTACTGTACAAGACAGAATGGCAGAAAAAGGCTCGTTATGAAGCTGTGACAATTAAACTGTACATCTGACTACCGTGACTCTTTACGGGTGTCTTCATGAAGAAGATTAAAACCTACAGTGGCACTAACACTGATATAGTCCTGCATGACTCTGATTAAAGTTGCATTTTTCACATTATTGTTTGAGAGTTTTTGACTGCTGAGATTAGGAAGAAAAAAAAACTTCTGCATATTTGGTCTTGATTGCAGCCCATGTCTGAAGGCAGTCATATCAGCGATTTATCCAAAAGTAGAACGAACTGGGGCTGTGTGGGAGCTGCTAAAGCAGATTAGCAGTGGGTAATTCATTTAAGTTGAACAAGGGGAGCTGTGGGTTTTTTTCTTGTGATTTTTCTCTAAAACATGCACAGTATAGTGTGGTTTTTTTTTAAAATTTATGATAAAAAAAAAGCAAGTGGTCTATTGAACAAAAGCAAAATAGGTTCTGAAGTAACAAATGCACCTATTTTTGTTTACAGTACATTTGATATGGCCAAATAGTTACTTTAAGATCCCAATGAAAAATGCATGGACAAGCAGGTACAGAGATTTCTCTTTTCTATATGGGTTAACAAATTAGATGCCACCTCCCATAGGTCACGTAACATCATCCCCTACAGAGCAGAGAGAAAACAACTGTGTCTCACTATAATTGTGGTGTTGCATCCACATTTCATGTTCTTGGGCTGCAATGTTGAATACTTACATTTGAATAAGAAGCAATTAGGCGTAAGAATAATAAATAACCTGAATATGATGTTAGATTGTAGACTAATGTAAACATGAAACCACTACAAGTTTTAATATTCCACTTGAGACTAATATCTATGAAAGAAGCAAAGCGTGCTTAATATGCTTACATTTAATATGCATTTTTGGTGTTTATACATGCAAAGGAAAATCAACCTTGTGGGGTTAACCAAATGGGGGGGTAACACAGAGAGACGGAAGAACCAAAAAAAAAAAAATAAATAAATTGCATCAGCTATTGTAAGCATTGACCTAGATAGAACCGACAACAGATTCCACGGATTTGATGTCCTGAAGGGGTTTCACTGGTTTACATACAGGGATGTTAGATGGGCAACCAGCAAGTGGAATCTATAAAGAGAAGGAGGGAGGGAGGGTGTGACTGTGTGCTGTGCATGTGTGCGTGTGTATGGGGACGCCGGCAGCCATGCATGCATGCCAGTATGCGAGACGATTGGTGGGAGGAAATCTTCTCAGAGGTTGAGGAGGCCAGATGCAAAAAAAAAAAAGAAAAAGAAAAAAAAAAACATTACTGTTTTTGATCATCACTTTTGCTTTTTAAATACATTTTCACACAGAAGTTATTTTTTTATTTTCTATGTTTACTGCCTCCTCTATTGTAAATATTTAACTATTTTTTGTTACTGATTGCATGTGGCTGTGGCCATCATCAAGAAAAGCAAGAGAAAGAATGGAGATATGTCACCAATAAATAACACTGTGTGAAAAAGATGAAATCCCTGAAGACTATATATTACCATGCTGCAGCAAAAAACAAAATTCAGACATCTCCTCAGAAGCTGTCCACTCCACACACACACACACTGCCTCTTTCCCTTTTTTCTCTCCTCCCTTCTGGCTTCTCCATTTTGATTCTGTACTGGTCCTCTGAAATCTCACAGTGGAATCCATCTTGAGTGAGACAAAATGGTATTTCACTCCAGCCGCTGTGAGCTGCTGCAATTTTCTCTTCAAGCACCTCTATGCTCCTGCAATGCCTTTTAAGACGTCAGAGCTCAGTTATTGTGTTATGACAGAATGAAGTGCAGGCAGAGGGGACGCTACAGTAGGGAGGGGATTCAAAATCAGAGCTATTGTGTTGGATTGCATTGTATTGTATTTCCTCCTCGCGACCTGCTCCCCTTTAATTCCACTGCTTTGTCTTTAACTCACTCAGTACATCAGCATTTAGGAGTAATTCCTTTTCACAAAACCAGTATGTCAAGTAAGAAATTATGCATAATGTCTTCTTAAACACTTAAATGCGTTCGCAGATGTATTAAAAACCCTCTGGACAGATATTTCTGCTGTTATTGTCAGAAAGTGAAGCCCTCCCTTCCTTCCATTCATTCACAGCCACAGCTACTGTAAAGTGAAAAAGTGCTCCACTTCACCAAACACACTTTATCTAATCATCCCCACTTTGCCAGAGACAGAATCTAATACGAACAGCAGGCTCTCACTCTCAGCAGGCTAAATAAGCCTCGACGTACAGATGAGCTAGTGTCACAGCATCCTCACTGCCAACAGATGCTCTGAAGTCGCTGTGATTTAAATGAGAGCAGAGCTGGTCGCATCTTAGCTGACATTCTGTGACTCTGTAACTAGAATGGATTAGTGATAAACTGCCAATATGCTTGAGGTCAAATAATATCAGCTTCTTTGCATCGAAAGCTGAACCTGAAAAAGAGGGTGTTGTGTGTCACTGATGTTCTGCAGGTTTTTCACCATAATCAGTCTGAAAATGGGTCAGAGCATTGTTCAAAAACTGCAAATTACAGATGTAAAAAAACACATGGCTATAACAACTAGTGGCGTAATTAACCTGTGAAATGGGTTAAGTTTTCTCTGCAAGGAATGGGTGGTGGTGACGATCGTTCACAAAGAGCTTCATTGTGTTTAGAATACAAGATGTTAGAATACGCCCTTCTGCAGGACAGGGTGCTACAGTATGATGCTATCGGAAAGTGACGAGACAGGCTGGCTGGCCCAGGGCTAGCTGGTTAGCATACTAACTTCAGTAGAACAAAAGAAGTGATAGAACCAGAAACAAAATAAGATGTTTCTTTAAGACTGTTAAGTAAACAGCTGTTAATGCTAACACTGGCTATGTAGCAACAACAAAACAACAAACACATTTACAAATAGCTTCTTTAAGATAAGCTAACAAACTAAAATTATGTTTACATTCAACGGTTTCCACCAACATGCGCTAACCTTGAGGTCTTAACATGTTTTTAAATATCTTAAAAATAACTTATATTGTGTGTTCTTTACATCTATATTTGCTTGCTAGAGGTGTTCTTCTTTACTGCCTTTGTTGGTGCATTGCTACATTTGTTAGCATGTTACCACCAAAAACTGCTGATGTGGTGAAGCATAACCGTGCGTCTATGACACAAACACACTCATAAAACACAATCTGTCGACATGATAGTCTCACAAACATATTCTGTCAATAAAGTGTAATTAATCCGAGATAGATACTAATGCACTAACTAGTCCAAAAGAATGTAAAAGGCACATTATCCAATACAAGATAAACTATCTCATATGAATTACATTAATTAACATTATTAGACCAGATTTATGACACCATCGTATATGTGAGTGTACAGTGTGAATGTAATAGGTTAAAAATGTTTAGTACAAAGACTAATCTCTCCTGTAAAGAGTGAGCTGGTGAGTCAGATTGTTTAAAGAGGAAGGTGGGACTGGCTCTCAGTACACTGTGAGTCAGACAGTGAGGAGGGACCCACTTCTAGTCAGGTCAGCAGAGACAGAGCGATGATAAATGGGCTCATGAATGTTCTACGTCTGTGTGGTAACTTCTCTGGCCCACTTCAACTCTCCTGAGTCAGTTCAGAACATTAAATTAAAATTAAAAACAGATAGCTGTCTGTCATGGGCTTACTGTACACTGTATCTGCACAAAATGCACCAGCTATCCAATTATTTTACAGCTCAAATGTTATTTAAAAATGGTACTAGTGTGCCGTTAACCTGGATACGCAGCCTCTCTACAGCTCCATCTCTTTTTCCATTAATTCACCATGTACGGTTTTTACCTTTACACAGATGAAGATACAATCCTATACCACTATAAAAACATTAGAGAGGAAACACTGCATCGACTCCTGTGGTGATAATGTCAGAATGTCAGAGTGAACATTGTGTTCTCAGACTAATTTCTGCTTGGTCAGAGACGGAGGTACGTTGCATCGCAAAACAGGGCGCGGGGGGCCAGACGTCAGATCACAGCTTTAATCTGAGCTGATTGAGGTCAGATTGCAAGACTGAACTCTCCACCGCAGAGCTCCTCAGGGCTGCATGGCTACATGCAGAGAAACTGAAATGAGCACTACGACTATTCTGCAGATCTAACCAAAAAATGACTATTGTTTATCCATCTGACTGTCTGTCCATTGAGGTTACACAATCAGCGCTGATGAAGAAGATACAGTATATTCAACAGTGCTGAGCCCCATGCCTGGTTCCATACTGTAGGTGTCACGTTTTAACCACTAGCCACAGTACGCAGCAGACCACCGGGTGAATGCAGACACTGTGGCTCTCTCCTGGATCCATTTAATTAACATGATGACTCTGAAATCAATAAAAGACATGCTAATGGTCAAACTACTGCAACACCCTTTAAATCACTGGATACAACCTTCTCAGTAATTGAAGAGCAATATGATACAAACATGAAACCTGATGAAGAATTCAGTGTTGATGGTGAAATAGAAATACCTGGGAATGAATGACAACCTTCAGTGTCATTTTGTTGTTACAGCCACATTAAGTTATCAGTGGGTAATTTTGAGCACCAGTAAGGTAGATTACAGAGTATTTCTTGGCTAGCAGTAGTAATTTGCTCTCCTAGTTGTTTGGCAACTTCTAGTCATTGTACAAATTAAACAAATGAGAAATAACATGTTAAACTGTGTTTCCTAGTTGCATCCTTCTGTTTCAAGACTTGATGCTAAGCTAAGTGAACAAGCTGTTGGTGGCATATGAGTCATAATTCCTGGTCAGGGGTAGAAGCACTGGGTAATTTAATGTATAATCTGAGCAGCTACAGTGTAAATTATTGTCTAGCGGTGCACATGCAGGTAATATAGACAAATGTCTTCACAATCACCAGCCTTATTTGTGTGTTGAATTTTTTGCCATGTCTAAAAAATTCATTTCGGAAAACAATGAAAATGGATTTTGCATCAACAGTGTGCAGTGGGTTTGTCCTGTGGCATCATAGAGTATATGAGTTAGCAGTTAAAACATATAATTTATTTTATAGCGCCATCATCTGGCCAATCTGTGTTTTAATTTTCTGTGGACTGACTCCAACATTATTATTTAAAAAATCAGTTTGGGACAGCAAAGAAAAAATAATATTGTGCAGACTATGACTGGACCAAGAGAAAATGCAGATAAGCTTACAAATACTTAAGCTAATACTATTAAAATCAGGACAAATCCACCTCTTTCTCTCAATGCACCTGCTGTGTGAATAGATTTTAGAAATACAAGTAAATGACAGAGCTGCCATTGAAGCGCCAGTGAAGAAGGCATCCTTGGTTCAGTGAAAGTTTTGGCATCAGAGCTGGAATGCTAAGAGACTCTCTGTCTCTTATTCAGCCTCAAAAAACCTCTGTGTTCCTGTTTGGCTCATTCTACTTCCTCTCCTGTGCTTCTTCTCCTCTCTCTCTCTATCTCTCTCTCTACTGCTGCTTGGTCTCTCTCTTTCTCCCCCTCTCTGTCTCTCCCTCTGTGTCCTGAATGCTAAAACAGTGGTTGGCTGTGTCAGAACACTGCAATGAAATCCTGCAGTCTCAGACGCCCACATCGAGTAAACACCTTCCTTTACCTATAGACGTTCACCCCATAGCTATATTTAATTAGTTGCATACTATAAAACACTTTTGATATTTAAATCACTGATAGTCACATAATAGGTTAATTTTACACTAAATTAATCTTACAGCAATAAAAAATATTTACTAAGAAATTATAAATGTACAAAAAGACAAATGAAAGGGAAAGATAAATAAAACAAAAATATAAAATGCTTCATCATATAATGTTAAGTAGTAATAAAGGACTGTATGTAAACATATATAGAGACTAGATTCTGAGGATGTGTGATTGACACCGTTGACGACTGTTTGGATGAAATAGAGAGTTTTCATTGTATCTTTCCTTTAAAACATGAAAATCTACCCATTCAATCACCTAATGTCTCAGAATCAGCAGAGCATCAACAGCAAGCGTGAATTTAAGTATAATGATGTGTATTGTCATTGCCTTGTACCACTCCCTGGTGTTACAGCTACAACAAAACACAATTTAAGGCCATGAACCACTCACTTCGATCTGTTAAAATAACACTCAAATGCCATCCAGTTAGGATTTTTTAAAAATATATATTTCTTTGTTTATTCTTTTCAGAGGTATTTCCAAACAAGAAACAGCTATGAAAAAGGCAGACAGAGTGAAATGCAGTGACTTGTAGTGTTATGCCACCACTGTTTTAAATTAAAAATGGGTTTTCATTCACCATAAATGATTTATGCATTGTAATCCATGCAAAAAATGTCCAACTGCCATGAGATGAACTATTCATATTTAATAAACAACTGAACAAGTGAAAGATGTCATCTTAATAAATCATGGGAACCCCACTATTTCAGAGTATTTGCTCTCTCTGGTCAGATTGCTACACTGTTGTAGATTTAGTGAGCAGTGGACACAGATAAACAAAGATTTACTATAATAAATAATGTGCAAAGATCTTTAAAAATATTAATTTGCTGGTTGGGCTTAAATTTAGTTTTAAGTTATATTTCTATTAGAGGACACTAGAAAATGGCTAGATCTTTATGAAAATTGTTTGACTAAATAAATAGACTGTGAAGTAAAACAAATTGGATATTATTGCCGGAACTGTATCATAATTTGAAACATTTTCTGGAGCATTTTAAATATAGTTTTGTAAATATTGTCGCATATTACTGAAGAGTGAAATTTGTGAAAAGAGTGTAAAATGAGGAATGAATCACAGATGATAGCCCTGCAATGCATGTTGCCAATAACAACACTACACTGAACATGGAGCCCACAGCCACAGGCTACATCAAGGTTTTCTGTTGTTTGAGGGAGATGAAACAAGAGTGATGGAGTTTAAGGAAGAGCAGCACTGCACCTTGTAAAAAGAAGAAAGGTTTTTATGTCACGATGGGAGAGCAACCTCGTACAAGGGCGCATGGAGAGAGGATTAATTTTACATTAATGTATAGTAGCTTGCTGAACTTGGCTGCAGGCACACACTCGTACGCACACGCACGCACACATCACAAAAACTGCTGAAAAGGAGAGTCAGGTCTCCAAGGTTAAAGAGTCTGGGGGTTGTTGATGTCTTTGATGAGGTTAGCAATCCAGTAATCTCTGCTGAAGCCCAGAGCCATTAAACAGCATGTTGCTAAGCAGGTCTGTGCATTAGAGAAAGTCAAGACAGCAGCATCAACAATAACAACAACAATAACAACAACACAAATTTAAGGCGTTTTTTCAGTCAGGCAGCAGGATAGACATGATGTTATCAGAGACAGTAACCAAAGGTCATGTTAAAATAGCCAATACATTTGATCTGCATCCATTAAAAAACATGGTAAGAGTTGAGCAGTCAACACACGCACACGCACACTGACGACAGATGATTTCATTTAATATTATTGACGTTTAAACCTCAGTTATGTAACAGACCACCCAATTACTTTAGTGGGAAAACAAGAGAGAAAGAACATTAGAGACAGACACACTCAGCAGGCACCAAGGTACAACAGCACAAATAACACCACACCAGCTCACACAGCTTCAGACTGTGGTGGATTAACACTACACTAAATGTACACTAAATGACCATACATTAAGCTATTACCCCCTATATTCTCATCTTTCTACTAGCTATACAACATGCCATTTGTAAAATAATACAGGCAAAGCAAACATATAAAAATGTGAGAATTTAACAAACTTTTTTTTTTTTTTTTTTTACAGGCTCTGACCAAAATCTGAGACATCCCAAGCCATGGGACGACCTCCTGTCTCTGTGCTTTGTCCCTTTCATCTAACTATGCAGATATTTCCGCAGCCCAATGGCCAGCAAACTGCTCACTGACTTAGTGTTACTACATTACAGTGTACAGTAATTAAAAAAACAAAAAAAAGCATCTCTCTAACCCACAGCAGGAAAAAAACTGTTGTCAACTGTTGCACCCTGTGCTTGACTCTATGTCTGGAAAATAATACTCACAGATGGATAGTAAAATGAGTAATTAAATCTAGCCTTCTATTTCCACCGTACTGGAGAGAGGATGTTGGCTTTGGGCAGCTCGGTTGCACGTGTGTGTGTGTATGTGCGCGCATGCAACATGTGTAGCAGTCTGCCATCATAACCTAATTATTGCAGCAGCTTAACAACAGCAATTAGCACATTTCCATCAGACGACACTAATTTGTGAATTCCATTCCAGCACCATTCAGGACCAACACACTGAAAAAGAGAGAGAGACTTAATTCACTGTTGAGCTACTGGCAATGCTAAATCCATATCTATAGAGCTGTGAAAATTGCTTATGGTAATTGCAGTTATTGTAAAACTAGGCTGAAGCTTTAATGAAATTTCAAATTTTAATCATTTGTTTTGTGTATAGTCCACATGTACTGACTTCTCCCTCCTGGGGGCCTCATGTTTCCTCATCTGACTTCCCAATAAAACGCCTCACCCCCCGACAGCTCCCTAAGATAGATGAAATTGTTTCATCAAACAATGATTTCCTCTCACTCTGGGAGGGGGAGAGGGAATCCTAGTTTGGCAAAATTCATATCCTTAAGTGTAAAGATTTCTGGTATCTAATATTTGGATTATAGATATGTAAGAAATCTATAATGTCCATGATTATTTATAATCAATTAACAACTAATTTACAAATGTCCAAGTCAGAATGCAAGCAAATACTTACAATGTTGAAAACAAACACACAATACTAACAAATTATCACCTTTTAAGATGGTATGGCAAATGTGTTTGCAAACAGCTGCTTATTTAGTCACATTCTTAATCTATCTGTAGGACAACAAGCACACTATGGGTTTTTAAAGCTTTTTCCCTGAAAACAGCCGCCTGCTGGAGCCGAAGACAACAAACAGTGAGCGTAAACAAAAATAGCAAAGTTGCAGGACAAAGAAAAACAGCAAAACAATAAGCTGAAAGGCGCTAAAATGCTCTGTGGAGCTGAGGGGAACTGCAATCAACTAATTGAAAAAAAAAAACTACTGGTGATAGTTTTGACCGCTTAAAAGATCTTTTCCATTTTGTAGCCTAATTAGTGATCATAATGTCTTGCTGATACATCTCCATTCATCATCTCTACCTACAGTTGTAGTTTTTGGTTTAGAAAGTTTGAATACGTTGTTGTTATTCCTCCATTATCCTGCATCACTGTGGCAGGATTTCTGAACTGGTGCATCAGTCAAAAAACGTTAAAGGTGGACGACTCCAGCAGCCTTTGTGCATACAACTGCCTCAGAATAACATTCTCCCTCCTTCTTTCCTCACCCCCCTCATTTCCCCATCTCCCTGCCTCCCTCCATCCTCCGCCCCCTCCTCCCTTACTTCCTACGCAGAGATGCATGTTGAGTGATAGGCCTGTGGATGAGTCTGGACAGTGCGTCTGAGGCCCTGGTTTTTAATAGGGTTCTGTTCCCAGTAATTATGCTGACACAATTTGATCAGCGCGGGGCTAAGTATCTTCATCTGAGGGAGATCGGGGGGAATTAACGCTGATGTAATAAGTACAATTTGTCACTATTAAGACGGAGGTGTTGACAGGCGCTGGTGTTGTCAGGGCAACTGATGGCGCTCCCTTGCTACAGTATGTATTCTACTGCATCTGGTGAGCAGAGCTGTCAGGCCCCCTCAATAATCGATTCCTCTGGTTGCTCTGCACAGGCAAAAGCACACTATACTATGACAGACTGATGTACACACACAGTATAATAAAGATAGACTGCACCTGGATGTGCTGCAGCATTACACATTGACACGCAAGCATGCACTATAAACACTCATGGCACATACAAAAACACACACAAGCAACAAGCCGTAAGGAAAAATGGGTTTTGTCCAGAAGCTACTGAGCATTAACGTCGTGACTGAGAACTGCTACCAAATGAGATGTGGACTAGTGGACACTCAATCCTTACAGGGACACAACTGAAGCTTTCACCGGCATTACATCAACTCTCCGAGGGTGCGGGGTAACAAGGGTAAAAAAAAACAAAAAATGCACTAATGAGACAAGACTTTAGGCCTCACTCGTTGCTGAGGAGACAACCAGTGCCAAGATCTTGACCCTCTAATCCATCTCACTGAGCATTTTTCTGAAAGAAATCCACATTAGCGATTTATACAAGATGCAGAGTAAGCCACACTGCCTCAGGGAGATCCAAGCTTCTGACCACAATTGCATTTTCTAGTGTGCTAATGTTTGAAATACACTGAACATTTTAAGACTGTATGAAAACCTAAGCTGTGTGCTTCACACCACGGTGATCATATTTCCTCTTAGTTGGATGACAACCATTGTTTCTGTTTCTGTCCTGGTTGATCTGGTGACACCTTTGGTTGCTAGCGATGAGAGTAAGTGTGTTTAATGCTACAGTTCCTGTCTGAAGTGACACAGGTATCAAGCACTGGGGTGACTGATTCACCTGGAGTAATTACTCCGAGCATTAACAACTGTTTACTAACCAAGAGCTTCAGCCATTGTTGCATTTACAAGACAGTACGTTAGAATACAAACTCTGGGCAAAGCAACTTCTTCACCCCATTATTTTGGGCTCAGGAGTCAACATTGGTGTTGCTCTCCACAGTTGGCCAGTAAAGGAATTAAGTTTGATGCTGAACTTGCAACATTTCTTTTAGACTGGTAAATAAACAGCTTTTAATGCTAGCATTGGCAAAACTTACTTCGTTAGCTTAAATAGCTCCTTTAAGCTAACCTCACTAAAATTATGTTTACGTTTAGTAGTTTTCTCTAAGAGGTACTTAGCTTAACGTTTTTAAAATATCTTAAATTGTCCATGTTTGCTTGCTAGAGGTTTTCTTCCTCATTGCCTTTGTCGGTGTTTTGCTATGTTTGTTTGCAGGTTACCACCAAAAACTCTCAATCAGCAGTATAGCATGAAAACAACAATGTGCGTCTGTGATGTGCTGGTAATGCTAATGTTAGCTATGTAGCAATAGCAAAAACTTACATGTAGCATAAATATCTTAACCCAACATTTACAGTATTTTACTCATATTGGATGACTGGTAGATATCCACCATGCTTTCATATCATTAGTATTCCCTCTCCGTAAAGTGTGGAGCCCATTTCTGCTCTAGACTTGACAAAAACATGTCTGTTAAGCCCACCTGTCTGCAAGTGCAAGAGGGATTCAACGTGCAGACATCTTGGTCTTTACAGACACACACACACACACACACACACACACAACGTAATACCCAGCAAGTCTGCCCCAAGCTACAACAACACCACAGTACCATCGATCTGTCCCCTACACTCTGCTCAAGTATCACCAGTATCAAGCTGTGGGTCAATGGCCTGCAATAACAACACAATCTCTGACGCAATCTTCTATTTTCAAATCCATGTCAACAAAGACAGACAATAATCAAAAATAGCTTTGCGTCTTCAGTGAGTACAACATTGTGACAACAGCAACATGAGGGATATAAGTTATGTATCTCAGTCACTGGTCATCACAGGAAAAAGAAACGCAGGTATCAACTAAAAACAGTCCCATTGCAAGTTGTGGTAGGTTTTGCCTTCCTCTACATCTTTGCCAAAGAGCCACACAGTACATTAAAGAACGGGATATAAATCTATCTATTGATTGTTTCACTGAGAAAAGACATGCTACCAAAAGCATTGACAGCATTTGTCATAAATTAAGCAGAGATTGGAAAATATAGTGTTATTGATGGCTGCCCTTTTAAAAGCTTTGGGAAAAGGTCAGCATATATGCAACCCTGTTAAGACTGCAGCAAACCAGCTGCGGTGCAACACAGTGCTAATGTTATTATTATAGCCATACAGATAATAAAATATTTTCTAAAGATTTTCTAAAGAAAATTATATACAATCACCCCCCCCCCCCCCCCCCCCCACATTGTTTTTTTTTTTTTTGTTTTTTTGTTTTTTTAAATTTTAATCATTATCAATGGGTGTGGTAAAAAGATACAAAATGCTACATCATTCATTAGAAATCTTTGCATCAATGCTATTTCCTCTCCTGAGTTTGCTGTGCAATAACAGAGTGGAATAAGATGAACGAGCCTCTTAAGAATCTTGGAAAAATCATGCCCACAGTACATGGAAATTTGAAATAACCCGCATAACTGCATATCACACTTCTGACAGATACAGGCCTCCAGCAAAATTATCATGTCTGCGCTTCAATATTAAGCAACAGGAGCAATGATGAAACCCATTTCACGACGCAGCACTGTTGTTCTTTATGGGAAATGACTCAATGAGGCATGTGAAAGGGTCAGAAAACGCACTCTGGATTACACACTTGCCTCAGGCCCTCATTTACCTGAGAAAGCAGGTCACAGGGATGTTAGGGATGGGGAGACATAGTGGGAGGGAGTATTAGTGTGCTTGTGTTTGTTGTGTTGTATGCAGTGTTTGCAGAGGAAGGGAGACAAGAAGGAAGGAAAGAAAGAGAGAAAGACCAAATCAGAAAATGCGAAGAAAGAAAGACAGGGAATAGAAAACAAGGGCGGAGGTATCAGAGCTCCAAGAAACAGATGACATGCAATGTTCAGGATTTCAATCCAGCAACACAACCTGTAGCCTGAGGCATGTTACTGTACTATGAGCAAGATGCAGTCTCTATATCTTGCACAGATGTACACACAACAGACATGGAAGGTGGAGCTAAGCAGCAGTTTTGTGTCTTAATTCTGACAGCTATTCTCTAGTCTTCTTTATATGGCTCAAAACACTAATATGTTAATAAGCATTTTTTTTTTTTTTTTTGCTTGACGGTTAATGTAAATTTGAAGGTACACAGTACAAAAACTGTAACACTGCAAAACTAAAAACTTGTGCATTATGTTAGATCAAGTCCACATGAAAAAGCAATGTGTAAAGGAAATCGCTGTACTCATAAAATGTTTTATTTCACTGATAGTCAAGCTAAATTTGCTAATTTTGTCAGTTCAGAAATGCAACAATGAAAATTAGCCTTGATACTGAAAGAGTTTTCATTAGTCTAGTCTACTTTTAAGGTTTGAAAAATGTTTCATTATACAAAGGTAAAAGTGTCTTGGTTAGCTTTGTTATTCAACTCTTATAATAACATAAAGTAATTGCTAAGCGAGGTTCAGTTTTAATATCATATCAGCCTTTTTCACTCTCCCTCCTGTCACATCTCCTCCTCCTCCTGCTGCCCTCTGCCTCTTCTCCCAAAGTTTTCAGGTTTGAAATATTGATGCATTTTTTTTGTGAACTTCAGTAGACTTCTCAGTGTCCATTTTGTTCACCAAACACACTCAAAGGCTCTGCTACTGCAGTAGCTGCAGTTTCTTTCTGCTATCAGGTAAACTCAGGTTTCTGTAAAAGAAGAAAAACAGAAACCTCAGAGATGCTGAAATTTCAAACCGTTGTGTAGATGCAGTCACTCCCCCCCCCACCGTCCTCTGTTTGTGCTCTCTAGGTTTGACCTCAGGGTCTCACACACATATACATTCACATATGAACACTGACAACCACCGCTGCTTGTGTATGACTGCCCTTTTTCCCATCAAGACCTCTCACAAGGATAATTAATGTTGTCTCGCTGCTGTGAAATATCCTTGATGAGGCCCTGCATTCCTCTGTGAAGGAGAAAAAAAAAAGTCACTAAAGATTCCTGTCATGTCACGTTGTCATCCCGGGGTGACATAAAAGCCTGTGACGTCTGACATTAACCAAAGGTCGCATGTAGACTCCTTCCACAGCCGCCATGACTCTGAGCCTCAAAGGGATACGCACCATCATCCAATAACACGGGCGTACAGGGTAAGGAGGGGGGGCCCAAAACAGGAAGTGATACACTCTGAGCAGTGTGTATCTGTTTCTTGATTGGACAGTGCTGTGACATAATCGCCTCTGGCGGCTCAAATCTGGATCTGGATGCTAAGGGCTCGTGATGATGAAAAATGTTAGGTTGTTTTATTTGACAAGGAGCTTGTTAGCAGTCAGAAACATGCGCTCATCTGGGAACGTGACGAGGGAACGATGTTGTAAACCGCTGAAGATAGAGAGTGACGGCATGGACAGGAATTGTGCTATCTGGGTATGAGATCTGATAGGGCATCTGTTATTTTGGAGCGCCTCGTCTGTGACACACACACACACACACACATACACATGCACGCACACATTTGCCTGATATGCTGTGATGTACAATTTTCGGGCATCGTCTTGGCAGGCATTTTCTGTGTGTGTGTGTGTGTGTGTGTGTGTGTGTGTGCTTAGGGCTCAGTCAGCACTTCCACAGTGTGCTGTCCAGCTGACGTCAGGAGGGCAAGAGCTACTGTACCAGTCAGCCAGGCAACCCCCATCCATGATGCAGCCCTGTGAAAGCTCTGGATCTATGCATCCATATGGCTCTTTCTGTCTCCTTCTCTTTTGATATCAGTGCATGTTGTTTTCTTCTGTCTCTTTCTCTGATGTCTTATATTCCCTCCTCTTTCATCATCTATACCTCCCTCTATTTCTCTCTTATTTTCCTATATACTTGTCATTCTTTCTGTGCCTTCCTCTCGGGCCTCTTGTCATTCTCTCCCTACTTCTTCCTCCTTCCCTCTGTCTCTCTGCATCTGTCTCCATCCCTCGCTCCTGTCTCTGTGCGTGCATCCCTTCCTCCCTCCTTCCTCTCCTTCTCAAAGCGAACACTGCCTCCCCTTGTCCACAGTCAAAGACTCTCCTCTGTCCTCTATCCACCGTTTTGGAGAGTCACTGCAGGCCTGCCACTCAGTATGCACAGTGGCCACGTGGCCCGACAATGGCTCATTTCAACCTCAATTTCCCCCGAAATGAATGGGAGCCCACCCCGGTGCACGCGGCATGCCTTTTAATTGGCCCAAGTTAGATTCAAACCATTAAACCACTGATGTCGACACATCTCCGCCGCGCCCATTGGCCTCTCCCCCACCGCCCCCACCCCCATTCACACACACACACACACACACACATACACACAAACACACACACACACTTTCCCTCTCCGGCTGCCAGAACATAAACGTCTTATCTCTCGGCCCCAACCGAGCACAGACGCCATGAATATTCAGCAGCTTCCATCTCCGTTTCGGCAGACAACAGTAGGCGCGTGCACGCAATTGCTTGCACACGCACACGGACACACAAACATACATGCAGAGGAAAACACACAAATACATAAATGCACACATACATACACACAGACGGGGGCCTTTCTCCTGCACCCACTGTTTCAAAACGGGCATTGTTTACGCTTTGCTGAGTTTAGCTCGTTTGTCTCTTTCCCCTCATTTGCTACAGTATGAGCAGAGTATATCTGAGAGATATTGATTAAAAGCCAAGGCAACCACCAGTGCAGTTCTCACAAGGTGCAGATATTGGTCCATTCTGCACCAAATTAACATTTTTCACGTAATAATATCGATAAGACTTACCTGTATCCAGGGGAGGAAAGCATGAAACAAAAAGAGAGGGAGAAAGGTTTAGATTTGTGCTCTGCAGTTTCAGAATACATGACCATGTATAGCGTGCGTTCATGTGTATCTATACCTGCTATTGATCAAGTAATTTTCTGCTGAAAAACCTCATTATGTTGTGCTCAACACCTGTCAACCCTAATTAAGCTAAATCCAAAGGATGCAACCTTTTGCCACAGAGATCAACTGATCAAAAATCAGATTAACACAAATTGTTCTTGCATCTGATAACAAATCATATGAATGAATATTAAAGGCTTAACCACAAAAAAGGTTAACAAAGACAAGTTCATTTAAAAACAAAAGAATGGCTACAGATGTGCTTGAGGAATATTATCTGCTACTATCAGTCAGTCATTAAATAAAGACCAGATTAATCAGTGAGTGCCTGTGGCATCAGCTACAAAACCTCTAATCAGAGGCAAGGCTGGAAACCAGGTGTGTTTCATCTCTCTGAAACAGCCTGAACCCGGCCAAGAAGCCCAGCCCCAGCTCTACCCCCAACACCCCCCTTTGAAATATTTCACTCCAAATTCACAATAGCCCAATCCCCCTGTGGATGTTGTCAAAGATGAAAGAGGTAGCGTGCACTGTTGCTCTGTCCGCACTGCTCTCTCTCTCTCTCTCTCTCTCTCTCTCTCTCTCTCTCTGCTTGTTCTCTCTGGAATAGAGAGAAAAAAGAAAGTGAATACTCAAGCAGCTCCTGCACTCTTCAACCATTTTACACTACCTGCTTTGATCTCCTTACAGCATGCCGCCGTCATAGTAACGGATCAAAATCTCAGTGTCTTTGTATTAGAAGCTCTTCTCCCTCTTTTACCTTAGTTTGACTCACATGCATTTATTTGCTTGTCTAAAGCATCTCTCTCCTCTCTCCATCTCCCTCTGTGTCTCTCTGCTTCTCTCACCCTCCAGTTGCCAGGAGGGTTTTCCTCCTCGTTTAGCTCGTTAGTGTGTGGCGGTAGCCAGCAGGATCAATTACGGGGGAATGTGAGCTTGCGTCTCGGTATCATTACCCAGCAAAAACTATATTAGTTCAGTCTGAGGGGAACACATGGGCAGAAGACAGTCTGATTATTATACCAGCCTGCCAGCCAGCCAGCCAGCTACTGTTCCTGTTCTCTGCCAGCATCTGCTACTGATCTCCAGCCGGTACTGGTCCTTGCACACTCCTCTATTATGTTCTGAGCTAGAGAGGATATCATGTTCACTTTGATCAGAATCAAAATCATTTTAACTGACAACCAAAGCACAGGAAATTTTCCTGGTGACACGGTGCAGTGTAATATTCAGAATAAGACTTCATGTAGACTGGTGTTTCAGTTGGAGTTATTAGTGTCAAGGTTTCAAAGAAAACACAACCTTGCACACAGAGCAGAAGCTGAAACACTGAGGACCATACACATATTCATACTTGGCATTTAGTAGCCTATATGCAGTAGCTCTGTAAGCCTGGAGACCTGATGTAAATCCAACATAATGCCTTGACCTTTGGTGTACAAAGTGGATGAATGGCTACTGAATGGGAACGTACAATTACAACTTTAGCGCCAACACAGGAAAATAGGCCTTTGGAAAAAAACGGAAATTTGAAAATGTCCATTTCCATGAAAACTAAGCAACTTTGTCCGCTCAGGAACAGCTACTGAGTGAACCCTGTGGTGAGACTGTGTTTTATCCACTGCTGTCTCCATGGTCAAGAATTAATTTTCAGTCTGAAATATACACATGTATCATACTGTAATGATTGGTTTGTCCCAGAGCAACGAGCAACAGTGTGTCAGTGTTTTATATTCTATAACAGTAATTTTGTCTAATCCTGTAATATCTCAGTTAAAACAATATGAGCACTGATATAACTGATTATAAATTTCCTGTAACAAAAAATGATAAACAAATGAAGAAGGTTGAAAGTACTCATTAGATTATCATCTGCAGGGTTGATTAGATGAATTTCGATCTCTCCTCTGTCTGCTGTTTATCTCTGATGATCATTCCCATCATCCTCCCTCTCCCATGTCCCTCTCACTCTCTCCCTCCATCCCGATACCTTACATCTGTTTCTCTTTTGTTCTGTGCTGCTTTCCTCGTCTTCGCCTGCCCAAATCCCTTTTGTTTCACAGTCTTCATCCCTCTTCTTCTCTGTCCCCATTTCAATCTCCATTTCTATTTATTCCTCTTTCTCTCTCTTACTCTTTTCTTCTCCCTCTCGCCTCTCCCTCAGAGGGCAGACTTTAGGGAATAATCCAGCCTCCTAGACAGCTGCACATCACCAGCTGTCTGCGAAAGCTGCATACTCTCTCTCTCCCTCTCTCCTCTTCCTCAGTCTGCCTCCCTTCCTCCTTCCTTGTCTACCCTCCCTCTGCCTTTCCTGGCTCATCTGAATACACAGAGTGGGCGCAGCCAGATGCAGCCCGTCACCGATGTCAGATTGTGACACAAATTACCTCTATTTGATCGGTAATGGAAGCCATTTAGTGTCAACCAACACTACACTACTACACAAGGAGAGAAGGATTTCACTTCAGTCTGAACTGTAATCCCGTAAAAAAACCAAATAAGATTTAATATACAGGCTTGTAGTGATCACAGTGTTCCTTAATGCACTGATGATATTAATTAGAAAGTAAACAGCTAGATATGATACTGTTTTTTATATAATCTGTCTGGACTATTGATCACCATCATGTTAACTAGTAACATGGGAAAACAAATCATTGTTTTTTTTAAATCTCAAAGTGGCTACTTTCTTTGCTTTCATGCACACATTTTTTGGTAACTTTTACATAAAAAACTAACTTTCGAAGACACTTGTGTGGAAACGATCAAATACTATAAGGCTAATGGTTAATTATTTGTCTCATCGAACCAGGGAATAAATCAAACTTATCCATTAAAACAATGAAAAACAACACAGAGGACTCATTCTCTCAGTGTTGTTGTTTCAACTACACATTCATTTTTGTGTTAGTCTATACAGAAAAATTTGTGTTTTCTTTCCCTAATATGCATTAATATGGGAACAAACTATTGAAGATACTGCAGCACCACTGAAATAAATTATACTGTCTACACACATTTATATTTTTATGGTCACTGAGAGAATCATTTCTTTTTTTTATCTTAATATTTGCATCTTATTTAGTCAAAATGTGTATTTCTTGTACTTAATTCATCCCTGTATTCTGTAATGCACTTTGTAAAAACTGTAAGAAAGGTAAATGTTGACTATGATAATGAGGATTTTGATTGTTACTCTTTGATTATTATTATGTCCTCCACTGCTTTTAAGATTGCTGTTTTTGTTACTGTCAGTTACAACATAAAAGGATGGGTGAACTGATAATGGTGAATCAGTTTTAAGCTCCACTACATCTCTGGTTGCTATGTGTGGTACAAAGAAATACTGCTGACCCCCCCGAGGTGCTTTGTACAGCTGGCCTCATAATGCATTATTTAATGTTTGGGGATAATCCAGGTTACCAGTGAACAATGGCCAGTTGTTTCATGGGATGAGATTACAGAGGGCCACATGCCCACCCAAACACAAAACAACTGCCTCTACAAATGAATAAGGAATGAATAAAAATGAATGTTACTGCAAAGCATGTATAGCAGATTAAGGCCCAATATATGATGTGTAAATTTACAAATCCTTTACATGACATACTTTAGTTGCATGTAATCAAGGTAAATTAAATGTAATCCAGGATATTTACTGCACAGAGGCTACCTCTGTGCTTCCTGATTTGGATTTGTTTAAAATTCTTTATGTTTGAGGTCTTACTTGTATATGTTACAATTTTCTTTATGAAGCAACCTAAGAAGTTAAATCCTAACATCAAATGTGTGCAGGTGAGATAAGTCGCGGGGGATTATGTGAAATGTCATCAGTAAGAGTTCAATAAATATTTAGTCAAACGGAAAACAAATATGAGAAAATTAGAGATGTTATTATTGGAAATATCATCCTCAGATGAAACATTTTAAGATGCAGCACAGCAAAACATGGATGATGGCTCATAGCAACTGCCCTTCCCAAATTCACTTTTATCCTCTCATAACTGTCAGCCAATACTGTGTGTGCTCTCTGCCTGTATCACATGGTTTATGCATTTCTCATGTGTGTGGAGAGAAGACAGAAGAATGGGATGAGGAGGAAGAGAGAGAGAGGGAGCGAGGGAGAGGAAGGGCAGGGGCATCATGAGGGAGAAAGAAGACCCTGGCTGGAATTTTAATGACAGAGTGGATGGGACTGGTGAGATAAATCCACACGCCACAAGGTCACAGTTTTCATTCGCCAAGGCATATTAATTAAATGCTGCTTTCTGGGATGGTGTACACGAGGCAAAGGTCACGTTACGCTGGTTTGTTCCTGCCACAATTTCACACACAGGGGTGAAAAGCGGTGTGGCAGATTCAGGACATTGTTTAAGTTTTAGTGCCATCAGGAAAACTAGTTAAAAGGCCACTTCCGGTATATCAGGTTCTATGGGACATTGGGTTTTTATTCATACTGACCATTCAGCCTCTTGTCTGAGCGGGACACAAAAACCTTCAATTATAATTAACAATAATTAATCATAGATAATAATTAGGTTTTTTCAGCTCTAAGAAGCTTTTTTACATTTTTCAACTTATTGTTTTGGTTCATTCCTAACGCTTTGATAAACCCCACTGCACATTAACTACCCGACCAGCACCAAAAGAAAAGACAGCGAAAGTTAATAATTACCCAGTGAATACAGTGGAGCATTTAGCAGCTAAAGAGCCACATATTTCCCTCAGGAATAAAAGGAGAGTGAATATCTGACTTACAATCACTATGCAGTCAAAAATATGACTCCTAATCAATGATAATGTTGCTCTGTGTCTGGGTTGTGTAAATAAGAAGCTGCTCACCACAACAACTTGGTGCAGTGTGACAACACACTGATGAGTCACTACATTGCTTGGTCCGCAACAATGTTTAGGTGGGTGGTACATGTCAAGGAACATCCAGATGAATGAAGGGCTCAAGGTTTCCCAGCAGAACATTGTATTGTGAAGAGAAGATCAATGTCATTCACTTCACCTGTCAGTGGTTTTAATACTGTGGCTCATCAGTGTGTGCGTCAGTTGTGAGTCCAGCTTCTTGTGCTTTATCCCCAAATCCAGACCAACTCATATTTAGGTACAAAAATGTGTACGCTTCTTTTACAGTCGACATGAAAGTAGGTTGACTATCATTATACTGTGCTGCACATGTCAGCGATGCATCAAGTTGATGAAGGTGATTATCAGTATACAGGTTAAGTGTCAACACAGGATTATCCAAATGAAGGGCAACTGCAGTCTCTGCCCCACAAACGTAAGATGATTCATTCTTAGATCGTCCCTCTCTCTCTCTCTGTCTCTCACACACACACACACACACACAGAGTGGAGATTAGTCACTTCTCACTGGGAAGTTAAACAGACAGTCAACCACTTAACCAGCCTAATAGGGGTGATTTCCAGTGTAAGATTTCATTTAGCAACTGATGACAAGCCTCACGTGACTCCTCCCAACAGAAATAAGGGAGATAGAGACATTGTTGCCACAGAGACCAGCAACGAGACACTCCAGGATTTGCATAGGGCTTAATTTGATCTACTTGAGATTGCAACTTCCTTCCACTTGATGTAATTAAACCGAGAGATGTGACTAATTAAGTTGACGGTGAGAAACGAGAGCATGGCAAAGGCAGCGGATGAAACGGCAGACACAGATGATGGTAAATATTGACAAGAGAAGTTGATTGGGAGCGAACAGTATCACGGGGTGAGGACTGTGAGGGCTGGGAGCGATGTCAGGGTATTCATCATTCATCACGCAGATGATGCGAATGTGTGTGCTGTGTTGTATGTGTGCTGTCTGGGTTTGTGTACTTCAGCGTGCCTGTGCAAATTACTCTGTTGCTGGGGAGGTGGAGAGACAAATGATTTAAACTCAGACAAACAGAGCCATGTGTCTGAACATGAGACTGTAAGATAAAGTAGTGTAGGTGAATTATAAGTACCATGTGTGGACTGACATCATTACTACATTTCCCAAGCTTCAAGCTACACTGTATTCTGCTCCACCACAGAGGTATGGTTAGCAGAAAGTTATGATACAACCATTAATAACACTGATACACTAGTCACGTGAATAAGCTGTGTTACATTAGCCTATTGTCCAGTTAGCAACCAAACTAAGTGATATAACCAACAGCTACCGAGCCAGCTAGATGGGGGAGCTATTATGACGTTATTACGTGACGTCAGAATAATCACAAAAAAGTAGTTCCTGATTGGAAAAACTCACCTGAATTCAGAACAAGAACTCAGAAAGTCTGTGTAAATTTTGGTATGTGACGTTCCGTGTTGTTGACGCCATGTACGCAGAAACATGGCAGCATGCTAACATTTAATTTGTAATATGGTATTATGTTGTAACCGTTAGTTGCTGTCCACATAATTTATTAGCACTACCCCAATTACAAGTCAGGTAGAGCAATATTTTAGCATCAAAAAGCTGTCAACAACTGCTAGGAGCAATAAAATATGACACACCTTTGTGGTATCCGTGTTGTTTCCACATTCCAACTTAAAAGCATATGAGAACACAGAAGCCTGAGTCACTTGAATGCAACATGACTAACACCAGCATGTTTCAGGTGGGGAAACCTGTTAACAGTTAGCTCTCCAACTGCAGTGGTTCATCTAATAACCTTATGAGTACTCACTATGTCACCAAGCTCGCAGCACTGCCTGCATACCAGGCCTTTAGAAAGACAAAGTGAGTGAATTAAAAGCACTTCTTGACAAAGGCAGCACAAGTGAGCAAAAAAGGAACTAACCTCAAGCCTCTTAAAGGTACAGGTGCACACCTGTCCTGAGAAGAGGTCTAATCATGTAATACCAGTGAAAACACCTGTGGGCGTGGGCCATGTGTCTGCGGGGCCTTTAAATGCTACTGAAGCCCCAAACATTGTGCCGGTTAAATATCAGACCATCTGACTGATTGAGGAACTCTGTTAATGACTGTCCCAGTGAGATGCTAGCTAATGACACAAACAATTAGTGCTCAACGTAAATGACTGAACCTGGGCTAATTGCCAGTAACAACCAATAAAACACCAATAAAAATGCACAGGTAATGCCAAGTTAACCCTCACGTGAAAACAAGCTCACACATCTAAATAACAAGACTATGTGTAGACATAGTGTATGTATCCTTACACGCCTTATATTTGTTCCCTGAAGAACCTCTTACCTGTTGCACACACTCAATCCAAGAGCCCTGCCTATTAACATTTGGCAGATGTGTTTTCCCAGATGAAATTCTCAGGTCTGAACCACTAAAGGTCTCCTGAAATGTTGAGGTGTATAATTGCCAATCTGTGTCGAGCCCAGGGGCCTCGTTCACTTCGTTTAGGCCTTTTATGGTGCCGCAGCAGACGGAGGGACTTTAAAAGTACATAAAGGAACAGATGTTAACATCTTACTGCTGATCTGCTCTGCCTTGTTCTCTCCCTCTCTCTCTTTATATTTGTGCTGTATCTGTGTTTGTTTATCAGCCTTGATGTGAGGCTGGGATCACGGTCATATTACCATAATATTAAAAGTCAGTTTTATTTTAATTCTGCTCCCATTAACTGAATGCACATTTTCAGTCTTATGACATACACGTACATTAGATATAATCACTGAATGTGATTTATTGGGTTTAAATGGAGCCACTCAGCAAAGCAGAACAGGCAGCACCCGCGCACACTTTTACCTTTAATTGAATTTTAATCTGTGTTTGCGGTCACAAATCATGCAGTGCAGGGTAATTATCTATTAACGATAATGTTATTGGATTTATATGGAAATGCCCAGGCAGCAAACTGAACTTGTGGTGATGGTCATGAGCACACAGTGTAATCAGCGGATGTGGCTGGCAGGGCAGCGGCTTTTGTTTCTAGAAGGATCCTGGCCAGTCGACAGAGAGGGTTTCTTGTGTGCAAAGAGCAGATACAAGAAAATGGCAATTCTGCCTCCGTGCTGCCTATATTCCCTGTGATATATCTCTGCTTTTCTCTGTCTGCATCTCTCTTCCACCCCCTTGCTACTCTCTCTCTCTGTCCTCCAGTGGTCTCATTAGGGCGGGACTGTGAAGGGAAGGTGAGATGGTTACTGTGACAACAGCAGAGAATGACGGGCACAATGGCAGAGAGCAGTATGTGTGTGTGTGTGTGTGTGTGTGTTAGTGTCTGTACGTGTGAGCAGATGTGTATGTGTGTGATTACAAAAAGCTATTCCACAGTAGTCATTATCATATGTGTACTGTACAGTGTATGTCCCTGAAGGTTGCTATTTTATGCAGCTTTTCAATGCACTATAAAGTCTTGGAAGTCGGCTGCTGCTCAGTAGTGAATCTCACTTTTTTTGCCTGAGAAAAAAAATACACTGAAGCAGTTAAGATGATGTTTGCAGAAGAAAAGAGAAGAGACCAAAAATGTAAAGATACAGCAGGACAGAACAGAACAGAGTGGTGCAGTGTGGAGAACCACAGCAAAACAAGAAGATACAAGACAACAAAACATCATTGCATAATTGAGTAGGCCATCCATTAAAGTCCTTATCTATTTCATGGGAATTAGGCACATGGAATCTGCTCACTGCTCCACAGTGCCAGGAAATGATGGGCAGCACTGAGGGGCAGAGCTAAGATTAGACCAGAGTGATTGACAGGTTGATAGAGCCAACTGGAAGCCTGCCATTCCTCCCTTAAGATAGTCTCCTTACAGTAATGAAGCAGAGTGAGCCAGCTCTACATGAGGGCATAAGCAGCCAAGGAGATAATGAGGAAGTTGAGGACATTCTGTGCAATCCTTCCTCTGTCTGTCTGACTCGCTCTCTGTCCTCCGCCTCTTGCTTAGGGATTGGCATAAAGAAGAGGAGATGTCATTGTGGCCTCGAGACTGTGACAACGACCTCTGACCTCGACTGAGTCGCTTCACTTGTGAAAACACGTACAGACAAACCAAAAAACCAAAGGAAAAGGGCCCACGCCATCTTTAGAGGCCCCAGCGAGGAGGCGAAGAGACGGAGCAAACAGCGCTGTGGGGAGTCTGCAGTGTGGATGCTGCCTCCTGTGGTGCGGGTGACCTTTCCAGCGCCACGTAGCTCTGCAAGACTCTGATAAGACCAGCTGGGAGGTGACAAAATGCCCTTGTGGTGGACACAATACACTGGGGTAAAACACACACAGGGGCAACCAGCTGGCCTAGAAATATAGCTTGACTGAGGTCACTGGTTCAATTTCCGTTTCCGACGGCAGGGTGTATTCCAGGTCAGACATGGCAGCTGGACAGTAGCTGTAGTGAGCTCCAACACACAGCTGATGACCTTATATTATAGGTTTCCCAAGGAGTGTGCACTGATCAATCATCAATGTTATATTTGTGTTTTTTTAAAAAGTTTTAAGTATGAGCACAGTACAGTAAGTCCAGATACATGCATACTGAACTCAGCAGTAAAAAAGAAATTATGTTACTGAAAGGACAGAACTTAAAAAAAAAAAAAAAAAAATCTAAATTAATGCATGAGAAATGAGAATCTGGATGTGATAAGATGGCCCCAGGGGACAGCCAAAAAGCATTTGGAGGACTTTGCTAAAAAATGTCCTTTTCAACATTAATTAGCTTCAGAGAATTCAACAAGAGTCACAGAGTGAGAGGAGGAATGTGGAAAATGAAAGATAAAAGGAAAAGATGAGAAGGCTGGTGTGCCTGCATTAAATGGAGCAGAATATGTAAAAGCACAGCTTGTGTGACACACTGACATGCTACACTTCCTTTTAAGCTCTGCTGTTCTGGTTCAGATACCTCCTGTGAACCCACCTGCACCTGCAAATATGTAGCATATACACATACAGTATGTGCACAGTGTAACACACACACACACAGGAGCAGTGACCCTGTCTTTGGGCTATCTAAGGCACAGAGGTGGTAACAGGACGAGACTGAATGAATGTGTTTTGGCCACATACGCTGACAGGCCCACCAACACTAACAGAGCTGGGCCCAGTCCAAATGACCAAACATTAACACACACACATACACACAAACACACACAAAAACACACACTTACACACAAACATGCCCAAATTGAAGCAGTAGTAATCTGATTATGTAGCAGCTGTCACAGACGGCCTTCATTGCCGTGGTTTATGAGTCACTACACACACACACACACAAACACCACACAGGGTTACATTCACACACAAATACACTTACACAAGCATATGTCCAAACACAAACTGTACACACACTTATTACATATTCTCATATACAAATACAACGTTCCCTCCATCAACTTATATACAACTGTTCTGCATTAGTGAAATAAAGGTGATGCTGCCAGGATTAAGAATAATCAACATCACAAACAACCATATTGAACACACTGTGACCATAAATGATGCAACTGCCTGTATTTTTTGCACTGTATATGCTGCCTGTAGTGATTCTACTATCATTTTCGAGCTGTATCAAATCTTTCACTTCCTATTTAGATATAGTGTGGGTACTTGTTGTCATTGTTGTTATCATCAGTACACTATAGTTTGTATGGACCTCAGGAAGAGCAGTTGCCTTTGGTAGCAGCTAATCGGGTTCCAAATAAATAAACAAAAAACAGAGGACACTGGCAAATGTAAATAGTAACATTTTTCTTTTCCTGCCATCTCCACTTGTAACATCTACAGCATAACAATGTGTGGCTACAGCACCTAAAACTAATGGGTTAAAGTGAGAATAAAATTATAGTCATAAGGAGAGAGATAATAATAATGAATATAATAATAAAATATTAGGAATAGCTTTTCTTTGTGTTAGGTATTGGTCTGACCTAATGAATCGCTTATTAATTTCACCTATGACGTCCAATTCAGTTGTGAAGGACGGATATAGTTAAAGGAGAGAAGAGGCCAAGAAAAAACATTCGAAGCCTGGATGCAAGTGAGAAATTGAATGTGCAAATCAGGCAGCAGCTCAATATCAGCAACTTGTTCTGAATCCTTTCTACACTGATTGCACATTATAGACAAATGCAACAAGATAGATAGAACTTAGTCAATAAGGATGAAACAGACTGGATGGTTGGTTTCTTCCATTTGGATAAACACGCACACACAAACACACACACCAGTCTATTTCTTCCCAGGCTTTTTTTTTCATATCTCATCATTTCTTCCAATTTCTTTCCATATCAACGCTAATGGGAAAAAATGGAAATGTGCCTGTCAGTCAGACAGACACTGTGCTGATATCAGGAGCGAGGGGTTCCCTCTCCGTGGTGATGAAAACGCATCCGGTGACAGATGAGTCAGGGCGACCCGTCAGTTGGTCAGTCTGTGGACAGCAAGTCAATCAGTCAGTCATCACAGAGTCAGGAATTTAGTGGGTCAGTCAGTTAATTAGTGAGTCAGTGAGCCGGCCATGTGGCTTTGTTAGTTAGTAAGCCGGTCAGCCAGCCAGTTGGTAAGTCTCCACTTAAGTCAGTCATTTCGATGGCCAGCCAGACAGTCAATCAGAGTCAATATGTTAATCAGTGACTGCTGTCAGCCAGCCAGTCAGCGCGATAATGATGAACCACCAGTTCATGAAGGATAATGGCAGTCAGGTCTCATGCAGCCAGATGTTTCGGTATAGCTTGTTTTAGCATGTGACAATGTGAAAATATTCAACCCCGCTGAAACAGCCAACTGATAATAAAGCTGGAAAGGCTGGTGATACTGGTTAAATAATCCACTGTTTCACCTGTGCAACACAAAGGTTTAACAGTGAAAGGATGGAGAGGTGGGGTGGGGGTTGACCCTCCATTAACACCAGAGATAAAAGTCACCATTTCCCTGGAAAACACCTGCTAGCCAGACTAACAGATCAAGAATTAGCAAGCAGCTGGAAACTGTTTGCTCTTGTCTAGTGTGAGTGTTTCCCGTTGGGGGGTGGTGGGGTGAGGGTAGAACAGACTGCATAATGCTGAGAAAGAGAACAAGAGAGAGAGAGAGAGAGAAGAGAGGCAATGTGAGGCCTCTCTGATCACATCCATGCTGCACATCAAATATCAGAGGCAGAAAACGTTCACTTTCATCATCTGAGAGTCGTTTGCTGAGGGGAATTGCACTTTGTCGTTGTCTTTGACTGCGACAGGAAAATTGTGTCTGTAGTGTGTGTGTGTGTGTGTGTGTGTCTGGATATGGGTGTGCATGTGTGCGGAGCGTGTATTTAAAACAACACAGGGGGTGGTCGCACTTACAAACAGAATAGCATATGGTGCCTTGCTTTTTGGCAATCACGAGTGACAAGTGAGCGGGGGAATCAACAGTGAATGCAGGGTGTGTTGAGGGGTTGGGGGTAGCAATGGGAGGGCTTTGCTTAACGATCTCATCTGTGTGTGTGTGTGTGTGTGTGTGTGTTTGAGTGTGTGTGCGTTCATGTCTGTTTCCGCCTCTAGGCAATACAGTTCTGCTTTATGTAGATGAATGTGGAACAGGTCTCGCCGTTTAGCAGAGTTATATAAATACATTATAACAATACTGAGCAGGAGCTGAGCACAGAGCAGCTCCGAACGCAATGTCAACAGTTGCCTCAGGGCACGTTTTTCTTCCTTACTGCATTCAGATCGCACGATGAAAATGTTTCACACAGTCCCACCACCCCTCACCGCCTCCACCTTCCACTGCCACCCTAACACACAAACACCCTCCTCCCTACAGTGCTAATTACAAGCCCCATGAGGCAGCAGGATGAGGCCCTTGGAGAAATGTCCAATTTGCTGGCTGGTGTCTTCTGGGTTAGGTAATGGTTGACTAGACGAGAGCAGAGCAGACTTAACGAGCACCTTGTTTTTCATTCAGGTAATTTGCACCCCCCCAAACATCTGTCAATATTATCTGATTTAGAGACATTAGTCCAGAGGTGCGTTTTAAGCTGCATCCTCAGAGTAGGTAGAGTAAAAAATTAGCAATTTAAGTTCTTACATGGAGTCCTAAATTTTAGAAAAGTGTGTTCTTTCCTGTGCAAGTAAATGGGGGTAAATGTATCTACCAACCTAGACATGTGACTCAACAAACCAAATGGATTTGATGCCACCTCTCTGCTTCAATGTCCTAGCCCACCTAGCCATTCTACTCTCATCTCAATCTGGCTATCCATTGTTTATGTAGAAGTTGTCAGTGCAGCTTTAAATTTGGTACAAAAGCTGATTTGTTTCACTTACTTGTCAAAGTTGGATTGATGAAACTGGAATTATAAGTTTTCACATCATATTGCCCATGGAGCCATTAATCAAACTGGCCTCCCTCATCTCACCCTCGCATACTCAGGGCTGTTTTCAGGTTGAACACCCCGTGACCCAATGCCAAGGAGACACACAAGTCTGTTTACCCTTGCTCATCATTGTGCTCTGAGGAGGTGATGTTGCCTGTGGGCCCATGTATCACTTTCCAAGGAGACCGGTAGGTCATAAGGATTAACAAGGGGCACTAACTAGCTAATCCTTACCATGGACAGTAAGTACAGCAGTCAGATCCTTAACATGTAAAGTCTTACTATAGAGCTTAGTGTAGCCAAGTAGAGAGTGTCCTTTGCCTCTTCACACCTCTGGATGGGAAGTGTGTTGAGCAGTGGCACATCTGCATTCAAAATGGCCGGCACTGAAAACAATCATCACTGAAGGAGACAGAAAAGACCAGACAAGCACCAAAATGCTGGATATGTGAGCTAAACACAAAGACTTCTTTAGACCTTAGAGAACTGTATTAACTTGTTAAAAAAACAGGGGACCTTTAATTCAGATTAGCCTGGAATATAACCCTCTGTTCAGTCCAGCAGGGCTCTGAGTAATGTAGAGAGAATTATATTAGCTAGCGTTAGCAGAATGACAGCTATTGTGAATCTTGATGTGCATGGCCGCCATGCCGATTGCTGCCTCACTGTACATGGCCCTGGCCTCCTGAATAATAGGAGACTATTTTTAGAACGGGGTGGGGTGGTGGTGGGGGAGATTGAGAGAAATGGCTGAGAAGAATAGGGATGAAGCAGAGAGGGAGAAAAGGAGGTGAGAGAGAAAGGGAGATTGCATTGACAATCGTGCAACACTGAAGTGGCAGAGGGAAGACAGGAAAATGTTATGGGCAACCAAGCAACTAATAAGCTTGAACCTCAGCACTCTGCATAATGCGACAGCTCATTACCGCCCAATTAGGCATTACAATGCCTTGCTTACTGAGGTTTATTGATGCAAATCAACCAAGAAAAGATACCCTGGTGCCAAAAAAACAGGAGGTGAAATTGGATGAGAATTTGTCGAAAGTACAGACTCTGTGGCAGTTCAATCAATTTACAAAGTCTCTGTGGGGGAGGTTATCCAAATTAGTATGTGATGCTGACAATATGGTGCAGATTTTTTTCATCCTCTCATTATGAAGTGGCTGAGGTTTCCTCTGATGATATTATAGTGACCCTTTTTACAGCATAAGGCCACACGCTCTGTTTCCAGTGATGTCATTAATTACACCATCTGTCTGATACTCATTTACTTGGCACGCACCATCCTCTGACTCTTCCTCCATCCTCAGTGCTGATCACACACATGATCATTCACACATGCACGCAGAAAATCTCTCATCACAGTTACAAATCATCCCACTCCTTCTCTAACACACGTATGCATACATGCACTAATAGAGACACACACACACATTCGTAACTACACACTCTTGGCCTAATGTTCCCTCCTCAGACCTGCAGACAGCCACCAGGACACTTTAATTTCTTTATTTTCTTCTAGACTTCTAATTCCCCTCCTCCCATATGCTGCCTACATGGATTATCACATGCTACTAAACTCAGTCTGGATCAGGCCTGAGGTAATTACTTTAAATACATAATACTGTGTGTGTGTCTGTGTGTGTGTGTGCTGCTGCTGACAGAGTGTGGTCCACTGCATTAATGTTTAAGTGAGTCAACATTACTGTGTATATGAACAGAAATTGTGCAGGTTAGATCTGTTAACTATAAAAAAAATATACATTTCCTGTTACTCCACCTGTTTTGTTGATTGTCAAATATGATAAAAACCATATTAAAGTGTCAGCATCCAGAGCGATTACTGAAGCTGTTACAGTTGCTGTGAGGTTAAGCACACTTATGCAAACCCAGACATACACACACATGCGCAGATGTTTACTCATGACTACTGTACCTACACTGTTTATTCACCAGCCAAGAAGAGCATCTGGCTGAAAATTATCTGGATATTTTGATAAGATGCAAAACATTTCAGTCGAATTATCAATGTGAAGATGTTTGTTAGCAACATTTAACTATAAATGGAAGAATCTCTGTCCGTCTGTCTGTATTTCGATCTTCTTGACAATCGCTCATCTGATTGACTTCAAACTTATTGGGTGCACTGCTGAGGACCAAAGGAAGTGCAGTGTCGATTGTGAGGTTTTTTGCATGACCAGTTCTTGAGAAAGCCTCAAACAATGCTTCTCTACATGTTTCTTGACATGAACATGCACATGCCAGGACTTTAAGAAAGGTGGAACTCAATTGCGACGGGTACTTTCTACACCGTCACCCAGACACTATCAGAGGCAGAGTGTAGCTGCCAGCTCCAGCAGCAACAAATGAGACCAAGTGAGACACTGCAGCCCAGAGACACAAGCTGGATTAATTTTGAACGGGCACTGCACTAGTATTTTATGATGCCGTAATTTTGGGAAAATAGCTTTTATAGTTTTAATAATAATTTTATGATTAGATGATTAGAATTGGTAGCATTTGAATTATTTTAATCATGTTTGATTATTTTTTAATGTGATTATATTGCGCCACAGTTATCAAAAAATGTAGCTGAAAACTGTGGTTCTATCTCCTTTGAAAGTTAACATCCTTCCTCTTCCAATAGTAAAGTTTTCAATGAGGTACCTTGATGATGGACTTCTGTTGCACATCAGATGCATCTAAATCATATGAAAAAAATGCAGAGGAAAAAAAAAATATAGACTTCAAACCCAGAAATTTGAATTAGCTATAGCCCTGCACTTAAAATAATTATTATAATAAAACACAATTCACTAATAAATATAAATATACAAAAATAATAAAAGCAAACTGTTTGACACCACTACTGACCTTGTTCTCACTGCAGGTCAATTTGAGGAGATTTCTGACAAAGTAGTAACGCTGGTGAGACAACAAACACAACATGAGGAATGTTTTGTTCTTACTTTGTTATTGTTTTAGTTTTTACTGACGAGCAGTCGCACCATATTTGACAGGCATTATACTCAGTATAGTTTTGCAGCTATAAAAGCTTATGAAGTTTCCATCAAAACTAGTAAAACACTGTTTTTCAAAAATGATGCAACTGTTGTAATCTCATCTACAAGAAAGTTTTTTGCATCATGACTGAAAATTGATTTGAGTTTTAAAAAGTGTTAATTACAGACACAGCCCACATCTATTTGTTCATGCAAGCATTCAGTAAGAGTATGTACAAAGAGTGTGTCCGAACGTGTTGAGATTATGTTAAATCATGTAACAACACTGTGTTCACACTCACAAATAAAGCTCATACAATATGTATTTTTCAATTTCCTCTATGTGGTAGATTGCTTTAATATTGCCAGCAATTATAGCTACATCCAACAATGAGGTGTTTACATCAGCCCACTTTTTAAATTAAGAAACGATGCATCAGGTTTGGTTTGTTCATGTTGCTTCCTGCTGATGTGTGGCCTCAACACCAATTGCATCTGTTTACATTTAAATAATTCAACAGCCAATTACTGTAGTCGTATATTCAGGAGTGTAATACAGTTGTTTAAAATGATAGATCACATTCAGTCTCACTAAAGCTAGCTGTGGAGGGATCTGGCTCTCTTTGCTACATCATTTTGGAGAGGAGGGAGACAAAGCAGGGAAAAGACCAGTCTCCATTTTGTTTCTCTCCCAAGGACACAGAGGAAGGAAGACACTTGCACAGAATTTCTGCCCTAATATGTCCAATTCAATGAGAGATATTGCCGATCAGTCACACACATACACACACACACAAACACTGCACACAGGCAGTAATAAACACATTACATTCAATATACACACAGAAAAAAAGAGCACGCACACACACACACACATACACACACACACACACACACACCCTCAGCCTGGGTCGAGCTAATATTCACGCGTGTCAGGTGGAACGGTCCATTCAGGGTGAGAACAGAGGGGTGCTAGTGTGTGCACAGGTCCAGTCTGGTTGATTTTAATGGACCAGTGGTGTAGTCCGATAAAGGGCAGCCATCTATCTGCACCCACCCAGTCAACTCTGACACTGTTTCCAAGGAAACGCCACCCGCGGGAGCCAGAGAGGGAGGGTGGGACCTTGGGGGAGCATATTCTCCTGTGCTGTCAGAGTGCCAGGAGGAAGGAGAAACAGGGATGGAGTGACAGAAGGGTGGGGGAGTGGAGGGAGAGGGGAGGGAGAGACAGAGGTGGGGAGGGGATTGGGGGGGGTTTGCACAGAGGAGGGGTGCACCAGCCGCCTCACAGGGGTTAACTTTAATCAGACATGACACACACACACCCCAGGAAAAAAGAGTGACAAATGCAACTAGAGTCACACACTCGCATAGATACACTTTCACAGAGAGAGGCGGACTGTCACACACATACTGTATGCACAAATGACATACAGCAGACACACTGTGCGCAGATGTGTGCAGGCATCATTTTCCTGCACACAGGCATCGCGGGACCCTTTGCGAAATGTGCAGCAAATACAAAAAAATGACACATCATATTTCATTTTCAGATTTCGTTTTCTTTCGCTTTTCTCCAGACTGGTTGGCGGAGAGACGGAAAAGCCACTGATGCAAACGGCTGAGATGGAGTTGCCTTCCCATAGCCAGGCCCACTGCATCATCATCCAGAGACCAGATCACACTGTCATCTCCAATAATGTCACACATTAACAACTTCATCACTCATCATATGGGCTGTGTCAGGTATTTGTTTGGCTTGATTCATTCATATGCAGAGTATACTACTCCTGAAGCTTTAAACTGACACGCAGAGGCAGTTCATAAAACTAGAGATCAGATGTTTGTGTTGATCTACAGTGTGTGTGTTAACTAGGGCTGGGAGACTTGCACAGACAGAAATGTGTCTGTAGCATATGTAGAGTGTCAAAAACTGTTGAGTACTGGAAGTTGGGAGTGAATGTTTGATTAGATTCACAATTTTGTTTACTTATTCTCTGATTTCAATCATAATTTTGCAGATTTTACAGGGGCTTTTTCTTAAAACCTTAATCCTTAAAATTTAAAACCCCTTAAAAAATGATATGCTGGAAGATGCTGTACCTTTTCTAAATCAAAGTAATTTTTTAGTGGTAGATATAATATGAACTTTGTTGCTTTTCCCTATTAAAGTTTGATCAATAGACTGGCCAGGCTGTAAGTGCCAATATCATCAGCTTATCACAGATACTGTACATGTGTAACAAGAAATTACAGAACATAACATATCCTGTTCAGTGCACGTAATAATTCTTTAAAGGTGCTAAATGTAAGTATTTTATTTTAAAACCTGCAAAAAATGCACTAAAATTATCAGCAAAATGTGAAGAAATAAAATATTTCACATTATGTTTATGTATTGTGTTACAGGGATATCTACTTAAGCATGCTAACCAGCTAGCCTCAGCATGGCTCGTCTCATAATAACATTTTGTACCTTGAGAGGTAGCAGTGAATCACCCTCATGCCTGTCCTCAGTCCAACATGAGAGGATGAAGAAGTAGCGCTGCCCAGAGGACGTTCTCTAACTTCTTGTCTTGTAAATGCAACGATGGCTGAAGCGTTGCAAGCAACTGTTATTACCACCAAAAAGAAGTGATAGAAATAGAAGCAAAGCAAAAGTTAACATCTGCGTTGTTTTTCACAGCTTGAGATGGCTCTTGGTGATAAAAGGACTGAAGTTTGATGCTGAACTTGTAACACTTCTACTGGTAAGCAAATATCTCTTAATGCTAACGTTGCAAAAATGTACATATAGCACTTTAATAAAAACAAAACATAATGGAAGAGTCTTTATTAAGTACACAAATAACTGTAAGTCAACACAATTAACAAATACTGTCTATAAAAATCATATATTTGGTTAATCAACAATAAATTTAAGTTAAATATGATGGGTAATGCAGAAATGCATTAGGGGAACAATCTATTCTCTCTGTTGAGCTCCTGATCATGTACTGCCATGCTACAAACATACCATTCTAAAGTCATTATCATCGTTATTACAAATCCTCACTACATAAAAACCAGTCTACACAGCACTAAACTACATTGAACTACACCGGCCCACAGCCGCTAGCACCAATTAGAAGGTGTAATCTCTGCACATCTATCTGCCAGGAGGCCTGGGCACAAACGCTGAGCAAAGAGAGAGAGGGAGAGAGAGGAGGAGAAAATAACCATTATTATTAGCAGACAGGGCTGTCTGCACTGGAGGCCTGATCACCTTCTTTACACACACACACATACACACACAAGCTCAGAGTTTCTGGGCTTTGTACAATCACACACACACACACACACCTCCAATTTTGCCTTGTAATTTTGACTTTATACGGACAGTTAGGAGCACCACTGCCTTCATTGTGCAGTCTGTCGTCGTACTGTAATTGGGAAGTAGTAAAAGCAAAGGATTTCTCGTCCATCTCTGTCCTAATGCTGTCATCCTCCTTTTGCCTGGTTGCTGATTACAGTCTGTGTACTGTCTAGCTGTGTAACACTGACTTAATGTTATTTTGCTCGTGCAGAGCCACTGCAGCGACCCAGATGTCCATATACTATAATCTAATCTAAGATGATTCTGGCTCTGGATTGGCTAATCCAACACCAGTCTTCCTAATCTGACGTCTAATAGACAACATCTGGACAGGACAACATAAAAAACACGGCCCAGAGACAATCTGATTGACTTGTTTGGGAACGATAATCTTGTCTGTACAGTAACTTTGTTCATGTAATCATTGATTTATCTGCATGTTAACCACAAAATAAGACAGACAAATGTTATCTTCATTTTGAGACAAAGCTGACAAGGACCAACTACAGCGACAGTCTGGCATTTAGTGTTTTGATCGAGTGATTTTGTTGTACTTTTATTAAATTACAATCTTTTTAACACGCCAATTGAACAAGTTAGTGCTTTACTTTGGACTTTTGGAAATAAATAATTAAATTGTAAATAATTAAATAGTTAATAAATTGTTAAAAGACACTCCTCATGTGCACCTCTTCTTTTGCCAGCAAGCATGTGTCTCACTGCATTTACACCTCTGCCTAAAAAGAAATGAATAAGTACAGAGTCTATTTCTGCTGGTGTCAACACGTTCCTTTGAGTGTATAATGGATCAAATCATCAATAATCAATTTAATGTGTCACCTAGCAGAGGCAGCTCCCCTCATTTCGACCGCTCTTTTTTTTGTTTTCTGTCCACTCTGGAGGTGTGATACGACCCGAGTGGATGCTCCCTGTCTTTTTCCAAGCCGCAGGAGACCTTCTCAAAGAGCATAGCAACAGACCCTGTAAAAATAGGATTGGCTTCTCTGAAGCCAACTCTGACACCACAGATACAACACACACTTCACTTCATTGATTATGCGCCCAAGCCCCTCAGAGCCCCGCTTTACAAGAGATGTCTTTCCTTCTTCGCCTTGCTCACTCTCCTCATAGCTCCCATTTTCACCCTCTCGCTCAGATTTGGAGCCATTTACCTCACAACCGCATCAATATTTCAGCCCTCCTCGATGCAGAGACGTCCCTTTTTTTGTACATTTCTATTGTTTCCCCTGGATAATGAAATGTTAATGTTATTTGGGCATGAGAGGCATGCTGTAAACATAAGCCAAAGACAACCATGGCAGCCATGTTGCAAAGATGAAGAAAACTAAGGCCACCTGCATGGCTGGATCAAGACTTGAGAGTTGTCGTGATTTGAACACTCTCTATTTAAATGGACAGTTTGTGAATAGTTACAGTACAGTAGGGACAACGGCAATTAGTTACTGCCTGAGCAAATTTTCAAACAACAAAACCCATGAAAACACAAAAAGCAACAAAGAGTCGATCCCAGTCGAGTCGAGTCTGTGTAACCAAAGCCTGATGTTTCTGTGGTACCGGAGTTCCATTTTTGTCCAAAAACTATATTTGAAACACTATTCTTTATTATAATAAACACAAGCACTGTAGTGTATTTTGAGTTGATCCCACATACACCATCCTGCTGCTATAAACACTCACTAGTGCAACAAATGTGTTATTCAACAGCTGAAAATAGTCCCCAATAAAAGAGCTTTTTATTCCTGTTTGCTAAAATCTACAATTCCCAGCTGTTTTGGGAAATTATTTAGCCTTTAAAAAAATAATACATAGATAAAACAATGTAATTGCAATCAGTTTTAAAGATTTAAATTGGTAGGAACAAAGGCAGAGTGACAGACAGCCAAACACACTGTCGTTTTATGGCATTTGCTGCTAATTCTAAGTGTGGCAATTATAATTAACAAAGTACTCATTACCCCCTGTTACTAATATGTCGCTTATTCATTGTTGTGCTTTTAGGAATGTGGTGGATGTAAATTTTGGACTGTGAGTATATGTGAATATTTCATACTTGAGGCTGTTTTATTACATTCTTTGGTCTTGTGGACATGACATCTCAGTGTATTACATGGGGTCCACACACACTGTGTAGTATGCTGGTATTTAATGCTACCTTTCAGCAGCTGTCTATTACCATCCGATAACACATTGAGAGAAGTATAAAATGCAGGCGCCAGGGCAGAGGAGGCTGAGCAAACAAACACACCGAGAGGTGGGGAGAGAAAGGACAGATGTATTGAAAGCTGTTGAGTGATGTGTTTTTTCTTTATTGCTGTGCACACTGTTGACTGAGAGAGAGGGAAAGAAGGGTATGCAGCTGAGAGAGAGAGTAAGAATAAAATCCTTTCATATGGGTGTTAACCAAAACAAGACCAGACTGTACTGTACATATGGAAATGTGGCACACAAAGTATGGCCATGAGAATACCTATGGTATATTTCTGAGTAAAGGCTTTTTTCTGAAATTAAATTTGTTATCAGTTGTTCGGTGGCACATCTCTGATTTAAGATTTGATGGTTTAAAAAAACAAACAAACAAACAAACAAACAAAAAACAAAATCCAAAAACAAATCAAGCCTGATCTAGAGTAGCTCAAATGCTGGAGTTATTTTTACACAAACCAAATTTTACAAACAGTATGTTCTCATTAATGGCTTCTCATCACATCTATTTGGGCAAGATTTTAAAGAACTCAGATTATGGGTTATCCTGGATTATGCAAAGGACCCTGTGCACAAACACTTATCAGTTTCATTTCTTTGTCCTCCCAATGATATTCATGCCAAATCCCACAGCGCCGTATCTTTGCTCACAGCTGGCAAGTGTAACTAAAGGATTATGCAAGCAGCTTCTACAAGCAAATAGATTTCTCCCTACTTCAGAGGAAACTGCTAGTTATGCAGCGCCTATCTGTCCGCCAGGCATGCACAAAAACATGTCTCCCATTTTCTTCTTCTTTTTTTCACTTGTTTTAACAGTGCATTTCAGAGGGAGATGGAGAGGAAAGAGGAGAAATGAGAAACAGGAGCGCAAACAAAACAAGCACCAAACCAGCAGGTCTCACACATTTCATACTGTGCTATATATACAGGCTCAGCCATTCTGTATCATCTAGGTAAATGCAGAGGTGAGGACAGCTCTGCATTCAGGTGTTGTTTATTTAATTGGAAAATGGCTGCTGAAAATATGAGAGTGGCTGAACTTCATTTGAACTGGATTTGCATTAAAGCACATGATCAGACAAGGCGCTCCCACCACCTAACAAACCAATTAGCATGCAAGAACACTATTGGACGAAGGCCGATTATCCACTTAGCGTCCTGAGTTTAAAACTGATGCCTCAAAGCGACAGTGCTGTGGGAAACATGTGAGCTTCCTGTATATAATATATCTCTGCAGGTTTCTCTTCCCATATATGGCCCAGATCAAGTTTAGCCTATGACGGTGCTTTCTGATTCTCTGCGTGGCCTCCCCATCGTCCCTGAGGGAGATGTGTATTAATTAGCATTGATCTGGAGCGAGAAAACACAGAGCGGATTGGGACAGGTCCAAGGCTATCACAGATACAGGAGCTTACTTGAAATACAGCACAGAGTACATTTACGTTTCACATTTTTAGGCAGCTAACTGACATGAGTGCAACAGTGGAACAAGGTAAAAATATCCACTCAGGTTACACAGTCATCTGCTTTACAAATTAATAATTATTTAACTTCTCAATGTGATATCAACAAGTATATTTTGACATGTTTTAATATCAAACTCTGATCCAGTGCTGATCTAGGCTGTCTCACCTGGTTCCCTTTGACCAGTTTCTTTCTGTAATGACCTGAAAGCCATAATGTGAATGTTTCTAGATCAGCAGTCCTAATCGCACACACAACATGCATTCCATCTCTTCTTGCTGAGCAGGCAAGGCCATCTTTGAGCCATTAGGCTCCAAACAGCTGTGAATGCCTTGTTATGCGCACAGCAGTGTATCATTGGAGTCAGAGAGAGAGAGCTGGTAATATCTAATTCAGATAAAAAAGGGTCCACCAGACATCTTTGTATGTGCAGCAAACTCAATTTAGGATTATTCTAGCCTTCCTTTCCTCTCTGTGTCTTTGTCAGCCAGGAGGCCTCATTTAAAATCTCTTCTTCCACACACATGCTTAACGATCAAATCCCTGCAAAAGTTGTGACACAGTGGTTTTTCGTTGATTATCTCCAAACTTCTGCAATACATTTTTATTAGAACTAAAGCAGATTTCTGCCGTATCATTATCCTGGATTTGATAAGCTCTGTCTGTGACTTTTGAATTGATCATGTGCCCAAGAACATTTCACACATTTTTCCCGAACTAAATATTGTTCAACCCCTTCCTCATTATGCAATACATTTTGCTCATTTAGATCCGCCTTGAGCTGAGGCAATATGTGCACGGCACTTTATGAGAGTGTGGCAGTTTCATGTGATTCAGCAGATCTTGTGCTGTGATAATCAGCCCAGGACAACAGCAGCATTTTATTTTGTCACTGCAATGATTTTTTTAGCATATGGCCAAAACTGTAATGCACTCACTAACACTGTAGATACAGTAATAAATTATCAGCATCATAAAACAACAGAAGCAGTCCATCCTCAGGCAGAACTGAATTGTGAAATCTGAACCTAACATTTATCTTTTCTTAAATTATAGTAAACTGGATATCTTTTGGGTTTTGGACCATTGTAAAGACCAAACAATGAATTTACTGATTGTGAAAATAATACTCCTTAAATAAGGAAAACAAATTTTTGAGCCACATTGGCTTGATAAACATTAACTTTATGTTGCCAAACAATGCAACATGCAAAGCTCATTTTGCAGCGCACAGGAAGGTCTGTTGTGCTTTTTGATTCTTGGCTGGTTGTTGGTGAAACTGTGTAACACCACCTCAGCCGACTGCAGAAAAGTCCAAGAAGAATCTCATCTACACCACATTTCCATTGTTAAAGAGAAAATAGACAGAGGAAGGAAAGGAGAGGAAGAGAGAGAGAGAGAAAAGGAGAGTTTGGATGGGAGAACCAGACAACAATTACACTTGCCCTAGGAGGCCGAGGGAACCTGACCACGTTGCTATGGAAACTCAAGTACAGCAGAAAGTAACAGGAAAATCAATTCAGATTGAGCTTATCTCTCCCTCTCCCTCTCTTGCTCTCCCTTCTCATTTCACAAGAGCTACAAAGCACATTTCCACTCTGAATCACATTTTAACTATTGCCGGGCTGATGCAGCACTAATCAGAACAAACACAATGATCCCCCCCCCCCCCCCCCTTTTCATTCGCCTTTAAATGACAAACGTGGATTATAGTAACCAGAAAAATAACGTCTTCAAATATAAAACTCTGAAATCGTATATGAAAGAAAAGACGCAGGCATGAGCGTGCCACGACACAAACACAAATCACCCTCTGTCTCGGGCGCGCCATTCATTCTTGCTCTTTCTTTCCTCTCTCTCCATCCTCTTCACTGGCTTCCTCGGAGGGGCAACAGCAGCTGTGTGCAGGTGATAAGCGTGTGCAGTGATGGGCGCTCGGCTCTGATTGGCTTGCTCAACTCCTACGCTGATGTGAAGATTGCAGGCTGCGTCTGTCAGAAGGCCACTCCGCTCGTGGTTGTCACTTTGCGACGTCACTGCTGCAAATGACAGTTTGGCTGGTCACATCTTTCCACCTTTAATTTTTCTTCATGACGCATCCACTTATGTTTCAGACTCAATCACTGACTGGATGCATAGTTTTATAATACTATCATAATACCATAATCATAGATGTTTCAAACATATAGCCTGGCCTGCCTTTGAATACACACTCACATGGACACACAGCTCTGATCATCTAACAGACAGTGAGGTTATGACAGGAGCTGACTGCTTGTCGCCCATCCAGCCCCCTTGTTTTCACCACAGCCACTTAGCAGCAGCCTGCAGGGAGTTTGGGTGTTGTTTGGATCTCAGTTGTTGGCTGTACAATGGCAAGGTGAGGTCAAAGACGGGCTGCAAGTATACTGTGTGTGTGTGTTTGTGTCTTGAGCGAGTGTGTTCTCAAGGCTCATGCCAAAGAAGAGGCAAGAGGAGAGAAAACGAGCCTTGAAGAAAAATAATGATGCTTGATGCCTCATACATCAAGAAAAAGATTGAGGGTCACCTTGCAGTGAAGTCAGCTGGCCATTTGCTTCTGAGGGATTCAATCTGGGGAGGGGGTTTGTCGAAATCACAGGAGAAGTGAACTGAAACTGATACGATGCAGTGAGAGGGTGCAGTAATTTAATATGATGATGATTTCACACATGATTATCCTTACATTTACTCAGTTATATATCAAAATAGGGAAATATTCTCAACGCTGGTCAGGTGTAATTCATTGTCATAATGCATACAAGTGGAGATTTCAGCAACAATATTAGTCAACAATATTAGATTCACTAATGGTTCACACCCATTTAAGTACTGCATATAGTAATAGAAGAGATTTTAAAGAAAATACTGGTAAGATCAAAGCAGCAGAGGCTGAGTGCCCCTGACTATTTGTCCCAAGTGTGAGTCAAGCCCCCAAAACACTGGGTCCTACATTTCCCATAATGCAACACAAAATAATCTTTCATTAAACCCTCCCCACCTGGTCAATGCCTGTGTCTTTCAAACTCCACGCCCTCAGTTTGTTATGCAGGCTCTCTGAAGAAGATATGATAGATGATTTTCACTAAACTTCACTGATTAAAATCAGTTAAACTCCCATTTTAAAATTCTGAGACAAATTTATAATGTATAGTTTCATAAAGTGTTTTGTGATAAACTCAATTAGACCTCTCTGTAGACTGTGTCCAGCAGGTGCTCTAACACCATGCTCATGTCTAATCAGTGTTACAGATGCCCAGCATGAGGCCACAGGCACCAAGCCTCTGTGTGAAAGTTTAAAGAGGCTCAATGTGATTTACTGTATTTTTCCAGATTTACCACCCTGGGGGCAGAATAAGACCACGTATTAATCCTTGATTGGATGGAAGACGAGGGAGAGAAAAAAAATGGAGTGAAAAATCCCTATTAGGTCAGCAGAGTGATTTGAGTTATTAAGTGCCTTTTTTACTCTAATCAGTCACTTTTAAGATGGGATCAGACACTGTTGCATTATGGGATGTGATTGAGCACACACCGTTTTGTCTCCATTTCCCCCCAGCGCTTCAGCTGGGAACATATGGGCAGGTTCCTCCATGAACCGCACCACCTGTCACCTAACACACAGGGACACGGGGAGTTTGCACCTACGCAGCCATCCACCAGCCCACATCCAGGAGAGTTTATAAACAGAAATTAATTGCTTGTTCCGGCTGTAATTAGCTCACACCATGCTTATTACTAATCTATGTCTTGGCCTGATGCCAGGCTAGTTCTGGCCCGGCTCCAGTCCATTTTCAACAGAGGGTTATTCTAGGGTAATCCGTAAGCTCAGGAAGGATGGACTCGTTTAACTAACTTAGCTTCACTCAACTATACACACATACTTGTAACTTTTCTATGAACAAATCTTTTTACTAACCTCCTACTGTACTGCACTGTCTATAAATGTGTAATCCTGCAATGTCCTGACTCCATAACAAACTGAACTCTAAAAACAAATGTAGGATATTACTGTAAACCAGTGCAAAGACAGCACACTCTACCAAAAACACTGCTTATTTAAGCTCCTGTCTTCAATCCAAGTTGAAAACAAAGGGGCATCCCCATCACAGAAAGCCAAATTGCCTATTAAAGATGAGAGCATGTTCAGTCTCCCAATGCACCCAGCCATCACCACCCTAATCATTCCCTGCCTAAACAGCCTAATGGCTGCCATATTGCTACTGTTTATTAGTAAACACTGATGGAAGAGTGCCCGCTTCAACAGTTGTTGATTTTGTCTATCCGTATGGAGTATCAGCTGGGAATCACAGCCACCGTGCCAAAATGTTGTCTGCTGTTCAGTCTCCCGTCACTAAACAGATTGCTTTATTGTTTTATGTGCATAGTGATTAGGATGTCAGTACGTAGATGGCTTAATATAATACATAAACCTTAGATAAAATATAAAGCAAATTTGAGAGCGGAGAACAGGCCTTCTGCTGCTGTTTCCGCTTTACTCAGTTCTTCTACCGATGTATCATAAAAGAGAATGTGAGAGCAAGGAAGGATGAAAATTTGCATTGTATTTCAGCACAAATTACAAGTGTGTGCCTCTGCTGCTGAGCCAGAAGGACGCTCCAAAGATGACCTTAGGTTTAAGATGCTTTTGGGAAGCCCAGTCCAAGATCGATTTCCCTCCATCTCTGTCTCAGTAACCCTTCTATCGATCCTTATCAAATATGTATCACGTCCTCAAGCCTTTCACCACAGCTAAGATGGAGACTTCAAACAGCAAGTGCTCAAACAGAAAGTCAGAGGAGCGCTAGGTTTTCTTCTTTCAAAATGGCAATCCTCATAGCTGACGAAAGATGTGAAACAAATGTAAAAAAGAAAAAATGCAAACCCTACCGTAATGAAAATACATCATATTGTAAAAGCTGTAAAATAAAATTGTAATCAGAGCTATTTAAAAAGCTGTAACTTCAAAGCTTTCAAAATAACACACAGTGAATGCTGTCCTAAAGCGAGCTTCACAAAAGACAGTGGGTTAAGTCTTCTACAAAAGGAAACAGTGAGACACATAATACATAAAGAAACCCCCCCCCCAACTATCTCCACTCCAACCTCACTTCTTACTAAAAGGGTCTTGTCTTGTCCTCTTCCAATTCCCCAAACTCCCCTTCACACAGCACTCATATGTTGCAAATGCACAAAATGCATCCTTCAGCTCATGTTCCCATAATTCTCTGTGGCAGCGGCGTGATTAATGCACACAACTATTGATTTTTTTCTTTGCTCTTTTTTTTCTTTCAGGATAGTGCCCCCTCCTCCCCTCTACCACCCCAAACCCCAAACACTTCCTACTTGACAGTATCACACATTGCACACTGTCACTCACACAGATAGACAATGACTGTACATTTAAATGAAAATAAAAACACAGTAACAGCACCTTTGTAGAAACACACACACACTGCAAACAATAAGCACCCCATCTCCCTTAGCTTTCAGGCAGCTGTGTGTGAGTGGACTGGGAAAAGGGGTGCAGTGAAAGACAAGGGTCAGCATTTCACTAACTGCTGATCTGTGTGGGAGGAGGGGGGGGCGGGGGGCAAAATGATAGGCTGTGTTGTTTTCATAGGGTTTCACTGCAGGATGGGTGGAGTAGCATGCAAAAAAAAAAACATCCATGCACCCACAAACACAATCTCACACGCATATATGTACGGTATATTTGCACGCATGAACACGCACATGTACATGTTAATATCTAGAGCTTCTTCCTAATTGCTGTGTGGTTACATGTAGGGATCATGCACTCCTGCTTGAGCCGTGACCCATTTTCCAGCCCCCGAACAACAAGATCAACAAACCATGTTTGTGTGAGAAAGACAGGCAGAAATCTGGAGAGAGATGGAGGATGAGAAAGAGAGGCAGAGCGAGGGAAGAGTGAATGAGGAAGGAGAGAAGAGAAGGAAAGAAAAGAGGAAGAAGACAGGGGGGGTTGTGTGTCTAATGTGATGCAGTCCCTTGTTTACCAAAGAAAAAGCCTCGCCCACTCTCCTCCTCTCTACCTTTCAAATCTCCTCCTTCTTATTCTCTTGTTTCCCCAACTCTCTTCTCACTTCCTTTCCTCTAATCTGCCCTCTCCTCCTCTACGTTGCTTTGCATCTTCTTTCCTCCTGAGCTCATTTCTACCACCGTGCCCTCCTTTCAAGGTTGGCCTGACTTTGGGTGTGTTGAATTTACAGCCCTGTCTCCGCCTGCCTCTCAGTGCCCTCGCTGTCAATCTTGGTGAAAAATGGAGGTGGTGGCACATCACTGGCATGATAAATTCCTGCTAAGCATTGATCCTGTAAACCAAACACCTACAGTAGCCCCTTTGAAAACATCCTTAACATTCCAGCGACTGAGCTGGTTAAGACTGTGATTCTATTAGCAAGCAAACTGTTTAATTAGCCTCTATAAGCACTCACAAGAACCCATGAGAGAGGAGTGAGCAGAATGCAAGAGTGCTGAGGCACTTTCATCGCTTAAATGCTAAACGCACAGTTGGGAGGCGGCCGACATGGATGTGACTGAAAAATGTAACTGGAGAATTTTTTTACTGATGCCGTGAGTATTAGATGGACTTATTTGCATAAAGCAAATAAAAAAACAGCATTTCCCAAGCAGGAGGAAATTGACTGGGGCGCTGTGCCAAGCAGGTTATGCAATGAGATGAGAGGAGAGGAGAGAAGGCCGATAGTTAAGGCCAGCGGAGGAGGATGGAGAAGAGAAGAGAAGAGGATATATGAAACAAAGTTAAGTGAAGTGAAAGCAAAAGAGGGAGGAGGCATTTAGGCTCTGTACTCTCTTCAGTACAAGTCAAACATAAACAGTGTTGGTATCTGATACTGTTGTTAAAACCATGTATTACAAAACTGATATCCTATGTAACATAAATACAAAAATATAAAACTCCCATCTTTTCAATTATTGTGAGTTAATCCAACAAGGAGTGGCAATATGGATAATATCCAGGGTCAAATTATATGTGATTTTGTATCACCTATCAATGTATTTATGACATAATACATTCTCTGGAGAGCCAATTGAGAAATTGTTCATATATAAAATGCTTTTGAGTAGACAAACTAGGGCTGCAACTGCAACTAACTAATGATAATTTTCACTACCAATTAATCTGCAGATTGTTTTCTGGATAAAATTAATAATTGTTTTGTCTATAAAATCTCATAAAATAGTGAAAAAATAAATAAATAAAAGAAGAATAAAAGGAAGCTGGAACCAGTGAATGTTTTTTGCTTAAAAATGAAAAGTGGATTACAAAAATAGCTGTTAGCTTTCTGTGGATTGACCAATCAGTTAATCAAACAGATGTTTCAGCTCTAAAACAAAGAAAGTACAGATACGAAAAGTAATACATGTTTACATCAAGTTAGGATGTAAGAGACACATCCAAGAAGTAGGAATGGCTTATGGAGTCATCCCTCTCCACTGGCTTTGCACTGAGCCTGTGTCTCAAGACAGAATAAAGCTTCCCACCCTCCATCTCCAGTCTAATCTCCACCCTGAAAAGATGAAAGGCATACATGTTTGTTCCACAGAGGAAACCCTATCTCTTCAAGACAGAGGAGACCTCTCCACATCTATCCCTCTTTTCTTCTCTCCTTTTTCTACCCATCGTGCCTCACCTTTCCTCACCTTTCCCCTCTTTTCCCTGCCCTCTCCCAGGGTGTTATACAGGCTGCCTGTCTGGTCTGCATTTCTTTATCTATAGCTGTGTCAGGCTTCCCACTGGATGAGTAGCTGAAGGTGTTGGTGTAGTTAGCATTTGAGCAGATGGGTCTTGTCTTTGTTTGAAATCTACAAAATGGATCAAATATGGGCTCTCTGAAAGAAAACTGTGGGGCTGCAACTAACAATTATTTTCTATTAGAGTGATTAATTGACCTTCTTTCATTGCAAAAATTACAAGTTCTCAAAGCCCAGGTGACATCTTCAAATGTTTTGTTGTATCTGACCCATTAGCCCAAAACTCTCAAATATATTCAGTTTAATAAAATCAAAAACAAAGAAACACAGAAAATATTCACATTGAGATGTTGAAACTAGTGGTTTTGTTTGGGGTTTTCATCTTTGCCTAAAAAAATACTTAAACATTTCATTTCCACATTAGTTTCAGATTCATTATCTGCTGACCAAGTAGATTGATCAACCAGTCACTTCAGCTCCAGAAAAGAGAGAGAAACACATAAAGGTGCCACATCTGGAAACAGTCAGGCATCTGACATTAAAATACAGATATAAGTAAGATATATTTATTGGTAATGATGCTTGTTTTACTTGTTTAATTACAACACTTCATGCTGTGTTAACCTAAAGCTAACATAAGTGTGGCTACATTCAAATTTGCAAGAACAAAACAAGATTTAAATGGAACATGTTTTGACACATGCATAAAAAACTCTGTGCGCTAATGTTGCTAAAATGTGAGAAAAGTCAATAAGAATTCACTGTATAGAAGATGTACACACACAATTGTACATGCTAGGTACGGAGGAAAATAATGTTCACCAACCCTGAGCTGATAGACTACAACAAACACCGTATATTCGAAGGACTCAAAAAGCAAAAATGTTGTTGCAAGCAGAAACAGAATTTATGCTCTAATTGCCAAACATACAGCTGTATGCATCTTAAAGGAGAGTACAAGGTCTCAGTGACATGTTGTTTGCAGCTCATTCAGTGTTTAGCTGAGGCTCTGTCTGCAACCAAGGCCGCCCAGCTCATTACGCTTCCCTCATATCATGAATGATGAGAGACAAAGGATAGGTAGATGGAGAAACACAAAAACACGCACCATCCCGGCTCCATCCCTTTTTCAAAAGCATGGCCACTTGACACGCAAACACATAGGAGCGTGTTAAAAAAAACAAACAACACAACTATGTAGATGTAAACGTGTGCACACTGACGCACAAAAAGGTGCATGTGACAACACTGATACATACATGCGTTAAATAATGGTCCACCATATAAAATCCTGGCAGCAACACAGAGGGACACAGCTCAATTCCACCCCTCCCCACTCTACTTTCTTTCTTTCTTTCTTTCTTTTTTTTTTGCCTCTTTCATCTCTCTATTAGCTCTGTCAATTGTTTATCAAAAGCAGAGAGGAGGCGATCGGAGCCGGGCATTTGAAAGCTCATGCTGCGAGATCCATTTTAAAATTCATGACGGGTTAATGGTATGTTAGTGGCAACATTAGGACCCAGTGAGCTTGCGTCGTGCTCATTCACATTGAAAACAGGCCGCTTCAAATGACTACTAAGCAGTCCTCTTTCTGAGAGGTAATTCATATTGTAATTAACTTTTCAATCACAGCTGATTAATTAAGACAGGCCCTAGTCTGTAATTATGCATCTATTTTTGACCCTAATGTGAATCACTAGATATTCAAAGATTTTGCAGCCATGATTTGAGCCAGTTTCCTCTCTACATGCAAGTTACTGATCTTAAAAAGCTCCACAGACAATAGTAAACAAGCAGAAATAATCAACTTATAATCAGCAGTGGGTGAAGGTTTAGATGTTTCAGGGAGTCTTAACTGTGGATGTTAATCAATATTAGGTAAACAATCAAGTGGCACCATCAGTTTAAATTTTTCACCAGGAACACCTGCACTCATCCTGGTTATTTTGTGTGTCTAGTAAGAGAAATATCTTGAGCCTCGACTGTTCCTCGTCACATTCTGATGCACAATGCAAAGGTAGGGGAAGTGTGCTTGAAGTTACCGTTCCCAACAAAAACCTGAGATTAATAATTCAGTGTGGCTGTGGGATAGCTTTATTTTGTGTCCACTGAGACCACGTCTTCTTTCATGAAAAATTGAAGAAAAAAAAAGAACAGAGAGGAGAGGCTGGAGAAGGAGTCAGGAAAAACTAGGCTGGGTCAAACTGCACCCAGTTGCCATTGTCAAGCCCTGTTGGTATCCTTATGGTCTCTTGCTTTTTTTCTCTCGTGCACAAACACGAGCACAAATACACTCGTGCACACATCCCTCTAACCCTCGCTCCTTGAGTAAACATACCCTCTCCATAACAGTGCGAGGTGAATCCGCTCATGCATCAGAATCTACCATCAAATATTTATCACGGAGCAGCAGTGATTTTGACCGTGTGCTCATGCTTTTGACAGCACTCGCCTGCTGCAATACTTATTGGAGTAAACACGGACAATCCAATATCGTTGTTCTTTTGAACGCTTGCGAAAGAACTCAAAAGAACGCCAAGCATACAATATAATCCATCAAAACTTCACTGCATATTCTATAGGCTGTCAGACCTGCTGGGAAAAAAAGGGAAAGACGTCATTATGGACAGTACAATAGGAGCTGATTTAAGAAATGATTGGCAGATATGTTAAAGCATTTTAGCATTTATTTTATGGACATTTTTTTTTCCAACCACAGTTGAGATAAACATCAGCTCTGAGTCTTGTCTACATGATTCATTTCATTTACAGAACGTAATCATATCTGCATGCTGCATATTTGCCCGCTCTCTGTGACATTAGGCAATGTCTTCAACCGGCAGCTCGCAGCGAGTAACTCAAGTAACCTCGAGTAAATAAGTCGCTGGCATGGATCAGAAGACACATCTTCATGCTTGAGCAGACACATTTAAAATGCCACCAAAACACCGTCCCAGATTCTGCCCTCAGTCAAATGACATCAAGTGCTCACTTACAGGTCCCTGAACGCCCCAGTATGAAGCGAAATCAGCCAGCGGGCAGTACATGGAGCAATCAAAGAGATAAGCATCCCATTTAACTTGAGTAAAAATCCAACCCGCAGAACGTTCTGGTGTCTTGCGTTATCATGCTGCGCCACTGGATTCAGACAAGGAGGGTAACTAGGTCAATGATGCTATGTAAACTGTTCCACTTTACCCCTTGCTGGACTCAAAATGGAGTTGGCTGAGGTGGAGTGCGTATAGCAGAGGAGAGAGAAGCTTGGTGATTCAACGTGACAGTTATCAACATCCTCTGGCTAGTGAAAGGACAGGGCTGTGCAGAGCTGCAGAGCCCCAGTAATGGCAGACTACGACAGTAAACAGGTAAGAAGATGACTCACAGTGAAACAGAACATAGTGTCCAAAGAGCACGGAGCAGAGCGGGGAGTGGGGAGGGAGGGCTGTGATAAACAGCCAAATAAAAGGCAACACACCTCTCTCTATGTCAAACATTTAATCTGACAAATTTGTCATTGCCAGAGTGACCACAAAAAGGCTTTACTTACCAAAATACCTTGTGTTACAAATGCAGTCAGTCACTTGAACATTAACACTGGCATTTTGCCTTGACATATTACACATTAGTCTTTATTATTAAACAGGCTCTGGCTCTGTTTGTTTTTGAGCACTAACAGCTGTACTGAAGAACCCAGTTATCGTATATTATACAAAATAACAACATATTATTTGTCTTACCTGAGCTGAGTGAGACGGTGTCTTTCTCCCATGATACAACAGTGACGTAGGCCTCAACAGAAGCAGGGATAATGCACTTGAAGACGGCTACACTGCCTCTCATAGCCTTCTGGTCAGCCACTCTGACTGTGTAGGGTTCCCGTGAAACTATTGAAAAAGAAAAAGCATAAACACGCAATAGCTCTCATTCATAAGAAGTCAGTTGTGCTATTGTATACTTCTTTTTCATTTTTGGGGGAAAGGTCAAGCTGTCATCAACTTCAAACCTGCTGAAGTGTCCTTGAGCAAACAGAATCCCTAGAGCCGGGAGCACAGGGAGTTGACTCTAGTATCACAATACTACTACAGAGTTGCAAGTGGCAGGGGCTGTTGGTTTTTCTCCATCTTGTATTACCATTTCAAAATTTTCTTTAAATGATATCTTTACTGTACATAGACTAATTTTAATAATATAACAGTCACAGAGGTTTATGTCACAACCACAACTTCTGTCACAACTACCCCTACTTTTACTACAACTATGACTTTGATTTCCCCTTCTACTGGTGCAGCTGATACAATTTTTTTCTCTCACTCTCACCCTCACTACAACTACTAGTGCTATTTCTCTCACCACTACCATTACTGTAAGTACTCCAGCTCCACTAAGCTCTCCTCTGTGGACTCACCAGCTTTGATGTGGACATCCTGACTCCTAATCTTGCCAGAAGGGTTCTCGGCAGTGCAGTAGTACGTGTTGTCGTGGATCAGCTTGCTGAAGCTGGATGGCAGGAAGTTGAAGATCTGGAGGGTTCCATTGGGGTGGACGTGGCGGATGCCTGGGACATCGTAGATCTCCTCGCCGGTAGCCAGATACCAGCGCAGCGAGGCAGGCGGTGCACCACCAGCAGGACAGGGCACTGAGGTCCCTGTGGTGCTGGCAAATACTACCTCTTGCAGAGATGCATTGACAAAATATAAGCTGGAATGTAGGTCCTCACTGAAAACTGCAAGAGAGAAAACACAAGATGTTTGCTTTTACAGCCATGTAAATGCATCATTTTTGTTCTTATGTTTCGTTGTGCATTTATTTATTAGCATTTCATTGTATATGTATCACCTTGAACTCTGTTTTCCTGTAAATAAAGTTTTGATGCAACACATTAAAAAAATGCGAAAATGCACTTTACGTTCTTCTTTTTGGTGTCTGAGTATGAAAACGTTTAGCAAATATTAGAAAGCAGAAATTAGTATTCCCCAAAAGTCATTCACTGTAAGCATTTCTATTTATGTAACATGATCAGTCGTTTTAGATTCATCACTGTATTCCTATCCCTGGGACTTCGGGAACATTAAATTAACATAAACTACTATCAATTATGAAATAAGGTCAGCTGCCTTGATCATATTCAAGCTTAAAGTTAAGCCATTATCACAGTTAAGAGAATGACGATAAATGCAGTTCATGTGGGAGCATTCTCTAGAGGAGGAGAGGAGGGTAATAAATGTCAATGTTGGACCAATTAGCCTCAACAGCTACAGCTGTTTAATTTCTGAGTGAAGAAGCCAGCAGATGTTTGTTTGCAATCTGAGGCTTGCAAGGATGTTTTTATGAGAGAGAGTCTGTGTGTACTTTTGTATTTCAGGCAAAAATAATTGTATATACAGTATTTGTGTGTGTGTGTGTGTATCTCGCTTGCCATCTCAGCCTGGTGACGAGCCCAGAGGCTCTGCACTAAATGGCTTACAGTGGCACTAGCAGCTGGCTTGGGCCCTCCCTGGGGAGAAAACATTTTAGCACTTCATAAATTCCTAACAAGGTTTCAAATTGCAGACGATTCCATGCTTTTCTCTGCTCCAGCAGCTCTCAACCAGCAATGAGACAGACCTGCTCATGTACACCCGCACATCCACATTTGTCGTTACAAATTAGAAATAGTCATTCAAAATTATTAGCACACTAAAGATCAATACTGCAGCAATTTTTTCCCTATAAGAATTTGTTGACATATTGGAGAGCTGGCCATTTGCTTCTCAATTTGACTTAGCAATAAGGAAACCTAAAGACAGGTCTAATCAGACTAAGTGGTAACACCTGTGAGACCATACCATGGTGTGTAATACAGGGGCTTAAAAATTTGAGGTGGCACAGTTAAGAATTATGTATTACATATGTATTACATGTATATGTTGCAGTCATCTAACATTACAAGTCCTGACTGTTCGACGTAGAGTTATATTGTGATTTCAACTGCAGTAATTTTACACAGAAATACCAGTATTGAAGATTTTTCCTATATTAATCCAGAATTCCACGTATTCCAACCTGTAAATCACTGTTTTTATGTGGCTAACTTATTTTGTGTTTGTGTATTTGCAAACTTAGCCTGCCAGCTGAAAGCCAGATGCAACATTTAGCTACATGAACGGTTGGTTTTAATTGCTGTCACTATGTAAAAAGGTTATTGTACGTTTTGTATGAATTTCTTGTTAATGTTTAAAGCTGAGAAAACCATATAAATTCTGTGAAGAAAGGGGAAACAGTAGGCTAGAAATATTACCTAGCGTTAGCAGCTAAGTAGCAGTTTAGCCATATAGCAACGGATCTTTAATAACAGTAATAGCGAAGCGTCAACTATCAATTCAGGTCAGGTCAGCAATGTCATATATGACAGATTAAATGTATTGGAAATACTGCATGTTACTTGTTTCTTTTTACCATTTATTATCAGAAGCTTTGTAATGCAGCCTTGAACTGCGCTGTTGTTTCTAATTAATACATAACGATAAAGCCAACACTGAATGATTTCTGTGACGATATATCCCTTTTAGTCACGTTTTATCATCCATGATTAGCCTTCTATTGACAATCCCATGATGCCTTGCACTGAGTCTGTCGACCAATCAGAGGCTGTGTATCTTCCAAGTTATTGTGTCCATTTTGTCCTTTGCCAATCTCATCCCTGTGATTTATAAAGTGATGTTTAAAGTTTGCTATTTGGCATCTCAGGCCTTAAAATGGGTTAAAAGTGCAAATTAATAACCATTTTAAAATATAATACACTGTGCTTACTTGGTCTCCTTGTAATGAAATTACACTTTAGGTGGGATATAAATGTTAAAACCTGATGCACTCACCTGCTCACCTGTTTCCCACTCCCTTATTACCTATGATATACAGAATATAGCCATGATATAGAGTATCACTATACACTGGGCCATTTTCATTTGCTCTCTGCCAGATCATGTTTGGGCCATGTGCCTTAGCTTTCCAGCGTTCTGTTCTTTGCCTGCCTATGTTGATCCTGATCATGTTTTTGAACTTCTGGCCTGTGTTTCCCCCTCCCCTCAGTCTGACCCTTTGTACTTTGTTTGCCTGATTGGATTTTTTTTTTTAAGTAAAACTCTTTATTTTTACATCTGCCACCTGGGTTGCGCTCTTGGGTCTGTTTTCTGACAACCATAATAGTTTACCTGCCTATCTCAGTCTCTGTATGTATGCTGATTTCATTTGTAAATGCTGAGGATGCATATTACCGATTTACTGCTGTACAGAACTGTTGGTTACTTCCATCTGTGAATAGTTCAAGGTGATGAGTGACAACGCACTTCTGTTCTCACATATGCTCAGTGGATATGTTGGGTTTCAGTCACCAGAAACTGTGAGCAGCTTGCCATGCTTATTAGTAAGTCTGAATGCATTTTAATGTATATTTTCCAATCCTTTTATGTGGTAAATAGGCAGCAATGCATGCTGAAAAATCTGATTTAATCTTTGTACTATGTAGCGCTGTTTCCCAAAATCTTTCTGTTCACCACAGGTTGATAAGTTTCAGTATGTAATAAAAAGTTTATGTGAATAAATCAGATAAACATTTTACAGGATAATCTGGGGTCAAATTGCATTTGCTAATAATTGTGATGTTGTTTATTCAGTGAAAATCAGAAGAAACATTTATAGTATGCAGTATCTTTGTCAGCCATATTCAAGGCAGACTGTGTGAATTACACATTGCACACTGCTTATAGAATATTGATTCTTTAATTGTATGATAAAAATAGAATTTAGAGAAGTACAGTGAATGCTATATGCTCCTGGCAGAGGAACTTTTGTACACCCCTGTGCAGTCTCTTACATCAAAAAGTTTTAGGCAATTTGAATCTTTTAAAATGCACTGTGAGAGTGTGCTGGGTTCTCAGTGGGTCTGTGGCACCGGCCAAGATGAAAATAATACATCAAAGTCATATTAAATTCTGATTCATTCTCTTTTTTCCAGCTGGCACAGGGAGTATCAATCTTCTCAGTGCTCTGTTGATAATACAGACTGGAGCCATGGAGAGGAGAGGGGGGAGTCAAAACCCCACCTGTTCATGGACGGTGCTCAAGGTTAGTGACAAGGAGAAGACACTTAGAAATCACTCATGTCTATATTTTTAAAACACAAACCTTTTATTGATGTTACATCCAGCAGACATTTTCTTTGTTTCGTGATAATACCAAGAACTCTTTGTTAATCTGGCTCATGTATTAGTATTGTAATATGTCAGCAGAATACTGTGTGATAATACTTTGAAGACACTGTGTGCTCTGTTTGGAGGGATTTGGGAGAGTAAGGGAAGACAAAGGCTCTGTTTTGCAAAAGTAATTTGTACAAATTAAAAAAAACAAAATAATATCTTCTTCATTTAAAAAAAATGCAGCGACAGACACAACTGGCACACGTCAGAGTTTTCAGAAAATACAATTTGGGTACTTAGTTAATTGATACTTTGAAATTTACAAAGCTACAATAGCAAATGGCTGCAGAGAAGTAGATCAAAGAAGCGGGTGGTTGCTTGGAAAGCTTCTGTTCTGTGCAAGCATCGGAGAAATTGGATTAGGATTTATGTCATGGCTGTTTTGATATTCGTCTATTTCACATATGAAAAGTATGTGAGAGCAACTCAATTTAGACTGGCTGAGTGATAGCGAGATTGATTTAATTAAAAAAAAGAAATGGACTCTGGTGGAAGGGTGCATATCACCGCGCTACTCGTTTTCCTAATTGACTAAGCTCAGGAGCCAGACCACAAATGGCCCGGTGACGCAGGTACATCGCCCCCTCAGACCTCACAAAGAGCACCATGTCATGCCCCAACAAACGGCCTCAGGCCCAACCACTTACTACATTGCCCGAGAGGAAATCAGTAATTGGCATAATTTTTCATGAGCTCAACCGTAAAGGTGAAATAAATGACACTGTTCAATAATGCATTATATGCATCTATAATTGACTATGATTTTTTTTACCGACGGGATTTCTTCAGGGAGAAGGGAAGAAGGAAAGAAGCAGCAAAAGAGCAAGAATGCATCACTTCATCCATTTATTCTTTTTAAGATGTATGCTGTTATTTTTCTGGGCCTTACTGTTAGAGTTTTGGTTGACATACTTCGAAGACTGCGTTCTGTACCATCACTGTAGAGATTTTTAAATTATTACAATTGTCTTCCAGGGTTCTTCCAGCTGACGGAAGTAACTGCATAATGGATACCAGGGTAATAACTTAATATACATCTTTCTTTTCTTCACATCCAGGACATGGACTGCTGGTGTTTTGAAATCTCTACAGTGATGAGCTGAGTACAAAGTTTCTGTAGTTATCCTGACAAAGAATCTAACAATTTGCCTCCACAGATGTTCAGTATTTATGAATTCTAAAATCTGTACTCCATACTAGAAAAAAAAGACATACATAGAGACACCAATGGGAGACTATATCACCAAAACCAAAGTACTTACAAGTTGTAAACAACATTGATATGTTGGATTATCACCTTTTAGCTCTGTTTGGGTCCCTAACAAATCCTGAGAGATATATCTGGCTTTTTAGCTGCTCAATGATCCACTGTGTTCAACAGCTAGTTGCTACCTCTGTCTGCTGTTTGGTTCTGGATGGATAATGTACAGTAGACTTTTGTTGCCTGCTGCGACTGAAAACAACACTGATGAGAGTGGTGAAAGGTGGAAAACCAAGGCAGAGAATTCCAAGATGCAAAAATGGTCCTTAATGCTGAAAGAAACTGCACTTTTTCACCATGAGCGACTCTCCTCACATTAAACATTTGATATATTGTTGATATGGAAATATTGATTACAGCAGCTGCAAGTATTTTGTTTGGAAAGAAATGAAATGAATGAGCTTTGATGAGCGTGCATATTACACAGTTAAACATGTTAGCGTTCAGGGTTGACTAGTTCAAGAAGATATTGGAAAAGCAGTGCCTTGCTTAATGGCACACTGACATCTGCTTTTAAAGAGCAAAGCAGCATTACGCACTCACTCAGCAACCTTTCACAAGGCTGCATCTGTAGTGTTTCGGCTGCCACTTCAACAACTGTAAATGAAATGTGTGTGTAAGATGTGTTAATGTCTCACAGGTTTCAGTAAAGGAAAGTGCTTCTTAATATTGAGCACAATAACCCTGACATTTTAGTAATCCTGCTGCCATTAATATACTGTATTTGACTTTTAGTAAATGTTAGCACTCTTTTCTCAGACAACAATCATCTTGCAGATCTGCATTAGAATCTCAGGTTTTACATAATCTGAACATTGATTGCTGTATTACATAACTGTACAGTACTGTAAATACACACTGTGACTGCTTGGCAACAGAATAAATACTTAAACCACAGCAGGCATATTCTTGCAATTTGCACCAGAATAAGATAAAAGTAATTGTAAGATAACTATTTTGTCTTTGTGGAGAATTAATCTCAGAAATTAAGTGTTAACTCCATTAAACTGTTTTCACCTTATTTACATCTCAGTGGTGTATTATTTAAAATGTGATCTGGGGAAGTAATGCTCCCACTGAGTTACCGTACAACATGACAAATAATACCTATGGTTCAGCATCATCACAGGACTGCAATCCTTCACACAATGGAGGTGATCAGTTGACAGGGTGTAACCAACCATGACAGTGTGCTTTCAGAGTCACTGGGGCGCTTCATTTAAGTAAACGTGCAATCAATGCCAATGGGAGCAAACAGCAGGTAAAGATGAATTCTCTAACCAGCTCTTTGCTGAATCACAAGAAGGAAGAAGGTGCCGCGAGATCATACTTTCAATTTTGTACTCACACCTTAACTATTTTTATAGAGACTGCTAGTCAGACACCTGATCAAAGCGTGGAAAAGTCATGTAGAGCTGGTGTGATATTCACCAGCAGTGTTAAGTGAATGGTCCTAGTGCCACATGGGGAACTGGTGACAACCTATTTAACTCTCATCCCATAGGTACATATTCTGTCTTTTACGAAGCCGCTGGTTTTTTTCATGGGAAGAAGAAAGAGCAGCAGAGACCAAACAAGATGAGGCAAAGAGAGAATCATGGAGACAGTGGGATTGATTCAGCTTCCCATATTTCAGAGGGCATTCGTGTTGGATCTGTTGAGCGAGCAGGGCCATTGTCTGAGTTGTCATCGCCGCCGCGGCAGGGGGACTCAGCGCCTGCACAGCGGCATGGCACCGGGTGCTTCACGGTGACAATGTGACAGCAGGAACCGTGGGTAATTAAAGCAGCTCTCTGCTCTGTGCCCTCGGGGCAAGTCTGCCTGGGACGTGGAGATCATACCTGGCTCACTCGCATTCAAGAATCACAGTCGCCAAAGAGCAATTTTCCACTTTTTGGGCTTATAGATAATAGCATTGGTATGATGCATGCAGTGCTAAAGCATGCAACCAAGCCATGTTCACAGCTGCTAAAAACAAGACTTTGACCTGTGCATGACCCAAATTTCAAATACAGTGTACAGGTTTATTCTCTCCATTTAATTAAAGGGTTGAAAACCATATTTCTTCAAAGTCAATTTAGCTGTATATTGAAGTCTGTGAACCTGAAGGTAACGTATAGTAGCTAGAGGCTCTGAGACAGACAGACAACAACCATTTGGGGCCATGCAGTCCAGTGTGAGTAAGCATTCCCACTGATCTGATCTGCCCAGAGGCAGTACACCATGCACAAAGTTAAATGACTGTCTTGCAATTTGCTCTCATGAATATTAAGCAGTGCTGTGACAGTAGAAAGGGTTGGCTGTATGCACGCTGCTGATCCACACTGACAGATCTGTCCTCTGATGTCTAGGAGGGGCGGGCAACACTAAAACGAGGCCCCCACAGCAGATGAGCCTCCTCCTCCCCGGTCTATTTTCATGTCTTAAATGGGCCAGAGTGGCTGCCTGTCTCATCAAGGGGAAGCCAGAGACCCTGGACTGTTCCTCAGTTAGTAAAACTGAGCGATAAAGACATTGATGTCTAAATTATGCTGCTATTGCTGATGATGAGTGCACGAGAGAGGATCTGATGAGGGATTATACTGTAGCAAACTATAGCAGCTCCCTCTGCTGCTGCTGATGATGAATAAAAACTTCCACTAGTACAAATCTAATATTGCTATGTAATATCACATGCACAGTAGAAGGTGGAGGGAAGCCCACATCTGTAATAAAGCAAATGAAACAGATTACATTTAAAGTGTCCCAGAGATTCACTGCATGTTCACTATGAGTTGGGTTTCAGCATGTGAATCCAGAAAATGAAACTGAACCACAGCTGCTTTTGCAATTAGCGGGAACTTATCACAGATTATTTCGAATTTCAACACCTGCAATCTTACCTATTAATTAAAATAATTTTCTAATTTTACCAAGAACTGAGGAGAGCAGCACTGTGGTGTTTCCTCTCCTCAACCTAATTAACAAGAATAAAACCTATGTATTTATAGAAAGCTAATGCTAATCCTTTTGACAAACAGGCCTCGGCAGAAATATTTATACATATATTTTATGGATTTATTCAAGTGAGGTGCATCATTGGTGCTTTGCCACATAAAGTAACACAGAGACAGCCAAAGAGAATCTTTTGAACTCAGCCTGATGTACTGTATGTATGGCGGAGTTCACAACAACCATAAAGGTAATTTATTTAGTATATATCACAATGAAATATATTTTGCTTAGGCCATATTTAATAATCCAACTGATGCGAATAATTCAGAATCAGTCAACCAAACAGTGTGGGATAAAGACAAGTATGAGGGAAGTGTCATCTAGTGCTGAATAGATAAGGTTTTGCAAATGATATCCAGGTTAACAACAGACACTAGGAACATGAGCTGCTGCCCACTCATGGTCTCATTCATGCAATAAAAACACTTTTCAACAGTGATATCTGCTAGCTATGAATGAGCTGTTCTGCTCTCCTGACAAACATACACATGAATGTCAGAACATTTTTATATACTAAATTAGGTACTGCTGCATTCAAACCATGATTCAATTCAGTGGCATGATGAGTCAGCGCCCGGCCCCAGTGAGAGGATGGTCAAAGCGGGTCCTGTCCATCACAATGCATCATAGCACAGAATGAAAACGCAGACATGTTTGCACATTTTTGAACCTCAAATCATCTATTAATCCTTATTTAACTTAAACTTGAAGATGTAACATAGACATATGAGTCAATAAACAATTATGCTTGTATCTGTAAAACTGTTGACAAGGACACCATGGAGATGATGACTAATAAATGTATACTGTGGACTCAGTGCTAGAGATGCTCCAGCTCTTTTGATATGATCATGGTGAGATAAAGTTAATTGATAAAGAAGGGCCCTAATGCAGCTGCATTATCTGCATATATTGTGGTTACATTTCTGACTCAAGTTCAGTCTCAGTGATTCATTCGTCATCATGACACATGCTGTATTTTGGATGATGGCTGAATTTCAGTTGGTGCTTTACAGATGTACCAGTTTGCAGACTCTATTTGTAATTTACTATTATACTTAAATACATATCTTTGAGACTTGAGTGGATATAATCTAATCGCTTCCAAACTAATCTAATGGTCAGCATACACTGTCTCTCCTGATAACATGATTAAGCAGCAGCATTCTCGTTGTACAGAGTATGCAACATTGGCAGAGGCCTTACCTCAGTTAGACAAGTAGACGTAGCACAACTGGACAACCAACCTTATTATGTCACCAAACATTAAGGTTAAGGGCCTTCAAGAGAGTTGCTGTTGATGGTGTCTTAACATAACCACTGTCCACCTGCATGCCAGCTAAGGTAACACAATATCCATGGAGGTTTCAGTGTCCATGGAGGCTTCAGCTGCAACATGAGAGCCTGCTGAAGAGAATGACCTGATGCCGACAACCTTTGGCCCTCATAAATCTTATTTCACTCGTTTTACCTGAATCTATTTGCTCTATGGTCATGGCACACCTTTCTGAAATGGTGGCCAACATTTAAAATTTTATCACCCCCATTCTGTCCCAGAATTGACCCATCAGTTATTGGGTCTCAGTTGGTGGCCATGTGCTGAATTACAAGCTACAGTCAACACCAAATGAATGAAAGCAAAATCAACTGCAAAAATGAAATCTATACATTATTATAGTATTTCAATGTGTAAAATAAATCATTGCAAACTACAACTAAGATAACAGTGGAGGACAGACCACATAAAGACTTTATATGTTGTGGTAGCTATTAGCATCACTGTCTCCTAGACATTATGTTAATATACTATTAATTAGGTTTGGCAAATATCCTTTCAGGGAAATGTCATTTTTACTGGAACTATTAGTGGTGGAGTACTACATTTTATCACTGTACACAAGCTGTGGGAAGGTGACTAGGATGTATGGTGGGTGCACCATTTGGCTAAGGCTAAGTAAAAAATCTTTGTTTTGGTTTAATATCAAGTCACTTTTGACTTTTCAGTTGTTAACTATGACCATACACTTTTGCCTAACCTTATAACCAAGTGCTGTGAGTGCCTCAGTATAAACATAACATACATTAATCATGCTTTAGTTGCTACAAGCAGATTTGTATTCAGTGTTGGGAGTATTACTTTTAAAATTTCACATCCTTAAATGTAATTTGTACCGTATTCTAGTATTACTCAGGGTAATGCTTTGTTTGGCAAAAAGGTAAAGACTGAATTTTTCCTCTTTTGTGAAAACCTGAAAACAATATGAAAATTAAACTATGAATTTACAGCTCCATAGAATATTTTATTTTCACTTTGTTGTGTCAGTAAGCATTTTATGGTAATTTTTCAATAGATGTACTGCGTGATATGAATACTTCTAATGCTGCTTGCTTTTTGGGATGGTGCATAATATTGTAGCATCTCAATTTCTTTGTCTTATTTGTCATTTTTCTTTGTGTGTTTTCATCATTATGAGTTGTTGGATTAAACTGTGCTGCAAGTGCAAGTCCTCCTTTCATTCTTGTTGATCGCTGTTCATTTTTCTACCTTTCTTACAGCACGTCTGAACTTCATTGTGCTATACAAACATGCTGCTCTTCCTACTGATGTTGTACAGGTAATAATGTCATTATAAGGCCATGGCGGATCTCTGAAAATGTACCACCGTCCCTGTTTTGTCCAGGAGACGTCTGTGACCAGCAGCTGGTGGAGTGTGTTAATGTTGATGTCACAGCAGCTGGCTGCTCTCATCCTGTTAGCTCTGCCTGCCATTATCAGCACCCCCGCCCTCCACCCTTACATCCCCCTCCTCCTCCTCCTCCTCCTCCTTCTTTAAAGCTGCTGCTACTGCTGCTGCATGCCATGCTCATTTTAATACTCCAGACTCATTTGACCGTCTTTATGGACTTATCATATTAAACATTTATCGCAGCCATTTCCCTAAACCAAGCATGTTTATTCAACACTTAGGGGACCACAGCACAGCTCCTTTCAGCACCCCCCCCCCCACACACACACACACACCCACCATACAAATACACACACCTCCTTTTTTTCTCCTTTTCCCCATTCTTCTCTATCTCTCCTCCTCTATCCCTCGGCCCCCCGGCTTGCTTTATTACAAGCCTCCTTCTCTACGTGCCGCTGCCTGAATAAAAAGGAGGAGGTATTTTTGTTTCAGTTTCTTCCCTCTCCTTTCCGGTCATCCTTTCCTCCAGCGGCTGGGACACCAGGGGAACTCTTGCTGTGTGAAGCCAGGCCGCCAAGCAGACACAAATGTATTCCTAGCGTTTAGTACTTTGGATGAATCGAGTTTTAATTTAATCATCTGATCAAACATTAATTAGCATAATCACTTGTGGGGATGGATGGTCTAGATAGAGAGACACAGAGCAACACATAATAGACCTCATCCTGGCAACAGTCTACTGGGACACTTAGCAACATGTAAACAGCTACAAGCTTCTAGGGGACCCATGCAGGGCTCTGTCCAAATTACCTGCCTTTGTACAAACAATACATCCAATTCTCTATTTCCTTCAACAGCTCTTCCACTGCAGAATGATCTATTTGCTGCTGCACTACCCTGCAATCAAATGCACTACTGCCAGGGCCTGTGCCCTCTTATTTGATCTTGGACAAGATGGCTTACTGCAGCATCACACCTTGGTCTGAGCAGAGGAGGTCTGGGAATTCTAGGAATACCACAAAGTGCTAAGATTATTGACAGTGCACTCAGTCTCACACCGGGTCGGGGGGGATCAATGAGTGGTTGGAAGGACATAAATCAGACTCCTGTGGCTCCACTCCATGTCACACCCTAACCTACCCACCCACCCAGCTCCCCAATTAAACACACACAAAGTACACAGGCACACAAGGACACACTCAGTAAACCACACGCCTCCCTATATATATAGGTGCTTGCATTATGCACATAAACACCAGCAAACACACAAATAAAGCCCCCACTTCACACACCTCACACACATATGCACACACACCTTACCTCAACTCCAACAAGATGACAGCACTTTAAAAATGGCCGGCTAAAAATAACCGCCACTAACTTGGTCTTAAATCTTAGCATCTGTGCCAGGTTTAAAAATAAAGAGCAGTGTCGAGAAACCAAGCTGGACCCATTTGTCTTTCTGTCACTCTGTCTATCCAGCTCTGCCTCCTCCGTTATCCCTTAGCCTACTTTAATATTCGGACTGTGGAGCATCAGACACATGGGCAGACCTGATGGTGAAATATATCCCGGAAATGCTGGATTCGAATAATCTGATTGAGACGCGGATTTGAAATATACAGCAAGGATGCAGTGGCTGGAAAACTGCAGAGAGGTCTAAGAGACATGAGGTCTTTTTTTTTTTTTTAAAGGTTGGCCTATAAAAGAAGTCCATGAAATATGAGAGCAGAAAACAAAGCTCAAAGGCAGCGAGACAGAGAGAGAAAGACACAGAGTGGTAGATGGTAGTGGTTAGTGAGCCACAATACATCAGGCACATGCATCATGCCCAGGCCAGAGTCGTGGGGATCAATTCAGCCTTGGGCCTCAGAGTGTGTCGAGTTCAAAGCCAGGCCCTGGTATGTGGAGGACTGGATTAAGAGGCAGTATTTATGAGGTCCAGCGTGAATGTTTGTCTTGGTGGGTGATGGATAGCAAACTCATCACACCCCCGCCACCTGTCCTCCACAATGAACAAAAGCTTTGGTAGGGCACTCACCACAAGTACTGTGGGCCTAGTTCACAGTGTAAAACACACACACACAGCAGAGGGTACACTGCATGGACTCCAGGCTCTTGTGTGTATGCAGAAACTCTCTATGCTCAATTTGAGACAATTTTAATCGCCAGGTAAAATAGACCTTTGCACATTTATCCAAATTAGTATACATCAGTGCAGAGATGTACAACTTAAAGATCTGATCTGATTTTCATTTCTTCCAATGAATGAAGTACTGTAGTTATACACCGAGTTCGTTTAGCTTATAGAAGGACTTTGGTTAAGGTTAAAAGATCATGATTTGGTTCTCAAGATTCGGGTCAAGATGAGCAAGATCTCTCCTCTAAGTTTAACCAAGTGCTGTGAGTGCCTTAACATAATGCAGATCGTTATATCACAACTGGATATTTTGGGAAGACAAATGACATATGTCAGTGGAAGTTGCGTTCATTAATAATGTTTCTTCATTATGTTGATTAAAATCTAATTTGAGTGTTATGTGTTTTCTTCAAAAGCTATTTCATAGTATATAAACATAATTTCTTGGAGATAAGAAGGAAATATGACTTAGACTAGCATGAACTGCAGCCTGCTTGCTGTTCATAGCATAATTTAATCACAAAGGCTCATACAGCATTTATTTAGCATTATATAAACTGATGTTTATAACTCTGCATAATCAGAGCAATTTCTCATACAGCAGATAGACGAGAATTCATCACCACTACAAACACTGCCACATCATCTCAGGTGTCAGTTAGCAGCATTTATAAACCCCCTATATTCTGTGTATGTCGGTCATCATCAGGGCTCGTTTACCACTGCACCTGCTGATATGGCTCAGATAATTTGGTGTCTTGGGAGCTCTGTCTGATGCCTCATGTTGATTTGAAAACTCATATATAAAAATACTGTTTCCTCTTTTATAGCTAACCAATTCTGCTTATTTAAAGTCGAGGTGGGCGAAATATACAGTGAGACAATATATATTTGCTATTTTTATGCCAAGACAGCTATTCCTTTAATATCTAGCTGCACACACAACGAATTATCTCACAATACAGCATATATATGTTGTTGTTGCTGTTAGAAAGAGCCAAGAAGCACTAGATACTTCAGGTTAATTTAAGTGTAACAGATTGAGCAAACTTTGCATGCAAGGTTAGTCTCTGATTCTTGTTAAATGGATCAGCACCGGGCTCTACATCTTGACATAATGTTCTTGTCTCTTTGGTCAAGGAAAGATTTGGGGGGCAGAAAGTCGTGGGTCAAGATCTCGGCATTTCCAAACTTCTGAGCTCTTCTCTCTAAAATCTTTGAAACTAAATCAAGCACTTCAGCGCAGGAGAGCAGAAGTGCCTGTTTCTTGACTTAGTCTGTTTTAAACTGTCAAATAAACCTTTTACACCAGTTCCTCCACTAAAGTACCTGTGCTGTGCAGCACAGTAATATAACATGTCACTTTGACAGGTGCTGAGTGAATTAAAAACATCCTCTCTGCTGAGAACCCTGTCTGAGAGGGAAACCCCCGCCAGATGTACTACAACCTCACTTTGCACGCATGATCAAACACCTACATCTGGGTGCTGAGGGCTTTTCTGCTCTTCCCTGCAGATGCTAAATGATATCGTTAACATTTTAATGCAAGAGACATTTACAAGCGGGCTTGCGCAATTACACCTCTGATTCAGTGGAATCCAGACAGACACAGTGTGATCGGTAATTAGATTTTACATTGGGTGAAACGCAGCGCACACACACACACACACACACACCACACACACACACACCAGTCGCCAAAGCTTGCTCCTAATTAGAGAGCTAGACAGGCTTAAGGAGGTACAGTACAGTAGAGTAGCCCTCATTATACAGCTAGGATGTATGAATTAGGGGATATCTATTATGATCACATATGAGGGTATCCATTACCCAACATTAGCAGCCCTTTCAACTGGAATCACACACAGAGTTCAAAATGTAACCCAACAAACCCTCTTATAACTCACACAAGTGAGCAAGAGTTAAGTGGGTTTGTAAACTTAATTTAGTCCATTAGATATTCATATCAGAGTAAGACTGCATAAGATGATCTATCACTTGACTGTACGCTACGTGTTTTCATGGGGTAATTTAATTTCATGAGCTGTGATACCGCTTCTGCAACCGAACCCTAATTGGTAATTAGTAAACAGACTAATGGCTGTGAGTGCAGCTGTAAGGCTGGTCAGGTTTCATATGTGCACAGCCACTGTGGCCACTGGGAGGCTGCTGATCTTTGGACATCCTTTACACAGACTTGAGAATCACCTCACAGCTCCAACAAATGGGACTCTCATCAGTGCACTACCTTCATTGCCTTCATGTAGATTTATTGCCATGCAAACACCAGTTCCCCCTTTCCACTCACAGCCAAGTTCAATCCATCTATCCACCCTGGTCCCTGTAGCATTTTCATCCAGTGTTTCAGGTTGCTAATAATGTGGGGTCATGTAAAATTGGCAGGCTAACTGATGTTGGCAGCTATTTACTGTACCGTAAGCTACACTGGGCTAGATGCTCTGGAAGAGCTTCCTTATTTCAAAGTGGATCTGCCTTTACCCCTGAGAAAGGTCACAGCTAATTGAGATCAAAATTTGATTGCGTGATCTCCTGATCTGTGCGTAAATGTTCCATTTTTATTGAAGACATGCGAGATGAGTCCTTTCTAAGTCGTGAGCATCAGGTTAAGCCGCATGCATGTCCACAAATCATTGCAGTCTTCATGGGGACTGTGGGAGAGAAGCCTTGTCTCATTAGATCTTTGCAATGAGAATTTGAATAGGCCAGTTTAACTTGCTGTGGTTTTGCCTAGAGGCAGCTTTCAGGCAGAGATATTTAATATGTTTCCTCTCCTGTACTGATGACTGAATTTATAGGCTGTTCTTTGATAGGAAATAGCAAAAGCATAATGTCTTAAATAGAATACAAGAAGGAAATGTGCCTGTCAATTGTGTCACATTTAATTTTTATTTATTTTTTCCTTTTTAAATGTCTGGAATATCACAGGAGCAGCGATCTCAGGACTGCAGCTGTCTTTTGCTTTCTTTTGAAATTACTTAATAATTTCCATGACAAAGCAATACATATTTACAGTTTGTGAACATGTGTATGTGTTTTTTTTGTTTGTTTTTTTTTTTTCAAAATCAGTTGATGAATTCATTAAGATGAAATAAGGACAGTGAAATGACCCAGAAGTCAGTGAGCAGCTTGTTTGCCATTCGGTCACTTATCACCTGATTAGCTCCTTATCAGGTCCTTCTGGGTCAACCCAAACTCCAAACTCCACATCCAAAACTATTCACCATTATACTATTTCCTGGGTCTGCCATTTTGTAGTTGTGTCCAATTCATCTCAGATACATGATCATACCCAACATAGTAGACAAAAATGACCCCAACATGCAGCGGAGAAAGTGGTAAACAAGCGGCAGACGCTAACCAACAACCAGACAAACAAGTCTGACATTGTTCTCTGCCACATGATGACAACATACCATATAGTTTTCTACCCCATATAGTGAAGAGTGAGTGAGTCAACGTTTCCGGACGCAGCCCCTGACACCCATTACGGAGGTTACCATAGAGACAGGCCAGTGAGCATGTGATAGGCCTAACTCTAAAACAGCAAGAATTGTCTGGAATCCAATCGCAGTGCTGGCTTCTATCTACAAGGTCATTCATTCATTCATTCATTCATTCTGACAACGCCTGCTCAGCCGATGAACACCTCATTTTCATGATAATCAACAAAACATCCAGCCCCAGAGGACAACGTTACACACGTATCTGGGCTCCTGTACAGTGATGGAGAAATCAAATAAAAATGACAACGCAAACAGCAACTTATAAAAAACGTGTTCTTAAAACAAATATGATTGCAGAGCAAATGACGAACACAAAAAAAGTGTAATGTCTGCACTCAGCAGCATCTACTGCTTAATCCCTATCAGTTGTTTTGCCACAGGCCTCCTCAATAATCCCTTATGCAATAAACGGACACAATCTTGCATGGCAGTTGATCTAATGTCAGAGTCAGACGATTATGATTAATGAGGATTCCTTATTGTTCCTTTATGAGTTTCAGCACAAGCTGGGCTGAGGGAGATACCATTTTATAGTCAATGTCAATAAACGGTACCGACTGAGGGTTGTCTCAGCGCTGAAAAAGCGACGACAAAGAAACAAAAATCCATTTCGAAGCCTTATTTTATCATCCCGGCCAGAGGGGAAAATCCATTTTGGGGACACACCATATTATATCACAGCACCTCGATGTGGTTAAATGTATTCATACCTGCAAATCCTCACTTCCCCAATTTTTTTGTTTTGTGAATTCAGCTTTTCTTGACCCTTTGATACGAAAGCAGCCAACCGTGGGCTTGATTTCGTTTCAGTGTGTGAGCAATCCCCATCTTGTCGCCCTGATGTGTTTTCTTATAGATATGTTTCCATTTTCTCCCTCTCCTTCTTCGACTCTCTCTCTTTTTCTCCCCCTGTTTTCGTACACACCCAGTCAGCCATAATCCCTCCCTGTAGAAGGGACTCTGGCCAATAAGTGAATGCAATAAACTGTATCAATTTTCTGCTATTGATTATAGATACACTATATGAGCACACAAATATGCGTGCACGGTTGACAGCCGCATGCATGAGTGCAGTGGTGCACATATGCACTCACACAAACACACATCTGTGCAAGAAAACGCAGACAAGACACACAACCAAATCTGTGGTGTTTGAATACAGTATTTGAATGGATGGAATGGGGCTGCCGACTATTTGAATGGAAAATTTGTTTCACTTTTTTTTTTCGTGTGTGCATTTGTGAACTACTTTTGCATTTCCTGGAAATTGTGACCTCTGTGGAATGTGTCTCAACAACAACACTGCATTTTTATTTTTTATTTTCTCATCACTAACATAAACAATGCACACTAATAGTGTTAATTTTCTACTTACAAACTACATTTAAAGGTAAATAACATAAAGTTGTGTTGAGATTTGGATGTAGAGATGCTGGAAACATTCTGACAGAGCCATAAATACAACCGAATATTTAACATTATCTATGTTTAAAGTGAAAACATGGATTACTGACTCTTAAATATGGGTATAAATTGACATGTTTTAACACATTATATTCATTTAGGCCACTTTGAACTTGAAAAATATGATCACTGTGGGGGGAGGGGGAAGGGATTAATCCAAATGTCCATTATATCAAATACGTCACTTATTACTAAGGGCCACAGTGGAACAAGGTTGTGACAGAGTAAGTATCATTAGGCACCAAATAAAAACAGAAACAAATCACATTCATTGGATGCAAATTAAAAAATAATGACAACTTGAAACTGTAAAATCACATTTAAACCAATATCAATCAAACCAATTAATTAAATAGAGGTCCAAACAAACAGAATTTATCCGTGTTATTTCATCTGGCTCAGGATGTATGTCTGAAGGCCAGAGATGTGTCTAATGCTTTGCAGGAGAGCTTGAAGGATTTAAAACGCAATTCATGCCTCGCCCGTCTCTCTCCCTCTATCAAGGGTGTCAGCCTTTTGACAACCATATAAAATCCATTTCATGTGGGTCACAGGTGACCTCCATCCTCCCTCTCCAGTCACTTAGCTGTCTACCAGTCATTTGCCTTCTGCAATAGGTAATGAGCGTTAATAAAAAAAGATGAGCCGGTGAAAACTTACCATTCAAGATGCTCTGGGAAAAGATAAAAGCCAATATCCACATGCCCTGCTCCGTTCAATCCCCCCCAAGCTATGCTTTCTCTTCTTCCTCCGACCGGTGCCTCCCTGGGTTTCTCTTCTGTGCGCTTGGGGTAAGGTTAAACATTTGCCACTGTCTTGAAGCAAACCGGTCCAAGTCTCTACTTTTAATATCTCCTTCCTACTTTTTTCGTTACACTGATTTTTTTTTCTTAGCCCCCTCTTTGCGCTTGGAACATAAATGAGCCTCTGTGATTGTCTTGGGGAGAGCTGTGCTCAGACTCTCCTCCTCTGCTCCGCGTCTTGCTGCTTCTCCCTGTTATTCAAAAGGATGCTGAAGGGGTGAAGCCCAGGTGTGTGTGATGCTGAGTCAGAGCCGGGTACGAGCGGATCCTGAAACAAAAATGAATGCCCAAAGTGGCTAAACTAAATCTAAAAAAAAATTAAAAATGTCAGAAGCTCCGATTTCCTAAATAAAAGACTGACTGACGGATCATCCTTGCGGGAGAAAAAATTAAAATTTTAGAAAATTAAAAGAACTAAAAGAGCAAAGAAGCAAACGGGGGAGAGGGTGGTAGAATAAGAATGAAAAACAGGTTTTTTTCTGAGACTCCAAAGTCAGATCATCTTCATCGCCTCTGTGCGTCCAGCAAGAGGCGAGCAAGCGCATCTTCCCCGCTGCCGCTCTCTAATCGCACCACACTGACTCTCTGAGCATTGCACAGAATAACCCTCTCCCCTGCCCCTGCAGACGCTTTAATTCCTCATTGCCTTAAAGGAGCAGAGGCGGCTACCGGTCGGTCCTGAGGGCAAGGTACTAGTGGAGGTGAGGAGTCTGAGAGCACGCAGCGAAGTGGGGGCATTTGCATTAAGGAAATGAGCTGCACCTGACGCACCGAAGCACCTAGGATAACATTTTTACGCACGGAGATGCACCGGCTCAAACAGAAAGCTCTGTCTGCCGGCGTGCAGGTGCACTCAGTTTACAGCATTATGTACCAGATCTGACTTGAATTAAGCCAATAGGGTATAATAGGGTAGTAATTGAAACCTACAAGGACATCCAATGACGCGCATATTACTTATTACAGTAAGTGCACGAATGAGGAAGAAACTGTGTTTAACTGAATAACACTTTTTAATTAATTGATGTGGTTTAATAACTGTATTAAAAGAAAATAGAAAGAAAAAGCAACATTTTGTCAGTGGTTGCAGAAAATAGAGGGTTAAACTGAAGCATCCCCCACCCCACCCCACACTCACATACACACTCCATACCGCCTCCCTCAACCCCATAATGCACCCACCACCAGCACCACCACCACCCCTCCATTTTAATGCTTGCCTTGAAGTCAAGGGTGTAGCTGTAGCTAGGCTGAGGAAGCCTGTGGGCCTGTCCACAGAGCCGGGTTACACTGAATGTGATATAACCAGCAGGGCAGTCTGCATCTCATTCTCTATCCCACATGACAGAATATACTGAAAGTGAAATCCTGTTTATTCACCCCAGGATACTCATTTTCTCTCCTTATATCAGGACTGAGGAGAGTTTCTTCACCATTATGAATGTATACAAAGGATAATAAATATAAAACACTGAACTAATGCATTTAATATAAATAGTTGTAGCTGTATATGTTTGTCAAAGAGAGTTAATTAGTCTATTATATTTGTGTTACTGAAAGAAAGATGGAGGTATGGTTCTGTCGTATGCAGAGATGTTTTGATCGGCCCACTTTCCTGTTGCCCAGTTTTTGTCCACTGTGTGTTTGTCTTCAGTATCTGTCCACTTGTCTGCCTGTCTCTCCCACAGTGGTCACTCCAGTGCAGCAGACGAACATGAACACTGCTCTGCATTTGCTTAGGTCTGTACCAGAACACACTGTTCTAGCTTTTCCTTAAAATGGTACAACTCTCCTTTTATTTATTTTTTTCCTACTTCTGTTTGATTTATTCAGCAATGGCCCAAATGAAATAGTTCTTTCATTACTGCTGTCCTCTTTTTGAACTATTGTCACACCAAAATGTATGTTTAATTGAGTAAGAGGATCATTTGACTTACTCCCTCCCCCCCTAAGCTGTAAGATAAACCCAAACAAGTTGAAGTAGCGCTGGGGAGAAAACATGGGTGAATCAGGGCAGTGGGTCAGAGATCCTGCCTGTCATTTAGAGTGGATTAGGAGCACTGTGGTGGTGTTTCAGCTCTGGATTCTTGGCATGGACGAGCAAGTAAGTTCATTAGCAGCAGACAGTGAGATATGATCATTTAAGAGGGAGGAAGCAGCACCAGCTCGCCTGTCTAATTCATCAGACCTTTGTTTGTCCTCACAAGATGCAACACTCAACACTGTTCTCAACACTGCTCACACTCTTATTATTATTATTATTATTATTAAGGTTATATGCTGTACATTTACATTATGAAGGTGTCTGCTTCTACAGGGGAACATGAAAGTAAAGTGCCTTGTTCAAGGGCACCTGTGTATTTTTAATTTACTTCCTCTGTAAAGTTCAAGGACTACATGTGTGTTTGATGCCAAAGACAAAGCCTAATCATGCCATAGACCAGCACTACATGCGGTCTTCCTTGTTTCAACCTTCAGCAATGTTAAATGGTAGAAGATTTTTTTCTCCTGTCACTGAAGGTGACATTAGCAGCCTGCAAAGACAAACAAAACCCAAAGAGCGAGGAGGAAAAAAAAGATCCGACTGTGGGTTCAAGGGATTGGAAGAGGGGATCCATGGAATTAGAGGGTGCCATCTGACATTTTAGGGGAGATGAAGCATTGGTATAATCTAGCTCAGCAAACAGGATTTTATGAGGAGCTGAAATTAAAAATTTTGAAAAAAGAAAATGGAATAAATAAAGAAATGCAAATCAAAAGGTTATATTTGTTTGCATGGGTTGAGAGGAAACTAATGCTGACACAGATGAAACAACCAAGCCCGGTGTCATTTAAGCAGAGAAGAGGAGCAATGACTCTTTTCACCCCCAGAACATAGGCTGGGTGGACGTTTGCAGGGAGGGTGTGTGTATTCAGTGTACAGTATATACACACTCACGCCACTGCACACACACACACACACACACACACACACACACTCCAAACATGGGAGTTGCCCAGTATAAGCACAGTTACACAACGTGTGTTTGACAGCAAACAAACACAGAGTAACATCAACACTGTTCAGATGACCTTACAATGACCAGATGACAGCAGGTGTGTGTGATCATTTCTACCATATTCAACTGAGCAAAGTAGTGATATTATAGGTTGAGAAAAACAATATAATCCAGCCTCAGTAAGTACAGTGCTTTATGTATGACTCATGTTTGATCTCTACAATATAGTGTCGAATATTTCGTTGGTGAGGGTTAATTGCCCTTCCACCTTAAAACCTGTAATTAAAAAATAATTGCCTCCTTCTCTGTATTCAGAAATATCTATGAAGGAAGCTTTTAATACCACAAGCACTAAGGTACAATCTGATACTTGTAGGGGGGATGCCAGAGACAACAACAGAAAAAAACAACACATTCATACAGCAGCTCAATATCAGCGAGAGCTCAGTTGTAATTTCGGTGCCATACAAAGATCACATTCAGCTGAGCGTGGCGATACATACAGATCAGATGTTTCTGTTGGTGGCACACAGGCTCTTCCATCCTTATGGAAAACAGGTGCTAGTGTTTATCACTTACACCACACAGACAGCTGTACAATTGAACAGGCTACTTGCGACATGAAAGACAATACCTTGATTTTCACTCTGAAGACAAGAGCTGCGACCTTGTGACCAAATGGGCTGATGTATTCGGTGGTTACCCCTGAGAGATTATATTCAGGCATGTAGAGGAGGCACATGTGTTTATCTCCTTATAGGGATAATGTAAATTATTTGCTATTACATACTGAAGTCAAAGCTGAAGCTCCTAATGTTTTTAAATCAAGTTATGAAGTGAAATATTATGGTACAACCCATTTTATTTAAAGCATGTCAACTGATGACAATAGCTCATACATGAGACATTCATACATGTATTTAAGATACATAACATGATATAAACATAGAGCTACATCATTCAGCATCTCTACAGTCGGTTTTTGAATATGAGCAGAGAGGATTTTTGGTGGGTTGATGTTTACTGTGTGGGTAAGGGGGGAGGAAAAGGGTGTAGTTCATTTAAGCCCCCCAGCATGTTGCCTAAACAGTGGTAAGCGAATGTGACAATGAGGCCCACGGGCTGCTGCAGACAGTCTTGGCCTTGCTGTGTGGCCATGCATGAGTGTCTGTGTCTGTGTGCGGGTGTGTGCTTGCATGTGCCACCATGTCTGTGTGTGGATACGAGGAAGGAAGTGGAGCACACATATGAGACAACTCGCGAACACTGCTCACCCAAGGTCGTGACTCCTCAGACTGTAATACTCACACTGGCATGGGATCTGTGCTCAGTGCTATTTATTTTACGGCCAACTTCATCATGGATGATAAAATAGGATTGAAAGATATTAATCAAAGTAGAGGTAGCAGTTCCACCAGTGGAAGTTATATTATTTCAATTTATTAGCAATATAAGAACTACAATGTGTGCTGTCTGCATCTGTGTAAAAGTTATTGATGTCTGTAGGTCAATATATACTATAGCATATTCATGAATCATAGAATAAGTCATGATCTTATTAATTTATTTCTTTTGGAATTTATGGTAAAGCAAAGGGGAAAAGAGATGTAGACAGATGGAAGCAGGTGAGTTAAAGAAGGATTTCAAAGCAGCGGAGTGGTGGATTGTGCAAAAGATGCTAAAAGTCATTATGAGGTAAAATCGTATACTAAGCCGTGGTAGAGATTTTTGTGTTTTTGCAGTGTCACTATCCAATATGACGAACTGCAACCCAGTAATCAGTGTTTCAGTTTTCTATCTGGCATTAGTACCGTATCTTACTGTATTAACTTAACATAAATTTTTAATCATAATGGGCAAACAGAAATTCCCTTACAATGTTTCTTGGCATTAAAAGTGCTATATGTAATTTTTTGCTATCACTACATAGTGAACGTTAGCATTAACAGCTGTTTACTCACCAGTCTAGAAGAAATGTTGTGAATTCAACATCAAACTTCATTCCTTTACTCAACAAGAGCTGTCTCCAACTGTGGAAAGCAACACCAATGTTAACTCTTGTTTTGCTTCTATTTCTATCACCTCTGCTTCTACAGAAGTTAACAGGTTAACCAGCTAGCCCCGTCCCATCCTGTCCTGTAAAATCACTTTGCAATATTGAGCCAATGTGGCATCCAGTCTGCCCTCAGTCCAACATGAGAGGGTGAAGAAGTAGCATATTCTAAGTCTAACCTTGTCTTGTAAATGCAAACAATTGCTATTCTAATGTTGGCTATGTAGCAATAGCAAAAAGTTACATATACATATACAAACTTACATTTTAACAGAAATAAAATTGTGTAAAAGACTGCTACTACGCCATCTCCACCATATGCTCTATCATGAGCTGTCTGGCTAATGAACTGAGATCAGATAGGTAACAATACACAGTGTGCTTCAGTGGTCATGGTGATAACATCATAAGTTAAATCACATCAGGTGCTTCTTGTGATTTATTGAATCATATTGCAATAATTCTCTGGTCAAGTCTGCATGTAATCCCTCTAATAACGACTGTCAATCCAAAATATTAATAATGATAGGAAGATGGAGCACATTCTCTTTCAGTAATGTCTCCTCTTCCACCTTCTTCTCTTCAGGGCACTCACATCACACACCACACATGTTCATACACACAGAGTATCCCCCCTCCCACCCCTCCCTGTCCCTCTGGCCGACCCTGTCCCTGGCGTGTGTGCAGACAGGCCGAGTAATCCCTCAGGATGGGGCCTCTTGTTTTGACAACTCCTGTGAAGCCCAGTGTCTCTTACAACAAAACACAGACTGGCCTATCATCAGCAAAATGTCAGCCCTCTGCTCACTCCTTCGTCACCCAGAGGAGGATCAGGTTGCCTTTACACTATGCGACCCATTAACTCAGAATAGAAACATTCTCATCACCGGTATAATGATCCCCTTTGTTTTCCAAAGACAATGACATTGATAAGAGACAAGCCGCACTTGTGGCTCCTGATAGAAGTGTGTATAAGGTTACATGTTGCCAGGGCCAGAGTGATGTGGCTCCTACACAGCGTTCAGAGTGGTGTCCTCTTACCCTCTACTGGTCCCCATGGGATGAAAAGACACCTGCAGGTCAATCAGCATCAGGACACATGCACACTCTTTAAATTAAGACTTACTATGACTTGGGAACCTGCCAACTGTGTCAAAGACATTGGGGTTTAAGAAGATGACATGTTAAAGGAACTAATGATAAAATACTAAAGTGGAGTTGGGTTTCTGTGGGGGTCAATGCAAAGAGCAAAGGGCAAATGGTTAGTGAGTTGATTACCCTCTGTTGAAGGCCACCCACATCAAATATGTAGGCTACTCAAGGCACTATTGGATGGCTTTTCTAAAATATTTTTATGCTTTTTAATTTGATGTCATATTTTGCAAAAGTTGGAAGATAGGATAGAAAAAGTTAGATAAAAAATCAATACACTCTCATATATGTAAAATGAAGCTACCACCAGTAGTTGGTTAGCTTAGCTTAGCCTAGCTTTGCTTTGAAATACGCTCATTTTCCAAAGTTGATGCTAAGCTAGGCTAACTAGCTGCTGGTGTCAGTATTCATCTAACTAATTTCAGCAAGAAAGTGAATAAGCATATTTTCACAAACTATCAGACTGTTCTTTTATTTTCTTTCTCTAAATGATTAGTTCTAGTTTAGATCCTAACCCAAATTACTATCAACAGATGTGACCAGATTTCAGAGATAAGACATTCCTGTAATACAGACCCACATCTCCTGAATACTGTATTTTAACCTATAAGACTTCTGCAGAATGGACCACAGCACATGCACTACAGTAACCTTTTCCCATCTCCCTCTCAATTCATGATACCAACACCCCAGCCAGCTACAGCAACCCCAGCCAGTTTCCCATTGGTTAGCCCCAAGGCACAGAGGAGCATATCTGTAGCCAACCTTGACGTGCTAAACTAGGACGCTGAAGGGGACAGAAATGGGAGGAGAGAGGAGGAGAGGCAGGGGAGCGAGCAAAAGGAGGAGAGAGAGAGAGAGAGAGAGGTGGGGAAAAAAACGTAATGAAAGGCTGCTGGAGGAGTGGCAGAAATAAGGAAGTGAGGATGGAGAGCTGAGAGGGTGATGGAAAAGAGGGGATAGAGAAAGGAGCAGTGGAGAGGGAAGGGAGTGAAGGTGGAGAGTGTAAGTAAAGGAAGGGAGAGAATAGGGTGGGTTTTGGTGATTTGTACTCCAGCTGCATATGCGCCTGGTCTCCATCTCCTCCATTCTCTGCTTGAAAACTGGAAAAATCAATACACCCACAGTCTAGTGTATCCCCACATGAACTGGATCATTAAAAATATATAATCAAACACCCCACCATCATTTTTCATCACTATTACCATCATCACATATCTGAACGGGCGCAGATATCAGTATATCACCAACATGGCTGTAACAATGTAATAACCCAATCAATGGCCTTCTAATTATTTCAGTGCCTCAGTTAATCGTCCAGTTGAAGCAGTCTTTCAGCCTTGACTCTCAGAGTGGCACACGGAGACAGGCTGCTTGTTAACAAATGCACACAGCAGAACCGAAGCAGGGCTGTTGTAATAAGAATATCTGACTTCTCAGCTTCACAACTCAATCCAACTCAGGGTCGCAGTGTTGCCTAGTAACGATGGCACACTACTGACCTTATCTATGTGGTCATAAAAATGTATGAAGAAGCCCCCCTCCCCTCCTCGCCTCCTAGCCTCCTCCATGCCTGCCTTCGTTCAGTCCTTCCTACAACCACACTACCACCCTCACAGCCCTTATCTCCCCCTCCCTGAGTAACATCTACCCAGGGGGCAAGCACCCTCCATGCTCTCCTACCCCTGCCAGGGCAGCACTGTGGTGGGTGTTATCTGCCTGTGAGCTCCCCTCTCTTTTGTTATGGAGGGGTGCAGGTGGGGGGGCTGGGAAACATGTGCACACTTGAACCTTTTGCAAAAACACAATGCGCTTGTGTGCACTGTGCACGCACACAGAGCATAACAGATACAGCGCTGGTGGGCGGGTAGTGGGAGGCTGGAAGGATGCAGATTGCATGCTATGAAACTGATAGATAGCTGTAAGAACAGAGGGACACAGTCAAGCGCAAAGGAGACTCAATACCACACCGCAAGGTGAGTCGGTGCACAAGCCTTTGTGAGAATATTACTTCAGAGTGGAATTTCTGCTCTGCCTGCCGTGGGAGAAAAGAGATGTGGCAGAGTGTGAGAAAATATGCTTGTTTAAATGAGAAAAACAACCAATATACAGTAGGCCTCCCTCTGCAGTGAGTTTCACATATATGGGTGTGTTTGTGAAAGTGATTTGCTTGTGAGAGATGAGATGTATCTGATCTCTATCCACTCATGACTCCTAACAGCCAGGTTCAGCTTTCCTAATTAGCTATCACCTTGGAGATGCCCATCCTAATGAGGAAACAAACTCCAGGTGTTGCACCTGATATAACCTTTGGGAGTCACAGGGGGAGTGTGACACATACTGTATACACACAAACACCTGCTCCATCTGTCTGCTCTACAGTTAACACCATCAGACCATAATATGCCAAGAAGCTCACAGCTAATTCAAAGCAAAAATCTCATTTATTCCCTTCTGGATTGGATACGCAGAACCAGTTCAGTTCTGTGTATAAAAATGTGTTGCTTAAATGTATTTTTCCTTATGTTTTCAGAAAAACTCATTTCAATACCCAAGTAAACATCTACTGTATATGATGTTTCAAGTATCACAAACTGGAGAAACAATCCTTAACTGGAACTGGAAGGTCTCACCTGCAGGAGATATATTATTCGGTCTTGGACTGAATAATTATAAGAACCACTTCATTAGACTGAGCAGCACTCTAACTACACTGACAAAAAGCATCTCAATAATGAGGATGGCCACAGCACAGCCTGCTGCCTCTCTCCTGCCCACTACTACAGCAGCATCTGCTCCGTGGCACCCAACGCATCAGGTGGGATCAGTGGTATTTGAACAAACACAGAAGGCATATGTGTGTGTGTGTGTGTGTGTGTGTGTGTGTGGTGTGTGTGTGTGTGTGCAAGTGTTAGAGTAACTAGGGAGACTGGTGAGGGTATGAGTGGTGCCTTGAGGCAGGGAGCAGAATGGGTGGCAGGGTCCCTGACTCCCACCGTGGCCTGTTTACATGCTGGCCTCTGTGACTCATCTACATGTCACTAATGCTTTTCCTATGAATGAACAAACAGACACAGATACACTGCAGAGAGCCAACACTACCACCACAGGGGGAAGAGTAAGTGTGAATAGCCTGTGAGACTAGCATGAGCCATCCTTAGTCATACTCCCGCCTGTCTGAGCAGTGAGAGTTGCCATACAGTTACAAGTAATTGATCTAAAAAAAACAAAATAAATCAAAACCAGCTGTCTTTTATATGGCTGGAAACATACAGTGTGGTACCAGTGAATGAGCAGTGATGTACCCACGCACCTGTTGTCTGGCTCGTCCCTCTCATCTTATCCAGGCTCTCCTCATTTGGGCTGCTCTCCTGCAGTAGCAGCTGTGAATATGTACACCTTGTTAGGGGGTTGACAGATCTGGCAGAGGGAGAGACAGGGAAGTAGCTTGTTATAAAGAACAGGCTAGCTATATGTCAATCCCTGCTATGCCGGGAGGAAAACTGACAAAGAATAAACAAGAGATCTACTTTAAGATACAAAAATCATCTTTTCATCTCAGTCTAAATCAAGTGTAGTGAGCGAAAAGCTAATTGACACCAGCCACTCTGCCAATAAAACAGCATGGTAGACTGCATATCAAAATGAGATTTGCCTCAGAAACATGTGGCCAGCCCAATCATTATGACCTGCCCCTCTGTAATCCCCATTTGCCGCTCATCCAGCTCTGTCATGCCTGCGCTGTAATTACACTGCATCCGATATCACAGGGAAATGCTAACAGATTCAGCAAATCTATGATCAGCATTATAGACTTACAGTGGTTGGGCTGTCTGTGGGGCTGCTTATCAGAGCCCTGTGTGACACTAAAGAAAACGGTTAAAGGCTGGGGTCACTAAACTATATCAAGACAGCATTACACACTGTTTATTTCAATAGTCAACTTGGCAGTTATTTGATGGAATTTAAGAAACCCATTTCTAAATATAATGTTGTATACTGTCCAGTAAATTGTAAACTACAGATGTACTGGGAATAAATATAGTGAGCTGTAATACATGTGATTAAAATCAATTTTCAAGTACTTTTTATATTCTTTTCTCTCTATCAAAGTTTATTCTTTTTTCTCCCAGGTGTCCAGATTTAATTGTTTTCCTGCTGATTGTAGATTATATGATGTGCCCTTTAAAAGAGAACTCACTCGCTCAGTCACATGCTTAATGTGGAAATTTGATTTTCTGTGTTTTATATCATAGTGAATTAAATATTGTTGAGTTTTGTCAGTCAGACAAAATAAGGCATTTAAAGATGTCACCTTGGGTTCTGGGAAAACGGTGACGTACGTTTTATAGACTGAATGATTAAGCCGTGAATAAATGAAAATCGACAGATCAATAATGAAAATCATCATTAGCTGCAGCCCTAGTCAGCAGGTCTGTCAGTCTGTTCATTGTAAACAGAATTATCCAAAAATGATCAAGATATGAGCTGACTTTTTCATTGCTGCTGGAGTTTTTCCAGCCACATTTTGGGGAATAAAAAAAAATTGGCACGTTTAACTTTTATGATTAAATCAGGGCAAGCCATTGTGTTAATTAATTAATGTGCTGTTCTTATTTCTTTATCAAAACAAATACAGATATTGCATCATGTAGTAGAAGCTCACTAAGCAGCTTCAAAATCAACTCACACTGCTGGTGTTAATTTACATAAACCAGCCTGTATAATCCACAAATATAACAAGTGACCACAAAGCAGAAATCCTAAGGATCTGGAGCATGTATCTGTGATGTAGGTGGAGATGTGTGAGTGTTGTTAAGGCGAAGGAGGAGTGGGTGCGTATGAGATAACACGAAGCGCTCTCCCCCCTCTATCTCATCAGCTGTAATGATCAGAGCTGTGAGGATTAAGTACCAATGTCCCAGTAAAGGAGCTTTGCACTGCCAAATGTAGGACCACTGGCTCTCCCTAAGCTGCCTAATTTGCTCACACACAGATGATGCTACAGCGCCCTCAGATTGGATTAAAGGTACAGGAATGGTGTAGAGTGCCTTGTTGTGGCTAACAGCGGAACTGCATGGAACCATGAGAATGCACTGAATCAGGAGATATAGCACAAGCACATTATTAAAATATAACCAACACAAATGCTGATGAAGTACATTAAAGTCACGCAGGGGCAATGATGATTTCATTCACACTTCTTGGGCAACTGCAAAAACAACAACCTTTTCTTTGATGAAAATTGATTATAAAAACTAACTGAAATCTGTGACTAAGTTAACTTCTAAAAGGCTGATACATTAACTTTGTTTGATCTATCTGATCATTACTATAAGTTTGACAACTCTTACTATCTATAATACATGTTCAGCTGTCTGTGTCCTGGAAGAAAAGCAGTGTATACACCATAATGGACTTTTTTTATAAAACAACTTCACAGATTTTTATTGGTACCAAAAAATAAATAAATAAATAAATGAGGTCACGAGACACCCTCTAACCTAAGGAGGTATAACACACATGATCAACCGCTGGATTCACAGCGTTTCATGGGTAGTAACAGACAAGTAAACGATGCATTCCTGCTTTCCCCAGTTTTTATACTCTCAGGCCATGGAAGTATCTCAAAGTCACAGGGAAGAAGAAACAGGAACTGTGCTTAAATGGGTCATTCACAAGACCCAGTGCATGACAAGCAATACACCGGAAAGATGAATTTTTGTGGTCACAGTCTTTCCCCACATTATTCAGGTTATTGTAACTATAGTGATTAACTTCAATGAGAGGGGGAGAGAGAAAGAGAAGGAGGGAGAGAGAGAGAAAGGAAGGGGGAGAGAGAGAGAGAAGGATATGGGGTGAACATGTGACAGTGTAACTGTGGACTCATGAGGAATTCAGAGAGAGACAGTGGTTGTCTCTGTGTGAAACAGGCAGCATGGAGAAGGCCTGTGACATTGATCTCGCCTTACTACTGGGATCTTCTTCCTCTGTCTCTGCACTGTCAATGCGGCAGATGAAACTGTCTTGGCCTAAACATGCAAAGAACAAAAAAACCTCAGGGTTTCTGAGGAAAATTTGATGTAGTGTCTTTTTGTACCCATGACACACAGAAGCATATTCTGAGGCCATGCATGGGATTGCTGGCTTCTGAATGACTTAAATCATTTGCAGACAGAGTTTTACATGAAATGTGAATAAATGGGTCCTTTAAAATACTTCTGCATTTGCCTTTAACGTATTACCGTATAGAATTAATTAACTGTTATCAGAATGAGCTTTTATAGAGTCAGTTAGTCTAATACTGAACATTTTGAGATTTGAAATAAGTTTATACTGTCAAAGAATGTTGTGCTATAATGGGACTGAATGGGCTTTTATAGATTTTACTGCATTATATAACATGTCATCATGATGAGTTTATGTACAGAACATGATAAAATGTGTAGAACATGATGAAATGCCATTTGAGTTTGCACTGTATACAGTAGACAAGATATAAATATAAAAGAATGTCCATATACCCAAGCATAGCTAATTACATTTACATTACTCATTTGGCAGATGCTTTTATCTAAAGTGACTTATAAGTGAATAGCACCAATCTATAAAAATATGCACAATTTGACATATGAATTGTGCAAAAACCGTATGAGAAACAAAACAAACACAAAACTGTTTTTAAAAATCACATTTTGGGGGATATGTCATTTTAAAAAAGCTACATTGTTTTGTACAAAGACAAAAAAGCACACCTGGAGAACATTTAACCTGGTCAGTGCAGGTGAGAGATGAACAAAAAGCGTGTAGAGGTTTTGAAACAAAATTTGCAACTTGTTTAACACACCACCAAACCCTTTCACTGAGTAAGATACATTATATATCTTCTGCACATTACAACGTGAAGCCTTTCATGGAAGCACGAGGAAATTCCCTTTACCATTAGTGTTCAGTATACCATGGCAAGTCAACCAAAGGATGTGCGAAAAAGGACGGAAAATTGGATTTGCACTGTAAATGCGGACAGATTAAGAGAAGCAAAAACTGTGAAACAATGCGGATTCTTTTTTGTTACACTCATTAAAGAGTGGACACACACACCCTCCAGCGTTATCTGTCCGCCATGGTTCACATCAGTCCATGTTGTGGTGTAAGGTCGCCCACACATTATTAGTTGAGCTGGACTCTGTCACCAAGCATACACAGGAAGTGGTGAGAAGGCCAACGGCTAGTCCAGCTTGATTTCACAATAAAAACTTTATTAGATTAACTTTGAATAACAACGACTACAGAAAAAAAAAAAAAAACTAATTTCAAATCATGTGACTTAAATTAAATTAAATTCGAAGATTTTTAATAACACGTGGCATATAAATATATCTATATACTGTGTAGTAATCCCGTCAAGAAATGTGGAGGATGCCTTTATTATTTTATCTGTCCTTTAACTCTTTAACGGTGCACTATCGGAAATACCGTTTGGGATTTTTCTATGTTGTATGTGGCTCACATCACAACATAAAATGACAATAAACCCCGTTTTTACCTTACCAAAACCGATAGCCGTTGGCGTCTCCTTTAATTTGAAGGCGATAACCGGAAGTACTGTTTTCTGTTTTGGTTAGCTTGACGGTGTCGGAGGAGTGGATGGAGGCGAAACGTCTTGGAAAAGTCTTTCGAGTCCAGACAAACACAGTTGTTTCAGTTTCAGGCATACTGTGTTAACATGTCAGTATGTTTAGATCCTTCTTGATGGTGAAGAGGCAGCGTTTCCATGATGGCGGTTACCGCAGCACAGGCGTTTCTATGATGGCTAAACTGAAAACTTAAGGAGCAAACTTCGAACGAGGAGCTGGAGTCTTTTCCTAAACTTTCCCTGCTGTCAGTTTAAAAAAAGAAAGAAAAAAACAACTAACACCATTATGGCACACACTACTTCGGTTTCGATATGGGCCTTTGCTTTTAGTTTATACTTCGGCGTGTCCAAGTGTCACTTTACCATACCACTGAAAATATACCCAGGGACGTACAATGTATCCTCGGCTGTGGATTTGACTCCTGTGCGGCGGGTGGCGTTAACCTCTGATGGAAACGGCCTCTCTCTGGCCTCTGATCCAACTGGAACAGTGAACTTTCTGGACATGGTGCAAAACTTACAAGGGGACTCTGGAAGGGGTTACTACATAGAAATGTCTGTTGGTAGTCCCGGTCAAACGGTAATGTATCCTAAAACACTCACTATATCTGTTAATATCTGTATGACTTGTACAGGACAAGTGGTTTTAAAATGATTAAGCATACTCTGGTTTTTAGGATTCTTAATAAGTTAAATACACCACTTTTATTCTTTTCTCCCTTTCGTTTCTCTACTTTCCTTTTTGGTCATTGGATTTTACACAGGGTCATGTGTTATATCCAGTCACTGATAGCAGGTATGATGTGTCTGCTGTGTGTGAACAGGGGCTGGTCCGTCCACCATGTGATCCACTGAAGGGGTGCTCAGTGTCAGAGTGGGCTGGGTGTGTTTGTTTCACCCCCAGGGCCTTGGCTACCTATCTCTGCAAGATTTGATATTTACACATACTGTTTGATATCACCCTAACAGCAGAAAAACGAGTCAAGGGGAAGATACACCCGGCATACTCCATTATCACTATTTTTATAAGATGAAAATCAGCTGCTTATTTTCCAGGCCTGTGTCAGACCATCATAGCAGGATAGTATCACAGCTGTGGGGTGCTGCAGCTGGCTCCTGTCTTTACAGCCTTGGGGTGTGTAGGTAGACTAAACGCCCGCTCACATGCACTCACATGATGCTGCTTGTGAGGAACACTGTTTCTTACCAGGCAGCTGACAGGGATTATGAGGCTCCCAGGGAGCAAAGAGCAGCCCCAGAGTTGTGCAAAACAGCACAAGCCCTGGTGCAGGCATACTTGAAGCTTTTTTTCCCTTTAGTTGCACAGAAATGTGCCTGTGTAATTTACTGTCATTGTTTCATACTGCTCCTTACGTAGAGTGCGTAACAAGATCATATTAATGATTAAGGAGGACTAAATGGTCCCGGAAGAGTTGGAAGAGGGATCATCCCGTCACTATTAAAAATACATGATGCTTCAGGGTGTTGTAGGTTTAAGGCCACGCTCTGCCATTGTGTTGTAAGTAGACATGTTTGAAATGGAGCTTAAACCAAAGGTGAATTATCTCATTAGTATCTCATTGACCTGTTGTTCCTGGGACTCTCAAGTTAAACAGATCAGAGCTTTTAAGACTCTTGGGTGGCACAGCTCAGTTTCTCAGGCTCACAGAGGCTTATCAGTACTGCTTGCCATGACACTGCCCTGTGTCAACCTCTGAGAGGATAATGTTGCAGCACTTGCCAGGGTACAGTTCCCACACACAACTTTACAACCAGTCCAAAGTTGTACTTTAGGAAAAGATACTTAATGTCTGCTGTTCTAATGGCACACCACAAAGGAAGAAATTCCCCAGACTTAAGGCAACATTTTAATCCAGTGAATGTTCCTCAGGTTACATAGAGGGCAAGTGACACATTTAGTTATAGCCTACTATATGTACACAATCACCAGACACACCTGTAGTTCCTAATTAGCGATAAATAGTCAGCAGAAGATGAATATAAACAGATTACCATATTATCATCTGTTTCTTTCATGATTAATCTTCAGGAGATAAAGTCATTAACAATGTTTCTCCCCAAACAAATCAACTACAGTATATAACAGAATTAATTTATTTTTACTGTTTGTGTAAGACCCTGTGATTACCTCACGTGTTGATTCCTAATAGACTCTTTTTCACATCAGACATCAATGTCACATGTTAACTTATCATAGCAGGAGAGACACAGGTGTAACTGATGATGCTAGTGATGATTCACTGTCTTAGTAAGCCATCATGTACAACACAATCATCACATACACCTGTGTGTTTCCTGCAATGGCACGTCAAAATGACAGCTGTGCAAAAGGTCTATTTCAGACCTCTGTCAGGTGACATACTTTCTACATAGCCCAAGGAGGCTCAAGGGGAATTAAACTGTGATTTAAATACATTATTTTAAAATGCTGCACCTATAGATGATGGTTTTGAAGGAAATATGTTGCAATCTGTGTTAGCATTGATTGTGTCAAATCTTCTGTGCTACATTAAAATGTAATTTACAAAATTTCTAGTTCAATACTACAGATATGAGATGTACAGAGACAAAACACATCACCAGAAATGTACATGGGAATAGCAGGAACTAAAATGTACACTATAGATAGAGGAAATAGTTGCACTTCTCATTGCTTCTCAGATATTCCAGCCTTTATACTCCTGTAATCTGTCCATAGTTACAGTGAAACCTTTATATCAGCCATTCACATCAAGAGATCTCATTCCACTTTGGTTCAGATTGGTTATGCAGTGCCAAAATGTCCTGTAACTCAGTACTACTGAGTTATACTCTCAGTATTATTCTAACTAAATGATGATGTGATTACGGGGCCGTGGTGTTAAATGAGCCACTATTCAAATGAGCCACTAATTGCCACATCTGTTCGCATGTGGCACAGCCAGGCTGAGGTGTCGGCTGGAGAGCCTCACATCTGCTAATTGGTACAAACAGGTAGCAGATGCACGTTGCCGCCATGGAGCCACTGCCAATTAGACAGAGAGCGCTAAACTGCAGGCTGCCGCAGCAGCAGGGGAAGAGATTTGCCTGAGGCTCAGGAGCCGAGCTGAGGGAGGATAGTGTGACTGGAGTAGATATGCGGTGTGGGGATAAGGAAATGCCCCTGCTTCCCCCCTCCTCCTTCACCACAATCCAGCATTTTCCAATTTGGCCTGTTTGGCCGGTTCAGGTCTGATGTGACTGGACTGATGCCATCTTCAAGACGGCAGAGTGGTTTTAGATGGCACAGTCACCATGATGGGACCAGGGCCAGTCCAATGAGGAGGAACTGATAAGCCCATCTCCTGCAGACAGGGGGCTTCCCGTGCCCGACTGAACTGGTCGATAGCACATGGTTGATAATTACAGAATTGTTTTATAATGACATTACACACACCTGAGACTTCTGGTTTCTGAGCAAATAGTGCAGTATAGTGACAAACAGACTCTAGTTAGACATGATTTGATTGGCTTGAGGACTTGAGGAACAAAGCATGAGGAAGTCTGACTTTTTTTTCTTGTTATCTTTGGAATGACTTGTTTGCCTGTCCCTTTTAAGCGTTAAACAAACCACTTCCTGCTGTTCTGGTTTGTCAAAAACAAAGACAGCCACAGAGAAATGATGATAGATTGATTATTGCAGTAACAGTTTGTCCCTGTGCAGCTGAGCATGCTGAATGAACACTTACCATTTTCATAGACTGTGTCATGTGACATAATTGAAAAGCCACTGTATAGACCTCTTTGTTGTTGAGTCGTCAGGTGGCTGTGGGGCATTCGGTTTATGACGCCGTCATGGTGAGGAACGCTGGCTACTGAGTGTTAATGTGGCCACTGCTCAGATGTGGAGGTGACATAAGTCTGCTGGCTAATTAGTTCCTACTCGCTGACTTGATGCCTGGAAGACAACATTATCTCAACTGTTGTTAGCTGGTCCCCACTGTGCACATGACACATACCAGAATGGCTGGATAGGTCATACAGTCAGTAGCTAGAGGCTATCATGTTTGACTCATGGATCACACATTAGAGAGTAATTATAAAAGAGATGCTCAGTAATTTTTGCTCACTGACAAAGCTCTTTACACCAGTTTGTTCCAGTTTGGGATCTAAAATAGTGCTATCTCAGTCATTTTTTTTAGCCTGCAAGAAAACACTGACCAAAAAGCTGCCAAAACAAAACAGAGTGGCTATTGTTTTCTAATGTAATAATTCCACACAGCAGACGTTTTAGCTAATTGTATATTTGCAACATGCAACATTGCTGAGTTGTAGACAATGTTCATTAATGACATGGGCACAAAGTGTCTCAAACTGAGATTGAGATTATTTTCATGTGTTCTGTTGTTTTTTGCACTGTTTATTTACTTTTTCATATTGTGTTTCCAGATAAATGTATCTATATTTTATTTTTTTGTGTTGCCACCTTCCTATAAAAAACACTGTAACAAATTTTCCCTCTTTATTTCACCCTCTCTCTTCTTCTGCTTTATTTTCTCCTCTTCTAATTAATAATGCAAAAAAACCTTAACATGTCCTTCTTAACTTTTTAAAGATTAAAGTCTTCTTATTAGTATATCCCTCTTTGCTTCAGCTGTCATTTTATACCTTGTGACTCAGGAGCTCTGTAAGTAAGGGTGGGGTTGTCTCACATTATCAAAGCAAACTCTGCCTTGTGTTTTTCAGCTAAACATCCTGGTGGATACAGGCAGCAGTAACTTCGCTGTGGCTGCAGCCCCACACCCGTTCATTACTCACTACTTCAACACTGCACTGTGAGTGGCCGGAGCACTATGTATAATCCGATACACAAACTCTTGGAAATGTGATACCAGTATTGAGTTTTTGTGTTACCTTGTCTGCTCTTCATCACCCATTCTCTCATGACAGAATTCACTGGTGAAATGTGTCAGAGACTCTAGTTTCTTTGCAGAAAGATAATTAGATTACTATATAATAGATATTAGTAGTATTTCTATGCTCTTGAGTGAGTAATTTAATCATAAATGCTTTACCCTTGTTGTAAAGTGGTGCATCTGTCCTGTTTTACAACTATCTTTTAATGTAGTTCCCTATTATTTGTCCCAAACGTATGCTATGTCTCAAATCGTTTACTTCAGTTGGTACACTACATGACAGATACACATACAGATGATGCTAACTTCCGGCCAACCCGGAAAAAAAAGTTAAGCTATAAACCAACTACACCACATGACGCATGACTTTAACGTTACCACTAGGCTTCCAAATAGTAATTTCAGTTAAGGCACTTACCTCTTCCACAAAAGCCATTTCTTCTTAAAAAGTTAGTAATAATTTGCCATAGCCTGAGTATAAACAAGAGGCTGTGAAGGTGGACTGCTGAGTAGTTCGGTTTTCATATGGGGTTTTCTGACGGTGACAACCTATGTAGTCTCGTTTAGCCACTTGTTAGCAACCTACTATATAGGACACGTAAAAGTTATTATAAAATTATGTGGGGTATTTTCTGACGTATTTTATGTTGTAGAATAAAACCTGAAAATGTCGAGTTTGTTTAAACTGTAGACCTCATTTAAGGCATTTAACCAAAAATCCATTTACTGGCTTTCCGGTTTTTTTTTTTTTTGGGGTTTTTTTTGTACTTACCGGGAACAGCGGTTGCAACATGTCCCTCCGACTGTCGCCCGTCAAAATCTGCGTTGACTGCTTTGCTCACTTATTTTAGAACTGAACGTTTTACTTTCTTGTTTTGTGCCCGACGGGGCGGCGGCGGCGATATGGAAATTACGCCGCCTCGGCCGCCATTTTTTTCAAGTAGTGTTAGTGGCCCCTCCCATTCCATTACGTAGACAAGATGGCGACCGTTGAAAGTGAGAAGTGTCAACCGTTCCACACACAACTTTTTGACAGATTTGAGTTCACCCTGCGGGTACATTTAGGGCACAATAAACAGCAAATGTGTCCATGGAAGTATGTGAATTGAGGCATGGCACTTATTTCCTACTAATTTTTGCCATTCATCTACCATCCATATACCTTTTTTCACACTTCTTGGCGTTTTCTTCTGTGTTTAGCTCCACTACCTACAAGTCAGCTGGTCGGACTGTAGCTGTCAGGTACACCCAGGGCAATTGGGAAGGTGAACTGGGCATCGACCTCATCTCCATCCCCAAAGGTCCAAATGGGACCATGAGCATCAACATAGCTGCCATCCTGTCGTCTGAGGGCTTCTTCCTTCCTGGGGTCAACTGGCAGGGAATCTTGGGGCTGGCCTATCCCATGCTGGCACGGGTGAGAAAGAGAGATATTCACCTTAAATCTTAGGTTTGCCAATTAGTAGAAAAAGGTTAAATTCCCAGTGTGATAAAATCATAACGTATTTTAAAATTAACACACAGTGAGGAAATTAAATATGGAAATCATCATTTCCCCTATTTTTTATACTGTATATGGTATTTAATAATATTTATGAGTAAAAATTCAGATTCAGATTAATGAATCAAAGGGACTATTTTTATTCTATAGCTACAAGGACACTGTATTTATTAAGTAATTTACAAATACTGTCTTCTTTTCAGTCCTGATATTTCAGGCCTCATAAACTTGAGTGTACTGCATTACCCAGATAGATTAAATACAGTTTGTAGGGAAAGTAAAATATTTTGACTTTGTATTAAACACAGTGCAAATCAGTTATTGTGTATTGTTTATATGAAGCATCAAGCTTTTAGATACATCTAAGAAAATGTGACTCGAGGAAACAAAACTTGAGGTGAAAATACAGACAGGAAAAAATGTGTTACTCGATAATATCAGGTTTTGTCAAGTTAATCGAGCATGATTTCCTACTGTCCCACATTTCTTTTATAACACTGAATGACTTTTCAGGCAAAGATCTTATCTGAGCGTAGTCATAGACATTTCACATGACAACAGAAAATGTTTCGTGTTCATGATTTATTTTCAACAGCCAAGGGCATAATGCTTTTGCGTAATTAAGTTTTAAAAAAATATCCTCAGTTTACTTTTGTTGCCCTAGCATGTCACGTATTAGTTTATATCCCTAAATACTACGGTAATATTTAATTACTTCAGGTTTCCAGGAGACAAAACCTAGGTGCTTCTGTCCACTTTCTTTAACGTGATAATTTGGTGCTGATGGGACAAGAGTGACGTCAGTGTAGACCGGCACAGTACATTCTTTCATTCAGAGCTGACTATGGCAACCTTTGGGATCAAATGCCAGTGATAGGGGGGCAGATATGCTCACACTGACCACTTTGTGCTGCTGGTGTCCCCTGAGTGTTCAGGTTCATCTTGCCCGAGGGCTGTTTGTCATGCGAGACATGATAACACATCACTGACATGAAACCTGTCTGTGGAAAACAGGAGGGAACATCCTTTAGTCAAGGGGGCATACCACTGTCTCAATCCTACATACTGTGCATTAGTGCACACACACAGTTTTAATCACACATTCTGTTGCAGCATTATTAAAAGATGAACTAATTTAAAAAGTACATGTATGGAAAACACTATAGGGCAATCCCATCTGTCTGCCAGCAGTTAACTTTGCATATCTTCCATGTTATGAATGTAACTTTGTTCAGCCCCACAGGCAGACAGATGGTGCTTTAAGTGTTTTAATATGTATAGATACTTCCAGTTTTAGCAACAAAATTACCAGCTTGTGTATTTATTTCCTTTTAGACTACTATTCCATGTAATCACTAGAATATACAGTCAAACCCAATGGCCTGAAGAGTCATTATGTTCTTTTTTGGTCTCTCCAAAATTCCCATTTAGCATTTGTGAAACAAAATCCTTCATTTTTTAAAAGCGTAACACTGTTGGTTGATTGTAAAATATGTCAAACAGGGAAAATAAACATACTCAAAGCGAGGTATTGTGCACAGTCACACAAACTAAAAGCTAAAGCTCAGATCGATTTAACATGAGTTAATGATTACACATCTCTTCTGCTCTCCTCCCTCGATCAGCCCGACTCATCTGTGGAACCCTTCTTCAACTCTGTGGTGCAGCAGCTGGGAATTCCTGACATCTTTTCCCTCCAGATGTGCGGTGCTGGACTGTCAGCCAGCAGTGCAGCAGACCCCGCGGGTGGCAGTCTTGTGAGTAGTCAGGAGGGGCTGCCTGAGGGAGGAGTTTGATCAAATGAATATATCAAATAAGATTTGATTGTACAGCTTGCTCAAAGGCAAAGTGGACCTTTGACCTAAACAGAGACACATTTTATATTTTATATGACCTTTGCCTCTAATTCTGTATTTTTATTAATACAATATGTGTCTAGAGCTGTGCAGTATCAGTTATGTTCTTCACCCAGAGATGAATGGATTGTGGTTGAGCTCTTTTCTCCTTACACTAAATAAAATCTCCTCATTAGATTAGACAGAGCAGCTCTGTGTATTTTAGAAACATAATAGGTGGTATCCTCCTCGTCAATGTGGTTTCTCTGTTGGACGCTCAATCTAGTTAGAGTGCAGCTAATTAAGCTAAGATAGTATCCTGCTGAGAGCAGGTCTGTCACTGTTATACGAACAGCCTCGGTGCCTCGCTCCCTGCATCTCCATCATGTGACCCACTGATACAGACAGATGGATAATATGGGAGGGTGTGTGTGTGTGTGTATATTTGTGTGTTGGATATCTAATGTGTTGTGACCTATAGATGAGTGAAGAAGTATTTTTGTTCCTCCTCAGATCCTGGGAGGGATTGAACCAACTCTGTATCGGGGGTCGGTGTGGTACACCCCCATAATAGAAGAGTGGTATTACCAAGTGGAGGTTTTGAAGCTGGAGGTTGGCGACCAGAATCTGGACCTGGACTGCAGAGAGGTAAACTTCATCATGTGTTGAATACTGCTCAAAAAAGGTCTTTAAATGCCAGTGGATTGTATCTGTATGTGCGATGCAGAAAAGCAATACTATATTCATTCTTGATAAGCTGATTGTATAAAGGTTACAGCAGCGAAATAAAACAGAATCCGCAGCACTGCCATGGGGAGTAATCCAGTTTGTCTGCTTGTGAAAGAACTTCCTCATTTCATATTCTTTAGTTTGTTCAAGGTCTTCCATAGGAGCCTGTTGAACTGAGAAAAACCCTACTACACTTCACTCTTCCTCCCTCTCTTTCAGTATAACATGGATAAAGCTATAGTTGACAGTGGGACGACACTGCTGCGACTTCCTGTCAACGTCTTCAATGCAGTGGTAGAAGCCATCACACACAGCTCTCTGGTACGCTGCCGTCTCTCCACAGACAATGATGAAATGTGTTGTCAGACCAAAGAGATGCAGGGGGAGGATAGCACACACTCACTATTCAAGGACATAGTCGCTTTGAGAGAAAGGATCAGGAGTTTTACAGCTATAAGAATATGCGTGTGTGTGTGTGCCCATGCTTTTGTTTTTTGTTTTGATTTTTTTCTACTTTACAAATATTTCCACCTTTTATAACTGCACACAAACAGTACTCAAGGTTAATTTGAACCTGGGAGCAACATTTTCAATTAATGTATCCACATCCTTGCAGATTAATCCCAAGTGGGAAAATGAAAGAGAACAGCAAGACCTGTTTTGTACTGAACTTCTGTTTCTGTATGTTTGTCTTCTGCCTTCCCGCCTGCCTCTGTCTCTGACTGTTTCTGTCTTTTTTTTCTCTCTGTGGTTCAGATCCAGGACTTTTCTTCAGGGTTCTGGGATGGCACCAAGCTTGCATGCTGGATGAAGGGAGAGACCCCCTGGAGGTTTTTCCCCAAACTGTCCATCTATCTGAGAGCCACAAACACCAGCCAGTCCTTCCGTATCACCATCTTGCCTCAGGTACCTGGATAAACCTAAACACAAAAACAAATCATCCGCTCTCCAGAGCCTCTCCGTCAACTTTAGAGACACAAACACTTATCGGGCTTCATTCTTCTCTGTTAATTTGAACATCCTCTTGCAGATGTACATCCAGCCAATCACAGACGTGGACGGCACACTGGACTGCTTCCGTTTTGGACTGTCGTCGTCAGCTAATGGTCTTGTGATTGGCGCTACTGTCATGGAAGGCTTCTACGTGGTGTTTGACCGTGCTCAGCGGAGACTGGGCTTCGCCCTCAGCAGCTGTGCAGGTGCGGGTTCAAACAAGATCAGTGCAAAAACAGAAAAGCATTTAAAACTCAACATATCATATCAGGTGTCCAAATATTGCAAGTTAGCATTAAGACACTAGATGCTAATCTGCAGTTTGCAGAGTACTTGTGCATGAATTTCTTTATGATTTAATAACCTTATTAATGTTTTTGTCAGTCTTATATAGCGATAGTATTTTGTATGCAGTTTAAAATGTGTGTTACATGTATTTATATTGTATGTGTTTGTATGGAGTGATAACTCCTAATAACTCACAATGGAAAAGTAGGTACAGGATGGGCTCTGTTCATACTCACTCTTCTATTCACCCATTTACAAACCACCTTATTGTTGTTTAGAGCAGCAAATATGAAAGTTTACATGAAAGGGCTGTAGGTTGATCTTTATTATATGGTTTTATCTGGTGATGGATAAATGGCATTTGCTGACATGTTGCTGGTAATGCTTTGAGACTTACTTTTTAACACAAGAAAAAAAAAGATACCCAAGAAGTTTATAAAGCGCTGTAGTTTAATTAGTAACTTTTGGACAATGAAACTGTGCAGGGAACTGTTCAATAATAATTTGAGGCTGACTGATCATTCATCATGACCTAAACAGCAAAGGTTTAACCTTAGACAGTGGAACTTCCCTGAAGTTCTGTGTAAATGTGAGCATAGGCGAAGCTGCCCGTTCTCATCTTAAAGGACAAAGATCACTTTTGTTCAGTACAAAGCAAACAGACTTGGAGCAGATGTAGGCTGAAGGTTAAGGATGCAGGCTTGTGACAGTAGGGCTGCCAGCTGTAATTCCAGAACTGGCTGGTAAAATCCAGACAGAGAAAACTCTCAACTACTGATGAGCTGCCCTTGAGTAAAACAAATAACCTCAGATTACTTCAAAGATGCTGCTCAGTATCTTGCCATCTAAGACAACAGAGAAGCTGCCACAAGTAAATTAATATATCTGTAATTAGCAACTGTTGATTATCATCAAAAGATGAACTACCTTTCTCATATGAAAATACCTCAAATTGAATAAAAAAAACCCTCTTCACTTCTCTTTCTATTTCCTCATCTATAAGCTTCTAGGTTTATTGTTTTTATTCAGCAGTGGTTAAACACCTGCATAGATACATTTATTTCAGCTTTATCAGGCCTGAATAGATAATACAAATTTAGCACTACTCTTTTAAGGGTCATGAGATTCATTTTGTCTTTTTTTTCTGTATATGACTTATAGTGTGGGTGTCCAGGCACTTTATGTATTTTATGTTTTATCTTAGATGTGACTTAAAACTGAGGTCTGCATGTATCTGTCTTGTATTTCTCTGTAGTGAGCGGTGGAGTGGCTCTGTCAGAGATCGCGGGACCTTTCTCGGCAGCAGACGTGGCAGCCAACTGCTCCAGCGGGCCGCTGAAGGAGCCTCTTCTGTGGGTCATCTCCTATGCCCTGATGGCGGTCTGTGCCGTGGTCCTCATCATCCTGCTGCTCCTGCTCATCCTTCCCTGCCGACGCAGAGACCACTCCGGGGAGATAACTGATGAATCCTCGCTGGTCCGCCACCGCATCAAGTGACTGAGAGTGAGCGGAGGGGTGAGCAGGATGAACGGGCAGGGAAACAGTGAGCAGAGCCCGTCCACAGAGGTGGAGAAAGGGGTGAGGCTCGGCATGCACCGAACAGTAACACTCGGCTCTGAGTGTCTGACCAACTCTAGACTGCACTCATCAGCTTGGCCCGTAGAGGTAGACACAGACAGATCAACTGCCTCTTAAAGGGAAAATCCACCTTAAAACACAGCTGTTGGTGTTTCCTGTTTACCTTTCTTATTCTCACTGATAATTCATGCCATGTCATATGTAGACACTGTGACACAGAGAAAGACATCAAGCATAGAAGAAGTAGTTCATAATGCCATGTAGCCACAGGGCAGTTTTTAGTTATGGGTACTGCTCTCTCCAACTACAACCAAGTTTGTGAGCACATTCGATCAAGTTCAGCCTTCAGCTCTTGTGGCTGGCTGTCCAAAGGTATTTTGGGAAATGTAGGACATCACTAGCACAAACAGAGGTGAACCAAACTATGCAACACTAATAATTCCTGACATGCACTAGAACACCACACCAGCAGTGACGCATAGAAGTGCAATATCTACGGGTGGAGTCTCTTCCTTACAGATAATCACAGGACTGCGGGTGCGGAGCAGAGTATGTACATGGTCAACAACCACTGGTGCATTCTTGAACAATGAAAACGTTACTGATACTGTCATTTCCAGGCAAACTGTGTGTCATTCATCTCCAAGGGCATAGGACCTCTTTAAATGTGCCTTTACAGTAGAGCGTCAACTCCAAACCTCCAGTCTTCTATGGAGTCAAATTAATGTGTATGTCTATTGAAGTTAAGGGGAAAAGCTGCTCAATCAATCACTGTTAAATAAGAAGAATATTACACACGTTTACAGTGCCTGTAGTGCCTTTAAGTCTCAGTTCACTGCTCATATGGCGGCTTTGTGAACAGTTGGAGACTTATTCTGCTGAATTGCACTTTTTTTTCTTGTAAGTTGATCAAAAGTATAATATAAAGTCAAAGATCAATATTTCTGGATCTGCAATTTGTTGTATTAATGTAATTTTACTAATTCTGCATACATCCAAGTTTATATTTAAATTTCTTTGAATGTGATTGTATTATTCTTCCAAATCTTTTCTTTTTAGACTCAAGGGTGCATATTCATATTTCACATTTTATACAAATCAAACACTAAATTAGATGGCAAGAGATTTTTGTAAACTGATTCATTGGAAACACATGCAGCTTTCCAGCTGAAGCTCAGTGACCTGTTAGCAATAAAAAGTTATTAAATGCCATGTTAATGCCATTAGTGACAGCTTCATGTATAGAAGTCAGTGATGAAACGCGGTCCACCACTGAGACTGTGCTGCACAACCAATCTGAAACTAGCACGCTTTGGTTCGTGAGTATCACCGTCTGCCAAAATTTAATGTTGAATCAAATTGTCAAATTAAAGATACACTTGAATCTTTGAATGTTGGCTTATTTATAAGTGTATTTTTCTGTGCCAAAATTGTACTTGTGCTGTAAATAAAACAACTTGTGACCAAATCAAGGATGTAAATCATTTAAAATGAATATTTTGTTTATTTTTGTCGTGAAAGGTTTGACTCAGGACCAAACCATCTTTTGGGAGTTCAGTGGGAACAAGCTTGATGTGGTTTGTGAGTAACATCTTGTGTTGACTCATGGTATCTCCATTTTCTGGCTCAAACTTCACTAAATTGTAAACACAAAAACACCTCACCCTTTAGCTCATCTCTGGTCCTGGCATCAGTCGCTTTGATGCTTCTGTAAACAGAAAAACAAACATAATTTGTATTTTGATGATGTTTAATGATGATGATAGATGTTTTTTAGTCTGAACACTATCCTATACATACATTTTGTTCTCCGTAAATGATTAATTAAGTTATTCATTTGCTGGTTTGAGCCTCTGAAGTGTGATATCATTATAAATTCAGCATGGGTCATTCCATGTCAAATCAACAGAGGCCTCTCAACTGACTCCCAACAGGAGGAGGAGGAACAAGATGCTCAGGTAACATTTCTTCAACACTTTTAACTTCCTGACATTGACTGAGTTAAATAGTAGAACTGGTTTTTGCAGAATGTCATTTTGTTGTAAAACATGATGTATTTGATATCTTAATAAATGTACTTTGGTTCAAGGCAAAGTATATTTAACTTTCCAGTGGTATGTTTGTTTTTATGGTAGACTTGAAATACAGGTTTTTATTTCTTTCAGGCACGCACCTAGTTGCTAAGAAAGTACAATAACGTGAGTACATCAAAGGTGGGTGACATTAATTTTGAGGTTTAACGCTTGAGTCAATGTGAGTGAGAAGTGAATGCTTACCGCAGTGGATCCCGGTGAAGAGGCGAGAAGACTTTGATAACCATTTTTTCCTATATATTTTGTAGAGTATGCAACAAGTAGGCTCTTAAAGGAGCAGGCAGCCTCCTCTATTATTAGAGCGCACCCAGGACGGAGACACACAACTCCCAATTTGCAAGGTGATAATAAATAAAAGCTTTTCCTTTGTTATCGTTTATTAAAAAAGGCATTGCAATATTTCCAAATCGATGCATTTTGAAATAATATAAAGTCAAAACATCCTCACAATTAACTTAAGACAGAATTATCATAACAAAGTTCAACAACATCAGATGTCTATGTTACAGAATGAGACAGCCAACACCAAAATGCAAAGGAGGCCAAAGACCAATTCAACGATGTCAAAACTTGGATTAACCCTTTGACTTGTCATACAGTTGAATCAACAGGATTGAGCACTTGTGTCAAGCCTCTGCTGTGATTCAAACACTGTAGGAATTATTATATTCAGCCTCAGTCAAGCTGTACTTTGGGCACCACATGGGTAAACCTTTTACTCCATCTGCTCCTCCAAGCAGATTAAATCAGATGCTAAGAATTATATATATATATACAGACATAGTATATTCAATTACACAGCATGGAGTGGAGTCTGATTTTATGTAACAGCCCTTAAAAGACTAATCTTTCTGTAGCTTTACAGCATGTAGCTTGTTGCATTGTCTGAGTATCAAAAATCTAACATCAGCTGTTAATGAGTTTGACTATTGTGAGTTTCTACCTTCATCTGACGGTAGATCCAGCCCAGAAAATAGGTGATGTTGCCATAAACGCCTGGTTTGTTCCTCTGAGTACAGTGTTCCCCCCAGATAGTGTCCCCTATGAGCCACCATAGCCCATCTCTCAGGGACACCAGAGGGCCACCGCTGTCAGTCTGAAAATGAGTTCAGCACAAAATGTGGTGAATTTTCCACTAACTACACACTGTGGAAGTTACATGTCACACTCACAAGACTCACACACTCAATATCAGCGTCTTGTTTGGTGAAATTCAAACTCTAAATGTATGTTCAAAAGCATTCAAGGTCTTCCAAGGACTTCTAAGGTGGTCTGTTATAAGAGGAGCAAACAGGAGTTGTTTATCTAATCTATGTACAGAACATAGTGCAGGTCTTGTTTGACGACGCCTCAAAGCGAGTTACACAAGCACATGAAAATACTTTGAATTCTTTCACAAACAGGAACTATTTTATATCAGTGATCTGTTTGTACAAGAAAGGCTGAATTGTACCAGAAAGATATGTTATTATAAAGACAGTTTGTTGCTGCATATGTGAACACAGGATCACTTGAGTCTGTATTTAAAGAACGTACAGTATTCCCAATTAATATTGAAATATATCAACCCTGAAGACAGTAGACCAGTGTGGTGGCAGTCACACTGCAGCTGTCTGATACTCCACTATACAACTTCATGACATGTGATAATATGAGGGTGTGTGTCACGTCATTGACAATTAAAGAAAAGCTTAATTTGTGTTGGTGTTTGTATTTAAATATAATTTTCAGACCTTTAAGAGAAAAAACATTCTGTCCCGTGTTTTGTCTTACATGGCACATGTCCGATCCCGCCTCCATCTCTCTGGCACACAACATGTCCTGTGATATTCTGCCATTGTGACCGATGGAGCTGTTACACTCAGCATTATCAATGAGGGAGACCTGAGCCTCTGTTAAGTATGGAGAGCCAGAGTCTGTCAAGGAGACACAACAGACAGAAATATCACAAATGCCAGATTTATTCATTTAAAACTGCGCCCTCTCCTGTCTAGTTTTTTTATTTAATTTATTTATTGTTATGTTGGTATTCTGTTCATATACAAAGTTAAAGCCATCCAGTGGTAGGACTAAAAAAAGACAACAGCATTGGTGCTGGTGCTTCTCCACCAATGAGGCAAGATGTCACATAACCACATGTAACCACAGCTGTCTCACCTCCATTTGCCGTGCGACCAAATCGTGTTATCCAGCCCGTCTGAGGAGCAGTGAAGTTCAGACCAACATTTGGGAGACACACAGGTCTGATGTTACTGGAGCCTACCGAAGAAAATAGGATGACAAACGGGAGATTTGATTCTCTGTGACTATTAAAGACACAAACTGCAGCCTCCAAAATGATCATACAGTTAAATCAACACCTCTCTAACACAGATTCAACAAAATCTGAATATAATAAGCTTCATTAGTGTTGGATTTGACTGCATTGGCTTTAGTCACTGTTAGTGTACGTAATAAACTGTCAACTGAGAGTACATCAGGAATATGTTTTATAAAACAAACTATAAATGTCGACTGAACAACCCTGGTAATTCAGATTTTTGTTCTGTAAACTGTGACTTTATTTTCATTTTTTGCACCAGTGTGTATGTTAATATGTCCATGAGCACCTGTGGTGTCCAGAGCTTTGGAGAGCCTCATCAAAGCGATGTCGTTCCTGCGTGTGCGGCTGTCATAGCCCTCGTGGGCTATGATGCGGCTCACGGAGTAAGCAGGGTTAAACAGAGGACCTAATGGATCCACTATCCCAGCATACACAGCCCAGTCTCCAGGACTGGAGGTCCTGAACGAGAGAGACACAGCCGAGAGTAGATTCAGGATGGATCAGACCACAATCACTGCTTGGAGAGGAAATGTAGTGAGGAGTAAGACCGTACCTGGCCACACAGTGTGCTGCTGTCACTATCCAGTAGGGGGAGATGATGGCTCCTCCACAGCGGTGGGAACCAGCAACCTGCAGGCTGACCTGCCAAGGCCAGGACCCAAGGGAGGCCAACTGGCCCCCGGAGGCCCTGCTAGAGTTCACCCCGCTCCCACAATCTGAGGACGAGACTGCTGTTAGAGAGGATGCATTTCACTGCAACAAGGATTTTACAAATAAGGTTCAGAAAAGGTCGAAATTCTGTATAATCACAGTCAAAGCACAAGTCTCATAATTATAGCCCTGTTATGTTGGCGAGGCCTTTTTTAATGACTTGCACCACAAAACCTTTGTTGAGAAATCACTGGACAATGTCACATGTATTCACATGTATTGACAAATACAGTTTCAACTGGAACTGACAATAAGTTCCCTTGGTGAAAAAAAATATCTTAAACCAGGAAACATCTGAGGAACAGAACAAAGCATCAAGCTCTGCTAATGCTTGCTTCAGCTGTGGAAACTTATCAACACAAATGCAAACCAGTATCATACACCTACAGTATAACCCTATGTTCTGCAGAGGAGAAAATAAATACATAGAAAGCTAAGTTATACTAACATCCTTTGTTTAGTATCTAAATTTAAAGTAAAGATCTACCTACCAGTGCAACGCAAAGTCACCACACTGTTGTTGGGACAGGTGTTGCTGCAGATGGCATAAAAAAAGAAGACAGTAATTATCTTAGTATTGATCCAACAGCCTCTTAACATTGGTTTATTAGTACCGATTCACATACCTGAGCACAAGCTGTTGCAGTATGAAAGCCTCTGGTTTGAAATCAGACTTCACCATTAAGAATCCATCACTAGAGTCAGACTTCTGTTGGCCTGATTTTAAATATGTGCCCCTGTCAGACCACAGCCTTCATTAAAGACATGAATCCCTCACACAGTATCAGTATCCAGTGAACACACCTGAGCATCTTACCTGCTGTACCCTATGGTCTCGCAGCTCGATCTGCCCTGCTGGTCGGTCCAGCCGTGAGAACAAACACTCCTCCAGTTTTTAGTCTGAGTCGAGTAGACCTGGAGAAGGAAACCGGGGCCGTGCAGCCTCACTGAGCACAAACAAAACACACGATGACTTGACATTTGGTTATGAGTGGAAAGCAGGTGAAGCTTTAAAAGATGTGTGCACTGCGAGAGAACAAATTTCAGGATTTTCAGGTGTGTTTTTTTCCTGCACTTTAGCTGTAGATAAGGCTGTTTACCACAGTTAGCTTCATCCTGGCCTCCTGGGCAGTCTTTCGCTCCATCACACCACTGGGACTCCCACACACAGCTCCCATCACCACACTGCATCCCGTGAGCACAGGGCGAGGAAACTGTGAGGTTGAGATGAGACGGAGGAAAGGCTCGTGTGTGAATATACAACATGTATGTGAGGTTAAAGTTACTACAGGGATAAATCCTGCACTCACAGTAATAAGCGAGGAGGATTCCAGCCAGCAGCAGAAGGATCAGCAGAGAGATGACAGCAGCCACGGTGAACTTCACACACCTCTGTTTCACATCTGACAAAAACACAACACACACTGTGACTGCAAACACATTTACATCCAGCGTGCAAAAGAATACAATGTATGAAATAATCATGAAGACATCACATTGAAATTAGGTAGAATCTATACAAGAAATAACATTAGTATTATAACCATATACACTCACTGTAGGCCTATATCTGATTAATAATTTATTATTATCTGTTATTTATATCACACACATAAAAAAAGTTTTATACTTAAATATTTTTAGTTATTACTTTTTGAACATTGTTGTCCAAATATTCAAAAAGTGGTGATTTTTCTCAGGACATTTGTCAAAACTAGACTAAAAATGTGTATCTGGAAAAGCTAAGCAGGTACTTATAGTTGTATATATGATTGTAATTAATGAAACCCTCTAATCTTTGAGGAAAAAAATCTATTCAAAACCTGCACAAAGGTCATGTTTGAACAGTTATGTAATACAAAACACTTCAAAGTCATTTTTACATGATAATGAAAAAGAGACTGAGCTACCTTTATGTTTGGGGATGGAGTGGCTGATCTCAGGAGGAGGTTTTGGGGCCACGTGGTGAACGTACTGGGGTTTCACCTCTGATCGGCTGGGTGGAGGAAGCTTCCTCTCTCCTTCTCCGTAGATGTAACAGGGGCCTGAGTCCAGGTACTGTCAGTAAAGCATCAGTGATGATGAGGATAGAGCTTCCAATCTGTCTGCTTGTAATCACTTTGAATGTAGTGATAGATCTTAACCCACAGTAATCAAATTACTCTGGGTAAAAGCATTAGAGAAATGCCTCAATTGTAAATGTAAAAGTGAGATTAGCAACATTTTACTCACTCACAATATTTTCAGGTTCTTACTTACCGGATTGGTGGTCATTTTCTGTTTAACCGACAATATCTGCTGTGGAAAAAAGTGTCTTCCTGAGATAATCCAAACATCAATCTCTTTGCACTCCAGGAGTAATTGAATCTATAAGGGCAATTTTTCACACCTCTGCTCTCTGGAAAGATCCAATTCAGACCTCTATCACCTCCTCTCACACTGGTCTCTCCTCATTCTCACACCGCAGTGATCAAATAAAGTGAGCTGGTCTGAGTGGTCACTCCTCCTCCTCACACTTCATCGACACCGGTTTGAAGTTTCCCTGCTGAGCACACAACAAGCACAATAAGGACTGTTACTGAGTCTAAACATCTCACAGGCGTTATCTGCTGAGCTGTCAGCACTGTTATACTGAGCACGGAGTGGAAAGGTACTACACTACATGATGTATACACAGACAAACACATTAAGCTTCAATACTTGAGTTAATGAGTGACAGCAAATGCAGAGGACACAGTTATATCAGTAAATACATTTGAAATAAATGACTGGTCAGGAAAAGAACATCTCGGATATAAACAAAGAGACAAATTAAAAGTATAAAGTAGAATGAAGTTGAAAACTGTATACACATCACTCATTTTTAAAATGGCTTAAACAGAGCCTATGAGCCACACAGACTAAGATAATATTCATTCATGTGTTGCTAAGACAACTGAACTCTGAGTGTTAACATACAGCTGAACCAAAATTAAATTCAATGGTATTTCAAGGGCTGTTTATTCAAAGGCAAATTATACATTCATATTCATGAAGTTTAGTAGAAATTAATTTCATACATCAGTCACCTTCACATGTAACTGGGCATAAAAAAAGGAAAGAGTCTGACCTTAAACAAATCAGGACATCACAGCTTATTGGTCTTTTTAAACTACTTCAGGTTTTTAAATTTCAGATTCACTACAAAAAAATATTGAATGATTTATGGTTTGTTTGGTCTCGTACAGTTTTTGAAATTGACAAGTTTTCTGTTAAAGTGCTGAGTTTGCCAAAAAAAAAATCTGTTTCTTTGCCTCAGGTTCGAAACAGATATGAACAGTGTTCATTTTCTAAAACTAATTTGGATAGTGTCTGTCTGCGGGGGGGGGGGGCTAACATCTGTGGCAGTTTTGAAAATGGTGTAATTTCATTCAGGAATGAAGCTCTAATTATTGTACAGAAAAGAAAAAGAAATATGTCTGTTCCCCTCTTTGGCTGAAGTAGGAACCGCTCCAGCACCAGTGCACCTTCTTTCAGGTCTACACCCAGGCCTGCCAGCCTGGAAAAAGTCTGCTGAGGTTTTTGGGGTCCATGGCTTGTTGGATGAGCAGGTTGACCTGCCCCCCTATGCTGAGAACTGTGCCCTCCTCCACCCCTTTCAGTTTCTCCTGCAGCCGCAGCAGCACCCGCTCCGCCACCTTGTTGAAGCTCTGACTGTCACTGCAAGAGAAAGAAGCCAGTTTACTTGTGTATTTATACCTCTATTTCCTGTCCGGTCATGTCCAGTCCTGTAGAAGAATTAAAAAAAGAGACAGGCACACACACACATCCTCTACAAGATCACCTGGATTTACGGTGGTTGTCTATGTCTTCTCCTCCTATAGTGGAGCTCAGGGTTGCGTTGAGCTCCTGCTGCTCGTCGTGCTGCAGGTAGAAGGCCTTCAGAGGGTTCATGGTCCAGTCAAACAGAGGGTCGTACAGCAGCACCTGTTTCACACCAAACAGAGAGAGACATGAAAAGGCAATGCTCAACATGAAGGACAAAAGAGCAGCTAAGAAGCATTTGTGCCTGTATCTTTGTGTGAGTGCAGGTGAGTCGTCCCATGTTCTCACCTCTACGATCGTCAGCAGAGCTTCTTGAGAGCTCCTCATCACCTCCATGGTCTTCTCACAACATCTGATCAAAGAAAACAGGTGACGTTCAGACCACAAATAACATGATGAGACCTTTTAACAAGACAAATCCATGGCTTTTTATTACCTTTACACAACTCGGTTTAGTTAGATTTAGAGTTAGTCTTGGTTTTCTAAATATTTAATGAAATGTTTTCTATCAGTACACAATCATGACCTCCTCCCTGATTCCTCCTCACCTCCTGAAAACCCCCTCCACTCCAGTGATGCCCATCCCGTCCACAATGTCTCTGGAGAGTCTGAAGGGGACAGTCTCTGGAGTGGGGAGGATCTTCCCCTGCTCAAAGGCCACACCTGAAGGTTAAAGGCACAAAAAGGAAACAGAAACAGGGATGTGTTAGGCTGCAACAGGGTGTGTGAACTGGTAAAAGTGAGGCTTTTATACAGATTGAACTACTGAGAATAAAACATACCTAAATCAATGTGCACCAGTTCAGCAGTCTGCTCATCAATCAGGATGTTCTGGATGTGTCTGTCACCCAGACCTACGATGTAGCCGACTGTGGGCACAAAGCAGAAAAAGTGGTTAAGTCAGCTTTTACAACAAAAACAGACTTTCTACACAAAGAGTCAGTTCATCCATGATTTCAGGCCGCCACGATAAAAAATGACGACTAACTTGCCGATTCTCCGCGTCATAGTCCAGCCTGAGAGGCAGCCTGGAGACAAAATGTTTATTGTTTGAGGAGACAGGCTCTCTGCAGGCCTGCCTCCATGCCTGTACTGGTTCTACAAACAGCCTTCATGAGGTTTAGCCCACACATATTAAAATACAACTTTGAGACATGATGACGTGCATTCGTATGAACACTGTGTACCTATAGAGGAGGTGGCCACGCTGCGAGTGTAAGCCAGCCGTTTCTCCATCCACACCGCTGGATCCAGGAATCGTTCCATGCAGAAATACCTGAACACCGGCCTGAAGTTCTTACACACCTCAGTGTAGGCCTGGAGCTTGTCATCAAACCCAAGTCTCTGAGCCTCCTACGACAGAGAGACAGAAGATTTAACACAGCAGGATTGTAGTTTGGCTTTCAGTCGATAAAAAGTGTGATTTTAACAAAAATGTAAGTATGCCTGAGCTGTACCATCATCTTCTTGCGGCAGGATAAGTTGGTCCAGTCCCGGGGTCGGAAGCGTTTGTGGGCTCCTTTGTTTGGATCCACCAGAAACTCCCCGATGGGAACGGTGCCTGAGCACCACTCTAACACGCCGCTACGCTGCGAGAACGGCACCACCTGAGAATGAAGTACGAGCGCAATTTAGTATTAACACTGCAAATTTAATATGCATTAGAGCAACACAGGTCTGATTTATCATCCTCTCCTCCAGTGAAAAATGAAGGTTTAGAGGCGAGTAGATAATGTGTGCGTAACCTTGTATCGTCGGATGTTGAGCTTCCTCTTGCGAGTGTCTGTGTTGCGCTGCAGCAGCATGGAGCACATGCTGAAGACCTGCTGCATCACAGCGTCCTGCCGCAGGTCGTCCTGACCCTGTTCACACCGAGAAGGCAAAGGTCACAGGAGAATAAACTGTATATTATAACACTGAGAGCCTCATTTGAATTCTGCATTTTACAAATGTTACAATAGGATTATTCAAGTGGTTTTTTGAGGCATTTTAGACAAGAAAAGTGTCTTATCTTTTAATAACATGTCAGTTTTTCATATCTTAATTGGTTTTAATACAGAGTTTTTCCCGGCCTGGAAAATATCATTTACAAATTTTCATGAGTGAGCAAAACAGAGCAGTAAGTGTACCTAAAAACAGAATTCATTCTATTGTCTCGCTTTCTTGTTAATGTATTTTTGTGTGTTTGTGTGTCTGTTTAATTTTTCATATTGTCAATGTATCAAGCAAAAGAAAACAACTAAAGAAACAGAAAAACAGTCAATTCACCATGACTCTCCTAAGTGTCTAAGTGGTGAATTATTAGCCTTTAAGTGTTCCTGCAAAGACAAACGAGCCCACACACATGTACACATGTACACACACACACACACAGACATTGCCCCCTGAAGAATGTCTCCATTATAAAGATGTGAAAGCATGTTTGTAATCCAACACACTTGGTATTTGTCCTGGTACAAAAACAGGATTAATTATTACCAGCAGCCAAATGAAATGGAAAACACTTGAAGTTAAAAGTGGGCAGGTTCCCGTCAGAGCCGGTCAGGCTTTAAACACACATGACAACAGCTTTAGCTTCAAAGGAAGGTGGTTTGTTTAGTTGAGAACACACACACCATACACATACTTCTAGCACACACACAAACACACACTTACTTTGACCAGTTGTCTCCTGCTCTTGCCATCAGAGCCGACACAGTCGATGATCTTGGGCAGGTTGACTCCTCCGGCCAGGTGATACTGAGGCATGAAGGACTGGACAGTCACCAGGTCGTCATAGCAACCAGTCGGATCCACCTATTTACAAAACGAAACAACTCCTGTGATCATACAACACAACTTGTTAGAAGTTATTGTCCTAACTGTTAAATATTTCAGTTTGCTGCACATGAGGTGTGATTAGCGGAGCTGGTCTGGAGGACTGCTGTTTAATGTGGAGCAGTAACAGAATTATTGATCATTGATTATATGTCACAGAAAATCAGGTTCTTTCTGAACTTTACGCAGTGTTTAATGAAAACAACACTCACAGAACAAAGCTTGGACATAAAACCGATAATGTCTGTCTCATTAACATCAATGTAGCATCTGTTTTTGGGGTTGAATTGCTGCTATTTTTACATTTAAACAAGATTTCAATTAACTGAAATCCAATGGGCCAATAAAATCAAACCAGTCTTCTCTATGAGTTGAGTAAATGGCAACTACTGATCTTCTGTTATGCACAGAAGTAACAACATAACATAGATTGTCACAGATACTGAAAGATGATCCATAATTTTTCACCTTGATCTCCATTGTGGGGATGACAACCTCATCCAGGTCTTTGATCTGCATGATGGGCTGATCAGCAGGGATGGGAATAGCCTCTGAAACAAGGACACAAAAATGGTTTTACATCCATTTTCACATCAGTGTTTTATTGTCCAAAATCTAAATTAAAGTTCACAAGTTTTTTTCCTAACACATTGCACTCCGATTACTTACTCTTCTCAGTCTTGTGCTTGCTGGCGTCCATATAAGCCAGAGTGATGTAGGCATCACACAGACGCTCAATCCCTCGGAGCATCTCGCCTCTCTTCTTCCTGATCGTGTTAATGATCTTTCTGGCCACGTCTGAACGTTCCTGTATGAGAAAAACTTCACTTGTTAAAACAGAAGTGGAGTTTTTTTAAGAGATAAGATAAGATAATCCTTTATTAGTCCCACAGTGGGGAACTTTAAAGAGCTCTATGGAGAACTAATTTGGAAAGGTGGCTGAGCCAACAAGATTGGGATATACAAACATTCAATTTGTCTTTAAGAGGGAACTGTTTTTTTTTGAAGTGGTCACAGATTATAAGATTATGATGCTGTTTTATTCCAGGATCCAGTGATGAAACATCCTTTAAAACAGACTCTGTAATTGTAGCTTTGTGCAAACAAGACACAGTAAAGAGCCTGCCAGCCTGTTAAAGCTGTACAGTCTACAAAAATCACACTGGGTAATCGTCTGTTTTGAAATAAAGCAGATGTGGAAAACAGCTCAAGGTTACACTTTTGTGCACTTTGGGAGAAGATACTGTGAAATTTGACTCATATTTCCTTGGTACTACATCATGAATGTTAAATGTTCAAGCTACACTTAAACAGAGGATTGTGTACTCAGACGAAACCTCTGATAATTACATAAATGTCAGTAGAAACTCCCACCCACCAGGTCAAATTGTGACGGCTGCCTCGGAGCGCTCTTCGACAGCCGGCTCCTGCAGAAGTTCTCATCTTTGTTGGCGTTCACCAGAGCGAAGATGATGAAGAGTGTGTGGTGAGGGTGCTCCAGAGACGCTCGGCAGATCAGCTGTGAGGGGAGAGAAAACGAAGCGGGAATAGTAGGTTATATATCCAATACGTCAGACTGCTTGGACTTCTGATATACTTCAATTTATTATGTACAAACAAGTGTTGCATTACATCACTGAGGACGTCATGGAAGCCCGTATCCTCGGCGATGCCAGCTGCCATCTTGGTTCCCATGCGTGCAGCCAGCTGATACATGAGAGGCAGAAACTTGTAGGAGGGGATCTGGTTCACCCCTTTCTGAAACACACAATGACAGGAGCAGGCTCCCTTAGAAGATTAAAGGTACTGACATTACATTTAACCAAGTGGCGTCGCAGGTATTTTTTTTTTTTTTTACTAACCTTCATCATGTCATTCACAGCCTTAACGTCAGCGTTCTCCAACCAGAGCGAAGCCAGGCGGAACACCCAGGTGTCGTGCTCCTCACCCTGCTCCAGACACTGGATGTAATTCTCCACCGCCTTACACAGGAAGCGCTGTCTGTCTGACTGCAGGTTAGGACAGGGCCTTCTCATCCAGCTCCAGCTCTCGTTGTACCTTTATTGTGTACCTGCACAGTCAGAGTGATGAGTAAGGAGAGCAGGGGATCCATATTTTCCCTCAGTGCATTTTTGAAAATGTGACATTAACGTCGTGCAGACCTGTTGGAGGTGACTTTACGCTCCTTCATCAAGTCCACCTCCTCTTTGGCTTTCTCCAGCAGCGCCTGCTTGTTCTCAAACTCAGAGGAGTTCATGTACTTGTCGATGCTCTGGTACTGAGCGTCAGAGAAGCGAGCCAGAGACAGGAAGGCCTCGGTCCGCTGACTCTGCAGCCTGGAGTCCAGGACTCCTGATTCCCCTTCAATCACCTCTACCGCCTGAGGGAACGGCACAGGAGAGACTTTTTAATGACATAACACAACAGATTCTCAGCACAGAAAACAACAAATAAAAGGAAAAATATAACAATAGAGAAAATGAATTACCCAATGTACTTCAGCACAAATGTGGACAAGCCACAAGAAACATCACTACAAGACAGTATGATTTCATTCTGTGAGTTGGGTGGCGATGTGTAAACGCACACACATACACGGATACAGCATGAATAATTCAGTTTTGTCCATATAAATGTGCCACTGCCCCAGGACATAAACTGTAAACTTGCAGAAGTTATAGTTAATATTTTGTCTTTGGGCCTACTCCTAATTTATCTGGATGTAAATACATTATTCATGTGTGTGTAGGTGAGTGTGGGTGGCCAGACGCCGCCTGCCTGGCTGATGGATAATAACTCTTTCTTTTCTCAGAGGGAGGACTGTTATATGTGCACCAATATGTACGTACTTCAGGGTGTGTGAGAGTTTCATTAAATAACATATTAGACTTTTTTGTGATTCCTGTTGGCTGTTGGAATGAAATAGGCTTTTACTTTTTTTTTTTTTTTAACTTTTTTTTTTCTTTTTTTCTTTTCTTTTCCAGGTATTGAAGTTACGCTGGGGTTGTTTTCCTGAGCAGATATCCAGAGAAATTACGATTTTGAATAAAGCTGTCCTAGCTAGGTTATCAGGACACCATAAACGTCCACTTACCCTCTCCAAGTAATTCTCCAGTATGACTCCAGGACTTTCCAAGCAGGTCTCAGCGAGCCACTTACCACACAACCTAAGGCACTCAGTGTAGACTGGAGCCAGAGCGGGGTTTAAATCCACCTAATCAACATAAACAAACAACAACAAAACAAACAGAGTAGTTCAGAGGGGCACCTTGACAATTTGGGTTTCTTTAGATAGTATCATAACATTTAGGGGCCTTCCATAAGTAAAATAAGCTTTTTCATACGACAGAGATACCAGTTATCCATGCTGATTTGAGTCTGTGTGTTTGTGTCTGACCTTTTCCTCCAGGTTCTGTATCATCTGTCTCAGAAGGCCTAGAGCCAGACCCTGCTCTCCCTTCGCCCAGAACACCTGGGCCTCCTCCAGCTGCCATGATGACACAGGTGATGATGCCCAGGACCCGCTGAGCTGCTTCATCTGGAAGACTGCCCGCTCTGCCCGCTGGATGGGAAACACAACACTGTAAGTACTTTGTAATGAACCTTTTTTTTTTTTTTACCATGTTCATCCGGATAACACACACACTCATATGCTCAGATCCTACCTGTGTGTTCCCAGCCTTGCGAGCCAGCCGGCAGAGCTCCATGAGGTGGTCGGTGAGCACAGAGCTCAGGTACTGGGTGCTGTCGGGGTCTCCCACCCTCGACATGAGCGTTTGCTGGGCCACGGAGCGGACAGCCAGAATGGGCTCCACCAAAGCGAAGTCACTGTCAGCGAGGAGCTGAGAGTGCTGCCGCCACTGACAGCAAACGTCCCTCAGAGTCACATCTGAGAAGGGTCTGATATATACAGGAAATAAAACGTAAACATTAGCTAGGCATCATAAATCCCGTAGACTCCTCCTTTGTGTTACCGACTGTGCTGCTGTCATCACCTAGAGAAGAGCTGTTTAACGCTCTCCAGCTCCCTGATGCTCTGCAGGTTCCTGAGAGCTGGATACAGAGAGGACACAGCCTCCAGACTGCCTCTGCATAGCTCCTCCACCTCTGCACCCCTGTGGAAACACACAAGCAGACAGACAGCTGAATGATTTTGCCACTGAAGAACCAAATCAGGAGTTAAAAGAGTGTCTAAATGTCTGTCATACCTGGCCTGTTTCAGCGTTTCATCAAATATGGAGAACTCTTTGTCCCTCAGCGCTTGTAGGGAACAAAACACTGATTCATGGAAGCCAGGTATGGATTTGTCACCTCTGATACAACATATATGAAGGGGAAAAAAAGGTATTAAGTGAGAGATTGCCTCCTTCTCTCTGATGGGTTACAGTTGTGATTTGTGTAGCAGATACTGCCCTTTCAGCTGTGTGGTTATGCACTTCCCCCAACCCTCCCTCCCCTCACCTCTCTGACAGCTCACAGTCCCACTGGGTGTTCCTCCAGGCGGCCTGGAAGCGGAGCTCTCGTAGCTCAGCCCCCCACTCCACCCCTTCACTCTCTAGACCCCTCAAGTAGGTGGTGAGGATGCTGCTTAGGCCAAAGTTCTGCAGGCCCTGTTGGTCCCACGTATACATTAACATTACAGCACATAGGATGCTTATTTGTATGTATTTATATCTAACATAAGATATAGAAATTGCAAACAGAGTAAATCAGCAGCATCTCATTTCAAATCGACAGGCTGCTCTTCATCCTAATGTCTCTTTTTTTCTTCCTTTCTCTTTTTATTCAGGTGAGACAGGTGTTATTTCAGCAGCTGTAATTATCTTACCTCCACAATTCCCACTTGTCGAGTGGCCTCAGGCAGAGCAGAGTGAAGGTCGTATGACGTCAGGGCTTTCCCCCACATGGCCTCATGCTCATAGGTTCGAATCCTATAATTTGTGCAAAGAAAAGTAAAGTCTGTTTTTGGGTGCACTACATGTAACTGACTATACAGTAAAACAGCAGCAATTACCAGAGGCTGCGGGTCAGATTATTGGCTTATTTCTTGTTATTACCTGGTCAGTGGACTGGTCATCGTCTCCCCTCCACAGCCATACAGACTATCAGGTTCTCCGATGCTGCGATACACCTCAATCAGAAGCTCCTACAGACATGTTAGAAACAAGAACAAATGAATTTGTATTATACATCACAGAATGACCTTGTATTGAACTTCATAGTATTTTATAGTCGTTTACGTTTTTGCATATTTATCTTTGGTGAATCACATTTGTCCTTCTACAGTGGACGCACGTATACATAACATGAAAACTGACCTGCAGACTGATGTTGGTGTCTTCCATACTCTTCTCTGTCAGGCTGGAGATGGTGAAGTTCTGGCTGTGCTCTTCAAAATTGAGCTTATATGTTGCTCTTGACTTGGTTCTGCAGATTTGGTCAAAATGTAAGGGAAATTTAAAAGGGATCTACACTTAGCTCTTTACATTTTATTGTGATAAATATCTAAATTTCCCTGCTGTGGGACTAATAAAGGATAATCTTATCTTATTACTCATAAAATTTTTAATTAAACTGCAAAAAATGCAAACATTCCATTGTTGAGAAGTAAGGTACAGACTTAACATTTAAATAAGAGTGAAATTAAAATACATAATATTACATTAATGTTTTAATTAAACAGACAAAGGTCCTCTGATTTAAACTCCTTTCATACCTGCGTCTTTCCTCCATGTTAGCTTTGATCTTATCGATGTAGATCTCAGTGTACAGCAGAGCAGTGAAATGAGCTGCACAGGACTGAGCAGCTTTGGCTACCTCCAGGTAGTTCAGCTCCAGCCAGAAGTTGGAGCTGCACACTGTGCCGCAGGACTTACTGGAAGAAAGATACACAGTTTATCTCAGACACAACACACACTGTATATCAGTTCACACACATCTACAGCTGACACACATTACATGGCATTTAAAGTCCTCACTCAGAATATACTTAATTACAGTAACATTACAAACCTATCAGACTCCAGTGGTCTCTGCTGGTGTCTCAAATAGTCAATAACTGCCAGCATGGTGCGCAGAGAGGCCTTGTCATACAAACCCTGACTGGCTGTGTCAGACTCTGCACGGATAAATAAATATTTATCACAAACAGAGAACAAACAAACAAAAAAGATTAAGACATAACAGCTTAACAACTGAGAAATAATTCATATTAGATCTTTAATCAGGAATGCAATGTTTTATTTAATCAATAAATAGGTAATAATCATTAATAAATAACCAATAAATCAGAGCTTAAAAGTTACATCATCTTTCTGTATGTGGGGGTTTAGCACAAAATAAAGAAAATGTGTATTGGTGCGTGGTGTAGCTGAGGGCACACAGTGAAGAAGCAGAAATAATTATAGAGAAGATTTTTTTTATCACAAATGAATAAAGAGCCTAAAAAAACAGATAAACAGTAGTAAATGATAGTAAATGATAAATTAGGCAAAGTCACTGAGTGTGGAGATAAAACAACTCTGGGACAACAGCCTGATTATTCACATTCTGCACTGCTGTAACAGAAATTATGATGGCGAGTCGTGATTCTGTGGGTAAATTATCAAGTGATAGACAATGAGTCTCAAACTTACCAGAGTCAGAGTTGAGAGGTGTGGCGGACCGACTGGAGGCCTGAGCACTTCTGCAACAGAAACTGAAGAAGTCCTGGATGTGGGATGAGAGCAGCTCCCTCCATGAACCGTCGGAGTCATCCAGGAGGATGGAGTGGATGATGAGGGGCAGCAGCCTCTGACAGCAGTCGACCTTCACCTGAAGACAGACAGAGGCAATAAGGTGCAATTAGATCTGGAACTCTGGGTTAGAAGATGGACTCAAACCAAACTGTGATGATAAATCCCTCTTTACTGACTGGAGTGACTGATATAAGCAGTCCAGATATGAAGGGGAAGAGTTCTTTAAGTCACTTCAGTGTGCTCACCAGACACAGTGGTCGAGACAGCAGCAGAGCCTCACTCTTGACTCCTCCGCTGTCCAGCAGGGCGGTGCACAGAGCCTTCAGCCAGGCCTTGTGGCCTCCTGCCTGAGGAATCCAAAACTCCGGACTCTCCAGTTTTTCCCTGGCCTCTGAGCTCTCCTCAGCACTCACAGTATCCACCTAATAACAGTCAGTGGTAACTGGTCAGACTCAGACATTACATGTGCATGCAGGTACTCATATCTAAGTTTTTCAGACTTTTACCAGTTGATATGTTTTGTGAAAGGGTGTAAATGTACACAGCAGATGGGACACAAACACATCCCTAACCCACCTTGCTCTTGGTCCTTTCTGAAGGGATTAAGGTAGGCCAGCATGGGGTCTCTGTTGTCTTTGTGTTCCTCCCAGAAGTCGACTCCAGACTGAGTGGCGAGGATGTTCTTCACACACTGAGCTGCTGCCTGCCTCACCTCAATACTGACACACAGTCACAGCACAGAGCACAGTAAATATATGTCAATATAAACCACTCACTCTGCCCTAGTCATGTACAACAAACTTCTGACTACTTAGGATTCACCATACCGCTGTTGAGTGAGTGCGTTGTTCATGCAGTTGAGAACAATGTACAGACACTGCGACTCTGTGGAGGTGAAGAGAGACACAGCCTTTTCATAGAGGGGGTCTCTGCCGTGGAGCAGGGCGATGGTGGAGAAATCTACAGGACCCAGCTCTCCGAGACAGCTCCCTGCTGCCTCTGCAGGGAAAGATTTGTGTTTGTGCTTGTGAACCATTTAAAGACCGAAACTAATCAAACTGTCCAGGCCGGGAACACAGCGTTACTGTAAATACTTCTACTGCTGTAGAAGTTATTTGATTTAATACCTAGTATGTCGGCTCCTCCAGGGTGGTTGGCTGCTAGCTTGCAGAGCTGCAGCAGACTGAGAACCAGCTTCACCAGCACACTGTCACTAGGGTCAGCTACAAGGAGGACAAAAACGCAGCGTTTATTAGAAACTCATTGGACATTTAACTTGCACTTTTCCCTCCTCTGGCATCATACTGTACCATGGCACTCTTTGAGCAGCTCTCTGATCTGTCCTTTGTTGTCATGCAGCTGCCTGGTCAGCTCCTTTAGTCCCTCCAGTCTGGTCAGAGGTAAGGAGTCACAGGGGGTCACTGACAGGAAATGGGCTATCTCCTGTAGAGAGGGAATAGTGATATGAAACTGTTCATTTTCATTGATAACCATGACATTTCCTCCATGCAACTCACAATCGACATGTGGATCCACAGAAAACTCCTTGGATACATAATATGAATACATGGACATTAGTTAGTGCTGTGAGTGTGCATCTGTTGTGTTACCTGTCGCAGCGTAAAGGTCCCAGTGTTATATTTGAGCCTGTGCTGAACAGATCGCAGCTCTCTGAATTCAGGGAGGTCGGGGAAAGGCTCCAACCTGCTGATGGCTTCTCTTAACTTCTGTTGGTTCTCTATTACAAGAAACTGCAACAGACTGAGCACCTAGAGGACCGGAGAGAAGTAGAAATCAAAATGTGTGGCTCATGAAGTAATACTTAAACAGGCGGCAGTGATTTCTCAGAGACAAAACAAATGAAAATGTCTTTGGAAAATCCTCATACGTGGGGATATCATAATGTAGCAACCAGTCCATCCTTATTTACATGTTCAAAAGCCCAAAACTCTATGATATTTTGTTTGTTTAAAGGTGAATTTTTGCACATTTGTGCAGATTCTGAAAACTAAAAAGTTGCCACAATGTCATCAAATTAATAATAATGTTTATTCAGGATATATACATAAAACAAATAATAAATAAATCATAAACTTGCAGCAAAACAAGTGGATGCTTTTGTCCAGTATATCTTACTTTAGTGGTTTCTAGTGGCAATTTTGGGAAATGTATAATTACTGTATATGCATAGTTTTGTTGCATTTATCTCAAATTTCCATAGATAATGCGTAATACATATTTTAACGTACTACATGCTGCATTAAGTTTAGTTTAAGTATAAGCTTGAATGAAAAACAGCAAAATTCTGCATAAAATGCCCGTCACTAACCTGCTGTGAGATGGCTTGCCGACTGGTCACCTGCGCCGTCAGAGTCCCAACAATAACCTGTAGGTGGCAGTCTAGAGCGTCATCACAGAACTGAAGGGCTGCCTGACACACAGAAGACAACAGGTCGCAGCACAGAGAGAGGCTCCGGGTAGAAACCTCATCGCACTGAGCTGGTCTGTGGATGGGATGAACACAAACGGATTTAATTTTGTCAGTGAAGACAGAAATATTGTGATAATACACATGTGAATATATTTTCACCTGTGTGTGCATGAACCAACCTGCTGTTGATATGGTGTATGAGTGTGTAGATGATGTCTCTGAGGACGAAGGCCCAGGCTCCTCCGAGACCGTCCTTCACCTCTCTGAGCAGCAGGTTGACAAACAGGTGATACATGAGGAGGATACGGTGACGTTCATAGCTGTTGGTCGTCCCCGCTGCTCTTTCACACACCGCCAGCAGGATCCTTTGGATGGAAATCTACAGTGCAGAATCAGAGGACAATTTGAACATTATTAACTACTCGAAAAGTTTAATGACAGGACAAGAAGTTCCATTTATACATCATATCAAAGACTAAGACATAAATGAGACACCTTACCGGAGTTTTTGACAGAATGGCTACCAGTGACTTGTGGTTGGCGCTGTGGCACTTGCTGAGGTAGTCCAGAGTGGCTTTGATGACATAAGAACTGAAGTATGGTGGGTTTGGTACAGGGTCCAGTTCCCTGAAGGGCATTAGATAGTTATTTGGTCTTTGAAATTCAGATTGACAGACAGAAAAAATGAGTACATGAAGCAATATAAGAGAAAAATCAAAACTAACTCAACTATCATTACCCTATAAAGCGTTTCAGGTCTCCTCTATCTCCTTCAGCTTCAGCTCCTTCATACAGAGTCATCAGCAGCTCCACCACTATGTCTGCCAGGTTACTGTGGATCAGGCTGTCAATTTGCTATGGACACGTTCCCAAACAAGAGAGACATACAGTACAGTCAAGTATAGCCTGCGATCCTGTATGATATAATGTAAGAGAGTTGTGCAAAAGGCCCACGACAGCTGTCAGTGTGATTATCATTGGTGAGCTTATGCTCACACTTGGTCCTGAAAATTACTTTTCTGTGCCCAGACTGACTTCAGCTGGTGTTACACAGCTGTGTTTACCTGCTTGCCCAGACAGTTGGCATCTTTGAGCAGGTCATACACCCTGTGGGCCTTCTCTCTCTGCTGTGCAACCTGGGAGTCCTGGCCAGGCAGCGCAAAGTACGGCAGGATGTTGACCATGATCTTGGGGAAGCAGTCGGCCAAGAGCTCTTTCCAGTCCTTCTCCAGACACCTGCCGATAGACTTCACCTGCTCAAAGTCGTCTAGGAAGACCAAGTGGGGGATCAGCACCTGGTAGGAAGAGCTACAAGAGGACACAAGACAAAGGGGATGTTAAAACCAGGTGTCAGGTTGACAAAACTTGGAAAAAAACATCACATAGAGCAGATTTAAAGAGCAGCTACAGAACAACACCAGTTTATTTCCTCACTTATAGAAATCTTTGACTGCATCGTGGTCTAGGAGGGTGAAGGGGAAAGAGCCAAGAGTGTAGCGATCATCAGACTGTCTCTGTGCGAGCCACTCTGCCACCAAGTAGTACAAGTGAGAACTGACGAATGTTTTCACGCTCCTGTAGCCCAGCGCTCTGCATACACTGCACAACATCTGTCAAGAAAAGAAGGACAACAACAGTTAATCTCATATACAGTGACACATAATGAACAATTAAGTCCACTCAAGTATCAAATTAGTGATTAAAAATAAGCTTCACGACTCTGATACTGTACAACAATACAAAAATCTTACACAGGTAATAATTTCATCATTTCACTGTCACATCTGATTCAAAATTTAAAACTGTGTTAAGCATTTTGACCCTTCATTTCAACAATGCACAGTCCCCTGAAGTTACTTTTTTAATGAGCTGCTCCTCGATGTTGTTTTCCTTGTAGGACTGGAAGAGGGCAAACAGAGACTGTTTTTCACACACTGGGCTACAACACAGCACCACAGACAGACTCTTCAACAGGGTAGCCTTCCGGTTGAACGCCTCGTCCTGCTGGTCCTCTGCAGAGATGCTTCTCTGTGTACGATCACGTGGAGAAAACATCAGGAGAGTAAAAACAGAGGCTGAAAATGAACAAATAATAAGTTTTTATCTGATTTGCAGTGACAGAGGATGAACTTACTGGCAGCCTCATTCCCTCCTGAGCCTTCAGGTAAATGTTTTCAAAAGCAGCCTGCTGGTGTTTAAGTGGCAGCATTTTCCTTTTATCTGGATGATCTTGTCTCATATCAAGAAACAACCTGGATACAAAAGAAAATATTGGTGACAGTTGGATCTATCATTTTAATATTAATATTAATATCACATCTGTATAATGTTCATCTGTCAGTCCATGACATTTATTCTGATACATTCTCAGTGACAAATAGTCAGCTCTCAGCTATAGCGTACCTTTCTACTGACAATGGCTACCAGCATGCGGACTTGGTGGTGGGCATCTGCGAGGTAAGATGGGAGGATGACGGACACTGGACGATCCTCCTCACTGTCAGGCTCCCTGATGCTTAGGACTGCCCACTTACAACAGGGGTCAGCCTGTCAGAGGGAAGAGAAAGATATGTGCCAACAGCATGGTAATGCAACATAGAGAGAATATACAGAAAAAAAGAGGGGAAAATCTTGTCCACATATTTTTTATTAAGTGGCATCTGGGAAACATTTCTCATTTTCCAGCGTCAGTGGTGGGTAATCAGTCAGAAGCTATTTTTACAGGTAAAATAATAAAATCAGCTGTTAATCCAGACATTACCACTTTATTTCCCTGTCAAACATGATATTAATTCAATCCCTCACGGTTTGATAAAATGTTCTTAAAACATCTGGTTTGCCTGATTTACATAGAGTGAGACGTCTAACATTTTATAATATTGAGCAGAAAAAGCTGCAATCGACACTAAATGTATTCACTATGATTACAGGCAAGAGAACCTGTGTGAGATGCTTACCTCCAGTAAAGCGACCAGACATCGCACTAAAGCGGCTCGCACAGGTGCTGTGCATTTCCCAGACTGGCTCAGGAAACTTTAAAAAACACAGAGCAATGAATGAGCAAGTATCATGCAGAAATCATGCAGAAACAAGATTCACTACATGTTTACAAAGTTTGTCACAGCCCTGCCGGTGTTCATGTTATGAAAATATGCCACTAACCAGAATCCAGACACCACTTGCAGCAGGGATCCCTGAACATGTCTCATCTCCTCAGGCTTGTGGTGGGTCTTCCCCAGGCTCCTGATGGAGGGTAATAAACCCAGCAGCACAGCAGCACAGATCTCCTGGTCCTGACGGTACAGGTTACACAGGTCCCTGCAAACACAGCAAAAGAGAAACTCAAACATGTTAGGTTCAGTTGTTCTGAACTATTTGAATTGCTAACAAAATATATTTGTGTAGCAGAAATGTTTCCTTACGCCAGTGGACGGAGCAGTGAATCAAATTCCTCTGGAGACAGCGAGTCCTCAGCAGGAAGCTTCTTCAGCAGGACAAGATACTGCAAGAGAGCCAGATATTAGTGATGAACAGCTGAGGCATCATTCTCACCACTGTGACTCTCCACACCAGCTGCCGCTCACCATGTTGAGCTGCAGGGCTTTGCTGGAGTCGATCTGATCCAGCAGCAGCAGCAGCCTGTGCCGCACCTCTTGTGGTTTGAAAAGCAGACCGTGGACGCGCTGGACTGAGCCGCACTCGCACAGGAACTCCAAGATGGCGAGGAGAGCCAGGTCCTGTTGGGCCAGATGATCCTCTGCTAACGGGCTTTTTGCACCTGATGGACAGATGCATAATTCATCTCCCTGTGATCTACCTGATAGGATGAGATTTCTCCTCTTTTGAAAGGCACCAATTTACACAACATGAGATCCCTTCTTACCTGGCCCACAGGAAGTGTCAGTGTTGTCTCCCTTCTGTCTGTGGGTCCCATTGGTGCTGCTGCCGTGGGACTCTTCACCATCCTCAAACAGGTCAATATCATCCCCTTGTTGAGTCCTGGTCACATCCCAGTCGTCATCCACATGATCGTCTTCGTCCACAACAATAACTCTCTTAGAAACGCTGCTTAGCTGAAGAGACAGGGAAGTTAAAACTAATTCACTGAACTGGCAACCAAAGTCTTTAATCTGCCAAATACTACTGTGTATCTACCACTTACCAACAGTTTGCAGATCTCTGCCAGTTCACTGAGGAGACTGGCTGGCAGGATCATAATGAACAGACTGGAGGAGATGGGACAAACATTATCCTGCAGAAGAAAGGACAAAGAATTTAACCTCCAAGAAACCAGACCTAGATTTGACAGTGTGAGTGCTAGCAAGCACACTAGAGAGGATGTTTTCCAGTACATGATTGTGGGGGTTTCTTTCACCTTGTTTTTTCTGCTGGCTGACTGTGTACAGAGCTTCATGACGGACTTTAGTGTGGTCATGGTCCCCTCCTCTGTCATCTTTACTTTCACAGTAGAAACAAACCCACTGAAGTCCTGGGCAAGGGCCTAGAGACAAAACACACCAACAACCACCAACAACTTTAAATTTAAAGTTTATATTTTATTATTACTATTATTCATGTATACCAATATGGAGTATGGGCACATGGCAACAGGCAAGCTTCTCATGAACAGAGGAGTAACTAATGTAGATTCACATTTAGATGAGTCTGAATGTACAGTATACCTTTGCCTTAGTGAAGAGTTGAGAGTGGCAGGCCTCCTCTTCTGTCAGAACCCCAGTGGAGATGTAACCTGCTAGAACACCAGTCAGCAGACTGAAACAGCGCACCAGACACTCTGGAGGGGTGGACTGTGGAGGACAGATCAGAATAAATACCAGTCCGTCTGAATCATGACTACACAGACACACATAAACACTCCACTCACATCAGGAGAGTAGCAGTTGAGTAGGTTGTCAGCCACACAAAGCAGGGACTGCTCCAGTTTGTTTCTGAGGCTGGAGACAGCAGTGAATTGGCCGTCAGCTGACGATGCCTTCACAGACTCTTCAGTCCCTCGGACCTCTGAAGGAAGCGCGTTGAAGCTGAACTGCAAGCACAGCCTCTCGATCTCCTCCAGGTTGTCTTTGGCATCAGATGACGCTTTCTCTTGATAAAAGGCACTTAAAAAAAAAAAAAAAAAAAAAAAAAATATATATATATATATATATATATATATATATATATATATAATTTTTATTCCAAACTTTCACAGCATTATGTACAGAGAAGACAAAGAGACATAGAATTAATTTAAAAAGAAACTGGTTCTGTATCAACAATGAAAAAAGGAGGACTCTCTCACCTCTGTACTCTGTCATCCCCCAGCAGAAACGTCAGGCCAGCTCTGGTGTCTTTTAAGGTCAGGGAAACCAGGATGTCTGCTATCAGATTGTAGGGAAAGTCTCTGTGGACAAGATCATAAGAACCCATAAATTTATAGACCTTTATCTAACAATCAAAATAAAGAATGGAGCCAGGCTAAAATTATCTCCAGTCAAAGAAAATTCTGCAGTTAACATGGAAAAGCAACACAGTCACAACCTGCAAATGATGGGGTGAGGTCTGGAGCTATCCTCCATCTCATCGCTCTGCTCACTCATTAGAAGCCAGGCTATGAGGGTCTCCTTCAGGTTTGGAGACCCAGATCCTTCTGTGACCCCTACATAGTCCCAGCCCGAGCTCAGGACAAGACTCTTAGGGACAGGACACTTTAGCAGGGCCTGGGAAAGACAGGCAGCAGCACTCCTGTGGATAGAGAAATAAAAACACAAAATGGTAATGGGAGCTAATAATGACAGTAATAATTTCAGTATTAACAAAGATTCAATTTAACGTCACGCGATGAGGAAAAACAGAAACCTACTGGGATAGTTTGCATGCTGATCCAGAGAAAAGCTTCCAGAACTCTCTGTCCATATTAATCAGCCCACCATGGACAATGGAGGCCAGCAGGTCCAGGCTGAGGGCCTCTGTTTGCGGTGAGCTGACCCCACGCAGTGCCAAGGCCCACACCCGACCCCACAACCTGGCCAGCTCGGGCCTGTGGACCTGGGCCCTCTCTGGGAAGCGGGCCTGGCACCCAGCCACCTCCCTCAGGCAGCGCAGCACATATGGCCCCCTCTCTCCTCTCCGCTGCTCTGCCAGGAGCTGGTACAACACTGACAGCAGTGGGACCAGCTCCTGGCTGGGCACCATGGATGGGTATTTAGAGGTGAGCACTGCAGTGATCTGCAGCCTGAGAGCAGAACATAAATTAATATCTCACCATGATCAAAGCAAGTTTACCTTTAAAACTTTCTTGTGTTATGATTTTCATACCATGGTATGACATCAAAGTCACTGTGCTGAGGCTGCAGATGGTCCCGAAGGACCTCCCAGCCCAGTTCAATGCGTCGCCGCTTGCTGGCTGTTCCATGGGTGGGACTGCCCATCTGCGTGGCTCTGAGGGAGGCCTGAGTCACCTCCAAGATATGGGTGTCACTGTCATCACTGAACAGCTGCAAGAAGCAGCAAGCACAAGAAGCTTGAGCACATGATGCTGTCAAAACAGTTCATTCTCATACTTAACATCAAGTTATTTCTTTTTATGCAAACCTGAGACTTGAGCGCTATTACCTGATGACAGATGTCAGCTGTGAGCTTGATGAGATTGTCTTTTACGGCTATGTGCCTCGTCCCTGTGACGTACTTCCCTCTGCTGCCTATGTGACTTATTTCTCGAACTAAGGCATCATACAGGTTGTACAGCTGACTCCGCCACTTAGTCCAGTCCTCGGCATGAGCACCTAGTACACAAGAGGGGGAACAGCTGCTTATTGAAGGAATACACAAGTGGGTTGTGTTGAATTTATCAGTGTGCCAAGCATTTTCCAAAGAAAAACAGAGTTTCTCGAATAATTTCTTAGCTTCAGTCATTGGATTTTAATAATTTCATAGCAGAAAACTGTATTCTATGGTATATCAGAGGTCTCTGATGATAAATGAACAAATTTCATTGGTGCAAATGTTTACAGATAGACATGGTGGAAACATATGGGACCATATGTAACCCAAAGTTAAGCCTGTCTACTGTTTAAGGACAACAGAATGTGTCGCCACCACTAGAGAGAAAGCTCACTCAACCTGTGTCCTGCGTCTTGGCTCCTTTGGGGTGGTGAACACAAATCTGCAGGTTGAGGAACTCCACAATCTCATCTTTGAGAGCAGCACTGGGCCTCATATCGGCCCAGATGTACAGTATAGAAGGTAGGAGCTCCTCTCCCAGGTGACACACCCTCATCCTGCAGTTCATGGCCACAGACCTCAGGAATATGTTGAGAGCTGAGACGAGATGCTCCAAAACAGTCAAGTGTTTCTCCTGCCTAAAAGGAACATAGGATTTGGTAAAGGAAAACAACAAATGCATACTGTTTCCATTTAGTTTAGCAGATACAGTCAATTTAAAAGGCTGGTATTACCTGGCATTGAGCAGTGCTTTGGAGAAGAAGCTGAACAGAGTGTTGTTAAATCCATCGATCTGCATGCAGCAGCCCTGCACCACGATGTGGATGACTCTGTTCACCAAAACATGGTTGATGGATTTGGAGGAGGAGTTGAACAAACCGCAGTACAAGTCCAAGAGACCTGGGGATCACAAAAATACACAGTGTTTAACTGAATGTAACTGAATCAGTGAGACAGTGATAAGGTATCAGACGGTTATAACACAATGTAATATGCTGTATCAGATGTTTAACATGACAAATCAGGATGGTTAATCTGATTATATCAAGAAATCAAGAGGTATAATTTCCTAGACATTTAGACAAATATCCCACTGACTCTGCCACTGCTGTGGAGTGATGTCACACCAGTACTTGCGAACAGAGAGGATGTCCTTTACTAGGAGGCTGGTGTAATCTTCTCCATAAGCTGAGCAGCTGTACGAATTCTGCAGCACCTCCATCACGTGTCGCAGCAGCTCACTGCACTTTAGACGAGGCCCGCCTGCAAAAACAGAGAAAGAAAGAGAAACGCTGTAACTGCAGTGCTATGGTAATTCAAACTGATTGCTCAGGTTAATTTCTGTTCCCTGTTTAAAATGAGACAGGTGCAGTAATGAAAGACAAAAACACCCCTCACTGTGACATGACATGAACATTTTTGGCTAAATTTACACTGTGATCTTGTGCACTAAACTGTAAACTACTACTGGATCTCACCAAGACAGAGCTCTTACGTTTGTTTGCGTAGCGAATGAAGTATTTGATCAAACTGCACATTTCAGCCATCTTCTTCTTCCGTGTGGCCAACGCCGTCGCTGTGACAGATTTACTTGACTGCATGCTCTCTGTCTCCTTCTGGACATAGCGCTGCAGAAATCTGACGCCAGGACAAATTTGTGCATTCAAAACAGAATAGAAAGTGTTCTTGTGAAACAACTAGAAATAAAGTACAATATGTCAAAATTTACATTTGATTATGGCACAATGAGGTTCCCAGATGTCAGCTTGTACCAGTTCGTTTAAGATGCAAAGAAACAAACGTGAAACCAACTTGGTTAGGTGGATATGAAGTGGGCAAAAATGTAGAGGCAGGTTACCTGAAAACAGTATCCCATGTGAGTTGCTTGGAGGCTTTAGCTTTAGACCCTGAGGTGCGATCCAACTCCTGCACAATCTCTGGAGTTCGAAGGAGGCGTCTGAAGCGTTCAGCTTCTTTCTGGATGCATGAAGGAGAAAGAGGAAATTAAACTGCACCAACTGGTTAAACTTGGGCTGGAGTGAGGCTCATAAACTTAAACGTACTTAATAAACTTAATAAACTTACTTAATTTCCCTGAGGGAGTCATCCCAAAGGGATCAATAAAGTCTGTCTAATAAAGTCTGTCTAAACGCTGCTGACATATATATCTCTTTTCACTGTTTGCATGCTTGCGAGATTACCTTCCTCTCTGTAGCTTTGTCATTCTCCAGCCCCCTGCAGCAGACCAGGAGATCATGAAGAGCCAGACTCATTGTGCTCCACAGTGGATGGGAGGACAGTTCATCAATGTAGAGTTGATTATTGTACCTGCTGAGACAGGATGTTGATAAGAGAGGATATTGTTATTCGCCCACACTACTGTATGCCTACACATTTATTTCGCAAAGGCATCAGCTCACTTCTCCAGAACACTTCTGACATATTATTTACATGAAACAGTCAGTCTGGCCTTGTAGACGAGCTACTTTAGCAGCACAACATTACCACACCTCCTTTGAACTTGATTCACAGACGTCCATTCAAACTCTCAGCATGTTCACTGACCTCAGATGACTGTATTGAATGTAGGAAGCTGTCACACGTGCAGGTGCAGATGTTATCCGGAGGTGCTAAGGTGCTGCTGCTGCTGGAGGAGCTTGCTGTTTTGCTTCCCCTGACAACTTTTCCATCTTGCCGTGCGTTAACACGTTAACACACGCACGCACACGCAGAACACGCAGGAAATTCCCGCCCCAAAAGCAGCGAAGAGGCTGCATCATATCCTGGTCCTGGCTAATAATGAGTGAGTCCGGTAACTTTAGAGCTAACGTTAAAACAAACTTTCTGCGTTGCTTGGTGCTATGCTAATACAGCGACATAGTGGCAATAGAAGTTATCTTCAATCTGATTATTTCCTATATATGTGTATAGCAGCCCTGTAGGACACAGTAAAGTTAGACTTTTTAAATTGGACTACAACTACCAAGATTCCAACCGGCAGATTATTCGAACACTTCCGGGTTCTACTTTCTTGAGTTCCCCGCCTTTTGAGTAAGCAGCAGTCCCCCCAGGACGTCTCCTTCACAGTAAAACCACTGACGTTTTTTTCTAATTTGACGCTGTATAACGGTTTTCTGAGAGGTATTTTTCAGAACATGTAGGTCATTCTTCAATACTACGCCAATTTTATCAACCAACAAGCAGTAATGTTGCTGCCATCCGACGTCGCTCGGCTTGTTTTGGGTGAGTCTGGTCAAACATAGCAAAACTGTAGCGTCGTGCTGCATTCACTTGAAGTCTGCAGAATGGGAAGAATAAGACCTAACTCCCATCATTCTCGCTTTAAAGATGTGCTAGCTAACATTGTAGCTAGATTAATAGCTTGAATCAGCTACTGTCGTGTGTGTTACGTATTTGTAGTAGTTGTTTTACTGAGTGAAAGTATATACACACAGTTTACAGCTCCTATTAAATCAGCTTAACTGATTTTATTTTGATGCAGCTAACTGCGAGCGGTGATGCACTTGCAGTCAGTCTGCCAACAGCTTATTGACAGTGTCAGTAGATTATTTAATCTAATGGGAGATATTTACCTTAGTCAGAAATTCATAAAATCTCTGATTCGGAATTAAATATCTTTTGTCCTGTTTTTATTTTTCCCACTCGCTGCTCGTAATGTTAGTTTAAACGATTTGCCATGAACGCGCCATCAGCCAACAATGACACTAAACCGTAAACAGGCAGCTCAAAGCTTTTATAGCCATATTTAGGATAGTTATTCGCTTGCTGTTTGAGCATTGTTTTATTGCTGCTACTCGGTAACCGAGTGTTGGTTAATGTTCCTCTCTAGGGTATCTCCAAGAGGAGGGACTGTCCGCAACAAGCCAGGCTTTCATTCACGAGAGCCCCAATCTGAAGGAATATGCCGAGCACACCACAGCAGATGGGACTATTCCTGCTTGTGTATTTGTAAGCGTGTCTTTTTCTTTGATAGCCCCTGTCAGATATTGTAAAGTGAATGTTGTGCGCATGAAAGGTATTAATTACATGTATGATTCACTGTTTGTTTCCACACAGTCTGTTTTTGGAAAAGGCCTAACAACCATCTTAAATGAGTATGTGGCTGCCAAAACAAAAGGTAAGATCATCTGCCGTTGTTGCCATTACTAGATTTAACATTTATGGTATACATTTATACATGTGTCCTGTTTGGGTTGTCTGTAAATTGTTTTTTTTTTTTTTCAACAGAGTCTAGTCATGAGGTCCCTGCAATGATGACCTCATTGTGGAAGAAGCTGGATTTTACACTCAACCAAATCAAGTAATTATCTACAAGTTTCATCAGCTGAAATTGCTGTAATCTCATCTCTCTCTTTTTTACTGAAATCTGGTCTTGAGTGGGATCTTATTCCTCCTGTGTCTTTCTTTAGATCATTGCAGAATTCCCCAGCTATATCAGCATGTCAGAGAAGTAAGTGTGTAATTGGTTTATGCATCGAGTGTGCATATTATCAGCGTCACCCACTCTTAACAGAGTAGTACAACAATGACATTAATAGAAATAGCAATTTATCATCTTATTTCCATTGCAGCACGTTCACGCCTTGGAGTGGCCAACATGGCTAGACAGCGGGTCCTGACTGTGGCCTCATCTGGTGGTGTCCTCTGTTCATCGGTTTCTGAAACGAGCTCCATCATCAGCCCCGCGCACACCTCCCACAGCATGCTCGGCCACTCCACTCCCGTGAGCTTCTCCGCTCCGAACCTCAGACTGGCTCCTGGCAGTGGCACACATCAGCAAATCCATGATGGCAGCCGATTACTAAATACACCTAGTCAGTATGATGAAACTGATGAAACATTGTATATATTTTTATTTTATTGTGTTTTTGATGTTGAAGGCCATTGCTTTCATCATTTCCTATAGGACTACTGAAAGATTTCCTCACTGTATTTATGCATGCCTATATGCTAAAAACAGTCACAAATAGTTACATTTTAAGTGATGTGTGACAGTACGTGCGTGTTACAGGGGATTCACCGGTGCAGATCATTGTGTCAGAGCACCGGCTAAATCCAGGTCCGATGTCTCCTGGGCGACGGAAATGGTAAGGATGTTTGTTATTTTACAATTATTGTCAACCGCCCCTTATTTAGAGAGTGCTGCAGACAGAGTCAGGTGGCCTACTAACCGACAGTGGCTTGAAAATAATGGTTTCTTGGTACACAACTAAAGTACAGAAGTAGATGTTAATAAAAAGGCCTTTTCCCTGAAGACATTTTAGGAGACGAGTTACAGTTACACCTGTGTTTTTCCTGTTATGACAAGTCAAAATGTCTGCTCATCAGGTTGTGCCGGGCCAAATTCCAGGAAAGTATAGTTAAACAGAGCGGCGTGCTGACAGCAATGAGTTGTAGACACCTTGTTTATGTTAATCATTGATACATATAGGGGTGTTAACGAGGTACTAATTGACATACTGAAGCTTTAGTTTTTGGATCTTTCTGTGCTGGTCTTGTTTTGACTGTATCTGGCCTTGTACATGTTGGCTGCTAATTTTACAATGTTCTCTTCTGCCTTCAGGGACACCCCCAGAAAGAGAAGTGGTGCTCTGAGTGGGTCCAGTGGCCCTGGCAGATCTGCAACAACTGTCAGCACCCTCAGTGCAGAACCCCAGCCTGAGGAGGTTGTTGATGAAAATTTCCCTGTAAGTAGATCTGTTTGATGTTGGGTTTCCTTCATACCAAGGAATTTAGAACAAACAAGGTGTTTCCATGCATACAATGATCTTGGTCCATCTTGCGCTGTCCACAGCAACTTGTGATACAAAATGCACGTGACAAGATACTGGGGGATAGATCGTTACAAGAGAAGCTTGCTGAAAACATCAACAAAATCCTCGCCAAGTAAGTATTACATCTCTGTGTATATATTCAGTTATTGTGATAGATAGTTTATGATTTTGTCAGTAGCAATCAAAGCTGTGATATAACTGCAAGCCTCTGTTTTGTCTCTAATATCAGTGAGCCAATGCCCCAAACATCAAAGGCCTCTTCAACTACAGTGGAGGCAGACCAGTCTATAGATGAAATCCTAGGATTACAGGTGCTTAAAAACTATAAATACCAGTATCATAACAACAAAATTTCTTTCCCTTATTTCCCTGTGTGTTTTTACATAACCTCCTGAGATATATCCTCTCACACAGGGAGAAATTCACATGAGTGATGATGCAATCCATGACATTTTGGAGCAGACAGAGTCTGACCCAGCTTTTCAGGCCCTCTTCGACCTTTTCGATTACAGTAACTAAGACCTACTTTTTTGAAAAATATTGTTTGTTGTGCACACTGCTTCTGAATCACAGGTATTTTCAGATGTGTATATGTAAGCCATTTTAGATAATAATTATATATTATAATTTTATTTGTATCTGCAGATAAATCCAAATTCCCTGATGGGGAACCAGGGGAAGGAGATATTAGCAGTAGTCCAGAAGAGAGTGACACTGCTGGATCTTCATCTACAGTCAGGCCCCTTCAGAGTGATGACCCAGGTAATTTTACAAACCAGTAGTGTGCTCTCGTAACACAGGTGTCGCTCCTTAAATCCTTAAATCAGTCACACGGGTACCAATTTTGGCAACTTGGCTTCCTCCTTTTCTGTGTTGTTGTCAAGTAGGACAAGCTCTTGTGAACTTCATAAGAGTTTGCAAACTCACCACAGTTTGTTCTCTTTACACAGTTGATTTTGTGTCAGGTACTGATTGCTGATGAGGATTTGTGACTTAAAATAAAAATCTTTATGTCTCTATTGAAGATAGAATTGCCTAAAATACATGGATAGGGGCAGAGTAATCATCAAATTTGTTTTATTTTTCAGGCACTACACACAGAGATACTAATGTTTCAGATACAACCCCAACAACAGTGAAGACGAGAGCTGGGCAAGATCGTAAGACCAGAAAGTCTACTGCTCCCACCTTGTTAAAGAAAACGGTTCTTGCCCCCAGCAACAGAGCATCCAGAATTGAAAACAGTTCAGCCAAATTGTTAGTGAGTCACAGGGACCATCGAGGTGTCTCATCTGCTGCAGGGGACTTAAATAGAAAAGAAAGAGTCTCACTCTTCAATAACAGTGTTGGTGTATCACTGATGGATATTGATGAACCATTGAATACACCTCCCCCTCCTTCAGACAGTTTAGCCACTCAGGAGCCTGCCACAAAGGACAGCACCTCAGCCACAACTGGCCTCTGTGAAACAACCACGGTTCCCTCATCAAGAGCCTCTGCTGCATTTGTTGCTCCTTTAGTAACATCAGCCTCTAATGTGGACAAAAGACAGGAGCATAAACAAGCACAAGGACCTACAGAGCAACCTGCTACAGCCCCCTCTTCAGCTCTGAGTAATCAACCTGCTTTTTTGTCTCCTGTACAAGTTGAACTGAACAACACTCCAACGCTGACAGCTGACCTATCTCATATGCCAGTTTCAAGCGGTGGAGGATACACTCAGCCAGTGTTGACTCAGTCAGAATCTGCCTCCTCCTCATCTGCTTCTTCAGATTTAACAGTTATAGCTGTGCCTACCTCGTCATCAGCCTCCACTGCTGCACCATTCACAGCAATGTCTCGATCACCTATATCTGCTTCTACCTCTACAACTCTTACAGCTGCCCCTGCCTCATCCGCACCTGCCTCGCCCGCATCTCTCTCCTCCTTTGCCCCAGTTGCAGCAGCAGCAGCACCTGATCCCTCATCCACCAACCCTGGCAAGGCTGCAGCAGATTCCAGTAATATAGTTTCTTTGAAGATCATTATCAGTGATAACCAGGATGAGGATTCTTCTAGTGACACTGCCTTGAATCAGGCAATTTCCAGCATTTCTGGGGACAAGATACCCACCATATATCTTTCCTCCCCAGCAAAGTCTCCTGGAACTGGTACTGGAACTGGTACTGGCCCTGGCACTCCGAAGGCCAACTTGGATGAGGCAGCACAGGCAGTTAGTGGCTTACAGAGCTCTGAGGCACATGCTAGTCCTCTTAGCAGTAAGGCTGGGGCATTGGTTGCATCTCCTTTAACAGGGACATCACAGGCCCAGCAAAGCTACATAATTCAGCTACCCCTGGACACCAGTAACCCCGCTCTCCAAGGAGCCACTGCCAGCTACTTCCTCGTGACTGAACCTCCAACTACAGATACTCAAACCAGACAGGTGCTGCTGCCTGCTGGTGTCTCAAAAGGACCTGCCAACCAGTTTGGGGTGACCACACCAACTCGATCTCAAGCCTATCCCACTGGTAAGACACAACAGGCTACAACAAATGGCCGAGTCATTAGCTCCCCTAATTTACATTTGTTAAAGCACAGTGCAGCTGTGGATCTTCACACAGCATGTGTTGCGTGTTGTCCCTTGTGTTTTTTAGGCCTTTGTTTCATGCGCCTGTCAGGCCCATTAATATTGTCTTTATTAGTGCTGGTATTTTAAAAACCTGTGCTCTTTATGTGCAGGGTCAGCAATCATCGTACCATCACCTGTTAAGCCCATGATGCTTCCTATTTCTGTTGTGGGCCAGAATACTCTGGGGAACGTCCAGATGGTGTCCAATCAGGTAACAGAACTTTATCTGCAGTTTATAAATTGGGAGTCAAATTGTATTTCTGTTCTTACCATTCTCACCAATCCATACAAAGTTCATATCAAACAATAGGTTGATTCCTGATTACTCTGCTGACCCTCCAACCTTTCAGCTACCACTCTGCTCCTTGGAGAAAATTTCTCTTTGACCAAGGCTTTATTCCATGGCAGAGTATCTCAAGATCTAATGGGCAGATTTCCATGAAATTTACTTCACATCAGATCAGATTTTCATTTTAGTAAACAAGTGTTTAAACTGAGCAGCATTTATGAAACTTGGTCTCAAAATGAATATTTGAATAAAATCCACATGTGAACTTATATAAGACAACTCAACTTAATTGCAGAATTAAAGTATAAATTATATTTATATTTATTAAGAATATTTATCCCTCCAAAGTGATGAAAGCTTAAGATTTTAATGAGACAGTCACCTTTCTTCTCAAGACAAACATTATAGTTATAGTCCCATTTTTGGTAAGGCTCCAATAATTGCATAAAAGAATTACTATTTCTATGTTTTTCAGTCCATCTAAGACTTTATAGTCATGTAGTATGGGAAGGGAAGAACATTGTCACCTCAAGTGGTCCCCAACTGGCTTTAGACTTTTAGCAATGTCCACAACAGTAACACTTGTTAACATTGCTATATTTACAGCTTGTTGCCATACCAAACCCAGTGCCAGTACAACAGTCAGAAAGTGTCAAGGCCAATCCTCCCACAATGGCAAACAAACAACAGTCTACAACTGCTGGTAAGTTACAGGTTAAATTGGAGCAGTAATCTCTGACCTAATATAATTTTACTTAGCGTTACCAAAGGATGTCCTGTGTGTTGCTTTTAATGTCACTGTTTTACAGTGTCTGTAAACCATATTTCTCTGAATTTCAGGCACTGAAGAAAATCTGGTTGGTAAGGTAATTCAACCTGTGACAGCTGAAAACTCAGGGCAGCAGGATGCATCAAAGGGTTCTAGTCACAGGAGAATTTTATGTTTTGAGTCTTCTGCAGACGTCCAACCACAAACCTCTAAAACAACACAAATCACCACAACCTACATACATACATCTACATCACAACCTGTTCAGCAGCCTGAGAAAAGCAATACACAGCAGGCCCCTCGGACAAAGCCTACTATCCTGGGTGGCAACAAGCCCAAGAGGAGGGTAGAGACTGTCCGATGCCCAGCAGATCACCAGACTCCAAGAGGCTTAGTGAAGGAGGCAGAAAAGTCCATACCTCCACAACAGCACCACAAAGATCTTGTTAAAAAGAATTCTCGCAAACAAGATCACAACATCCACAGCCAAAAGTCTCAAAGTGCAAGCACCAGCAGGGTTGATTCATCACAGCCTGAGACTTTGAAAAAGTCAGAATCAGGAAGGAGGTCGAAATCTATTGACAGGAAGCACAATCATGATAAGGGTCATGATGAAGCAAAAGCTAACGATCATCACAACGCTAGATCATCATCTTCTGATTCTACACTGAAGTCAGGAACTAGAAAGGAGAGAGAGGAGAGCAGCAGGAAGGAACCTGCAGAAAAAGCTGCTGCCAAATCTCGTGAGGGCCGTACAGAAAAGAGGACTCCCTCTCAGGAGATGCCAAATGTGACGGCTAACAAGGAGAATGAAATGAAGGGCAGCATGCAAGAGCAGCAACAGCAATCGATACCTTCATCCTCAGCATCAAGAGATTTTAGCCCTCCAGCTGCCTCACAATCTACATCTAATTCTCAGTCCAAGGCTGCAAAAGCCCCCTCCAAGACCAGTTCTCTGGCCAAACAGGCCGCTGAGATGCTGCAGGACATCCAGGGACTCAACTCTCCTTCCACCCCAGTCAAAAGGCCCGGAGCAGGCAGTTCAGACCTTAGTCTGACCCGGACCCCTGGGGCTGGGTGTAACCAGGAGGAGTCTGCTGACTGTATAAGGACTCCTTCCCGTCAGAAAAAAGACAAAGATGCAGAGGGGACTCCCAAGCGTCTCATGCCTCCCAACACCCCGGATGTCCCCACCTGCAGCCCAGCCAGTGAGGCTGGCAGTGAAAACAGCATCAACATGGCCGCTCACACACTCATGATTCTGTCACGCGCTGCCATCGCCAGGACAGGCACTCCACTGAAGGACAGTTTGCGTCAGGACGGAGTGGGAGAAAAGTCGCCCACAAGCTCAAAGAACTCTAAGAAACGCAAACAGTCTTCTCCCACAGACAGCCCGCCTGCAAAGAAAGACTCAAAACGATCTCCCAGCAAAAAGAAAGACCGGGTGAGTACAACACAAGTTTTTAGTAGATTCAGTAGATATGTGTTCAAAATGTACTGAGGTGTTAAAACTATCCCGTACTCCATCCCTCCACCAAGTTTGGAGCAAATCAGTTCTGTACTTTTTGTGTAATCCTGCAGTACACAGGATAAGCTCATTTGAAGACATGTAGGTTAGGGGTATTGTAAAGTATACAGTATTGCTTGTCACTGTGTGTTAGCCCTGTAATAGACTGGCAGGCTGCCCAGCGTGTCCTTCATGAGCAGGGTAAGCAGGTTAGAGAGAGGATCGATGGATTTAGGTAACAACAGAGCCTTTACTCTGGTGCCACCATCAGGCCAATCTTTATACTTTTTACCCCACTTAAAAGGACTAAGAGTAGCTGATTTGTCTCTTTATTTTGCATCCATCCAATACTTGTTTTTTAATGAGCATCACAACCACACGGGGCTGCAAGCGTGGAGTTTTTCCCTTGTTGATCAGAAATTTGATTTTATCAGATGAAATGCCCTTTGGAATGAATGGATTTTATGTGTTTATGCAAAAGCTGCATGTCTGATAAAGAGTTAGCCTGCTTTATCAGCAGTATTAAATGAAGAGTTTTGGTGCATATTTTTTTCCATGTAATTCTGACTTTTGCTTTGAATCCGCAGGAGAGGAAGAAACTTGTTGACTGTTTTCCCCATGACTTGGATGTGGATAAGTTCCTGTCTTCACTTCACTATGATGAGTGAAACCAGACACACCAACAGGGAAGGACTACCATATCACTACCTGCTTAGGTTACTATCCAGGAATAGAACAAGCCATCTGCTAAACTAGTGCCTATGGTTCCTATTAGTAACCTTGCGTGAGACCTTTTAAGCTGCAATGTCTAATTCAGCCAATGAGGAACTTTGATTTAGCTAACCGGTTCCCAATGTGGGTGATCTGCATTAGATCCTGTTTTATGCAGCAGTTGTAGGGCAACCATGGCACTTTGTTTTATTGTTTATCCTCATTTTCACCTCTGTTTTAATCATCATTGTTTTGTACAACAGAACAAATACACGTGTGTTTTTGGACACTTCGTCATAGTGGGTGCTGGTTGTCAAAATGGGTGATTTAAAGCATTTCCTTGGTCAATATTTGACTCTAGTTTGAAGAATCCAGCTATCACTGACAGTAATTTTAGTAACACTGAATGAAGAGCTGTTTATGTTCTGAAAAGTCTGATTACCTGAACAATAAAGTAATGTGAATATAATGAATATAATATTTTGTGGCATACACAAGTATAGTTTTTTCCCCTTTTTTGTTGGTAGAATACATATATATTCAGTGTGAAAATGACTGCAACTGTTCCAATTTGCATACTCAGGCTTCATTCAGTGTTGTAATAAAACAAAGAAACAGTCTTGTGTGTTTTTCCTCAGTGTACACACATTGGCCCTGTTCCAATGTAATTTCAAAATAGGAGCAGTGAACTTCCAGAGGCTTTATTTAGCATCACATGTGTGCAGTGCAAAATTGTGTCAATGATGGATGCCAGTATATTCTATAAGGAATGGGACAGTTTTCGGTCTTGAGGGAATTAAGGTGGCAGCTGTGAAATTTTTTTTAAATGTACCTTTAAATATTGTGTGTTGCTCACTGTCAGAATTTCATAATGTGGGCCATGTAAAGTCTGCAGCATGGCAGATTTTGTGTGGGGGAAACTGTCCTTTTATTGCTCATAATGTTTCCTCCAAGATCCTCCAAGCATACTTGCCTTTTCACCTTTGGACTGCCCTGAGTCCACAATTTTGGTAGGAGCAGTGCCATTTTCAACTGGTTTGATACAACTGCGCCTTTAATTCTCCTATTCTGTCCCCCGCTTACTATTTTCAATTAATGTGGGTCACGAGATTCCCATAAAGAGGACAGCACCTGTTAAAACCATGGTGAAACAGTCACATTTTGTTGGCAAATTTGGCAACCTCCGATTGGACCACAAAACACAATTTACGGAAACACGTCTTTACATCAGTTTTCACAATAAAAGTCTTTTGTTTATAAATTGAAGCATACTAAACCTACGATAGTACGACGTTTGTGCTGTGTCTCGCATACACGTTTTTAGAATTGACTATTTATCCATATAAATTTCATAGCAAACCATTTTTGTTTAAATTTCTTCTCGGCTGAATTACAATGCAGTTTACTTTGGCACGGTCAGCGTTTGCTTCCGGGTGAAGAGGACAGGAAAGAGGTACGGCTGTCATTTCATTTTAACAAACATCGCTCTTTTTCCTCTTTGTATACTGTATGTTTTCTCATTATTGTAACGGCACAGCGACAGGAAAAAGTTTTACATATCTCTCCAAAAGTAAGGCGACTCGTTCTGAATTTTACCACCTTTGTTTTCATGTAGAGACTGCCCACGTCCCTAGCTTAGCCGTTAGCATGTTGGCTAACCGGTTAGCATGTGGAGGATGATGATGTGCTCGCATTTGACATCATATCTTGTTACAGACTGACCGACACGGCGACGGTTATTTCAGTTAACTGTTAGCGTTATTGTGGTGAGGCACTGGGTTATTATACATGCCTTCATCTTACTGCCTTATGTAGTATTTTCTCCTTGAAGTCAGCCATGTAATTTGAATGTTAGTTAGCCGGCGTGTAGACGCAATGTTCGCATTAACAGACAAATATTATATTGCTTATAGGGCACTGATAAGGATCTCATTACTGATCTAAGTCCCACAGTGGTTCTCGTTATCTGCCGGTCAGTAGGAAGTGAAACAACAGCGGGGAGGACACTGTTGAGCGACAAACACCAACTTGTCATTCTGCCTCTTTCGTCCTTAGACTGCCTGACCTGCTAAACGGTGATTGACATGGCAGCCAATGGAGCAAGCTGTGAACAGCCGCAGAAACGTGCAGGAGCTAAAGACAAACAGAATGGCAAGTCTGCAGGTCAGTTGTAAACCTCAACTTTTTGAATGTAAAGCAGAGGAGTTAACATTCATCTCTGAAGTGTCCCTGAAGAGTTCTTGTGTGATTTCTAATGACTGAGTGATAACTACCACCACATGGTTTGAACAAGTCATAAAATCTCTCAGGCTGACTCATTTGAGCTTACTTTCAGTTGTTAAAGGTCAACTTGGCCCACAGAAAACAAGAACAGGAACATACTTGTTGATGTGATTTGTGTCATGTATTTAGCATTACCAATTCAACAGGATGCAATAATTGATGTAGTTGCAAGCCTTTCAGTATGTCAGGGTGATTGCATTTCTGTTTGTGCTCCAGACTCGTCGATAAGAGAGAGGAGACAAAAAGATAAAGAGGAGCGTCTGTCTCTGGTGTTATGGAGGAGACCTGTCACCACACTACATTACTTTCTCCTGGAGACCCTCATCAAGCTAAAGGATTTGACGCTAAAGTAAGAAGTTAAACAGGTTTTTCTAGTGTCCCTTTGTTTGCGCATTACTTTGGTCAGGATGTTAATGCCTGTATGTGCTAGTTACCTTTAGTCCAGTGCATAATATTTTTTTCAGTGTTTGTTTTGAACTTGTTTCATCACTGACATTTTGTTTTCTTGCCTTCCTGTTCAGGCTTTGGCAGCGACGAGGCATAGTGTTCTTATTTTTGGTGTTATGTTCTCTCTTCTCCATCGCATACTCCACTGAGGGAGCACACCAACAAGTGAGGCTTGAGTGATTTCTGTTTTTTTTTTAGTGACGTTAATAATCAACAGCTTTGCCTCATCACCAGTCTGTTTAAAGGTTATTGATAAGTCACTCCTGATCCACCTAAAAACTTTCCTAGAAGAAAGCTCACATTGGGAGATAATGAGGTCTGCACTGTTGTCAAGTAACCTTTGATCATACACACAGTTGGCTGAAGGTTCTGTTAACAAATTCCTTTGTGCAGTGGTCTGTCACAGTTCAGTTTAAGAGCGACCAAGTTTCATTTTAGAATAAACTTCTTCCCATATTACTTACATTTTATAGCAATGAGCTATTATAAGTAATTAGTATTTGAAATAAATACTTTTATCTACTATTCCCTGTGTTCTCCTTCCGTTAATATATTTGGTTTGTTTGCTTCACTTTTTTCACTGTAGTATGTTCAGTACCTGGAGAAGAAGTTCTTATGGTGTGCCTACTGGGTAGGCCTTGGGATCCTGTCCTCAGTAGGCCTTGGGACTGGCCTGCACACCTTCCTTCTCTATCTGGTAAGAAACCACTAATGGAATGTAAATGTGTTGTACAGAGGACGTACGACCTTGAGAGCAGTATATTCATTTATTCCCGTCAGAATAAATAGCTTTTAAAAGCACAGAGAATAGATGTTTTACGTGTGAAAACACAGTATAAATCCTCACAAATATGAGAGAAAATGTCAGGCTGCAGTGTCTGAAGAAAGTGCTGCAATCCCAGTAGGGTTCATTACAAGTCGCTCAAGTAGGAGAAAGCCGCATCACTCTGAGGGCAGCTGTGGCTGTGAAGATATGTCCCATTTTAAAATGAGCAAATGACAAAGCAAAACTAACACACTGTAAAATCTGAAGCTACCTACTAAACATTTTAAATCACCCTAAGCATATGTTGATTGCAAATGGCATGTAACTGTAATAGCATAAAAAAGTAGCAGTGAATTTCTATCAGCAGTTAATTCAGTTGTCCAACTGTGCACTTAACACGCCAACACATGTACATCCCAACAACATTAAACTCCTACTGTGGTTTATAGTATAAATTCACGTGTGTCTGTTCCTGCGGTTGCCAGATGATGGCGTCATACTCCATACTCATTGTCGTTTACCTCTTCATACTCATTCCATTTTGTCACATGTCTGTCCAAGGCTAACCAAGAGCTAAGTGTCATTTTTCCCTGACAATCAGTCACAGAATGACTATGACTGAGTCACCAAAATATGTGTCATTTGTGTTGGTTGTGGTCAAAAAGGAGAATTTAGCAAAATGAAAGAGAGGAAGAAATTCTCCACCATAGTCTGATGATGTGGCTTCTGTTAGTAGAACTTGCACAGATGTGGGCCGGCTGAGTCAGCTATTTCCATTATAATGAAATAATGGGAAAAGATGTAACTGTGACCTTCCTGTTTTTCAGAGCTGGTGTGTACTCCTTCCATGAATGCTTTACAGCTCAAGCAGCTGTGTTTGCCTGAGCAGTTTATAGAAGTTTTGTGCTCCTTTGTATACTGCGTCCAGCAATAATGGAACAGTAGTCGTAGCTAATACCATATATTGTGTGTGCTTGTATACTTGTGTGTCTATATGTCATAATCCTGAGAAAGTGTGACCTCATTCCCTCTCCCCTCTCTATGTGAGTAGGCACCACCATCTTCCACATATGGAACAACCTGGCATCAGTTAAAACAGTTTTCCATTTATTTTAAACAATTAGTAGCTTGTATTGTTTGCAATGGCAACAATTTTAAGACACATTTTTTAAAAACAACTTCCCTTGCCTCCCATAAGCATTTGATGACCAACTCAAGGCTAATCTTCAACACTTAATTATTTTACTCATCCGTTTTGACATTACACACATGGAAATGATTCAAATTCTCATCAGAAACATTGTGTCTAGACGATAAAATGGAAACCACTCCCCATAGTTTCAGTGGCTCCTATCTCCAGTCTAAGATAATAATTTTTCTTCATATTACAGCAGCATTTTTTTTTACTCTTGGTTAAAACCATTCTTTTGAAATTTGGGAAGATTATGCTCATGTTTTTCCCATTGGAAGTGGGGTGGTTCACACCAACTCAGGCATCTTTCCCCTCTAGTTTATATTTCAACATCTATAAATGTATTTTCCAACTTAAGATACACTTATACCCTTCTAAACTTCCCCCTATCCCTTGTAAAAAAGGCATGTTTCTTAGGGTATTTATTTAGGGTGTGGTGTTAGAGAGGCAGCAAGACTCTTTGGTGGGAATGGTGTCGCCCCTAACAAAAGCTGATACAGTCAGTGACACAGTCTGTGGAGCTGTCCCCTCTGTGTGACTCTCAGAGCATCTCTAATTTTTTCCACAGAAAAATGTACATTACTAGCCACATGATGTAAGCCCTCTGCTCATAAGGAGACTGTTTCCTTTTCACCAGAACTTAGTTAAGGTTCACAGTGCAACACCTCCTATCACTACTGCCTACACACTGTTGATGTCAGCCATAGATCGGAAACTCCCTGTATTAATGTTGAAGGAAAAACCTGATGTAGAACCAGCAGAATTACACTGTGAGTTTACCTCAAGCCTGAAGCATTAATAGTTAACCCCATAGAGAGGATGAGATCATTCTGCTCCTGGGAAAGGGGATTCACTCACCAGTATGATCTTATGATTCATCATGATGTTTTGGAGCTCACTGCTGTGCCTCTAAGTTCTCGATTAAAGCCAATATTGTGGTTAAAATGCACAAATTGTTGCTTTTACTTTGAGGTTTGTGTATTAGTCATTTGATCAGATTACCAACTATTAAACGCATATTTAATTTTTTCCCCTGTAATGATGGGAGTTAAATATGATGTCAATCCACCCTTTTGTCCATCCATCTGGACATCAACTGGTCAGTTTGCAATGAATTTATGAATTGAATATGATACCCAGAGGATGATTCCTAATCTGGAACCAACAGGAGGTATTAGGTATCCAATTAATTTCGGATTATCACAAAATTTGTTGTGGTTGTTCCTGATCCCCTGAGGATTAACCAGAAGAATTTTGGTGATGCACAGGAAGCACACCCCAGAACTTCCCTCTCACGCTATTTACAGGTCAAAGTGTCACAGCAGATTGCCATGAGATTTGCTAAGCTCAATCATGCTGCCAAGGGGATAGACTGTTTTAGTTCCCCTACAGCCCTTCCTGTTGCATCAGCTTGCCAATATCCTGAACTAATTTAAACCTATTGCTGGTAAGGCTTTAAGTACAGAAAAAAATGTCAGTTTGTTTTTTGTTCCATCCAACAATTTCTTATTGTGGGTTGTAATAAAGTTTGCAACTTCACAGGTGCACTGGTGTGCTTTTTCTTAGTAGTTTTGTTCTTAAATCAACTTAGCAAAATGGCAAGGGGAGTGTGATGAAATTCACAGTAAGGAGGTGGTTTATTCACCCTGTTTGTGAAGAGCTCTGCTCCGGTGGCTCAAGTGAACAAAAAGACTGCTGCATCACCTGTCAGATGAGTGTATCAGAATTTGGTTACAAACTTTGACTCACTGTTTAGTTTTTTTCACTGGTAACACTAACTTGTCTTGTCATAAAGAAATGCTATTAACTGACGTCCTGTTTGGTTTGAAAGAGACTTTGTTGTGTAAACTAAAGAGGGCTCCTGTGTGCTCATACTCAGAGTGGGGTGGAGAGTTTCTGTGGGGGAACTTTTGCAGTCAACACACACTAATCGTGTGCTGTCCATCTGCTGTCAGTGTTGTCTGTGTCACCTTAAAGAGGCATAATAGAGTAGCTGTGTTGTAGTTACAGGTGGGCCAACTGTTATTGAGGCCAGGTGGCTTGGCCTAACCAGACATCTTCTCAATGATAAATGATCACATACCTGCCTGTCAGAGATACTGTGTGACTCAACTCCTGTTTGTCTGTACCTGTGGACATGAGCTGTGTTTAATCATGCAACAACAGGTTAAATTTAGCTGACATTTAAACAGTTTTCCCTTTAAAGCGCCTGCTGTTCCTGAGAACATTCAACATGCAGATAAAAGATTAATGATCGTAATTGTCATTTCTAGCAAAAAACAGCAGTTTAGCTCCACCAAACTACAATATTTACCACATTTACAACCACACAAAGGCACGTGTCCAAGTTTTTCATGACACACAATAGGCAGAATGATTGTATGTGCCTGTGCTTATGTATGCCCAGGTGGTTTTCAGTTCATTAATGCATCCTATTCATCTTTCCCATCTCTGTATCAGGGACCTCACATAGCATCAGTAACCCTGGCTGCATATGAGTGTGGCTCCACAGACTTCCCAGAGCCTCCGTACCCAGACCAGATAGTCTGTCCCCAAGGTGGAGCAGTGGAGAGCAGCATCTCCCTCTTCTCAATCATGTCAAAGGTCCGGCTGGAGGCCTGCATGTGGGTGAGTAGTAGTTTTGGATAAAGCGACAATACAGTGATCCGCACTGAAAAATGGTAAGAATGTTTGGCAGTGCCAACAGTAGGTGGCATTACAACAGCTGAAAACTTGTCCAAGAATGTGGACTCCCATTTACCATTTCAGCATGCTCATGAGCCTGCGAGGGCACAAAAGACATTACAGTTTCAACACTGTAGAGGTTGACCTTGGTTTACACACAGCCAAAATATGCATCACTTGACAAAAAATAGATGTATCAAATACAAAATTTGTTGGTGGCATGAATAATTGTGGGAAATAAATAAGCAAATGCTGAGATGTAACATTTTAATTTGTGTGTGTCTAGGGTGCAGGCACTGCCATCGGAGAACTGCCTCCATATTTCATGGCCAGAGCAGCTCGTCAGTCAGGAGCTGATCCAGATGATGAAGACTACGAGGAGTTTGAGGAGATGCTTGAGCAGGCCGAGGGCGCCCAGGTCAGAGTTGCACACTTTTTTATTTACTTTTATTTAACTTAGCAGGTCACTTACACAGGCACATAAATACAAATAATATTTTGTATGAAGACTAAAGAAGAAGCATTACCCACCTTAGATGTCTTTTGCTTGATTTGAAGCAGGAAAAGGTGACACTAACAAACATTTTAAGGTATATAATTTTTCACTTCAGTTAGTTGAAGAATTTCCAAAGAACACAAGCACAAGAAGAAAATGGGGGGGGGGGAATCCCACAAATTTCATATATTTATTGTGAAAGGTGGCCCACAATCAACCTCCTGCCATCCAGTGAAAACACAGCAAGTATCTATCCCTTTGTTTGGTTCCATATTAGCTTTTTTGCTGCCCACCCTCTCAGTATGATATGGTCTTATCTGATTTGGCCTAATCTTCCTAATGTACAACTGACCACATAGCCAATGCCCAGTGATTGGTCCCAAAGTGCCATGTGACTTCAGTGAAGCCACTCCCTACACTTCCAGTAAATTTGTCTGTGTGGGTGAGTCACCCTGAGCACTGTTCCCCCCTTTAATCATCCCTCAGGCTTCGCTCCCTCTCCCTCCCTCCCTCTCTCTCTTTTCACCGGCCTCTAATTTGAATGACAGACAGTTCTGTCAGGAACCAAGTTCACATGACTGGAGACTGCTGAGATCAGATGCTGAGTCAGCAGAACAGAAATCAGAGAAGCTGTGTACATTGTCTCCATCACCTATTCTCACTTCACTGCTTCTCAGCTGAATAGGCTGAGGAGGCCAACATCACATGTCATGGGAATGTATCCGCGTGTGCGTTTGTCAGAGGTTTTCTCTGAGCAACCGGACATGTCAGAAGCGCGTTTATTAAGAGCTCGTCAAGTCATAGGATTATCACACAAAATCTGCTAAAAGAGAAGTACATTACTCAGAGATGTGTATTTGTGATTTTATCATTAACAGTAACCTTTGGTATAGTAGGGCAATATAAAAATTTTGGAAGAAATGCCAAAAGATTTTTTGTAGAAAAAAGAGAAAAACATTTACTTAAAATGTGTAGATTTATTTCATTAAATTTTAAAGATTATCAATGAATTATAATAGTGATGATTACATTACTACACTGGCACTGGCTTTTTTTCTTTTTCATGTGAGCAAAACAGAATTCTGAATTTTAAAAATATGCAGCTCAAATATTGAATACAAAATTTAAAAAAAACCCTGACATAACTGAAATTGAGACTGGTTTGAAAATGAAATACAATGTGAATTTTAATTCTCCTGACTAAGACTAAAGTGAAATTTGAATTGCTTCCAAAATTGACATTGATGAGATGCCAGGTTTTTGAAACTGCCTCTTAATCTCCCTCCTGCATCGGCTGTGATCTTCCCCATCTAACCACAGACATTTCACCCCCATGGGGTTGGAGATAGGATCAAAAGAACCTCTCTGCACTTTTCTACCACATGGTTTTTAGTTGTAATGTCACCAACCCCAAAAAAAAAAGAATCTTACAGTGCTCAGAAATAGCAGGTATTTTAATTTTTACCACAGTACTCCCACCAAGACTCTTGTTCCGTGTAATAGCACTGCAGACAACACCGCTGTTTGGTTTTTAAAAAAAAAAACAAAAAAAAACACCACACATCTGCGAGAAGCACTGGCTATTTAAAGAAGAAAAAAAGAAATGTGTGATTATGTGTTCATCAGTGGAGCATAACGGGTTTTGAAAGCCATGGGCCGTGAAAGTCACACAGCATATACCTGACAATTTAAAATTCTTAATGAAGACAAATGATCATACCCTCATATTGTATACACAGTTGTGTCTGGTGGTGATATTGTGTTTAAAGTTGTTTTTAAAAATCTTCTTTTGCAGGATTTTGTCACAAGAGCAAAACTGGGAGTCCAGCATATGGTGCAGAAAGTGGGATTCTTTGGGATCTTGGCTTGTGCCTCAGTAAGGGTTTTTCATTTTCAAATGTTCTTCCACTCTTTATTTGACATGCTCAATCAAAATGAGTGTTTAATTTTTTCACTTTACATGAGGGCATAAGTGATTTTGAATTTACATGGTTGTGAAGTTAGTGACACCTGTAATAATCGATGTCCTTGTCTGATGTATTTCAGATCCCTAATCCTCTCTTCGACCTGGCTGGAATCACCTGCGGTCACTTCCTGGTTCCCTTCTGGACCTTCTTTGGTGCAACTCTAATTGGGAAAGCCATCATCAAGATGCACATACAGGTTGGTATCTCAACAAAATGGGTTTATCAGAGTTGGTTAGAAACCAGTAAAGTGCCAGATCATCTCAAATTGCACCACGTTTTTCATTTTTAATATAAACCATACAGGCACATACCACATACTTGCAGCATCTTGGCTTCGAATATTACTCATGTTTTGTTTCATGTCATCACAATTCTCAGTCCACAATGTAATCATGCATGTCAGAAAATCCGCTCTTAAGGAAAAACGGGTATGCAGTGCTGACTGACTCACTTTAAACAATCCACACAACCCTCAATACGTGTGGGAGAGATGAAAACTAGCGCTTAGATCATGAGTCGGTGGCTGTGAGAAACTCCTAATTGTGCACTTCTGGTTAACTCTTTCTGATGGTGCTCTGTTCCTTTGGGGATTCCTTATTCTGGTTTGAGCTTTGAGATCCCTCCAGACCAATATAAACCGTCTCCAGATGAAAGGAGGGAGGCTTTTAAAAAGTCTTTAACAAGACTTTGGATTTTTTTCAATCTACTAGATAAAAAATAACGTGTTAATTACGGAGTATATTGTTGAGTCTGGTACACCAGTGACTAATATAAACCTAGGCTGAGAGAGGCTGTCTGTGTCTGAGGGTGAGTCGCTGAGTGTCTTAACAAACTTAAACCTATCCATCTCTTGGTGGTACCAGCCAGTGATCTCACTCTGAGACCTCTCAGATAAAGAGGCCCGTCGGGCAGCGGGGGTTATGGAGGATGTAGAGTGGACATGACAAGGTAGACCTGAGAGAAGGAAATTGAGCAGACGGTAAGAGGCTGCAGGGGGTTTGGGGGGGTGGGGGTGGGGGGCTCTTTGTGTTCTTTTTCCTTTTTGTACCTTGAGCCCCTTGGACATCACGTGTCATATCCTGTCTGATTTTGTCCAGGGGGCCATGTGTCATGCTTTTTTAGAGTTGATCAGTTTCAGGAGGACCGGAGAAGAATATTGTGGTTTTTCTCCTCCACCCCCCCACCTCACCCGCTTTGGCGCTTTGCAAACCACACAAAGCCCCTCGCAGCCCAAAATTTAGCTTACTGCCAGGTTTGAGTTTTGTAATTAGTGTGTCTGTGGACAGTGGCAGATGTGGCCTCAATTTCCCACAGCTGTGCTGCTAAAATTAAAAATCGAAATATGACTATATATCAATCTGTCCATCATATGTTTCTTAAAGACAGGCTTTTTGTTCCTTACTCTTTTGCATTTTTGTCCAGATGTCCTTTAAAACGTGTCAGGTTGTCTTTGTGTGTGTGTGTGTGTGTGTGTGTGTGTGTGTGTGTGTGTGTGTGTGTGTGTGTGTGTGTTTTTTTTGTTTTGTTTTTTACAGCTCTGTGTATGATTTAAAACTTCTTAATCTTTCTGTTCCCTACAGAAACTTTTTGTCATCATTACCTTCAGCAAGCACATAGTGGAGCAAATGGTGTCACTCATTGGGTAAGTGTGCATCTCTGTATACTCTGTGTGTGTGTGTGTTTGTGAGAGGGAGATGGCATTAATCAGGTACTCTGTGGAGTCATTGTCTTTTTCTCTGGTTTTGTGGTTGGCAATGCATTTATAAACATTTTCAGATGCATTTTGACTGCTGATTGTGTATCCTGTATGAACAAATGCTTTCACTGCGGGGGTGTTTTCGTGCATGCGTTTTTTTTTGTTTTTTTTTTCCACACAAAGGTACTGTAATGCAATCCATCTCTGCTGCACTGGTGGTCAGGCGTGTGAGGTCCCATCAGAACATGTTGATCTGACTCATTGAGTTCAGCTTTGACTGAAAGAATTTCCCCTAGTTGGGCAGGAAACACAATCATAGGCATGAAAAACGCCTTCTATGACTGATTAACGGGTGTGAGGTTTCAGCTAATTTATAGGGTTTAGCAGTAATTAATTGAACATTACAAATGGTAAAATGTAAAAGTTTATATTATAGTATTTATCACCAGGCGCAATGTTAAGAAAGCCAGCAAGGGTATAGTCTCAAACTGATTTCATGAATGACATTTTACTATTTAATGGGAGCTGCTTAAGTTTTAATTAACCTATTGGCTGTAAAATGCCACTTACATGTGCATAATGTCCAGGAAGTAACTTTGACCATATTTAGATTTGAATCTAATTATTTCCCTCTGATTTAAAATAAAATTCAAGGTTCTTTCCCATGAAGTTCAGATGGCCTACGGTGACTCGCTATGATGTGTGCAAGCGCTGCTTCATTGCTGATACAGGATGTTTTTTTTTTTCGCAATTGCTGTGTGTGTGTATTCATGTGTACTTGCATGTAAAGTGGGAGAGATAACAGGAATGAGTCAGTCAAAACTAGTTAGGTTTATTTGAAATCAGCAATTACCCAGTCCCTGTTTGGTGTTTGTTTAGTAAATTGTCTCTCATTTATTTTTTGCTTAGTCTAGTCAAGTCTAGACAATGTTTATGTCAGAATTGAATTTATGCAGTGGGAAGGCTGTGTGTAAGTGTGTACAGCCTGCAGTATATTTTTCTTTTCATGGTAATGATAAATTTGGTGTCATGTAGAGACTGTATTTAAACTGTTCTGCTGTTGACCAAATGGTAAAACTACTCCATCAATGCCTCTCCTGACTTGAATTGATAAAATGGTATCCATTATGATTGGCCCCCCTGGTGAGCTAATCTACACTGCCTAATAAGGACATGAGCACGCCCTGATTAGATGTCTTTCCACCCAGAAGGCAGCAATGGTGGTAAAGGTGATGACATCATGTCGACTCACTTCCTGATTGAAGGGGCTGACACAGGCGCCTATAGAGAGCTAAGCAGTATAAAAGGAGGGTTGAGGAGTTCCTGCTTCATTCCTCTCTGCTGCCTGCTCCTGCTCACAGGAGCAAGTAGAGGAGGTGGAGGCTCCAACCTAGGGCCCACGTGTAGGATGGGGCCCTCAGCAGCTCTCGCAAGGATGCTGGTTGACTGGTGGATCAGTGAGGACTTTGGGTAGTGTTCAGGGAAAGAGAAGACTGACTGCTCTTTAAGGCTCCTGTAGGGAATAATTATTCTAAGTCTGAGGCTCCAGTTTTGGGCTCCATGTCAAAGGAAGGGTGCTTAAAGGGTAAGTGACTTACTGTTCTTCCTCCCTCTTTCTTTTTGTCTCCTGTCTTTGGCTATTCTTGCGTGGATGTGTGCGGGGATACGACACCAGGTCTGTGCCCAAAGTAGGACCAGCTCTTCAGAAGCCCTTCAGTCAGTACCTGGAAGCCCAGAGGAACAAGCTGCATCATGCTGGAGGAAGTGCACCAGCGGTAAGAACAATACATTATTTTACCACGCACTACTTCCAGCTGCCAGCCATTGTTTCAATCTCCAAAATGTGAGCTTTATCTGTGTATTTATTTGCTAAGAGTAACAACTACAAGTATTTGAGCTTTTTTAAAAATCATACTGTAGACTTTAAATCATACATTTGTAACATTTCTACAATTGTCTACATGGAATAACAAAAGATACGAGCAGCATCTGTGTTTGGACAGTTTTTTAGATATAAAAGATGGAAGATATAATTGCCAGTATTAGGTTTTTTTTTCACATAAATATATAACATTAAATAACATTAACAGACAATAAACTTGTCGGTGCTCTCTGGTGAACAAACTGTGTAATAACAACACTGTTTCAAAATTACATACAATCCAAAAAATTAACCTGTTTATCAGTCTCCCTAGTTTTTAGTTTTGTCTTTGGCTGCTGAAAAACTCACTGCATGGGTTAAATACCTCAAACCTTTTTACTGCATTGTACCACTGTCCTGAATTGCAGGATGCCAAAAATACTTACGTTTTTCAAGGTCACATTTGGATTTGTGAGCTGATAAACTGTAGTATCTCATTGTGCTATAACAATGGTAATTGATAGCATATCCACCCTCATTTTCTCCAGGATGAGAACTGGCTGTCGTGGGTGTTTGAGAAGGTGGTGCTGGTCATGGTCTGCTACTTTGTCATCTCCATTGTCAACTCCATGGCTCAGAGCTACGCCAAGAGGCTGCAGCAGCAGAGGCACTCTGAGGAGAAAACCAAGTGATGACTAGACAGAAGCGGTACAAACATCCAAGTGACTGTGTTTCTGCTGCTGCTGAGAGCCTTCCACTCAGCCCCAGCCACTCACAACTTAACAACAAACCTCACCCTCATCCATTCTCAAAGAGGCTGAACGCTCAAAAAAAAAGAAAAGGAAAAAAAAACAAAAAAAAAAAAAACAGGCACTATTTGTTGGTGTGTGTGCTTCTGAGGATGTATGTTACTGTTTACTGTTTGTCCCTCTTCAGGTTTTGTAGTCCTTCCTTTCATCTCACTCTGTAGGTGTGTGTAGTGCGACTGACTGGTTCTACTGTTGATCTTAACATGTTACTTTAACATTAAATTAACCCTTTCATTGACCTCAGAAGTAAAGCAGCGGTTTGGTGGTGACTGCTGTGTACGGGCAGTGCCCATCAGATGCTATGCCTTATGCAAGACGGGAAGGTCCAACTTCCCTTGAATATAGTTCTTGACTTACAGACTTGATTTTTATTTAATTTTGTAACATTTATGTATGGATGGATCTTGATTTGTATGTACAGTGTGCTGCCAAGATAACTGCGATGGACGGTCTTTTTTTCAGGGTTTAATTTTCCTCATGTTTTTGTCCTGTTAAACAGTTAAGACCAATTTGTCTTCTTTTTCTGTTTCTGGAATCGTCATTTTTAAAATGGTGGAGGACAAAAAGCAATATCAACTTAAAACAGTGTGGTATTGATGGTTTGCACATTGTGTAAATATCTTAATATCTTTTTTGACAGTATGCGCAGATGTATTTCTATTCTGATGGTCTCTGTGGACATGAGTCAACTTGAACCAAAACACAAAAGGTGATATCATTTGTAAAGTGGCATTGTACTCTCAGCTAACTAGTCCCATTTCTATTCTGTACATTTAGGTTGAAACCTTGGATCAGATCATATATATATATAAAACATGTAAATCATGGCACTTGTTTCCAAGTCTGAGTCCTTTGTATTCTCTTGTAGGTCCTGAAAAGCTCTTGCTGTCATGATGTATGGTTTTTTAAACTGTTACGACAGAGCTAATACATCATTTTCTCTTAGATATGGCCGTCTTTAAGGTAAGTGACCAGCTCGGCTCTCATGAATAAGAATCGCATTATGTCCTTAATAGTTACAGCTAAATTTGCCTTTGGCTTCAGTTAGTGCTGATTCAGACTTTTCAGCTTGACCGCCATCATGACTCCTGTGCTGGGGGGTGAGTCCTGCTGGAAACATAGTCAGTAGAGAATAAGATCCCCCTCTATATTCTCAGTCGTGTGCACCTCTCCCACCCCATCAGCTAGCTTATCAGACTGGTGTTGGCTGTTAATTTGACACGGCAACAGCGGTCTGTAGGCTGGCTGAAGCTGTGGGCCTTCAGCATTTCACTTGCCTCCTGCTCCACTCATGTTGAGTGTATCAAGCCCGAACTTCATCTTGGTCCATCTGTGGATACGGCAACCCGTCTCTTCTTTGGTGATGCTTTGATTTTATTATCGTCCCAGTTCTGGAAATAAATACTGTCGTGTAAAATTAATGAACAATAAAATGGATGACAAGTATGTGAACCTTTGTCATTTTTCTTTGTGCAGTGCAGCTGAACACACCTTCACATTTTCAAACTGTAATGGTTTCAGTTCATCTCAACATAAGATCTATTTAGTTGCTGTTCTGGAGCTTTCCATCACATCACATGATCTTCCACAGCAGATGGAGATGAATTTATTATATTATGATGCATTATTATACACTAAAGGGTAATTTAGACCTGCTCAGGTTGGAGTTGTGCAAAGCTCCATTTGGATTTACGCGAGGTCCTCATCCACTAACAAGAAATAACAAATAGTAATTAAATTATTATTTATTATTATTCAATTATTATCCTGTGTGCATTAGAAATCTATCAGGACTTTAGATGTGTAAGGATTTAACACTGAAATGTGTCATTTTCCACAGAGAGTACTAATTACACCTGTATACTTTTATTCAATTAGACATGTACCAGTATATTATTTTTACATCTGAATACTTCAGCCACCTCTGTTCTTGTATGTCAATTTAAAGGTTCATTCCTGACCTTGGAATCAGTGGTTGACTAAACAATCTTACTGCAAAGTCTATAATAATATAATAATAATATATTCAGTCAAATTTTCCCTTGAGGAGGCACTGAATGTACCATGTGTGTAAAGAAATGACCTCAGTCTATGCCGCCAAAGTAGATGTCAAAGTCAAAGAATTTGCATAGCTTTCAGTGAAGAAAGAATTCTGTTAAAGCAAACAATTTCTTTATTATTTACATGTTAATTTTTTTACAAAAAAAATGCTTGCTTGTTAGTTTTTCCCTTTGTTAGCTCAGTTGACTGTAGCTGGAGATGACCTGCTCCAGAGATGTAAAGCTGTCTAGAAAGTCCTCCTCTGAGATCCCAAACTTAATGTACTGATGAATATAGGCCCTGTAAGAGAGGGGAACAACATGGGAGAGGGGAATAAATAATAATCAAGACACAAAACATATCCCTTTAAATAATTTTCAAACTTAAAGTGCACTACTTTGCACAACTGTCATACTGTTTGGACATGCCTTTTCCTCAAAGTGATACTTCAGCATTTTCTCAAGAAAAGAGACTGACTCACCTGGAGGCAAACATGTTCCAGGCTTTTCCCACCATGTTATCCAGAGGTCTGAGCAGAGCCTGACTGTTACTGACCAGCGTAGCAGATTTTTCGTACTTATTAAAAGGCACAGGGGATTTCCACAAGTTGAAAGCTTCTTCTGTTGAGAGCCAGGAGGTGTACAGGGCTGGGTCCTCAAAGCCACCTGTGGATTCATACGTACTGTAATTCACATCCACCAGCCTGTATTCCTTCAAAAATGCCATCCTTCATGACTAGGTGAAATTAAGCATTATTTCACCCAAATCATTAAATATAAATACAGCTCTCTGACCAGTCTCTGCGCAGTAGACGTCTTTCCCCCTCAGTATGAGCAGGTTGGCCAGTGAGGTGTTAAAGCTGGCTCCTGCTGTGAGACTCCTCGTCCGCTCAGAGGCTGCAGGTGGACGCACCTGCCAGTCTATACCTGACACAGGACAAACAAGAAGGATCATCAAACACAGGTTGGCAGGCAAGGAGAAATTCTATCCACCATAACTTAATAATCACACTATTATCTCTAAACTTGCCTTCCTCCATCTTGCTGTTGGAGATGAGCATCTGTCTCAGGTGTTTGAGCAGCGCCGGCCAGCTAAACGTGCTGTAAGCTAAGGAGGAACTGGGCATCTGAGGGATGGTGCACACACTGAGCAGCTTGTACTCTGGGTGGCATGCCAGGGCGCTCACCATCTCACCTGAGAGACAGACACGTTAAAGAACAATGATAACATCAGGGTGGAGACAGGCTGGTTTGTGAGGGTTGTCTGTTTTTCCCTAATGACTGTTTATGTCACATTTTCAGTGAGCTGGTTAACTAAACTTCACTATGTTGTTTTTAGGTTATCAATATTTGAAAGTTTAAAAAATCTGATAATTACATATTGGCCAACTTTTTTATTACATAAATACATGAGCAAATATTTATAAGTATCCCATTCATTTCCAGGATAATGTGTGTGTGTGTGTGTTGTGTGTGTGTGTGTGTGTGTGTGTGTGTGTCCTGGCCTCTCTCACCCAGAGGGTTTCTGCTGTAGGCTCCGTGGGAGTCAGCAGTGAGTGCCGGCTGCAGCACGCTGCCCAGCTGGTGAGCGATGACCCTGTTGACGTCGCTGAAGGAGATGTGTTTGATGTTGAGCAGCTGACTGCAGATCCTGTGCACCGTGTCGTTCTCGTGCACCAGGACGGCGTCTGACAGCTGGTAGAGATGAGCCAGCGTCAGCACTGAGTTGTAATTCTGGACAATCACCTGAGAGGACAGGTCAAGAAAAAACACATTACTCCATACTAACATTAAAGACTGTCAATTACTGCTCACACTCCACAGCAGGCTCCATTACCTCGCCAGTTCCATATGGCCAGGTAAGGTGGTTGAGGATGTAGGACTTTGGGTAGACGTCTCGGAGACACTGAGTAGCGTAGGTCCCGACCCCAGACCCCGTTCCCCCCGCCACGCTCATCATGGCCATGAGGCCAGCCAGTCTGTCACAGCGCTCGACCTCTCGCCTCACCAGCTCCTCCACCACCTCTCTGTGACGAGGACCGTGGACACAGTACCTGAGTGAGACAAGAACCATGTCATCAGGATGGTGTTTTCATTTTTCATGATTGTTGCATGAAAGTTCAGTCTTGTCTCAGACTATTAGCTTGAGTAGTGGTACTATCTACCTTTCTACTGTCAAACTACTTTTTAAGGATAAGAATGAGCTCTCATTTTTACTGGTTCAAGCTTTTCGAATAAGAGGATTTGATGCTCTTGGCCTCTGACAGAACATAATATTTATTAGACAAAATTATGAAAGTGATTCATTGAGAAAATCATCCACAGATTAGCCATGATGAGTTATACCTAACTCACTGGTCAAAATACACGTTAAGTCCAAGTTTTTACATATTTTCAAGGAAAATTTGGAGGAGAAAAAAAACATCCTTACCCATTAGCCCAGTTATTTCCAGAGCCCTGCTTCTGGCTGAAGTGTGAAGCGTCTCCATACCTCCACCTGCCAGAACATGCAGCCTTGATCATACTGTGGTTGATCACTTTAGTCTCCATGTCTATCAGCACCGCCCTGGCCACAAGATCTGGTGGACAAACACAAATACGTGATGCACCAGAATGTAAAAGACTACTTTCATTATTGAGTAATCTGGCTGTTATTTTTTAATGCAACACTTGAATGTTCAATCAATTAAATGACAAGAAAATACATAGTTTTCTGTCAATCGACCGATAAATGTTTCAGCTCTACATGACCCACAAACAAGTATGGAGCAGTGCAGGAATGTAACTAAGTAAGTCAAGAGTACTACAGTATACCTGGGTGTGGAAATGGAATATTGTTCTTCATAGTTATTTGGCAGCTTAATTTACAGATTACAATTTATGATATAACAAAACAAATGACGTATAAAATATGATTTGTTTCAGAGTAAATACTGTGAACTACCAGTCAGAAAATTAACTGGCAGTTATTCTTTGAGTCATTTTTCATGTAAGAATATCAAATATTTCACATTCCCGCTTCATCAACATGAGGATGTGCTTTAAATAATTTGAATTTATTTCTAATTTTGAGGTTTGGACTATTGGTTGGCCAAAACAAGCAAGGTGAAGGTGTCAGTTTAAGCCCTTGTGATGGGAGTTTTCTGAGTTTTTATAAACCAAATAAACAACTGATTACTAAAGGAAATAACCAGGATGTTACTGAAATCAATTACTGGCTGCAACCCTTAATAAAATACTTAATAATTAGCTTCACATCAACATACCACAACAGTAAAGTGCTGCTAACGCTGCTTACCTTTACTTCTCATACTTCATTTTCCTCATTATAGTGTGCAGTATTTTTTTACAGTGTGGTGTTAAGTTAAGGTGAATACTTTATTGTAATCCACATAAAACACTTTACCTCCATGTGTGGTTTGATGGAAGAAGCGCTCACAGCTGGCTGCGCTGTATGTTTTCCTCTGTCCGTCCTGACTGTCGCTGCAGATGCTGTCAAACAGCTCCTGACCCACCTGGTTACCGCACTGACCCAGCTGAACCGTCACCACCGACATCTTCCACCCGGGTGTGACCGCGGACACACTCAGATCAGAGGGTGAGAGGATACAGTGTGAAATCCACCGGTGAAATCACAACGTGAGTGACAGGCTTCATCACGGAGCTGTTGCTACTTTGTTGTGTTTAGAAATGGAGCCGTTACTGCCGCCACAAGAAGATAGACCGGCACTTCCGGCCCAAATTCAGAATTTTCAAAATAAAACGAATTTAAACATAATGTGGTTGATTGTTGCAACTTTTTAAATCCACTTTTAATCAAAATACTATAACTTGGCTGCGAGCAAATGTGTGTTTATTAATGTACAGCATTTGTCAACAAACACATGCTTGAAATTAATAATTGAATAATTGTTGAAGTGATTTTTTTCAGCAAAATTCACTGGTATCAGCCTTATATGTGAAAATTTTCCCATCTTACATCTTATGTTATATGTTCAGCTGTTACTTACTGTACTCTTAAGATGGAACAATATGACCTGTTATAGTTTATTATGTACCCTGATTAATCAAGTTACATAGACTCAAATTATATGGAGTAAACCTGGGGCTTCTGGGGGCCCTGGGCAAGGCACCCTCCTTGTCCTAATCCTGCCTTGACTGGCAGATGTTTGATTTTCAGCGTTAAGTAGATTTTAATGTCATTTTATTTTATTGTTATATTTCTAAGAAATATGTCTTGTGTCTAGCAGAGAGTTTAAAAGCTGGTGTTCATTACAAAATAAAAGCCTCTCAGCTCACGGCCCCTTCTGTGTAGCGTTGCAGTGCGCATGCTCAGTATAGTAGCCGGTTATGGCGGCGGTGTGTGTTTGTCCATGAGGTGGGGGGACGCTTGCTATTCCTGCGGTCTGTGACAGAGCGATCCGAGCGAAGCGCTGCCATGGCTGGAGTGTTTGACATTGATTTGGACCAGCCGGAGGAAAATGTCTCCGACGATGAGAACGAGGAGGTACTTTAACGGGAGATGTTGAACGGAACTGCGAGAGTTGTCAGAGCTGAAACTCTTGTGTGCACGGCAGCTAGCTGTTAGCCCGGTAGCCTGCCAACCACCGCAGGCCTGCTCTGCAGCCGGAGCTCCCAGGCCTCTTTTCCAACGGGGGTTAGCATAAGCTGGTAGCTAGTCTGACAGCGATAAAGACAGAGCTGTCACTTGTTGTGCTGTTATTTTTTCTCTAGAAACCATAGTTAGCGATGAAACGCGTGCATTGCTGTCGCTGTCACGTTTAAAAAACATCGCTGTCATGCTGGAGTTGTGCAAGCAAAGCCTTACTTGGCCAAAGGTGCTGCAGTGATAAATGTGGCTCGGTGTGCAACAGTTTATTTTGGCAAGACTGTGACCGAGTGGGACTGTGTGGGCTGAAAGCTGGAGCCTGTTTTTTTTCTGAGTCTAAAAATTAAGCAGCACATCACTTACTGCAAAGCTACACTATACATCGAACTTAAAAAATAAATAATTATTTAAATCATGTGTAAACACAGCTTCATGCACGTGTCAAACTCCAGGTATCATATTACAACAAATCACTTTCTGTTACAGAGATACAAACAGTGCAGTGTAATTATCTGCAAACACTCATACTGTATATGTGCATGAAATTTATTAAGATAAACAACTTATGCAATATATCCTGCAACATGTTGATGCAGATGCAGCATGGATTGGGCAACAACTACATCAAAGCAGCTCTTGTTTTTTTAGTGTCACATCACAGCTTCTGTGTAAACAGGCTGATATTTATGGGCGAAACTTATGCTTACATTGTATATTGTAAGGGCTGCGACAAATGCTTATTTTCATTATTAATGTATTATTTCTCCACTAATTGATTAGTTGTTTGGTCTATAACATGACAGAAAATAGAGAAACATACAGTTTATAATAATAATTATTATGATTATTAATAATAATAAACGTTTCCTGCACTCCCTTATTATGATATTAAAGCAGCAAATCCTCAAACCAGAGAAGAACAAGAAAATAATTGATTGTAATTTTGCTCAAATGGTTAATTGATTATCAAAATAGTTGCTGATTAATTTCCTGTCAATTATCAGTTGATTAAATTGGTGAATCACTGCAGATCTAAATGCAGCAGTTTGTCTTTTTATAGCATGTTGATTATTAAAAATGCTGTACTGTCGTAACTATCGTTAAAAAGAAATATAGAAACATCCGTATGAAGTTACAGAGCAAATGATAAAAACACTTAATGACTCGTGGTTATGTTGTGTTTTTCCCTTCAGGCTCAAATCAATGATATCATGGATCAGTGCAGTGGGTTTGAATTGTAAGTATTCAGAACGTCTGTCTGTGCTTGTGTCTATGTATGATTTTTATTTTGTATTTTTTTTTAAGTTGAAAAAACAAGTGTGAGCGCTATGCTTCAAACTTATCTCTGCAGCAACATGGACGACTGCGAGAAGATCGAGATATCTGAGGACAACGTCAATCAGGGGACGGAGAACATCAGACCGGAGTGCTTCGAGCTGCTGCGGGTCCTGGGGAAAGGCGGTTATGGAAAGGTACTTGTGGTACCCGAGAAACAGCAAGCCTTGAGAAAGTACACCAAGCATGCACACACTCTGACATACACATACCTTGGATTATTTTGCCTCTGTGCTGTGAGGTCCTGAGTTATTTTGACTCATATTTTTTTCCAGCTTTGAATATTCTTAACATGCAAATCACCCTATTCTCTGTGCAGGTTTTTCAAGTTCGAAAAGTCGTCGGCGCTGCATCGGGCAAAATATTTGCCATGAAAGTTTTAAAAAAGGTACTTCATTTTTTCCCCTCGTCAGTTCCCAGACATTCCTGTTCAAGTTACATCAACCAGAGTGGTGTAGAGCTTCTCTCAGTTTGTATCCTACCAACATAATTGCATGCTTGTTATAACAAATAAACATTATGCTGCCTCTGTCTGCAAATATTGGCTGTCCTTGAAGCCAGTGGTGGGGTAAGATTTCACTGCTAGCTGGTAGATTGCCATCTGTGCTGCTCTGCTGCAGCCTTGGCACTTAAAACGCTGCGCCTCAGCCCATTAGATACTGCCTGATATTCACACGGCTTCTGCTTGATCGGCTGAAATGACCCCAGTGACACACTGAAGAGTTCAACCAGTTGTTTTTCGATCGTTAAGCATAAGTCCTGAGTATTTATGTGCAATACAGCTCTGTTAACAGCCTGTGGTGTTAGGATAGAGGCCAGGACCTGTGTTTATGAAGCATCTTACAGAAGGAAATCTGTCCTGACTTGCCCAGAAGTTTCACAGCAGCATAGTATATTCAGTCTTGCTTTTAGGCTCAGGAGTGACAGCACTTCTGAAGCACTTTTTTTCTGAACCGAGGAAATGAGTTTTAAGGAGAGCTACAGAGCTGTCCTAACCTGTCAGGAGTTGCCGATAGGTGGACAGCAAACGGACTAATATGCAAAGTACATCACTGAAGGTGTAGAAATGCTGAATGCGGAAGGTTTGACTTTAAAATAACAAGCATTTCCAAAGATCAGATTGGAGGAAAAAACATCTTTGTCATCAGATTTTGTCCAAGACAATTATTCCACCTCTAAAACTGGGCTCACTGCAGGAACAGTTTAAATGTTAGAAATAAAAAGACACAGCAACAACTGCAATGATATACAACTTAACAACTATGGCTGCCACTGTTCCACCTCATATCCCAATGTAAATTTTATGTAATTTGTATATTTATGATAGAGGTGACATGAATCTATAATTTGTAATGTAATCTTCACATTATTTCTAACTCAGCCTGTTGGTGTTTTGACTGATCCACTGAGGAAAGAACTCCAAGAAGTTGTTTTTAATTTTTCTTTTTATGGTTCTGACTCATAAATCAGGCATGTCACAGGCATGTTCTTTAAAGGAGAACATTGATTCCTTGCTGTGTGTGCAGGAAGGCTCACAAATAACACTTGTAATAAGTCCTAGTCTGAGATGCTTGATTGACACAGCCCCAGATGATACTACAAGTAAAGGCCAATAGCATCATAGAACAGTTGCAAGCTTTGCTGTAGTGGATGGAAATTAGTTTCTTTTGACATCAAAACACAATGTATGAATCTTAATCAGCCTGAACAAGAAAACTTGAAGACGACTTGTAGAATCAAAGGGGGGTCATCACAGCCTCGGTCTGCCTGTCGGAGCTCCATCTGCTGTCATTGCTCTAATGCTCAAAGCTGAGACAACATTGTTGCTGACAGGCAGCTCCTTAGGTTTCTGACAGAAGTGGTTAGCAAACATAAACAGAACCAGGAGTGAGAGGAGAGGAAGAGTGTTTGTGGAGAGCCAGAGGAACAGAGGCGCACACAGAAAACCACAATAGTGCTCAGTCTCTTGACATCATTATACTTCTTAGAATTATAAGCCAAATATATATATTTAAAGCTTCAATGCTGCATTTTCTGAAGTGAGTAATAAAAGGACAGTCGCGATCTGCCTCATTAAACTTTATTTATTCATTAAACTAGTTTTGCTGCTCAGCTCAACCCCTGCTTCCCAGATGTTGCACAGTAGAATACTTTCATCTATTAGTCATGCAGGACAAACAGGCAAGCAGCTTGTAAAGCAGTGAAACAGCCTGTTGACGTGCTGCTGTTTCTGCCTCCAGACTAATTGTGATATATTTCATTGGGTTGGTGGGGGCATCAGGCTATGATTGTACGCAACGCCAAGGACACAGCCCACACCAAGGCAGAGAGGAACATCCTGGAGGAGGTGAAGCATCCCTTCATCGTCGATCTCATCTATGCCTTCCAGACGGGAGGAAAGCTATACCTCATCCTGGAGTACCTGAGCGGTCAGTACAAACAACACACACATCTGGTACAAACACACGCTCTGCAGGAATATTAATGCAGGGAAGTGTGTGTGTGAAATTACCCTGCTTGTATTGCTGTCAGTTTAAATCAGACAAGCATTAGATGAAATGAAATGATTAGACTGTGACCATAAACATGTGTTTGCCTGTGCAGGGGGAGAACTTTTCATGCAGCTGGAGAGAGAGGGCATCTTCATGGAAGACACAGCCTGGTGAGCTTTGTTTGTTTTCATATTGTCATGTAGTTTGAACCAAATGTAACACATTAGTAATGCCTGTTAAATAAATGGCGCTGAAAGTGTGTGTCAGGACACCTCAAACCTACATAAATACTACATTTTAAATCCACGCCCAGCTGCAGGTAACCATGACAACAAAACATATGCTTCCTGCTCTCTTACCAGCCGCTGGTGAAATTGAACATGACTGCCGGCTAAACTGACCACAGACCTAAATCTATAATAAAATCATATGCTTATCTGCATTTCTCTGCAGTTTTTACCTGGCAGAGATCTCCATGGCTCTGGGCCACCTGCACCAGAAGGGCATTATCTACAGAGACCTAAAGCCTGAGAACATCATGCTCAACAGCCAAGGTGTGTGTGTATGAGTGTGCATGTGAATACATTAATTCAAACTTTCTGGCATATTACCATCTGTACACACAGTAGTCATGGATACAGTATAAATAGCAGTTCCCTTTACATCTGAGTTTATTGTGATTTAATGCAGATGTTTGTATCCACTACAACTGTGAATGATTGTGTCTCATTATGTGATGATTTCCTTCCAGGCCATGTCAAGCTGACAGACTTCGGGCTGTGTAAAGAGTCCATTCACGACGGCACAGTCACCCACACTTTCTGTGGTACCATCGAATACATGTAAGTCAGACTCTTGTTTTCTTCCTCACTCCTTCAATCACTCAAGTAGCATCTCTCTGATACACTTAGATATACACATGCTTCATGACTCACTCGCTCACTTGCTCTCCTCCCTCCTTTCATGCTCATTGATTATCTTTACTGTTTAACTTCCATGCATTAGTGAGAAATGTGCACTCATGTTGTTAATAGGGCTCCAGAGATCTTGATGAGAAGCGGACACAACAGAGCAGTGGACTGGTGGAGTCTGGGCGCTCTGATGTACGACATGCTCACAGGAGCGGTCAGTTAAAAAGTTAAAACATAAAAATGCTTTCTTCTTCACTCTCATTAATGCACTGCTATAAAATAAGAATCATAATTGTAACCCTGTATCCCTTTTCCCACTGCAGCCACCGTTCACTGGTGAAAACCGCAAAAAGACCATTGACAAGATCCTGAAGTGCAAGCTCAGCCTCCCGCCCTACCTCACACAAGAAGCTAGAGATCTCCTGAAACGGGTTTGTTTTGCAGCTCATATTACTGCAGGTGTTTAAAGGTGTAATATGCAAGATTTGTCCGGTGCAGATAAATGCACTGCCACACACACACACACACACACACTTTTAGTGGCTCCTAAATGATCATTGATGAGATAATTTTTGTATTAGTCTATAAACTGTTTATAAAGAAAATCCTGCATATCACGCCTTTACAAAAAAAAGAACAGTGGAGTTGTTGTTGGTGTTATTTTGACTTTTGACTTCTGATTGCACAGTTGTTGAAGAGAAATGCCTCATCGCGGCTGGGGGCAGGAGCAGGAGACGCTACAGAGGTGCAGGTGAGAGCATGCGACACAACTGTGTCGAAACACAGTGAAATGAAACAACAAACACACTAGAACGTGAAGTTAACGAGGGGGAAAAAATCCATGTACATTTGTGTGCATGACCACAAGTTTTCCCAGACTGAATTGCTGAATTTTATGGCTTCTTTTAAGGCTCATCCTTTTTTTCGACACATCAACTGGGAAGATTTGCTGGCTCGGAAAGTGGAGCCTCCCTTCAAGCCTTTCCTTGTGAGTATCAGAGGAGCAGCCCACTAGAATTTCTGAAATGGATACTGGTATTTGTAGTTTTAGGTGGGAAATTTGAGAATGTTCTTTATCTGAGTTTTTGCTAATTCACAAATGATTATACCTGAGTGGTTTCGGTTCACATTTTTTAATGTGAGATCAAGATAGGGTTTAGTTCTGGTTACCTGCCTGGATTAAACCAACTGAATACGTTTCAGTAACTGAACCCAAGTCTTCTCCGGTTTCAGACCTGCTCCTTTTTATCTTGTTAGATGACACATCTGCTCGTGTTGCTGCACTTCCTCACCTGTGTTTTGTCTGTCTTTGCAGCAATCAGCCGAAGACGTGAGTCAGTTTGACTCGAAGTTCACCAGTCAGACGCCTGTGGACAGCCCTGATGACTCAACCCTCAGTGAGAGTGCCAATCAAGCCTTCCTGGTAACTTCTGCAGCTAGGATTTCTCTAGTTTTTATCTGTCTGTCTTTGTATTTCTAAAAACCTAAACACATCAAGTTCAAGTTTATGTGAACACAATCAAAAACAATAGCACATTTTAACATGTAAAAAAAGGAGAAATGTCATTCTGTATGGTAAACAGCTAGATCAGATTCACACTGCTGCCTCTGACTCAGCTCTGCAACCTGCCCCTAAAATGTCACCACCCACCAACTATACCTGTGTTTATCTCTGGTGTCTTCACTTGTAGGGTTTCACGTATGTGGCTCCGTCAGTCCTGGAAAACATCAAAGAAAGGTTCTCATACGAGCCAAAAATCCGCTCACCTCGACGGATCATGGGCAGCCCAAGAACACCTCTCAGGTATGTCAGTGTTGTAGTCGATGCCCTGGACTGGTAGAATTCATACAGTTTGTCCTCAGTTGGTCTGAGTTTAGGTCCTGAGACTTGGTATTAGTTGTTTGGTATAAATTGTGATATATCTATTGTTTTTAATTATCATTTTATCAAGGAAAAAGCCTGTGACATCTCTGCTGTTTCCTTATAGTCCAGTCAAATTCTCAGGAGGGGACTGCTGGCCCCGGAGCCCCCTCCTCACCGGCGGAGGACCGAGCGTCCTCCAATCTCCTCAGGACCAGGCCATGGAACTGTCCACCCCAGAGCAGATGGACGTCACAACCAGCTCCGAGGCCTCGGCCCCTCTTCCCATCCGTCAGCCTGCTGGGGTCAACCTGGCTCAGATGAAGCAGCAGGCCTATCCCGTCGTGGCCAAACGGCCCGAACATCTACGTATGAACCTATGACCCACTGCGCCTCTTTAGGAGAGTTTATTTCTTGACTCTTTGTTTTGTTTTGTTTTGTTTTTCTTTATTGATATTTTTTAAGAAACAAAGCAAAAAGATATGGATGCTAGAGACAATGAAAATCAAAAATTGCACATCCGCACACTACATATACTGTCACAAGCTGGAGTTTGTGCGTGGGTCTGGGACTCGGGCGTGCTGCAGTTAAGAGCTACCGACAACATCACCATCTCACCACTTCTCCCCCTGACACCTCAGGTCCTCAGGACCTTTTTCTTCTGACCCCCCCACCTCTCCCTTTCTGAACTGGACTACTAGGACTGGAAATCAGGACTTTGAGCAGTTACAGCCTTTGTGTGATCAGGAAATCAAAGGCGATAATGTATTACAGAGTATGCAAGTGATTTAAACTAAAATGCCACCAGTCTATTGTATAAGATGACGTCCAAAGTGCTTTGTGCTATTTGAATGATTGCCAGTCAGGAAATTTGCTTCCATTGGGAGATTTTGACAGTATTTCTTCTTGGACAAAAATACTTCCAGACTCTGAATTAAGTGATGTAAATTAGGTTTAGGATTGTAAAAGATCAAAGAAATCATCATTGTGAGCAGCGGACAAGCAGAGGTTCTGGTACTGATGAATATAGCTTTACGTCTTAAGATGTTTGACAGAATGGATGAATGAGAGAACCTAAATTAAAGAAGAAAAAAACGTGTTGACTTTTTAGATTCTTTGAGCATTGGTGTTGTGGATGACTTGTGGAATGGCTTATTTGATGTGGAATCCATACTTCAATTATCTGCTCTTCAGGCGTACGTCACTATGGGATCTGTCACTGGATTAATTGATGCATCACCAGTAAATCAGCTTGATGCAATGTTAGCGTGGCTCACGTTTCCCCATTACCACCCAAAACGTCAAACTGATCTCGGTGCTGCTTTGTGTGACAACACTCCCCCCACCACCACTCCCTCGCCTCAGAAGTGACTGGACGTCAGACCCCCTGCCCCCGTCTGACTCCTGGAGTGAATTCACGTTGGGAGACTGTGGCACCAGTTGATCTGGACACTTGCCTGCAGCTGTGGGGGTTCAATGCTCCCAAAAAAACTTGGGGGACAATATTTACAGCCTCTTGCATCAGCATTCACTTGTTTAGGAGGGAAATTTTAGAATTCCTGAAAAGCAAGGAAAATTATAATAAAATGCAAAAAAATACAGCGTATCATGTCTTTTGTGTGTGTCAATAATGATTTGTATTCAGTTTCAGGAAAAACAACCAGAAACCTCACAAGTGTGTGTATTTTTTTTTTTTATTACATATAAGATTTCTTTCAAATGTCATCAATATTGCATCATATGAATGTCAAAATTCATGGTAAGAACATTGTCTGTATACTGCTGCTAGTGTATTTCAATTTCTCACCATACACTCACCCTGTTCTATCATTTTCCTTGTTTGATTGGGGATTTGGATTCATTGTAAACAAAAATTAGGCAAAAACGTTGAAGGGTTATGAGGTAACATGAGCTTAAATACATGGAAATCATTTAATTTTCTGCTGCTGCAATAACAGTAGCTCATTTACCAGATTAATATGAAACCCCAGTCTAAAAATATTACAAAAAGGAATGCATATGTTGCAAAACATGAACAGTCACACAGTCTATCTACTAAAAGATTTGTCACAAAAAAAATCTAAACAGCAAACATAGTGCCCTGTTAATGGCAGAAAGGCTCTCAGGATGAAGTGTTGTCATATCAACAGTGATGAACTGGCACAAATGAACATGAAAGGCCCAAAAAACATCACAGCACAATAATGTAGTACCAGGTAGTGACAGTGTGTAATGACGTCTGAAAAAAATATCTGAATCCAAAAATACATGACCTTTTACCTGTGCTTCATAAAGTAAGAATCAAAAATGGGAAACTATGTAAAATGAGTAAAAGAAAAAAAACAATCCTTCCTTTCATCAACCCTGACTGTGTACTTCAACATCTACATTTGACAGAGCAGTTGGATTTTTGTTGCTGGCTTTAGAGAATATACTGTAACATTCAGTTCTATGTATAATATGCAAAACTGTACGCAGAGCATTTACTTATCAAGTTCCTCACCAGGCTGCTGGTCTGGGATCTGAATTGTTTTGTGGGCGAGAAATGAAGAGTATTTTAAATCCATCAACTGTATGTGCTACAGTAATAAAGCTTATAGTCTAGAACAAGGCTTCTCAGAGAAGATTCATACCTGCCGAGCAGAACTTATTACAGGTCAAACTCAGTAACGCTCACTGATGGAATCTACCAAGGGATCCTTGATCTACACTATAGATTTTTGACAGGCTTTATGAATGTTAAAATATTTAAATTAAACCACTCCCGTAGTAAAACTGTTGCATTAAGAATGAGTATACAGGATACCATATCACAATAAGAAATGCATCTAAAAAACTCTGCTAGGACCTCACTGAAAAAAATAAATATGACATGAATCACCATTACCCAGAGTAAAATCATACCAGAAGATATTTTGGATTTTAGTTTTCTTCTTGCAAATTAAAACTACCAACCAGGCTGTACTGATAGCCAAGATGCTCTAACAGTTAAACGCTGCACTGTCCGGTGTTACTATTAAAGATTGATATAAAGACTGGTACTTTAATGGATAAAACTAATCAAGTTCAAGGAGAGTTTGGAAAAATAAAAAACTGCTCCAACAAAAAAAAGCATTTAATATCTTATACATTGCAGTCGATTTATCAGTGATATTGGTTATATAATATGCATAAATCACTGTGCAAATTAAAGTCTTCATAAGGAATGTATACTCAGATTCACACTCTGGAGTATGTAAATAACAAGAGAAAACTAACTGATGTAATGAAAGCAGACAAGTTTTTGAGTGTAATCTATCAAACTACATTATATTATCACAACTGCATCTTCAAATAACTGTAATATTCCCTGCCTTGATTATGTAACTACAGCTCAAACCAGGTTGGGTGATGTCTTCAAAGCTAAACAAGGCACAAAGAACTTCAGAGGAAAAAAAACATTTAAATAATCATAAAAAGTCATCTCAGATCTGAGCCAAATTCAGTTAAATTCAGTCTAGGTTTGACTTACTTGGATTACCAGATGGGTTGAGTTCAGGGAGCTTGAGACAAGAACATGAAAATATGTCACGTACATGTACATGTCTTATTATATTATATAAGTGCTCCTGTTACTTTGGCCTAAATACCACAGTGAGGCTGTAGAGTAGAGACACTGTTAAAGCTCCCAGCTCCCAGTGTGAGAAGACAACGCAGTTCATTCATCTCTACATTTCCCTGTCTTCTCCCTTTAGTACCCATTAATATAGAATAAACAACCACTGCTCCAGGAGGATGAACGTGAGTGTGCAGTGTTGAGTTTGCTGAAATCACAAGTTTCTAAATATTGGAGGGCTCAAAAAAAAAAAGAAGAAGTTATTTTTGCTGCTGTTGCGATGATTAAAAGTAGCAAACCCAACCATCTGGCGATCCATGCAAGCTAAAACGAGTAGTACTCTTTGACCCAGCTCTGGTTTGGTTAAGCTATTTCAAGCAGCAGAATATGGTTTGAGAGAAGAAAAGAAAAAAACAACAATTTGAAATTTTCTATAAAAGATCTAAACCAGTCTGAACGGTTGCAGTTCTCGGAAGGACACTGTTACAGTTACACTTAGCATGAGTAATGACAAGAAGGCTTTTACCTCCACAGAAGACAACAACGGTGTATGTCTTCAGATTTATGTATGTCAGTGTGACAGAGGTGAGAGTGTGAGAGTGGTTGTAGCAGCTAGAGCAGGAACAAGGGAACTAAACCAGACGGATGAGGATGGAATTAAGAGTATGTCCAGCATTTAGCTGTTTTTGGAGCAGAATATGCAGAGGTACAGTCCAACAGGAAGAGTCTGTGGTGCTGATGACGGAGAGTCGTCACTAGTTAATCCTGCACTTCCATGCGGCAGGGCTCTGTTCCTGCAGCCGCCTCATTTTCTTCCCTAACCAGATCCACCACGCTAAACCAATCACAACACACACCACTGACTCCACGTAGTAGCCGTCCAGTGTCGTCACACAAACACCGCCTTCCTTAACACACAGCTGGAGACGAGAAGAGGGACAAAAGACAAATAAGTTCTTTTCTAGATGAGAACATACACACAGCCTCATTCCACCCTCTCCTCTGCTCACTTACCCCCGCCTCTTCTGGAGAGCCACAGCTCTGGCCGACAGCCCCCTGGCACTCCTTAGAGGTCAGCGGATCCACCATCCACAGAGCCACAGTGGAGGGCCAGTTTCCTCCCAGGTTAGTGACCGTGTTCAGCAGGGTCATGTAGGTCCCGCCGATGAGTGGGTCGCTCACTTTGGCGTGGAAGGCCATGCAGGCCACGTACATACTGTACAACGCCACCTGGGGTAACGACAAGGGAAACTTTTGTTAAAGATGAACAATTGTCAAGGCAGCAGTGGAACTCCAAAACTTTAATCTCATCATTTGAAACTTGGGTTGGAAGATTTATTGATCCTGACAGTCTGATGGCAAAAATCCAGGATCCAGAAATGGGTATACTGTATATCTAACGTCTCTGCTATTTAGTCATATCCCACTGAAAGAAAATCTCCCTCATTCAATCATGTCCCTGATATTTTACATATTCCTCAGCTGCACAGTGACATCTGGGGGCAGACAGAGGAAATTAAATTGATTTGTAGGTGAAAGAAGAACATGTTTTCAAAACTTGTTGGCTCTTATTTACCTGTTTACACTACAACTGTGATATACACATCTACTAAACATTAAACTATCTTAAAAAACAACCACCCACTAGCATGTTTGCAAATCATAATGTTAGGTTGTATCATATGTTAAATTGTAAAAATCTTGTATGTACTTTACAGTCAAATGTCCTTTCCTACAGGGACTGTGGAGCTATGTGTCACTTAGGAAAATATGTCAGGGACTAGACTACGGGAAGAAAAGAAGAGAAAAGGGGGTGATATATGGAGAAATACCAAACCTGATGCACTGCGTAGCTAAGCAGCACTACAGCATAGTAGTAAACAGGGAACCCTCCTTCTTGTTTTACACTGGAGGTCCACCACACCAGCAGAGCATACTCCAGGCCTATAAGCAGCCTGAAATGACAGAACAACACTCTGTTAGCTTTTAGTTTATTGAATGTGTTTATGCATGGGTTTGTGTGCGTGTGTGTGTTAGAACCTAAAAGGAAAGGCCTTGTAGAAGATGTCAAGAGGTCGGGGCCCTGCTGTGTATTTACTAATGACTACTGGTAGAAGAATCTGCAGAGGCACCATGGGCACCGCCAACAACGCCAGCTGCTCCTTAGGGACACCAGCCTCCACCAGCTTCAGACCTGTCACTGCATCTGCTGCAGAGAAACCCATCTGAAACACACAGAGAAGACAAGAGAAACCTTTAATTCACTGAGGATATTAAGCATCAAACATACAAGTTTCAAAGTTTTATTTCAAAGGCAAACCAAATATTTAACAAGAAATGGTCACGTACTTTAGCAGTGAGAAGCAGGATACAAAAGGTGAAGACTGTTGGCATCTTGATAATCGACAGCAGCAACCTGTAGGTTTCCATAACACCCTGTGTCTCCTCCTGGACTCTCCTCTTCCCTTTGCTGTGCTCATTTTCCCTTTTAAAAACGGCTACCAGCGTTGTGGAAACCAGGAACACCACTCCCCAAAAGAACAAGAAGTCTGCAGCAGAGCAACAAAGAGCATCAGAAAATAGACTTCATTCAACTGATCACCCAAATTACTGCTATCTTGTAAAGTATCACAAAAAAATATTACTTGTCTTTTTAATCTAACAGGTCAGGGAAAGAAAATACCTGACAAGGTAACGATTCCTGTGTCCTTAGGCTCTATTCTGAGGTATTTGTTGCAGAAGTCAGCAGACTCCAGAGCCAGAAAGAGGACATTCCCCAGGAAGTAGCCAGCTGTCTGGCCTACAGAGTTGCATGTAGATGCATAACCCACATTCTCTCTGGATAACATGGTCAGGGCCCAGCCATCCACAGCTATGTCCTTGGAGACAGAGAAGGTGGAGCAGTTGGAAAGAAACAATCTACTCAATTGCAGTTATCTTTGTGAATATATGTTTGTGTCACAGTGTTTATGATTACCCTACCTGTGTGGCTGCCAGGAAGGCGAGCATAAAGAAGACTGCAGTAAGTATTACCACGTTTGGTCCTCCCTCACTCTGCAGCAGTGAATTTACTGTTATGGAAAGGTAGAGCATGAAGAGGCCCAGCAGGTACTGTGTGGGCACCAGCCATGACTTTCTGCAGAAGAGATGAGAGGTGGGGGCGGGAATGAAAATTATCAGGAAAAAGATGCACGGTGTAAAGGGCAGAAAAAATATCCATACAAACTAAAACATAAACATCTTGCACATGTTTTCTTACCTTCTACCAAACCTGCTGAAGTAGAGAGCATCCACCAGTGGTGCCCAGAGAAGCTTGAGACTGAAAGGCCAGAAGACAAGGCTGAAGAAGGCTTGGTCTTTATAGCTGACACTCTTGCTCTGTAAGATCAGAGGGATGCTGCCAGCCAGTCCCAGAGGAATCCCTTGCAGCACGTAGAGAAACAGAAGAAGCAACACGTTGCCCAACTCGCCACGGATCCCAGGCCGGACTCTGTGCCTTCTGTCCTCTGAATCCGACCCTCCAATAAGACCCTCTGCCTCATCTTCTATGTCCGGCTCAGAAGCACTCCTCTCTCCCCTGTCCATGTCCCTCATGTTGTCATTTGGGAGAGTGGCACCCGCCAGCTTCCTCTGCCGCCCGTTCTTGTGTGTGAGCACATCTGAGGGCTCCATGTTGGAGCAGTGGGCATCAAACCTGCTGTGCCCACAGCAAATCTGAAGAAAAAGATGAGAGAGAACTACTGAGACAGCTAAACAGATTGCTAAATACCTGCAAGTCTGAAATTACTATGGATATTTTCAATTATTTGAATTACAATTAGATTAAAAATCTTTTTTTAAGAAGCGTCTCATCCTGTTGGTTGATGGTTGGAAAAAGACTCAGCGAGCTATAAGCAGTGAAATGTTGACGAGACTTGACTAAACAGTTGCACAATCTATTGGCAAACAAGCCAAAGGAGCGTATAGGTAAACACTTGTGCAAATAGTTCACAAGGAAATCAAAAGTTATGGCAGGCAGTCAGTCATTAATGCGGTGAAAGGTGACAAATGTGACAGGAGCCCATAAAAAATCCTGGATTGTGCTGAATTAAAACTTAGCCATTAATTACAAGAAGAAAATAGATACATTTAAGGCCCAGTGTGCTTAATACGTCATGAACAAATGCAACACATCCACACTCATTGTTTGGCTCGCTGACACCATCTTTCCCTGACAGAGAGCAATTAAAGCTAATTATAGAGCAGATAAATCAATGAATGTGTTAACCTCAGTGAGCAGCTGTCACCTTCAAACGACCAGGTCTGACGTTACATTAAAATAAAGGAAAAGACATACATTTAAATTTAAAAAGCCATCACATTACATTACATTTGGCCAAACATAAAGACGTAAAAATGATGTGCGCGACATGAAAAAGTAAAGTGAAATCACACAAGCAGTAAGTGGATGAACTCATGCATACCTGGTGATGATGACAGCATGCCAAATCAAGAAACACAACACAAAACAGCTGAATTACAGAGGCAGGCAACCGGAAATCTGATTTATTCTACGTTTATTCAATCGCAAAGCGGCGGGATAAGCAAAATGGTGACGTTAGCAAGATGAGAAACACCAGAAATCCACTACCGTTTGACTTAAAACAGGTTACATCGGTCAACATCAACACAGGAAAGTCAGGAAGTGCGGCGTGTGCAACGTCCAAATGTGTCCGGTACCTACAGCTGACGTGTCACAGCACAAGTGCAAAGTGTTCCGCTTCAGTGCAGACGCACAGTATGTCGTGGGATTAATAATACTGATACTAATAATTTATTAATAGACAAAATGTACAAAAATGAAAACACACCATTCCACTACTGGTGGAATAAGTATTCATTCATTTTACTTAAGTTAACCTGTTAGTGAGAAAAACAAAAGAAGGACAAGAGAGAAAGGCTGAAGAGGACTGGAAAAGGGAGACAGGAGAGGGTGGAAAAGAAAAGGGGGAGAGAGAGAGAGGATCAGGGGAAGCTGAAAGACAGGAGAGGATGGAGAGAGAAAGATAGAAAAGGGTGAAGAATGAAAGGGAGAGAAGGAGAAAGGAAAGAGAGAGAGGAACAGGGAGGAATAGTGAGACAGGAGCAGGACGAGACTGAGAGACAGGAGAGGATGGGAGAATGTGGAGGAGAAGAAAGGAAAAAGAAAGACGGGAATAAGAAGAAAGAGAGGCTCCTCAGATCAGGTCTCAGCAGCAGCTTTTTTCTCACTTGTCCTCAGAACAACAGTTATATGTGATCTTCATGTGCTCTCACAGGACGCCCACACACACGACAAACACATGCAAACATTGACTGGTAATGATCCTTTGCGGCATGATTAATACAGGCTGTATCTCCAGAGGTTGGAAATATCACACCAGTAATTACATCAGTTCCACAAAACACCCAATTAATCACCACCATTAAAGCATAAATTAACTGAGGCCTGAAACTTGAAAGATACGCTGATTCCTTTTATTGGTATGTTCCATTCACATGACTATTAAAACAAAAAAAGGAATGTTTACAAGTCCTTTTGGATGAAATATACTATAATTAACCTTACTTCACATTAATTTAGCTAGTGTGCTATACTAGTGTGTTGTATCTCATGGTATAGTATATGCTTTCTAAAAAAATATATGTGTTTATTTATTTCTTGATTATCACTGAAAGTCTGTCACTGTAATAGCATCTTGGATTTTTTTAGAATATGTGATTACTTGTATACGTCCTGTAACCTCCTCCATCAAATGATCCTTCAGTCAGGGTCATGAAGCACCCATTACACCACATTTGAGTTAGAGGTAATGAATGACAGCACGCTCTGCCTTGTGGTTGCTCTGAGTGCATGTGAAGCTGCTTATCCTCACAGATGGCATGTGACAATGCGGAGGCATATTCGGGTGGATCATCACGTGACAACAAGAGCTGTACCCATGTGAGAGGGTCTGTGTAAGTGTCAACTGTACCACAAAATGTCCCAATATAGAATGAAATATTACACCTTATTTCCACCTCTTATCAGGATGCCTCAATACAGCTGACAATTATTTTGTTTAATACTTGATTGATGTTGTCCCCTAGTGAATTAATTTGGCCATGTTAACAGTTAAGTTTGTTTCACCGGTGAGAATTAACTTGAAGAGGAGGCACAGTTGCCATGGTTACATTGATATTTTTGTGACCTGATTCAGAAAGATGGTTAAAGTTTGACCAGGCAGCCAGACATGAGCATTTTCTCTGGCCTTGGTAATAATTGTATGAGTTGTAAAGTGTTATTCATTATATTCTCCACAAGATGGCGCTGAATATCCTACTCCACTGGTAAATAAGCCAAAATGACTGCTGTTTAAAAGATCTATTAGTTGTATTTTTGTGGGCTTTGTCCAAATGACTTTTTTTCTTTGAGACATTATCACAGTTCATGTTTAATCTGGATGCTTTTGAACCATGAAAAAAATAGTTCTTCATCAAAGAAAACTAATAACTTCAAACTAGAATTTGACATGTCTGTTTGTCTCTTTGCTTTGGCATTCCTCTTTAACATTCAGGGAATTCAGGGTTAAAGGTTTCTGAGAGTGTGTAATCATCTTTATGGACTGCATGTAGAGAAAATATGGATACTGCAACATATGAGCAATGTATTTGAGGACTGCTCACGCTGTTATTTATGTGGTCTGAAAAAAGACGTGCGAAAAGGAAAAGTCCTGAGTGTAACTCATACCTGGAACATACAGTACAGCAGATGTGTGAGAGTACAGGAGGCCCCTCACACATACTTGCTGCCTCTGCCTGACAGAGACTGGTACAAGGGTTAGGGACTGTGGGACCATAGTAACTGTAAGAGAGAGCTGCTCCTCTAATACCTCTGTATTAGGCTGTTGGGAAATAAATGGACTGTTTTATGCTAACGCTGAATTAGGTATTGATTAAGTGTTTGACAGATATTTAATTCACTAGATAGGCCAAAAACTGACATTGCCATCTGGGTTGTTTATTTATAGACATTTTCTCAAACAGAGATTTGTCCTATTATGATAAGTACTGCAATATGAAATTAATAATTCATTAATTTGATACAAGATTTTATCCATACCACTCTGTGGCCCTGTCCTACCTTACAGTTTTGCCTCCAGAAACTGAGATTTGTCAGTATAGTGTCATGAAAACAGCAAAAAAAAAAAAAAAAAAAAAACTGGATCAAAGTACATTCCTACACACATTTAAATATGTTAATAAATTTCATTCCCCTGGACATCTCTCTGAGAATCATTGACAGCTCCATCTCATATTTTATGAAAAAACAAAACAAAAACTCTATAGCTACTCATATTTTCTCACGTTGAGTCAAATTCTCCTAATCTGTCTAAGCCCAGCCCTCGAGAGGCCACTCTCATTTTTTAGATTTCACTTTGCGCTCCACCCATGAACCCCAGACACATTTATTTAGTCTGTGTCCGCCAAGAAACTTATTCTCCAACAGGAGGAGGAGAGGGACTGTGACAGCCCATCTTCAAACCAACAAAACCCAATCTGCTTTTGAAGCAGTAGTTGGCGTGCTGAGCCAGGAACTAAGCAGTAGCTCTCTCTCTCTCTCCTCTCTCTCTCTCTCTCTCTCTCTCTCTCTCTCTCTCTCTCTCTCTGTGAGACCTGGGACACCGAGGCGAGGGGGAGAGCTCATTCCACAACACGGCAGTCCTCCATGGCTCTGTGCAACGGAGACAGCAAGGTCAGTGGAGCGGGGAGTGTCCGCGGCTCCGGTACTGGACAACCCGGTTGACTTAGTGTTAGGACCCCGGTACTGGTGTACCCCCTCCCCCGGTTAATTACGGCCTGTGCGCACCTCGGAGGGAAAGTTAAGGAGAGAATGTATCGTTACCACCAGTGCTGCTGAGGAGCAATGAGTACGCTGTTGTCTGCCTGTTGCAACGTTACATTAACATGTTGCTCATGGCTGCTAACGAGCCGGACAGGTTATCTCAGTGGTGTTTGGCATAAATATAATCTTTGACATATTTCGCCACTAAACACGGGCGCCTTCCTCTCATGGTGGACCTCTATAAGACCCTTTGCCTCCAGTACCGCGTGGGTTTTAGCATAGCGCCGCTAACTTAGCCAGCTGCTAACATGCTAATGCTAATTACTACTGTTTACACTGTTCGTGAGCTAGCATGCTACATAGTTAATTCGTTAGCTAGCTTTAGCCGGTCGAGCACAGTTTGTAGTGACAGTGCTACTAACCGCGAGTCTTTTAATGTGATAGCTTTCGTGTTCGTTTTGTGGGCAAACTAGTTTATTTCACACGGCTGCTGTCACACACTTTGAGCTAACGTTAACGGACAGGTTTGCTAACGTCGTCACTAAGCTAATATGAGTCGACTTGCGGTTACCGGTCTGACAACCGGAGCCGCTGCCGCTGCTCCGTTACCAACTGATCTGGTAAAGTTTACTGTTTAACTGTCGAGTATTTTCTCATGATTTGTACTGCTAAAGCTGCTGTGATTGATGACTGTTTTAAGGGTGATTCGGTAGTTCATATAATAAACTGGAGGTGGTGGGTAGCATGCCATATCAAAGTTGTTTTTAGAAACATCAGCGGCGGAAGTGTTTCCACGCACCACGTGGGATCGTGTTTCTTGTCCTCTTCTACCCGGTTTTGTTGTTTTATGGAGCTCAATTAGCTGTCAGTGATTTGACTTCTCTGCGGAACTTGCACTGACATCTATTTCCCTAACTTTGATCTGCACCGATGTTTATGAAAATAACATTCAGACATACAGAGCGGCAGAAAGAAACCATATATCGTGGTAAAAGGGTCCTCATTGATAACCCCTGACTAACTTGGGTTTCATGTGACTCTACTGATGGGCTGAATACTTGCAGCACGCTTCACGAGTGTCACTGTCTGTCTGTATTGTATCTCACATGTCCATAATTTTGTTAAACCTTATTGAGTCACATTTTCCATGGAGAGGTCAGAGGTGCAGCACAGTTAAGTCTAGGAGTGGGTTACCTTCTGTCACCACCCAAATGTCAAGAACAACCTTGAAACAGTTTTGTGTCCTAGTCAAGGTTCTGTCACTTAGTAAACACTAGTGTAAAAAAGTGACCAGGGTTGTATACTTCTCTGTCCACACAGCACAACACAAACTCTGTTAGCACTTTAAACAAGCCATTGTGTGCGGTTTTCTGAATGTGTATCCACAGCTGGAGATCAGCAGCGCAGAGCAGAATGGGTCATGTGAGGGGGCGGTGGCGATCCTGGATGCTGGGGCCCAGTATGGCAAGGTGATCGACAGACGGGTGCGAGAGCTGTGTGTACGCTCTGAGATCCTCCCTTTAGAGACCCCGGCCTTTGCTATCAGAGAACAGGGCTACAGGTGAGCAGGAAGAGCACATGCACTGGAGATATGTTTACTTTTGTTATTATACTGTTCTGTCAGTATGAATTTGTTTTCTAATACATTTTGACTTGATTGTTTTCTCTCTCCCTCCTTAGGGCAATCATTATTTCAGGAGGTCCAGCCTCTGTGTATGCAGAAGATGCCCCCTGGTTCGACCCTGCCATATTCACTATAGGAAAGCCTGTCCTTGGGATTTGCTATGGGATGCAGGTATCCATGTACTCACCTACACACAGAAAATAATATTCTGCAGTGGGAAGCTGTTGTAGTTCCTTCTCCCATAATGCCTGTTAAAGGAAGCATTGGTGTTACACTCATTCACTTCTCTGAGTGGCTGCACTCTACAATCATGATACTCCAGGCTGTTGTCCAGCTCTCCTGGGCCAACTGGGACTTCAGCACCTTCTTCAAGGGCATTTTGACACCAGCTGAGAGAGATGAGAGCGTTGCTCGCTCAGTTTTCCCAGCTAGCCTGAAAATTAAAACCAGCAGCTTCTCAAGCACATTTCTCTAAACTGCAGGCAGTTGTGCAATGTTTGGAATCACACTGAAATGTAGTCTGTGTCCAAGTGTTAACTTTACTCTGTGTGTGTGTGTGTGTGTGTGTCTGTATTACAGATGATGAATAAAGTTTTTGGTGGCACAGTACACAAAAAGAGTGTAAGGGAAGATGGAGTGTTCAGTATTGGACTGGACAACACTTGTTCTCTCTTCAGGTAATATTGTTATTATATTCTAAATGTGATAATATTGTCTTCTTGAAGCTGCACATTCTTACACATCCTTGCAATTTTAGTTTTACTATTAAATATATTTAGACAGAGAAGATGACAGACTGAGGAGAAACATAGTTTGAGGATGTGGACAGGACATACTTGGTGCAAGAATAACTTGGCCTGACGCACAGTGTAGAGAGAAATTCTGTTTGTGGAAGACAGTATCACTCTACAAATGAAGGTTAGGTAATAGAGCAAATTTTTATTCGAGCCAGTATCTTTCCAGCAGCTATTTGCAGAGGGCAATATGGTTCTTGTAGCCATACTGTATGTTGCATCTACTAAACTGATATTTACCACTGGAATACAAAGCCTTTAAATGGAACATCTAATATGTCCTGAAAAGCCACACTGGAACACTTTAACTGAGCTGTTTTGCACTAAATAAGAGACTGCAGGCATTTGCTGTTAGTGACTGAATATTATTTCAGATTCTGTGACCTGATTAGAAATGTTTTGTTTGTAGTTTTTGTCTAGTCATATACTGCATTTTGGTAGCTGTTACTAACAGAAACTGGTGGCTAATCGTGTATCCAAACTGCAGAGCCTTTACACCTCACTCGTCAATATAAATAACTAACTTGGCTATCTTAGCATAATCTGTTAGGCCAGAGATTTCTGTGTAAAACTAATCCAATTCCAACTGATGAGTGTGCTTTTAGAGGTCAATTACGTGCCTCATTTGACACCTTGAATGCTGATTAGGAAGCAAGCACACATTTTTATCTTCAGCAGAAAAAACTTATTTGACATGGATGTAGCAGATTGTTTTTGTAATCATCCTGTCACCCATACCTTAAAATGAACAGTGAGGAAATCATATATAGATCCATCTGTGCCATCTGAAGCTGAGGTTGTGTTATGGACGCAGTGTAAAACACAACGCCTGCTGCTCAAAGGGTTTGTCCCAGTGCCATATTTACTATATAAACTGCAGAAGCATTCCAGCCGTTACATATTTCCCTCTGGTTGTTACACAAATACTGCAGAGTCTAAAATAGAAAGCTGCAGTCTTTTATTACTGTCTGCCTCTCACGCTTAACTCAAACACACACACTGATAACAGTAACTGCACACATATAACCATCGTATATTGGGAAATTGAACACTGTACGTCTTCCTCTGATGTCTGTGTGTGTGTTTATATTATCAGAGGCCTTCAGAAGGAGGAACTGGTCCTGCTCACCCACGGAGACAGTGTGGATAAAGTGGCTGATGGCTTTAAAGTGGTGGCCCAATCAGGGAACATCATTGCTGGTGAGTACCATGTGAGATAGGCTATGACCCTGATTAATATAATCAACAATTTGAAACAACAGTTGTATTTCTTTTTGTATATTTATTTTAGCCTCAAACTGTATGCATGTATTTACATCTGACATCCCCTGAGAAGAATCTGTATTTTGAGTCTGTAGAAATCCTAACTTCACATAGAGTAAATGTTAACTGTTCCATCATCACATCTTTGTTCTCCCCACTAGGGATTGCTAACGAACAGAAGAAGCTGTACGGGACACAGTTTCACCCCGAAGTCGACTTGACGGAGCGGGGCATGGAGATGTTGCGTAATTTCCTCTTTGAGATAGCGGGGTGCACGAGTAACTTCACTGTACAGAACCGCCAGCAGGCCTGCATCAACGACATCAGAGAAAAAGTAGACAAATCTAAAGTGCTGGTGAGTGAAAACTGCATCAAATTTCATGAGTGTGTGTGGTGGTGTGTAAAACCATTTGTATGGCAGAGAGATGGCTTAAAAAAAGCAAGAAAACCAAAAGAAGTCTCAGCATGTTTTAACCTACAGTGGTGATAATGTGAGTAAAAGTCTAAACCTGAGTTGCTGAGTGTGAAGTGTGCTAGCTGCTCAGGAGGTGGTGACAGCAGCAGTGGTGGGAAGTTAAGTAGAACCAATTAAACTCTCAAATTAAACCCTCTTCTATCTGAAAAGAGGTATTCGACTCCCTGAGCGGCCTCAAACTGGGCTTCATCTCAGGGGAGTGTGAAGGCGATAAATGAGTGTAGGAAACAGGCACAGGATTTATATTTAAAGAAATACATGCAGCCTCTTTCTTTTTTCTCAGCTACTGTCTGAAGGATACGTTTTCACTATTTTTTACTATACTCTAGCTCATAGCTTGTTCTTCTTGTAGCATTTGGCAAGTGGCATTGTGGGTGTGAGATTCCCAAGACTTGATAGTCAGCTAATTAGAAGCAAAGCTGTGTCAAGGCTGTAGTCTGTCTTCCTAAGGCTTAATACTTTACAGCCTGCCAGCAGATGAAACACCACATATATTAAAGATAATATGACAGAAAAAACTGAGAACCTTATGTAAGCATAAAATACACATCAACATTTGAAGTGGTGTTTGCCTCTGATGGTGTCCTCAGGTGCTGCTGAGTGGCGGAGTGGACTCCACCGTGTGCACAGCTCTCCTCAACAAAGCTCTGAACCAGGACCAGGTTATAGCGGTTCACATTGACAATGGCTTCATGAGGAAGAGGGAGAGTCAGAGTGTGGAGGAGGCCCTCACCAAGCTGGGCATCAAACTCAAAGGTAGGTATGAAGTGGAAATGGTGCAATATGCATGTTGCCATAATGAAATAATCTCTTGTGATATAAAGTTGCTCCAAAAAATTCAGAACTAATAGGAGTTCCTGATGAAGTGGAAGAAACTAATTACAGACTATTATTTGAATATTATAGTCTTTATTATACTATTCATTGTGATGTGATGGGTAATTGTCATTATGCCATTTCATAGACTAAATGAAGATTTGTTGCAGCTCTAGATACAACAGGAGCCATTATCATCAGACTTAAGTTGTCTCTGATGTGATCAAGAAGTGTGTTTTTGTGTTTCCCATAACCCCTCTCTCTTTCCTCTTCAGTGGTTAATGCAGCTCACACCTTCTACAATGGAACAACAACCCTGCCCATCTCTGAGGAGGACAGGACGCCACGGAAACGCATCAGCAAGACCTTGAATATGACCACCAACCCTGAGGAGAAGAGGAAAATTATTGGAGACACTTTTGTCAAAGTGAGTACAAAGTTCAAGTGCTATATAGTAACATTTTTTGTTATCATACCAGCCTGTCTGTTCTACACCCTTGTTACTATACTATATGTCATCATTTATCACATTGTTATCTACAAATATGGCTTCTTTTTGTTTGTCTTTGATTTACTAGTGAGCTGTTGTGTCTGACTTTATGAATTGTGTTGCTTCACAGGTAGCGAATGAAGTGATTGGAGAGATGAATCTTAAGCCTGAGGAGGTCTTCCTGGCCCAGGGTACCTTGAGGCCCGACCTCATTGAGAGTGCCTCTCATCTCGCCAGCGGCAAGGCAGAGGTCATCAAAACACACCACAACGACACCGAGCTCATCCGCAAACTCAGAGATGAGGTACTGCTCACACACGCACACACACACACACACACCTGTCATCCTTTTTTCTGATATGTTCTGCTGCTTCAAAGTATGAAAATGATATTCAGTGGATACTGAGCCTTTCAGTATTGGGAGCACGTACATTTATACCGTAGTTCATCACATACTTAAAAAAATACTTAGAGGCTGAAATAGTCTAACAGTCATATGCAGCAATTTAAAAAAAAATCAAACTTGCCAGTAGATTTAGAGAGATCCTACTGAGGGGTGTTGTTAAACAGCTCTGTCAGTGAGGTTATGAAGTACAATACTGCATTGTCTCAGTGCGCTGAATCACTGTAATTACACATACAGCCAATAAATACATGGCATGGGATATAAACAGTCATTAAATGAAGATACATTCCAGCACATTCACACGTTATCACATAATTTCTGTGAGTTTTCCTCATTCACCGTGTCACTCATGCTCATATTATTACATCTGTATGCTGAGTTGTGGCAGGGGAACATTTTTCACAGCTCCTGTGGCCAGAGAAACCGTACTTCTTAGCATTAAAAAACTAAATTGGTCTGTGAATGAATGCCTGTAGCAGATTTACACTGACGTACCCTGAATTTTAAAACTAAGATAGAAACTGGAATTTGGAGCAGACAATGAGTGGTGTCTAATAAAATTAGTGCTGCTTTTACAGATGAGATGACATTTTTTAAGCACCAATAGTTTCCATAGCAATCTGCACCAGACAAACAGTTAATTCAGTTGTACAGACGGATGGCAGGAGGACAGCAAATGCATAAACATCACTTTCTTTATTGAAAGTGGATTTATACACCCTTCATCCCTCAAAGAGGCTTCCTTCTTAGGTTCAGTATTACACAACACTACACTCGAAGAAGCAGTGAAGCTCCTGTGAAGGAGTCAGTCATTCTTCTCCTTATTAGCTGTTTAGTCCTCATATATTATTTGGTGCTTGTGTGTGCGTGGTTTTTTTTTCAGCTCTTTTATATAAATGCACAACTATGCAACACAGAAGAATATCCCTGACTCCCTCATTGTTGCAATGCTGATTTCACTTGTTTTGTGATCCTCCAGGGAAAAGTAATCGAACCGCTGAAAGATTTCCATAAAGATGAGGTCAGAGCGCTGGGGAGGGAGCTGGGCCTGCCAGAAGAGATTGTGTCTCGACACCCTTTCCCTGGCAAGTACATAAAAACTCACGCCTATGATGTCACTGCTCTGACAAAACTGTACAAAAGCAATTTGTATCAGTGTTATGTTCAGTGATGTTGGCGTTTAATCTCTTTCTGTCATTGTCTCCTCTCTTGATCTGTCTCTTTGCCCCCTATGTACACAGTAACTTATTCCATCAGACAGACTCAAAGCTCTCACATCACTCCTGTGTTTTCTAAAAACCCTGCACCTCCTCTTTCCCCATCTTTAGGTCCTGGTTTGTCCATCAGAGTGATTTGTGCAGAGGAACCTTACATCTGTAAGGATTTTGCTGAGACGAACAACATCCTCAAAATCGTCACAGACTTCTCTGCAAGCGTCAAAAAGGTCAGAACAAATGTAATGACTGCTTGGCCTACGTTTGTGGAGATCATAAAACAACTTATCACTGGAATAGGATCGTGTTTTATGTAATTGCTGTGAATATGCCTTTCAGCAGTGAATCATGCACATTTTGGTTTATTAACTGAATCACTGCTTATTGAAAACACCCTTCTGAGCGGGTGCTGACACTGTAAGTTTCCTGATGTCAAATAGTACACAAACCCAAACAAATCAAAGACAGATGCAGGACTGAGGGAAAGCTCCTGGTATTTTCAGTGAACCGATGTGTGTGACATGTTGAGCTTCTGTATTCTTCAGACATCTGAAGAGTAAATCACCTCAAAGCATCACAGAAATACTGTTGAAGTATTTGGTCATTAAAATGCTGTAGGAGCACAAACAGTGTGTAGACTTGTCTCATTTATTACTGTGCACTGACAAATCAGCATTTTCCTGCAGTTTTTGGCAACTAGATACCTGAGGAACAAACTCAGGAAAGTCACAAAATGTAGAAATAAAGATACAGAGGAGTTTTTTGTAGCCAAGCAGTCAGTCCAGTGGAAGCTGTGCCCACACAACAAATGAGAACACACTGGCTGATGTTTATTCTGCGTGGTTAATTATGGGGTTAATAATGTGCAACCTCTGCTGGTTTGTTGGTCACACTGCACCAAAAGCCAAATAACCAAGATGATTCAAAGAGGTTTTGTGTCTGGTTTGTTTGTGTGGTACTTTGTTTTTCACTTCAGCCAGCTCACACACAGAAGTCACATTAAGACAAACTCAAGAACTGAAATTAAACATTAGCTTTGATAAGATTTTGTGTTTGTTGCTGGTTACAGTACAACTGAGGACAGCTGTTCATTATATGAGATAAGACATTGGGAGTCAGGGCTTTTGTGAATAGCCTGATAAAGTTGATGTGCATCTGAAAGTCCTTGTTCATGCTCCATGTGACATTTGATGTGAGAGACTTTATTTATCTGTGTACAGTGTTTGTGCAACAGCTTGTAAATGACAAGTGTTCCCAGAATGAGTAAAAAGTAGACTCGACATTGACAGAAAACATTTGTCATATTTTGAGGTTTCTGTCCTTTTAGTTCCATATCTACAAGCAGCCTCTCTGTCTCTCCTCTCCAGCCCCACACCTTGCTGCAGAGAGTCAAGTCGTGCATATCAGATGAGGAGGAGGAGAAGCTCATGCAGATCACCAGCCTTCATTCACTCAATGCCTTCCTGCTGCCCATCAAAACTGTTGGTGTCCAGGTAATCCAATTCATCCAGTCTAATCAGTCACTCTGTATTTTGGTGTCCATTTTAAACGCTTGTTCAAATATAGTTTATTTGTTTGTTTAGAATAGCTGAGCTGTTTCATATGTGAAGAACTCAAATGTGTTAAGGAGTACTGATGAATGGTTTAAGGACAGTGAAGGTTTGAAACACCATGTGCTACTCTTGCTGTTTGTCTCTTTGTGTTAAAACTGTAATTTAGTGGTTAACCACAAGACACACCCACACACAGAAAGCTTCTCTGTTTGTTACTTTTTGACTCTGTCTCTGTCTAGCCAAGGGAGGAACCTGTTGTAACTATTGTGGCACATTTTAGTTTTTTTCCTCTTCTGATGTCGTCTGATGTGAGTCTCTGACGTGCACAAAGGGTGTGTTCTTTAGAAATGGTTAAAATAACAACAAAATCCACACCATCACTTTCCAGTGGTTTATACTGACCTTCAGTGTTGCCTGGAGAGAATGATTATTACGACCACTTCCCTCACCCAAACATTGCAGTCAGCCAGTAACTGTGTGTGGGTGTGTGTCCTGTTACTTCCTGTTTGAAGCCAGACTTAAATTTGCCCCAGACCTCAAATTGTGGGGCAGACAGGAGACTGTAGACAAACAGAGGCAGGTTTCACTGCCTGGGGAATTTGTTGGAATGAAAACAGACAAATTATGCAGAATTATTTATAGAAACTTCACTGTTTATTCACCCCCCCCCAAAAAAACACACATGTACGCTGATGTTACGTTTGTTGAAGATCTCTGTTCTCTTGTTTTTCTTGACTGCAGCTTTAAAAATATGTTAAAATAATTTTCTGTCTCTGTTTCAGGGTGATTGCCGATCCTACAGTTACGTGTGCGGCGTCACGAGTAAAGAATCTCCACACTGGGAATCTCTCATGTTCCTGGCCAGACTCATCCCTCGCATGTGCCATAGCATCAATAGGTAATAGCACAAGTCTCAGTGATATGCCATGTTAGACACTTGTCAGTGGTCATTAGAGCACACAGATTCATTCATTCATTCATGTCTCTCTCTTTCCAGAGTTGTGTATGTATTTGGGTCCCATGTGAAGGAGCCTCCAGCAGACATTACCCCCACCTTCCTGACCACAGGCGTTCTGAGCACACTCAGACAGGCTGACTTTGTAGCTCACTCTATCCTTAGAGAGTCTGGTAAGTGTGTGTCTGTGCGTGTGCAAGTAATTTCAGACATTTAAATTTAGCCCTATGTATTGTAAGCATTACAGATTATTGGGCAGAACTTCTATTTAGTGGATGTGTGTGAGTAGCTTCAGTAATACAGTTAAATGATCTGTAGAGCCATTCACTCCTTTTACAAAACCTGGCATTAGTTTGCCCACATACAACCGGAGTAGTGCACTTGTGTGCTAACTTGCATCCATAAGGGGAATTTCACGTCTTCAGAGGGACCACATATTTGTTTTAGAAATAGACCTTTCCTCTGTAATATGTCTGTACTTTCCGGACTGTTGCTCTGATGTCACTCAGGATTTCATTGTGCTAATTGCTAAGGACGGTAAAAGGACAGGTGCTACATGACAAACTGGATAACTGTCTCTAAATACAGAGAAGGGAAGAAGCTTTTCAGCCTTTTTTTGTGACAGCTAGAATCCACCGCACAGATTGACATCAATTAGTTTGAATCTGAGAAACATTTTTTTTTATTGTTAGACAGTGTGAGGCTACTACAAATCAGCATTAAGATTTTTTGATTTCTGTCTTTTTTTTTTCTTTCAGGCTACTCTGGTAAGATCAGCCAGATGCCAGTCATCCTGACCCCCCTGCACTTTGACCGCGACCCACTGCAAAAGCAGCCGTCCTGCCGACGCTCTGTGGTGGTCCGCACCTTCATCACCAGCGATTTCATGACTGGCATCCCTGCCATGCCTGGCAACCACATCCCAGAAGAGGTATACAGTGATATGGTTTTAGTATTTTCTTAGACTTGGAGGCATCATCTTCATTATCTACTTTTTCTGTCTGGTGTTGCTCAGTGTTTGAAGAATTATTCATCTCATCTCAGGTGGTGCTGAAGATGGTAAATGAGATTAAGAAGATCCCAGGCATTTCCAGAGTCATGTATGATCTGACCTCCAAACCACCGGGCACCACAGAGTGGGAGTAAAACACGACGTCATACCGATAGGACACACACTCACACACAATGCACAAACACACTCAACAGATATCAGAGAGGGCTGGTGAACTCCTCTCCTTCTCTTCTGTCCTTCCTCCCTTCTAACCTTTCTTCACCCCCACCCCCCCCTTCGCCTCCCCTCTACTTCCCTCCCCCCTTCTCTTCAACATTCCCATGGAAGGCAGACCGTACTGTGACGGGCGCACATGCAAAGGCGCTACCGCTCTGCTCTCCCCACCACTCCTCCCTGGTCTTAATATTTTTGCCGATAGGGGTTGATTAATGTTGGTTATTGATAATATATTGTCATTTTTGATCCATGTTCAACAATGTATTTCCTCTCTATGACGAAAAGATAAATTGCTGCTTCCTTTTGTGAGGTAAACCATTAAAGGCAAGCGGTGAGAAGCTGTGAAAGTTCAGAAAGTGGACTTGATGTTGTGCCTCAGGTTATGGAACGAGCTGAAAACAAGCTAACAATAGTGTAATGAAAAGGAAAAACAACAGAAGGAGGATTTGAAATCTTCAGCAATTGTTTTCTGCCTTTTTTTGTCTGATGTTTTTGTTTTTACTGTTGTAGGACAGAATGTTCTTCGCCTAAGACTATCCTCTCTATTTGTTCATTTTCACTTTCTGCCTGTATACTGTGCTCTGAAGAAGGTTGCCTGAACAGACGACCTGTGTGACCAATCAACAATTTTTAAGCTTTTCGTTTTGCCAAAAGTAGAATATGCTGTGGTGATACATAATATTGTGGGCTCCTTTTGACGATCTTCTCCAAGCTACATTTGTTGACAAGAGCTGTTGAATTGCTGCTGCACCCACTGTGGGCAGCAGTCAACCCAAGAATAGCTTCACTATGATGACTGGTGTGCAGCTGTGCAGGAGGCCAATGATGGGTAACTTTGTGTGTGCCTGTTCTATTGTTTTTTTTATTTTTATTTCATTTGTTTTTGTGTTTTTCTCTGGCGTGACCCGGCCTGGTATCTGATGTTTCCAGAAAGGAGGATATAACACTGTTTCTCCTCATGCTGCAATATGTATGCTTTTTATGAAGAATAAACAAGGCAAGATGACTAACTAATAACAAAATTATAAGTACAGTAGAGTTTATAACCACGTTGTGTAAATTGCTGTTGTTACTTCATCATTATTTGGCTGCTCTTCTGTTGTGCAGGGGCACATGTTTTGCACATTTCATTTTTTAAAGATGTTTTTTCCCCCCAGAAAGCTTCGGTGCTTTATCATACATCCCGTGGGAACTTCACCTTATTAAGTGTGTCGCTCTGTAGTGTCAAAGGTCAGGTTAAAAGTACTGTCCGGCCATTGCTGCCATCTCTAACGTAACATTCACTGTGTCTCAGAAAGGCATTACTCCATCACTTATTTCTGTTCTGTACAGTCAAACATTCAGCACGTCATAACCTCTAGTCGTCAGTCGCGTTACTTAGACCTCAGAGAATACAGTGCTCAGGTTTAACTGAGTTTTAAAAATTGTATCGTACCCCATTAGAGACATTTCACTCGGACATGGCCTCCAGCGTTTGTCTTTGTGCCTCTCATCCTTTGTTACACCCTTAACATTTTGTGGCAAAATACTCCTAATGCAAAATGAATGGTTTTCCTATCTTGTCTTAACTGCTATTAGTGTTTCTCCCTCTGTTCTGCCTTTTATATGTGTGCATTTTATGTTGCATATGTCTCCATTGAAAACAACAGCTTGATAATGGACATATAATTTTGTAGTTGGATTTAATTGCAATATCGATAAGATTAAGTTATGCAACTGTGTGTCTGATGGGGTTTTTTTTGTTTTTGTTTTGTTTTTATTTTGTTCAACAATGCTCATTCTCCTTAGTAACGTGCCTCAAACCAAGCCACTGCATGCAGTTTCAACTATGACGACATTTGTACAATGGAAAACTGAGCTTTAATAAAGATCTCCATGTTGAAACTTCTCACATCTCTTAAGATACTGATAAATTTAATAAATATTCTACTTATTTCTTGGGAAGTATCACAAGTTGGGAATGTGTTTTGCCTCAACATAAAAGTTATGCAAATGATACAGATAGAGGCTGTGATGAGATATTTTGCTGATAAAATGACTAACTCCAGTTAAATGTCAACCCGCTGAAATGGAAAGAATGCATAATACAGTAGATAAGGAAGAAATCTAACAGAAATAAATACATTTTAGTTAAATACTGATTTTAAAAATAATTCAAAATATTATATAAATAAATACAAAAAACAATTTTGTTTGAAGCTGGAAACGTGAAGGTATCTCAGCACCGACAAGTCCTCACTTTAGTCTCGTTTATTCATTTTGAAGTTGTCACGCAAAATTTACAAAAGAACTACAGTAAAGTAGAAAACTTGCTGCAGCTCTCCTTTTCCATTTAACCACGTGCCTCTTCTCTGCATGGAGCTGGCCTTTGAAATTAGCATTTTTGTAAGTGAGGGTACATAATTGATATCTCGCACAACTCATAAGTAACAGTCAGACGTCTCTCATGTGCCTGAGACAGATCACAAGGGCTCAATCACACACTCATGCACATGCACTGATGGTAATCATTTATCACCAGCAACTGCAGTAGAAATACACTTTCCAGTATCCTGCCTCCTGTGTGCAAACTTCTTTCTAGTATGTTATAATAGTGACATACTGTAAACAGCCATAGTGTTGAAAGTAGTTTACAGTGTAACCCAGCTTTATTAAGATCGGATTTGTGTGCAGTCGTTACCCGGCAGAGGTCCCTCTGTGTGCCGAGGGTTCAGGTGTGTGTGTGTGTCCCCGCTGACTGAGAGACAAGAGCAGACAAGTTCAATCATTCATCAACACACCGCACTCACTCTCGGGGGACAAGGCACAATTTTGGAACTGTAGCTGTGCCGTAATGTTGTGTAAAGACTGTACAAGTTACCACATGCAGCTGCCAATTAATTCCTGGCCTGTGGCAGTTTGTCGTCTGCAGCTGACCCGAGTACAGACTAATGAACTGACTGGTATTTACAGTAAGAAAGAGAGATGAAATGAAATGATGGGATGTTTCTTTAGATTTGCTTATGTGACGTAGGAGTGTGTTGTTGTATGTTGTGGTGGTCTGGGGTCCAGTTTGTGCTTGAGAAAGGTGACAAAACCAGTGGAACATCCTTTGAACCTCACTTCATTTTATACACATTAATGAGATAATACTGACTCATGATATCTACTAAAATTAATAAAGTCCTTCTTGTCTGTGTTTCACATTAAATAGAGATCAATATGCTCTCAGTCAGTCACTGTAATCCTGTGTCCTCCTCTTCACTTTTGCACAGTTGAATCTGTTCTCAGGTTACCTTGTGCAGCACATCTCCCTTGGGAGCAGATAAGACACCTGTCACACTTTGCTGTCTGCCACAGTGCAAGCTCTCCCGACTCCTTTCTGTGTCCGCATAGCATGGAAATCAGCCGCTTTTTGCTTGGATTATGTGCCTTTTTTTGCTTGTACAGATCTGTTTCAGCACAGTCCACGTGCAAGCTGAAGGCCAAGTTCAACCTGAGCGGCTACAAGAATGTAGAAAAGAAGACGGTCGTTGTTGGTGGGATGTTTCCCATACACATGCGTATCGCCGCCACTGATGGCAACACTTCGAGGGCGCCTGTCTCATCGGGGTGTGAGGGGTGAGTTGAGCCATTTGTGACCTGTTCATGCCTTTTTTATCATTGTGACATTGTTGGCTCAGTCTCCTTACCTTAAGTTGTTGTGAGAATGCATTAAATTAGTCTTATATGAACTTACAGTCCTATGAAAGTCAAATTATTTAATATTTCAGCTCTTAAATAAGAAATCATTTTACTTGAGTGACTTAATTATGTGTTCAACCACAGAGTGCACTCTTGATATCTCTTAACTTCATGATTTTACTACATAAATTAAGATGGAGCAGGGCAGCTCCTCTGGGGCCAATTAGCTACAGGAGCTCATATTATTATGAAGACAGGCCTTTAGAGTGTGATATGCAACAATAATCGGCGGTGAACTGGCCTCTTGTGGGTAATTTATGAACTGATATCAAGACTAAAATGGTCTGTGTATATCTTCAATAAAGTATTTTAATTTTACACATACACTGAATGTGGATCTGACTTTTTTCTTTCTCTTAACATGTAAGCTTTCGGAGGCTCTAAAAGACAAAAGACAGGAGAATAAAACTGATCACTGTATCTTGTGTTTACTCCTGACGTCCTCCAGGTTTAATTTCCGTACCTTCCGCTGGACCCAGACCATGCTGTTTGCCATCGATGAAATAAACAAGAGAGACGACCTGCTGCCTGAAACTGACCTGGGTTACGTCATCTATGACTCGTGCTTCACCATCTCCAAGGCTGTCGAGGGTACCCTCACCTACCTGACGGGCCAAGACGAGGCCGTGCCCAACTACCGCTGCGGCAGTGGGGCGCCTCTGGCTGCTCTGGTGGGTGCTGGGGGCTCCGATCTGTCCATCGCCACTGCCAGGATCCTGGGACTGTATCACTTCCCACAGGTAAGGCAGTGCTGAGTGACACAAAGGTAGATAAAGACAGGGAGATATCAACAGAATCAGACGTGTTCATCCTCTTCAGGTCAGCTACTGTTCATCATGCTCTGCCCTGGAAAGCAAGTTCCAGTTCCCCACCTTCCTCAGGACCATTCCCAATGACAAGCACCAGTCTACAGCTATGGCCAGGCTGGTGCTGCACTTCGGTTGGACCTGGGTGGGCACCATAGCTGCAGATGATGATTATGGCAAGTACGGCATCAAAGACTTCAAGGAGCAGGTGGAGGAGGCTGGCGTCTGCATCTCCTTCTCTGAGACCCTGCCCAAGGTAATCAGTTCATCTTCCCTGTCACTGTGCCTACTATCATTTTGACCACATCAGTACACTGTCATTTCTGTTTTAATTTTTTCTTCCCCTTGTATAAACCACAGGTGAGTTCCCCAGAGGACATCCAGCGTATTGTTGACACTGTGGTCGAGTCCACGGCCAAGATCATTGTGGTCTTCTCATCAGACGTGGACCTCAGTCCCCTTATCGGTGAGCTGCTGCGGCACAATGTGACCAACCGCACCTGGATCGCCAGCGAGGCCTGGATCACCTCTGCTCTCATCAACCAGCCTGGGGTGAGTGCTCAGTCAAGTGATGACCAGGGGTGAAAGTTGAGCAGTTATAGCTGCTCTAGAGGTTCTAACCACTGTGAATAACATGTACATCACAGTTTGAGCTGAGGCTGATAATGTGCATGGTTTTGTCCAGGTGAGCTCAGTGCTGGGTGGTACCCTGGGCTTTGGGGTGAAAAGGGCAGACATCCCTGGTCTTCAGCGCCATCTACTGGATGTGGACCCCTATGACCCACTCACTGAGGAATTCTGGGAGACGGTATGTTTTTGAAGCCTCCACTCATTGTTTAGCCACATCCAGGGTCTGACAAATACTGTGACAATGAACTGAAAACTAATTTCTGTAGTCGAACACTCAACATTAAAAAGTCATACAGACAGTAAAAATGATCCAGATAAAGTAAAGTCTTTGACCATATCTTTTGTCTCACAGATTTTTAACTGCACACTCAACTATGAAAAAGCTCTGAAACAGGCCGAACAGAGGGCTACAGCTGTTAATGGCACGGTGTCCAGGATGGCGAGGGGAATTCCTGATGGGCTGTGTACAGGGAAAGAGTCTCTGGCATCGCTCAATAACACCTACTCTGATGTTTCCCAGTTACGAATCACTTACAGGTCAGCGCTCACCACTCAAAGTACTACTGCAAAATTTACTGACGCTGCTCATGTCACCACTGCAACACAGTCCTGCCCCTACCATCTATCACCTCTGCTACTGGTAACATGTCACTGGTTTAGTTCTATTTAAAGGACAGTTGACCCAAATGACAAAAAGTGGCATCTGGCTATGAGTTATTTTAGAGATTTTCGATATTTGCGTCTGTCTCCACTCTAATGTAATGGATGCAAATGGAATTTGTGCGCCAAAGAGTAACAGTCCACATAAATGCACTGTAAACTGTTTTCATAGGGACTATTTCTTAAATAGATAATATTTCCAGAGTAATTATTCATTTAAATGACATGCTGGTGTTGTTGCTTTAAGCACCACAAACAAAAACTGTGTTGGAGCGGCAGCAAACAGCAGCATAGAGTTAGTGAGTGAAAATCTGTTTTTCTTTATGTGATTTGGATGAACTAGCCCTTTAATGATCACATTTTGCTAATGGAAATCTGGATGCTGGTGTGATTGATGATAATGATGATAATGATGATGAATGTGTCTCCCCACAGTGTTTATAAAGCTGTGTACGCTGTGGCACACGCCTTGCACAACCTTGAGTACTGTGTACCTGGACAGGGACCATTCACTGGGCAAAGCTGTGCTGACATCAACAACTTTGAGCCATGGCAGGTACATCTGTGTGTGTGTGTGAGTGTGTGTGGGAGAGTGCAGTTGTTTTTATATGCATATGTTTGTCTAAGCAGACCAGCAGCCATCACAAAATATGTTTATATTTTGTTTTGAGGAGGCGGCTCTGCTCCTTTTCCATCATTCCATCATATGTATCATAGCTTTATATTTTGTGCCTCCATCTCCCCCCTCCATAGTTGATGTACTACCTGAAGAACGTGCGTTTCAAAGCACCGAACACAGACGAGGAAATCTACTTCAATGATGGGGATGTGGAGGGCTTCTATGACATCATTAACTGGCAGGTCAATAGTAATGGGGAGATATCCTACGTCACTGTCGGGCGGTACAATGGCTCAGCAGCCCCAGAGGACAGCATGACCATAGCGAATAACTCCATTGTGTGGAATAATGAAGTGCTGCAGGTCAGGAGTGTATTGATTAAGACAGTATTTAGGCACATATAAATGTCCAAGTCTTCTCTTTCTTTACTTGTGAGTCTTTGTGTTCATGTGTGTACACATATTTGTGTCTATAAATGTGTGTATGTTTGTGTGTGTGTGTGTGTGTTGCAGCCGCCTCGGTCAGTGTGCAGTGAGAACTGTCAGCCCGGCACCAGGAAAGGGATCCGGCAGGGAGAACCAGTCTGCTGCTTTGACTGCATCCCATGTGCTGATGGAGAGATCAGCAACGAAACCAGTTAGTATACAACTTACAAACTGTGCCTTTAAGACGTGACAATATGTCCCCAGGAAGTCTGAACTTCTACCAAAATATAAGGATATTCAAAACATGTCAGACTGAGATGGTGCTGGATCAGGAAGATCTTATTCAGGCAGATAAATCCCATCATGTTTTAGAGGACAACTGCATCCACTGGGTCTCGTGGACAGTTTCAAGTCAATTACATTAAATGATCCTTTATATAACTTCTGCTTTTTGTTGTTCACTGCCAACATAGCAACTCAGACTGTCTCAGGGAGCACACACATCATCAGTCTAGACCATGCTTCCCTGTCATCACTCTCTCTTTCACACTCTGACAGATGCTCGTGAGTGTTTCCTGTGCAGTGAAGATGACTGGTCCAATGATGCTCATGATGCATGTGTGCCAAAAATCATTGAGTTCCTGGCCTTTGGAGAGCCACTGGGGATCACTCTTATTGTCATCTCTGCCTTTGGAGCATTAGTTACCATCGCTGTTGGGGTGAGGATCACAAAGAGGAAACTACACCTACTAATGATGCCAACATCTTGGAGAGTAAGGACCTAAATTGTTTAATGTTGTCTGTCTCGTGTTTGTGCTCTACTTTTATCCAGGTGGTGTTTGTTGTGAACATCGGCACGCCTCTGGTGAAAGCAAATGACGCTCTGTTGAGTTTCTCGCTGCTGTTAGGACTGGTGGTGACCTTCCTCTGCTCCATCGTCTTCCTCGGAGAGCCTCAGAACTGGAGCTGCATGACCAGCCAAGTGGCCTTGGCTCTGGGCTTCGCTCTCTGCCTTTCCTCCATCATGGGTGGGTACAACAAATGTATACCTCATAGTACCTCTGTCTATCACATGCACCAAATGATTTATCCCCAACAACATCACAGTCACAACATACTTTTTTCAAGCCCACAGACTCTGCACTGTAGCACCCTGATGTGTTTTTTACTTCAGGTAAATCAGTAGTGTTGATGCTGAGAGCCCGGGTTCTGAAAGCAGCCCGTGCCAGAGCCAAAGCAGCCGCCAAAGCTGCAAAAGCAGCAGCTGAAGCAGCAGCCAACAGCGGCAGCCCTGATGTGATTGTAACCAACACAAACAACAACAACGACGCCAATGCCGGCACTAACCCTGAAGTTGACACTCTCACCTGCGCCCACCAGAGGGCGATGGTTGGCGTAGCAACATTAATACAGGTACATACAGAAACTTGCATTTCACTTGTCATCTTACTGAGTGTTACTTTACTGACGTCACCATGCTTCTACCCAGGCTATCGCGTGCACAGTGTGGCTCATCGTCCTCCCTCCATACGCAGTGAAAAACACCTCAGCCCAGAACATAAAGATCATCCTCGAGTGCGATGAAGGCTCTGTGGTCTTCATCTGTTGCATCTTTGCCTATGATATCCTGCTGGCTCTGCTGGCCTTCGTCTTTGCCTTCATAGCCCGAAAGCTGGAGGACTACTTCAGGTAGGAAACACACAGATTACAGGGGAAACATATGAGCAAAGCAGTTATATTAATATCACCAAGGGCACCGGCTCAGTGGGGTCAATGGATAATAAACAATAACCTCCAGAATATTCCTGTGTTGTAGTTCTGAGTCATTCATCTTTCATACCTCAATTCTTGGTGTTCCTTAATCTTTCTCTTGTCAAGGCATCTTGGCATAAAGACCTTCTCCTCTGACACTTCTCTACCTGTCTTCCAGTGAAGCAAAGTGTATGACCTTCAGCATGCTTGTCTTCTTCATTGTGTGGATCTCCTTCGTCCCGGCTTACCTAAGCACACGCGGAAAGTTCATGGTAGCCGTCCAGATTTTTGCCATCTTGGCCTCCAGCTTTGGCCTGCTGACCTGCATCTTCCTGCCCAAGTGCTACGTGCTTTTGGTGAAACCTGAACGCAACAAGGAGGAGATGATGAGGCCCCGCGCCAAACCCCGTGACGGGACCTCAACTGGGACTTCAGCCTCGCTCGCCACAGCTAACACTGAGGTCAATGCTACGACTGCATCCACTGCTATTGATGATTAGTGGGAAAATAACTAGAAAGAAACTGAGCCACAAAGATGAATATTGTAAATACTGTAGATGGCAGCTGTGCCACTGTTTCATTGGCCAACGCTCCGGCTGATTAGGGTTCCTAGTCTTGTTATTCACATTTATTTTACAATATGTTTGGTCTTAATGAACAGACAATATATATTATTTACAAAATATTTATATTTATACTGACTGAATCTGTGTCAAGTCATGTGTATCTTCATGTATGTTACATAGGGCTGATTTCAATTAGCAATATCCATGAGGAAAGAAAACTGCTACCTCAACAATTACTAAACATAAATTTGGTCATGTATGTGAACATGTGACATTTTTAAACAAATTTCTTAAAGAACAATGTAATTTTGACTTCACTTGCTTTTTCTCTGGTGTCTGTTCTGCTAAAAGATATTTTAACAAATTCAGACTCTTACCGTCAAAGCTGCTCGTGTTTCACTTGTTGTAGTGGGATCAAAATTAAGCATTTACTGCAGATATCTTTCCTGTTGTATTTCTAGTTGCTGATCAGTTTCAAACACATCTGACATTTTTTACCAGTACAGCCATTTATCTTATGTTGCTCCAATCAGAATATTTGTATAAATGTTTACACAGTAAATTTAACTCTCTGTTAACATAATAACCTGTCAGAGTGACACAAATTAGCATAACCCTGTTAGCACATGACATTTCTTAATGATATAATAAATGTTATTTTCAGTCACTACCATACGTGTGTTTCTTGAAAGCAATAAATTAATTATATGCCTTAAAGAAGATCCAGGCAGGCAGGTTTGCAGGGAATGGTCTTGCTTCATTCTCCAGGACATAATCTGTAGTCCAGGAGGATCTCAGAGTCAAAGTAAGTACTACACACCCAGATATATGAGCTCAGGTGCCACAATATCAGGGACAGGGTATGACTCAACAAGGGATCCTACATACAGTATCTCTCAGCTGGCAAGACTGATCCAGCAGAGGGTGCTAGAGGAAGCTGTTCTGGAAGTACACATCATGTTTGCTCCACTGACTCCACCACAGCCCTCACCCTGATTCAAAATAATGGCAGATAGAGATATCATTATATGGGGAAAATATAATATCTTAAAGGGGGTTGCCAAACTTCTGCCGTAAGTATCTCAGAAATAATCAGGTAAATCCTTCACTTTCCCACAGAGCGTGAAGTGTGATGAGAGGTTTAGAAAATACGATGCTCCATGAAACTCTGAATCTCTGAAATAAGACTACTTTTAAGTTGGACAGAATTTAATTAAGCTGGAATCTGTGTGATGGATCACTTAGAGCTGAAAAGATGACAAGATGAGAGGAAGCATATAAAAGAGAAAATCTGAACTTTTACTTGCCCCTAACAAGGCAGAGAGGATGATGATATTAATGTATATATCATAAATCACACTGAGCTTCGTCAACCTGTGTATTACAAAAGACAATGAAGAACTATTTCATCTGTTTTTTCTCTCTCTTTTAACTACTCGCTTTTGTTTTTATTCACTTCAAAAAATGTTGCATTAGGTGGAAGCTGAACCTCATATCTTTCTTGTATCTTTTTATGTAAGTTCAAGTGGCTGATCTATAGCGGTGCGTCTTTGTGTAGTGTGCGAGATTGTGTATATGTGCCCACCTCATGAGCACGTGGTCTTCTAGGAATCTGTGAAGCTGTGAACTGTGTCCAATCAAAGCTGTCAGTATGGACAGTAATAAATTCTGCTGGTGACAGAGCGGTGAAGGAATGTGTTTATAATTTATCGTCAGCTGACGAGAGTGGACAGGGACACTGGTGCTAAATCAAGACAAAATGCATGCGCACGTGCATTGCTGCATGTGTGTGTGTGTTCATACTTTGCATACGTCTGAATGTGTGTGTCCATGCATGCACTAATGTTAACCTGCTTTGTTTTATCACTTTGTAAAGTCTCTGTTTACAGTTTACATTGTAATATCTGATGTTTTAATTGTCTTTATTCTAGATTTTTTCTTTGTTCTCTATTTGCTTCACACCCACTGACAGTGTTTCAGGAACACTGTAAATAAATTAACCTGTGTTGCTTCTAAACCACTTTGTAGAGGTTAAGAGGTTCTTATCCATGTCACATGCCTGAATTACTTTACATCTCTCATTCCTCTCCCTCAGTCTTTGTGTGATTGATAAAGGTCTAAGTGAGTGTGACACAAACCAAATGATCCAAAGAGCTGATGTTGCTTGTTTCTTTTCCAAATGACTTGTCAGTTAACATTGCTGAGGTGAACTGTGTTTACTGAGGACTGTTGGTGGTTCACTAATGAGCATGAGAAGGGGAATTGATCAATTTTTAATTGCTGGAGACAGAAACTCTCAAGAGATGCAGAGAGATGGCTGACTAATCATGAAGACAGGGTTGTCCCAGTCTTGTGATTGATCATTTCAGTTGGTGTGGATGTGTGTGTGTGTGTGTGTGTGTGTGTGTGCAGGGGTAGTCACTCAAAATGATTTGTACAAATGGTGACGCTCCTTTGGGTTGCCCCTGCTTAGTGTATGTATGTATGTTGGTGTGTACAGATGTTCATTTGTTGTTTGCTAACTGACACTGATGCTGCTGTTGTTTCACATTATATTTCCCATTAGGGCCACACACTAACTATAGATCAGTGATACAGATGAGTTACAAATTATAGGAAAAACCATTGCAATATGTTAGTGAGAGTTTTTTTTTTCATCCATGAATTCATTCTATGTTGCATAGACTTTTTCAAACCTTTATTTATTCAGGGAAAGTTTAAAGGCGACATACGTTTGCACACTACAGTGAGTCACTAAGTCACTAAGTGCTGGAATGAGTCTGCCGGGCCAGGGCTAGCTGGCTAGCATGCTAACGTCAGTAGAAGAAAAGAAATGATAGAAATAGAAGCAAAACAAGATGTTTTTCACAGCTGGAGACAGCTGAACTTATAAGTTTGCCTGGACTGTTAAGTAAACAGCTGTTAATGCTAATGTTGGTTATGTAGCAATAGCAAAGATATACATATAACTCCTTTAACCAGGATCGAGCCCCTCTTTTACCCTGATAGCTCTCACATATATACACATTGTCCCACCTGGAAGTTGCCCACAGTCTGATCTACAGTCTGGCCTCTAAACAACTGTATGAACGTATCTGCATTTGTGATATTTCTCTAGTCATTTACTCAGGTTTTCCCTTAATTTGTTGTTTATTGGTTTGTTTTTTTAATGGTCTCTATTGTTTGTGTATCAACTGTTTTAGGATTTTATTGACTCACACAGTATGAACGGGGCTCCCCCTGCTGGGACAGACTAGTCGTGCCAACTTGACATCTATAATTAACCTCACCTGTGTCCATTGTTTGGGAAATTGCCAACACACACACTGAAGAAAGGCAGCTTGCTGGCAGCATATTCTCTGTGAGGCAAGGTAAGTCAAATGAACAAACATAAAAATATACAGCAAATAACCACTTCTATATATGGAACTTTCTGAAGAAACATCTTCACAATGCTCCTGTTAATGTCATCCACACTGGTAACACAGGCAGGTTGCTGTAAACAGAAAACAGAATCAAGGACTTCTCATCATCTTCAGACTGGTCACTTAACAAATAGTTTCCAGGGGACATTTCGTGTTATTCTTCATGTGAAAACTATACCTTGCACTTAGTGACTGAAGAGCGTGAAGGAGCTACTGATGAGTTACTGTGTGTGTGTGTGTGCGCACATCACAAAGCTGCATTTAGATTTTCAGGTGATTTTGTGTAATTCCTGGTGAAACATTCTTTCCTCTGCATTGCCTGATGAATACCTTGTTGTCTTACATCAGTGAATAAGAAGATTTCTGTGATATACAGACTTGTATTAATCTGACTTCAAAGAGTGCAGAGATGTAGCATTTGAAGGGAGGAATAAACTGCCAGTAAGTCTAAATAGTAATGTTTCCTGCTACACCTGCACTCAAAATGTAATTTCAAAACTTTTAAAAACATCTCCACAACAAATCTGTTCTGAATTTTTGAAAACTTTCTCTGACATCTTTCAGAGCTGAAGAACTCACCTGACATCAGCGATGCTATCACAATAAACTGTACAGCTGAAAGAGCATAAGTAGGGCGTTGTTGGAAATATGACACTGCCCTTTTTGTCCTGCCCCGCTTGTTTTGTGTGTTATTGTGAGAAAGGTCAGAGGGGCTTTACAATGATCTAAAATATTTTTCCTCAACTTACATAACATTACATTAATTAGATATAAAATTCCTTACATATCCTCACTGATGTTTTGAGCAGCAGTGAAACTGTGAAAATAGTGGCAAATGAAAATGTCCTTTTCTGTTGGCTGGCAATTTTACATATTCTTAAGAAAATTTACCCCATTTGCAGTGTAACACAACAGGCTGTGGGTAAAAAAAAGGAGACTAAAGAAAGGTGCAGGGGCTCAAGTTTGCTTCTCCTAATTTAATAGTAGAGAGAGCAGCTGTTGCTGTTTGCTCCATATAGTTTCGGCGCCTGTGTTGTTGGTTGTTGTGTATACATGTGTGTATGTGAATGTGTGTATATTTTTGTGTGTGTCTTTTAACTTTTTTTAGTTTCCCATTCTCTCTCTATCTTTTGTCAACTTCCTACGCCCAATCAGTATCTGTGAACACTTCTATCTCCCAGCCTTTTAATAAACAAGTCTTTCTTTCTTTTCTAGATAGTAGAACACAGCTTTGACATTTTCATGATAATACCAAAGATGGAGAATTAGACAGATAGAGCTTTATTGTCATTGTTCAAGACAACAAAATTATAGAAGACTGTTATGTAAAAAATAGCTATTAAGGTTAATCTCAACTTTGAAGCATCTATATGCCTTTATATGAAAATGACATAAACAAATGTTCAAAATCAACAACCACAGTAACCCGTCGTCCTCAAGCTGATCTGATTCAGACATGTAAACACAGACACGGACACAGACACTGAAGCATTCAGGCCTTAGACCTTGAAGTTGAGAGGTTTGTCTGATGTTTGTGTCAAAATTTTCTCAGATTAATAAGAAATGCCTAAACAATTATTTGAATGTTTTCAATATTGAAAAAATGATAAAGTTGTAAAAAAAAATCTCAGATTAGGACCTACTGATGTCTGTTCAGTCTTACTCTAGTCCATAACCTCCAAAAAAGGCGTCATCACTAATTAACTAGATGGAAACTGCAAACTTTAAAACTGAACAATCCTGAAGGAAGGTAAAACCTTATCCATACAAGCTCATGCAGCATCTACTTAAAAACCTGTGATAGGTTGACTTTATGTAAATGATAATTATATATAATCCCACCTAATACCACAGTTTGTATACCCACCAATACTAAGTAAAACTGAACAATATAATCGCTCTGCTCTTGTGACTGTGGTGAAACAGTCTCATCACTGATAAAAGACAGAGGCAGTTCCCACAGGAGGCAAAAGTGCCAGTGATAATTAGACTAAGAGTTGGGTGTACCATGCACGCATGTGTGTGTGTGCACGCCTGTGGAGTGTGTGTTTGCATTGTCCACTGTATCAGTTTGCGTCTCAATAGGGGCTCAGGATAAAAGGACTTGAATGACGGATTTTGTCCATGCTAGAATTTCCCTCTTAGTGACGACGACATTACAGAGAAGTCAGATTAGATTCGCTTTGTGCCACAAAGCTCCTCAGGCAGCGACCTTGAGAGACAACGGGTCATCCAGTTGAAGTGTTGTGCACAGGTCTCTGTAATGCCATGTCAAATAGGCCAAATGTTGAAACTACACTCAGGACACAATATAACCATGTGGGAAATGAACACCTAACCCTGGCAGTGTTCAACCTCTGAGGCAAAAGATCCCGATAAAAAAGTAATACGTACCACTGCTACTACAATGACTACTAATAATAGTAATAATATTTATTTTGTTCCAATGATTCTGTTCAGGATGTTCAGCTTCCCCCCATGACCCTTACAGGATAAGCATATAGATAATGGATGGCTGGATGGATAGTTCCAATAATCCTGTATAAGGATGGACAATATGAGCAAAATCATCATCACTGTTGCAATGCAATTTTATATCTTGAAAATGCTATATTATACATCAGTTAATCACATCATACAGTTAATGTAAGAAAACATTCATACAGTGGATGAAGTAAAATAAAATGAAATTTAAAAATAATTTAAATCTACTCTCTGTCAAAACTGATTGGGAACATTGTCTCAGTGCCCAATACAACCAGAGAAATTACTGTAAATGGACAGCTACCTCAGAGTTAATGCTATTAGAAAATCTCATCATGGTATATATAGTAATATCACACAGTTAGATTCCAGTGGACGCTATCAGTCACAGTTGTTTAAAAGTTAGTGCGCATCTTTCTGCAGCACACTGCAGAACTCCAAATTTCCAATCCAAATGAGCTGTTGACCACAGACAGAGGTTCGTCCTCCGTCCCGTTGCACAGCACAGTCAGCACTGACCCCTACCTTTCTCCCCCAGGCCCCCTCAGACACGTCCAGTGAGCTATCAGGGTCTCATTACCCAGCTGAATAATTTAGGGCTGACACTCCACCGCTGATTTATTCACTTGACCTCTAAGGACACCAATCTCTGGGTATCTGCTTAGATATCAGGAGGATCCTCAGACCACACAGACCAACCACAAGGAGCCAGTTCACGGTTAAACCATTTAACAGCTGTAGCTCAGACAAATTACCTAAGCTGAGGTTGCATGTTACATAAAAATTTGTCCTGTCTAAAAACATGTTAAAAATATGGTTTTATTGTTTAAAAAAACAAAAAAGTATGAAAGCTATGAGCAGCTAACCAGGGTTATGCTCAAATGAACGATCTAATATTTTTTCAAATGTCTTACTGGCTAGCTCAGTCCTGTGTCAGAAATCAAGGACCTGTTGACCTAAAAATGATGGAAAATTTTGAGAGGTACAGTACTGTGCAAAAGTTTTAGGCACTTCAGATGTTTTGACTCCTATCCTTCATCAGTAGCATCAGGGGGTGTCTGATCAGTCTCAGATTAATTCTGCAGCAGGACAATGAGTCCAAACACACAGTCAGCATCATAAAGAACTGTCCTCAGACACAAGAAGAACAAGGAGTCCTGCAGTAGATGGTCTGACCCCCACAGAGCCCTGTACTGTACAACAGTAAATAAGGGAGCAGATGTTGAATGGACCTCTCAATTTCTGACTCTGGGCTTAATTGAAGACCTTGCATGGATGCTCCCAAATTCAGTGAAAAAACACCAAAGAGCCTTTATGAATAGAGATAGAGCCTTTTCTACCTCTGACATTTCTGTCATCTTTGCAGTCAAACATCAGGAACATATAGTCAAACCTTTATGATTTGATTGGCCATATTTGACCCACTGGGTCCAATTCAAACACTTGTTCAAACATTTTAGCAAAGACCAAAATTTAAAAGGCAGTACTCCTTGTTTTTCCTCCAACAAAAGCTTACTGTGGTTTGGACAGAGGAGCCAGCACTTTACTCAGCCAGCTTTCATAGTAAATGAACCCCACACTGGATCCAGATTCTCTCTGTGTCTCTCTCCTTCCTTTCTCAGCCACCCTCCCTTTGCCTACAACAGATTGACTTTGAACTTCTGTGTGTGTTTGACTAAACTTGTGTTGAGTAAAAGGCCACATCAGCCCCCTGCTCTCCTGCAGTACCTGACATGAATTAACATCTCATCAGGATGCAGTCCCTCTCCACCACGCAAGGGATGATTGAACGAGTGTGTCTCCTGGGTCCTTCCACTCACCTTCAGTTAATAACTCCCCCCACCCTTCTCTGTCTTCGCACAGGGCTGTGCTTTGCTGCTTTGTGTCTCTATCTGGTACATTCAGGCAGGAAACAAAGTGTATACGTGGCTGTAGGTCAGGAGAAGGTTTACAGGAGGAGAATTTAAACTCTGCTTGAGGGAATCCATAAAGACTCTCTGGTGTTTGTACTGTGTTTGAACTTTGAACTTCAAGCAAGACAAACACACTCAAATGGAAACACAGTGAAACACAAAACCTCACACAAAGCCTCGGTATTTGAATTTACATATAAATATACATTCAAGCTACCCTGCAATGCCATTCTATATTCACATTTTTTATGTAATACTCCCAAATTAAAAAATGTACTGTTCAAATAACAGCTTTCTTGTTTTGGCGAAGTGGGATGTCTGAAACGCTGCAAATATTCAACATAACTCTATATCTGTGCTCACATATTTTAATGTGTACTGCAGCCAAATTTCTATGTTACCACATTATTATGCTTGGTAAAGGTGTAAATTTGGGTTTCTCCCGCATCAGCATGGAGTCTTATGACACAAGGAATGGCGTTAAGACTCCCAGACTCTGAAGTGGTCCAGGAGGTGTGTAAATATAGAGCTGTCACTGGTACCAACCCTGAAGATAAAAAGAAACGATCTGTGAGCCAGTGTACATCTGGTGTGTGTTGATAATTGTTTAGAGCTCTGCTTCAAACAATCTCCATTGTGTTTATTGCACACTTATATGCTGAGTTTTCTTTTTCTTTTCATTTTATTTTTACTTTAACTACCTATGTATCAGCATTTAGGTGTGGATGTGCCTACATTTGTGCAGTTTGTGTATATATTTATATTGCTTCTTATATATTGGTTTAGTGTTTAGATGTGTCCGTGTACACCTATCATGTATGCAGGGTGTGTGTGTGTGTGTGTGTGTGTAATTCTGTGTGAGTGTGTATGCATTGTCGACACCCTGGCATGTTTGGCTCCCTCCTTTTAGGCCAGGGCAGGCTGTGACGAGACAAGGAAACCAGGATCCTGTTTCAGGCTGGATGAGGCTATAAGAGACCAGAGAGCACACTCCACAGAGAGAAAGAAAGAAAGACACACTGACAGGAAGAAGAGAAAAAGAACTAATAGACAGAGAACAGACTTTAAAAAAAAACAAACAAAACAACAGAATTTGGGGAGTTGAGAGTTGCAGGAGATGATCAAAAAGTGGAGCGACAGAGGGAGAGCTGACTGAACTCTGACAGTCAGACAAAACAAACTTTCTCTTGACATGCATCACTCTCTGGACTGATCGGTCATTCTGAAAAGGAGGGTGAAGGACTTTTTGGGAGCATTTGTTGGTCGACGCTGAAGCTCCTCCTTGCTCCCTGAACTCTGCCCTCGAGGGGAGGTGGCCACCCTCTGGGGCCATGCTAGCCGCCCGGAGCAGCGGAGGGGGCGTCGGTGGGGGGCACCAGCCGCCGCCCCATGTGCACCGCAAGCACTCGGTGGCCTCTCTCAGCGGGACCAGAGCCCACCGCAGCAACTCCCAAGATGCCAAGCGTGGTTCCTCCTCCGGGAAGCAGGGGGCACAGCACAGACACAAGGCGGCGCTGATGAGAGAGATGGAGACCACCTGGTACCTGAAAATGTTTGGACTGGGCAAAGAGGAGACAGTTGCGCATAAGACTGGCATGCCCTACAGGTCAGCCAAGTCCTGTGTGAGTGTGTGTGTGTGTGTGTGTGAGAGAGAGAGCGAGCTTAAATAACCACCATGACGCTGTACTTGACACAGTGCAAACAGACTGAAGGCCTAATGTGTTACACAGAGCTGCTTGTTGATGCACAAAATCATTTGACTCCATGGATGAATTCATTTCACAAGTACCCACACACACACACACACACACACACAGACACATACACACATAGAGGTATCTAGGACTTTTTGCTTCTCCACACATCATTAACACTGTGATCAGCAAACTGGTGTGTATGTGTGTGCAATGTACAGTAAATGATCTGTGCATGTACGCTGACAGTTTTCAAGTATTTTTGGGCTGCACCATGAGTGCTATCTGATGACAAGTGCCCCCCCCCTCTCCCTCCTGTCCTGCTGTTTCATTTTGTGAGCATTGTGTGTCACAGGAGTCACGCTGGTCGTAACGACCTCCAGCTTAGAGTTGTGCCACCTGATCTGGTCATAATGCTAATAGCCAGCATCTGTCTTGCCGCATTAGACTGTGTTGACATCTTCTAACGCCATGGTGACAAAACATATGGAGGCTGGAGGGAGTGTTTTGATTCTTGTCTGTGGGATTGACAGACACAAAGCACCAATAGCGTTGCTTCTCCGGATTTGACGCGCAATGCAATTTCCACTTTTGGAAGTTGGGCTATTAGTGCAGTGAGTGTTGGTAATCTTTTTTCCCATCTCTCCCTCTCTCCCTCTCCTCTCCTTGTTTCTCACACATGGATATTTTCAGAGTTGGGTTACCCCCTCCTCCTCCTCCCCTCGCCGTGTCTTCCCCTCATCGCTCTACTCTCCTTTCTTGTCGCTAAATGCCTAATCCGTCCATGTCCCATTCCAATCATTCAAGCCTAAAGCTCCACATTCACTGGTGTGCAGTCCAGACTTTTCCCCCTTCCTCCTATCTTCTCTCCTCTCCTCTTCCCTCTCTCTTTATCCTCCAGCCTCCCTGTTGGTTTTGGCTCCGTTCACTCTCTAATTTAGAAAAACAAAGCAGAGCAGAGACAAGAGTCGAGGACGATAAAGAAACAAGGGCACAGTGTGGTGGTGAAATGTTGAGGCCTTCCAAATATTTATGGATCCGTTTATGTCGTAGAGCGGCACAGCACAGTATTACATAATTCAAAAGGATTTCTGTAATCCAAATTTGTTTGTTCACCATTCAGAGAAAACTCACTGGCAGAAGGCAACAGAATCACACTCTGCGAACTGACAGAAGCAGAGAGATGATTTTGCCCAGAGCTTCAAATTGTCACATGTAAACAGGCTTCAGTGCAGCTGCAGTGAGCTGAGTGATATCTTTATTGGCCTTGTGCGTGCCAGAAGTGACAGTAGTAGGAGTAACATGTAAATATTTGAATGTTTTGTTGCGTGTCATCTGAGGTGACTGTATAGTTTGGAATTAATCAGCAGGATCGGGATCTATGAGTTGTTATTAAAGGTGATTAGAGCCTGAATGTTTGTTTATTAAGATTAATAGAAACTCATCAGAAGACTGCTACTTGGTGACATCTTAATGTGCCATCACTGTTTTATAGTAGGATGTGTTAATAGCTGCCACAGTAACATGCGTGTCAGGGGTAAATATGTGAGAGAATCGGGTCAGGAGGAAGGAATTCCCCCTTAACAATATCAGATATCACCTTATTGACACATTAGAATCATTGTCCATTTTCCAGTGAGGTCTTATGGGTGCAACAAACTGATTTGGATGATGTTTTCATGTTGGTATGCAGAGTCCCTTTTATACCAGACATAGTGCCGCATGTTCTTCCCAAACAATTCAACCATAGTTTCATCAGTCCACAAAACTTTTCCCCAGCAGTGATTCCTTCACCCTTCTTTTTTTCCTCATTGCACATTCTGCATTGCACTTTTGGAGTCATCTCTGTCTGGCACCCACTTCTAGGCCGAGTAGCCACAGAACTAAATCATCTGTTCATAGACAGTTTTCTAACTCCTTGAGATGACTTTGTAACCCTTTCCAGCTTTATGCAAATCAATAGTTCTTGATCGTAAGCCTTCTGTGGTCTCTTTTTTGTCAGGCATAGTTCACATCACTTGTTTTGCATATAAAAACTCAAAGTGTTTGAGTGTTTTTTTATCTGGTTTAATCTGGTTTAATTGACTGGACTCCAGGTCTGCAAACTTACTGTAGGAGTAGAATACAACATGGACAAGACCAGTACAGTGGTTTGTGTTATTATTTAAAATCATTTTTTTCATATTTGTAAATCATATGAAGATCTGACCATATTTTAAGATAAATTTACACATAAATGCAGATAATCGGGGTTCGCTTACTTTTCTTGCAGAGAACTAATGTACTTGTTGCTTTATAGCTTGTTTATGTTATTTCCACAGGATCCTTCTTTAAACCATGTCCTCCTGTTTGTATTCTGTATGTCTCCACACAGGTGTGGTTTTTAAATATTATTTAGGTTGGCTTGGTGACATGTTGGTGGCTGCACACTTCACATGCTCTTTATTTACAGGCTCATAAAGATATGATGAAAGCCTCTCGAGGCTTGACAGACAGACTGACAGGTGCACAAGGAGTATGAGGAGTGTGTGGTGTATGTGTGAGTGTGTTTAGTAGGCATGTTTCCGAAGTGATGAGCTCAATGGACCACCAATAAAAAAGACTACACCGTGTGAATCACTGTAAGATTAGCACGACCTTCACACATACAGAACACATTTACTCTCCCTCTCTCTCTCTCACACACACACACACACACACACACGTTTTTAATCCATTTCCCCCTGGATAATCAATATTGATCATTACAGTGAGATCACTGGGACTTCATTAATTTACTGTGGACTCAGTCTTCTAGTTGAAAGAACAACCAACGATTGACTCTGACCTAGAAAAGACTCAAGCATGAGATGAACCCTACCGAAAGTCCCCTTCTTGCCAATCAGCCAACTCGTGCATCACACACACACACACACACACACCACACACACACACCACACACCACACACACACACACACACTGTCTGCCAGCTCTCCTCTCTGAGCCCCTGATGAGGATGCCAAACAGCATGCGATGGCTGGATATCCTCTCTCTCATTTGAATCAGAACAATTGCTGCAATTTTTAGCTCTCCAGTGATTCTGCATAAAAACTAGGGCAGAATATAACCACAGAAATCCCGGATTTTTGTAACGAAGCTAAAAATAGTTTATTTTAAAAAAATCTCCCTTAAATATGTCAATATTTTTTCCTGCCACAAATTAATCTGATGCTTATTTGTTTTTGATGGAGACAGAATATTTCAAAAATATGTTTTTTAAATCAAGTATATCAAATATAAAGATGTATTTTGTCTTAATAGATTGAGGTGAAGAAATGAACGTGATAGGACTAATACCATTAAAATTCCTTTAAATGGTATTTTGTTATTGTTTGCATGAGCATGTTGTGCTCTGGACTCAGCAAGCCTCTAATTTATCTGCTAAAAGAGTATAAGATGACATTCAGCGTACAGGATTAAATTAAGTAACATAATGCTTTAATAGAGCAAAATACGAAACCAAGCAAGTAAACTGTCATTCTCAGATGACTCTTGATGATCAGGTACCCAGTCGGTAAAAAGATGCATCATCTCTTTAATGAGCACATGGCATCACTGCTGCTGGCTGTGAAAAATAGGGACACCTGCCTTGATAACACTATCATGGTACAGTGGTCATCTAAATTGCTAACAAGCAAGAATTAAAGCTTGTCTTTGTGCTGTAGTGACACATCTAATTTAATCTTCTGTAGCTTTTTAGAGACCTGTAGAGACTTTCAACTTGATTACACGTTAATAAAAATCATTGTCATCATTAGAAATCATCATATAATAGACAGTCTTGTTATTCAAAGCCTTTTCTCCACAACAGTAAGCTGAGAGTTTCAGGCTGTATAGTGAAACGTGATTGATTCAAATGATAAAGCTATTGCTGTCCTTCTCTGACCAGGTATTGGGATTATATTTCCTCCTAACACCAGTGACAAAGGTGTGGCAACGTGATACTTGTTGAATGGGAACAAATACACATGTAGCATTTGAGCTTGATGAATGAGGCATTGTTAATGCTGCCCAGATTAGTGGTTTGATTCACACTGCAGCTGCCTCTTTTGCACTTGAACAAAGCCATGCTAAAAGTATATGTCTGTCAATAGATGAAATACAGTAATATTAAACAAAATATTAGCTCTGTTTCTGCCACAGCAAAGCCACCAAATGCAGTTGAACACTGATGAAAAGGACGATAAGAAAAGAAGAGGAGCCTGAGGACAGCCGAAACGTTGATTATGCAACATAGCATGTGATGTATTCGCTATATATTTCATGCAGTCAGTGTAATGTAATATTATCAACCTCACTTTGCTCCCACTCTAAAGCATTAAGCTAGATTTTCAATGATAATAACAATGGGATTTAGTGGAGAATGTAGGCCAACACACTGGTGTTAAACAGGAGCAGGACAGTCCCTGAGGGCTGGAGACTGATCACTGGCATAATTATTGCTGCCATAGAGTCAGATGGCATAGAAAGGGCTTTCTCATTTAAGTAAACAGCGTAAAAATATGGTTTTACACACTGTAGATGTGAAAAGTGAAAAATGGTAAAATGTGGACATGAACTTTGGTCATCTTATCTTTTTTTTAATTCATCTACAAAAAGTTACACAGTGCTGTGCTACGGCATGCTGCTCTACTTGTTCTGTTTCTATCATGCTTTGTACACCGGATAATTATCAGACATATGCAATCATTATATAGGGATTCACTCACTGGAGGCAGTGTATGTGGGGGCGGTGGGGGCAAAATGAAAGAGACAGAAAAAGATGGCTAATTAGTCTCAGGGAACGTGAAGCTGATGGAAAAAGGTCAGGATGAAAAACAGGTAAAATGCTGCTGACAGTCGAGGGAGGAGGAAGTGATTTAGAAGATAAACAGAGATAAAGATGACGACAAGGGCATGAATGTTACTTTTGTGTCTCACCCTGGCCTCTCCCCCTCCTCTGCCTGTCTACCTCCTCTCCCTCTTTTTGTGGTATTCTTATCAGTGACTCACCTGCTCACATGCTGAGCAGCTCAGAGGAGAATGTTGCTGTTCTCAACACCAGAGGCCAGAATAAAAGAACCAAAATAACACAGGCAGAAATAGTGAAACATCAAATATAAGTGGGACAAAGACAAAAACAACACAAGTAAAATGATTGTGAACTTCTTTGCAAAACAGTACAGGATGTTTGCTTTGCTGATATGAAAGTTTACTGTATATGCAGTACATGTTGTACATGTAAAGTCTCCATCTGTATGGATGTGTATGTGTCTAGTGTCTATAAATACACTGTAAACACACTCTGGCGTTGCATAAGCTCAGCTGACTTTCCTGCTGCCAGGCAGGATCAGTTTTTCCACCCATCCTGCCGGACAATGGACACAGCTGCCCCTCTGCCAACCTCCCTACTAATGCTGCATGTTTGGGCGTGTGTGTCCATGCAGTACACTGTTGTCTTTTCAATAATACAATTAAAGTTAGTTGAGTGTAATGTAGCACGTATAACATAACATATATTCATTTTTATTCAGGTGCAGTAAAACAGTCGACCTTGCCTGTGGCTGTGAGGTGTCAGCTCTAATATTAATTAATATTGCACATCACCCCTTTTCTTCTTCTTCTTCTTCTTCTTCTAAAGAATCTGACCTTAATCCAACCTTAAGGACTTACCAGAACCAGGTCTATACTCAGTTTTGGGACCCAAAGTTTAAGAAACAAAAGACAGCCAAGCAGTTGGTACCTGATACGTGCACAAGAGAAGAACGAAACTTGACACGGACAATCAAAAGTTGAACTTTGAGGGTGGATTTATTATATATTATATATGACAGTTAAACGCATCAACAGATTCACAGACATCACTGAGTGTATTAATGTTTCTAGTAATGTGTGGGCAGATTCCTACTTTTCATTTTTGGCAGTGTTTTTATGTGCATGTGTTTGTTGGACCCATCCAAATTTGGATATTTTGGCCAAGTAGAAATCAGAAGAATGTTTTTTTTTTTGTTTTGTTTTGTTTTGTTTTTTGCAGAATACCGAGGATGAATGGAAGAGCACAATTGTGCATATGTGTGTGTACAGGATGTAGGAAGAGTTTAAGTGTGTGTCTAAACTAAAATTTCCTGATATGGGAGACTGGCATTCCTCACGATTCCCACAATCCACTGGAGGACTAGACATGATGTCATTGAACACTCCCATGAGGAGGCCAGAGGTGAGAGATTATATACAGCGTGTGTGTGTGTGTGTGTGTGTGTGTGTGTGTGTGTGTGTGTCAAGAGAGAGAGAGAAATAGAAAGACAGAAAGAAAGAAAACAGAGTGGGGAAAGAATCTTCCCAGTTTTGTTTTGTGGTTCGCTTCATTACAAAAACACTGCCCTCAGACTGTGTGCAATTGTGCATGACACGCTGTTGGCTGTGTGCATGTGTGTGTGAGAGTGTGCATGTTTATTTTAGGTGTTTGTTATGGGCAAAACTCCAGAGTACACTTTGTTTATAGAGAGAGCAAGAGAGAGAGAGAGGCAGAGGAGAAAGGGTCTGCAAGTGGTAAGATGTGAAGGACAAAAGAGATGAGGTAGATTAAAAGGAAATATTACTTAGGGGGGATTGGAGATGGAAAAGTTACACACAAAAATGTACACACACACACACACGACTGTGCCAGATGAAAAAAGACTAAGAAAGGGAAGAAAAGGAAGAAAAGGAAAAGCGGGAGATGTGAATGAGAGGAAATCAGGAGTAAGTGAAAGGGCTTGTGACAGAGGGAATACTGAGAGACAAAGGAGGGATGATGGGGAAAGTGAGAGTGGGAGAGAATATAAGAGGGAGCTGGAGAGAAAGGGGGTAAAAGGAGGGAGAGAGAGAGACAGACAGAGATAGGGAGAGAGAGAGAGAGAGAGAGAGAGAGAGAGAGAGAGAGAGAGAGAAAGAAAGAGAGCGAGAGAGAGAGAGAGAAGAAGAGGGAGGGCGGGAAAAAAATGTCCCAGATTCCCATGCCATTTAATAGGGAGCAAAACCAAACTGAGCTTATAATGTAGACTGGCTGAGCAGGGGGCAAAGTGACAGCCTGAGTGTGTGAGTTGTGTGTGAGAGAGAGCAGAGGAGAGAAGGGAAAAGAGGAAGAGAGAGAGAGAGAGAGAAAGAGAGGGTGGGTTATCTGTATGTATCTTTCTCTCTCTCTCCCTCTCTCCATCTGCATGTCTGTATGTGTACAGAGAACATATGTGGCACAGCCTATGGTGGAGCACATGTAAGGAAAAACCCTGTTTCCCCTGTGTGGATGTGCAACCTGCAGACAGACTGGACTTGAAGTTTCATTATGGACTCCTGAACACTGTTTTTCTCTTTTCAGATAATGTTTTTCCAAGTTGGATTTTCTTTTTTTGTTTTTTAAATAAGGAGGAATATACTTTATGTGGAGCGTCATCCACAGGAATACTTCACTACTTCACTTTTCTTTTTCCTTTGAGACACACTCATACACAGAGTCCTCTGCTCCATGTAGCATTAGCTGCGTGGGTGAGGGGCCTACCTGGATTAGTCTGAGTGTACATGTTTGTGGGACAGACTCACAGAAGAAGGGAGAGACTGAAAGAGAGCATAAAGTGAAGAGGATAGCGGGAAGATGTACCTGTACAAAGCCACGTGCCCAGAGATTCCCAACCCGAAGCAGAAAGGGACCAGAAGTCAGGGCGCGGTCCAGGCTCAAGGCCCAGGCCAGGGAAGGCTCTCCAGCCAGACGTCCACGGGGACGGGGCCTCGACCTTACGCTCCTCTGATGCTGTGGACGGCAAACAAACCCAACGGCGTGGTGGAGCTCAAACAGCTAGAGGAGTTTCTTAACTTCCACTCGCTGTCACTGCACGACACAGTGAAGAGTCAGACAGGCATGGTCTACAGGTAACCCCACCTGTCTGTTCATGTGTGTGTGACGTGTTTGTGAGACCCTCCTGAACCCCCGGTGATACTCCGAGGCTCATAACTTCAGGCTAATTGGTTACCATGGCAACCCTAACAGCATTACTGCTGAGGGGTGGGATGGCCACTGCTGCTGACTTGAGATTGACTGAGTTGTTCACATTTTTCTGCGTGTGTGTTAACATAGCGTGTTGTGTGATTTGTAGTTTTTTTGAGTAGTGTTTGTTCATGACGTCACGTTTGTTTACTGAAAGTTAGGTTCAGGTTTTCCTTGTGTCATTGAAGAAAGAGAACTGTTGTGCATCAGCGGAAACATGGGAGATCTAATGTGTGGAAAAAATCCCCAAAAAAGTTTTGAACTTAAAATGTCAGGAGTAGAAAACCAGCACTTTCATCCACTGAGCCCATCCACTGTCACACATACTGTATCTTTGTTTCCAATGGTTTTAAAGTCGCCCTTGTTACATTATGCAATCTCCATTGCATCAGAGGACTATTGATCTCCATCCACTTACTGACTGATCTGCATTTTGGTCTCTGGAGGCATATATTTATGTCAGTGTGTCGTATGAGTACTTGCACTAACTCGTGTCTGATCTTGACAAATTCATTTTTTACAATCAACAAAAACAGAGGAAAATTAGATTTTCTGCACTCTTTTTATAATGTGTCATAGTCTGCACACCTCAAAATGTCAACAACCTGCACTCTTTTTAAAATAGTTTTTAAAAGTGAAAAGCACAATTTAAGTTTCCATTAATGCCCTTTACCTGTTTAAATCATCCTGAAAATTACTTGCAATGTAAATATACTAATGTTTATGTTATAACGTGCAGTAGCTACTTTCTGTCTTCATGTTTTCCTTTTAAATTTGCATAACTCACGCCTTTTAAACTTCACTTGTTTATGTGTCATGTGTTCTAAAACAACTTTCAGTGATAGACGTTAATGCATCAGGGCCATGCTTGACCTGAATCTAAGCATGCACAACGTTGTGTAGAAAATATGGAATCACTCATCCTCCAAATGTTGAATGTTAAATGGCTTTTGTGTTTTAAAGACAGTCCAGAGAGTATTCCTCAGACCCACTGCCTTCATGTGTTTGTTGTTCTCCTTTAGTTTGTCATCTGTGACTAAGTATCTTGTTGGTGAGTGGTTTGAGTGAGTCTGATTGGAACATTGTGGATCGCTGCTCAGCCCTCCGGCTAGAAAGCAGCATGTAGCCGCTTTGCCTTCATTGTCCTATTGTGTCGTCTCTGGTGGAGAATGAATGAATGATCTTGATTAAAGAATTTCATTCTCTGATAGAGTTTCTGTTGTTGGTAGTTGTTATATTTAAACCTTTATTTATCCATGAAAGTTGCCCAAACTTAAGTGCTCTCTTACAACAACCACTTGCTTCACACTCATACAGTAACACATGTTCACTGCTGTCCTCTTCAAACATTGTTAGATACTTCACAACACCACAGGAACCACTTTAACATCACAAATCTAAACTTCAAGTGAGCTAAACACGTCTGTTCTGTCATGAGCGATTGCATCTTTCAGTTTACCATATATAACAGAAAGCAAACAATGTCCAAGTTAGGCTCCACACTGTTGAAATGTGGGTCCATGTGTGTTTTATATTTGGAGAGGCTGCTGGCTTAGCGTTTCCGTGAACTGTATTTTGGTCTTTCGAACAGACCGTCCACTCCCCAGGCTCTCTCCTCGCTGATTATGTGGGTACATTCTGCAAACATGACTATGTAACGATCAGTGTAATAATAACAATACAACCTAAACCTATTCTGTCATTGTACTGGCACAGAAGAAATGACAGCACAGAGCAGAGCGTGACTTCTCCATCACCCCTCTGTGTCCGCCAATGATAGAGAGGAAGGGGGGTAGTAGAGGGGGGAGGAAGGTGAAGTGTGATGGCAGTCTGTATCCCTGTTGGGTCAACCTGGCTGTGGGAGCTCATATGGCCATGTGCTGTTTAGCATTTCGCCTTGGGACCTTGGGCATATGCGTGTACATGGGCCTATGTGTGTTTTTTGAGAGTTTGTGGTTGTTGCCATGGTAACCTAATAAAACAGCTGGCTGCCCACGTCCTTTTCCAGGTCAGTGTGTATCAGTGGTCAAGATCCACGCTGGGCACTGCTTCCACAAAGACACACACACAGAGGACGGAAAATATTAAAATATATAAGTGAAATATTCTTTCTCTAGCCGAGAACTCCTGAAATGTAATCCATTTCTCTAGCTCTAACTATGGAATAATCAAAACCAGCCATGACTTTACCCAAAAGAAAAGAGTCAACATGTTTTTATTAACATATGACCACCCCAAAGGAAGAGATGCAAATCAGTGAAGAGCCCTCAGTGCCCTTCCAACGAGTTCTCCTTTAAAGCCTCTCTGGCTCTGCAGAGAGAGGTGAGTTGTGACGTGATAAAGTCTGTGGAAAAAGCTTTTCCCTAACATAACCTTTTTTGGCTTCTGACCTCTTAAAACAAAGAAATGTCTAGGTATGATGCCCCATCACGGATTGTTATGATGTTATGAGTGGGTTTTTTACCTTATGAATATTTTATAGCGGTCTGAAAAGGTGAAAATATCTAGTATTTTACAAGAAAGACGAGAAAAAACAGGCAAAAACAGCAGAAATATGTCTTTGTGAACCTTGTTAATTATCCCAACCACTGACCTAACTACAATTCTTATCTAAAACTACAATCCTTAAAATAAATCCAAACTTAAACCCAGTTGTTGCAACCTTTAACTTTGGGTCTTGTCCAGCACTAAACCATAATTCTTAAACACTAGTACATTCATAGATATATCACAAAATTTCTTTTCTAATATCAAAATTCATATGCATGAGTTTCATTCCAAAATATACAAAAAGCACAGATGGGAAGAGGAAGAAGAGACAAACTACAAGCAGATATGAGCTTCAGCTTCACAGCATGCCCTCTCATGCCCCACAATTTATTATTCATGAGTGTGTGTGTATCTGTGTGTGGCGTGGGTGTGTGTTTTCAGTTGTGAAGGAGCATCTGTGTGATTGTACGTTTGTGAGACAGTAACTTCTGCTTCTTATGTGTGCATGTTCATTGTATCGTTAAAGTGTGTCTTGACCGTGTAGGCCGTGGTGACAACTTAACTGCTGTTCAATTCTGACCATATGCATTCAACATTTCCTTGGGGATAATGTGGTGAATGTTAACGCTAATTATCTAGTCAGGGCCAGATATTGTCGCCATGTGACAACGTCAGTGAACCATGTTTGAAAAGCAGAAATCAGCCTCTTTATTCCAGAAAGTGTTCATTTTTTTCTTTAAACAAAAAAAAAAGCTCCAGAAAGTTATTTTGACAGTCATCCAGCGCACATGTTGGTCCTGAACACCTCACCACTGAATGAGCATCCGGCACAGGTGCATTCTGGTGTTTCCCCCCGGCTCTGTCATTCTTTTTTTTGCTTTACTTGCTCTTTCAGTTTGGTCTTCTTGGGTTGTTTTAAAGAGGGTACAGCTGTTACTGTTTGCTATTATTAAACGCCTTTACCATCTGCCATGTTTGAATCATGTGAGGAAGTCTTCTTTCCGCTTTGGTTGAAACACAGGAAATTACATAGAATGAGCATCATAGTTTTCTTGCAATGGTCACAGTTCTCTTTTTGTTATGAAGTTTTTATTGCTGTTTTGTGTTTGTGAAATTCTGCATAGTGCCAGTTGAGATTGTGGTTCAGCATTTCTGTATATTTTGTGGTATCATAGAGCTCAAAACATGCTTTGGTGAAATAATACTGAGTGCTTCGGGACAGGAAGGCAGTATCCATGTTTTCCTGTTAAAATGAAAATCTAGTACATCCCCTTTTAACCTAAATGCCAAAGTAGTTACAGATGCAGACACACTCTGCTGATTTTGATCACGCACCCTGAATTAAAGTGGACGCCAATTCAATCAGCCTTGTGGGGAAATAGATTAATCAAAAGCCTATGATATTATTGGACACAGAGCAGGGAATGCTGGGTAAGGAAGTGACAGTGAGGGGGCATTTAGACCTCCAGGGGGCAGAGAGTCACATTATGAAGCATATGCCATGTGCTCATGGGTGTACCAGGGTGTGTGTTTGTGTGTGTGTGCAGACAGTCTGGATGTTTCTCAGTCCATCTGATTAAACGAACTCTGCCTGCTGATGGACCGCGGTGTGAAGGTGACAGAGTTACAGCGTCCCCACAGTTGTCTCTTTACTCCTCTGTCACTCACTATGTCTTCATGCCTGTTGTCTTTACTGTCACATTTTTTGCATCTTTCAACGTCTTGGACCTTCAACTTTTTTCAGATAGCACAGTTGTTAAAAAAATAAATGTGAAAATTATATGCAAAAGGTCAATGTGGAAATGTGAAAATGACCCCTTTATGGTTTCATAGTTTTGAATTAGTATTCAGGCTCCTTATAAGGGAGACTGATCTTCAGCATAATCAGCAAATACTTTTGCATCTTCACTCCCTATTACCAGATACAGGTTCTGAGCTGTTCTTAAACTTTGTTTACTGCAATGAAAAATGTCTTTTTTCAGAGGGAAACATACCATATTGTTATAGTACAATGGAAATCATTTTAAACCAGTCTGCTCCTTTGAAAAATCTCCTTTTTTGGTGAAAATCTGAAAAAATTTGAATAATGTCAACTGGAATTAGACTAGAGACCACATGCTCTGACACACTGAAACCCTTTTGAGTGTGATTATTAGTTGTAGATTTTATTTTATTTTTTTGCATTAAAGTGCTACTTTGAAGTGATGTGTGATGATGTGAAGATCCCTCTGTTGAATGACCAGCTAAAGTTAAAATTTGTTTGTTACAGAGTCACCATCTGGCTGATTGTGTGGTTTATTTTGGCTGAGGGATTGTGAGTTTGAAATCCATCCACCAGCGTGTTTCTCTGGGACTGTTTCTTAGCCCCACATTATTACTTCAAGGCAGTGAAAGAAAATCACAACATTGCTGTGTTCGAATGCCAAATAAGCAGGAGCAACAGTGACTGTTTATTGACTACAGCCAGTCAAAAGTCTGTCCTCTGTGCACTGGAGCCTCGTGTTCACTGACAGTGTTTAGACTCTGCTATCTGCCTATGTAAGGAGAAGCTATCCAGGCACACAAGTCTATTTATTATGGTGCCTAACAGACAGAAACAGCAAGAGTGAAGAATTGAAAGCTCAAACAAAATGAAAAGAAGAAATGAGATAATAAAGGGAAATAGTCTTCACGCTCTGTGCTCTTAATTGGAGCCTAATGAAGCTGTAGTTTGTAACTAATCAACACTTGAGAAGCAGTGAGGGAAATTGGGCAGTCAACCAGAGATTCATACATGTGCTTGCGCATAACACACACATGCCATCAGACACACAGACATGCACATACACACGCAGATAAATGCGTCAAATGGTCATCCTTTATTCATGTTGGAAAACAAGTGAATATTTAATATAGGAGCTGCCTGGTATCCTCACTAAATACTTAATTGATCAGGCGGCCACCAAAATGTGTGTGTATGTGTGTGTGTGAAGGCACTTGTCATTTTCTCATGATGTCTGTTTTTATTGGTGAGCAAGTCATTACAGCAATTTCTGTGGGCAAATCAAGTGTGTGATTGTTTTAATGGATTTCTCTCAGCTCCTACCCTCAAAATCTACATCTCTCTATAGGTTTAACTCTCACTCACCATGACTTAACACTCAAAGACATTCCAAAACTAGAAAGTAAATCTGTATTCAAATATAGCACTGAAAGTACCCGGTTTAAAGCCTTTTATATTATGATGCCTCAAAGCTATTAAAAGCCTAGAGGGTGTGTTAAACTGTGATCGGCTTTACACACGAGGTATTAGACAGACCAAGATCCTGTGACACCTTTGGCTTAGAACCAGTCATGTGATAAATTACTTTGGATGGAGAGAAAGAGAGAAAGACAGGACCTCAGTTTGTAATTACAAGACGGAAACCAGGCTTTTAGGGTACAGTGTGTTCAGTTAAGTTACACACATTGAAATCCTATGGAGGAAAGTAATTGAGTACATTTACACAGTTACTGTAAGGGATTATTCAACAGCTTAAGTTACTAGGTACCCTACAGATGAAGATTTCTGTAAAGAAGAGTTTATAAAATATGACTTGTCATAGATAAACAAGCAGAGCTGAAATTATTCAATTAGTCCGTTAGTTGATTGTAAGAGGACAAGGACACTTGGTTGTACAAGCAAATAATTAATCAAGAAGATAATAAGGACAATAATCCATATAAATATGAGTGCGCTATTACTGCAAGCATCCCTGTTGTTGCGGAGTTGGTCATCTTTCCGGAACTCAGAAGTTTCCGTTGTCTTGAACGCATCATTAGTCCACGTGCAGTAATTGGCATAGAAAACATTTCAAGTCTCACCTCGTCAGACTCTGCGACACTGAAGAACAAAACCATCTTACCAAACAAATTACAGAAAGTCAGCAACGTTATTCAAATGAAACAACCGGCAGAGAGAGGCAGCTAGTTCCCCGAACTGCTGTTGAAAGTTAATTAGGGTTTGCACGACAAAAAGCTGCGCGTTACCATGATGCCAACAAGGCCAGTGGGAAATAATATGACATGGACAGTCCACAGTGGCTCCACAGAGGAAAAGAGAAAGGCCTCTTCAAATACCGTGAGTCAAAAACTCTCTTACCTCTTTTTCTACCAATGTTTTTGCTTTATTTACTACTGCGTAAATGTCACCCGTGTGTTTGCTGGTGTTATTGAGGCAGTTTTGGTTAGATTAGGCTACTGCACTGCGTCTGCTTTGCTTGGACATGTAGCCTGTTGAGCCGTTTGATAAAAATGTCCCCAGTTTTCTATTTTTAATCGTCAAATCACTTTATTCACTGTGTGCTTGTGTTGAAGGTCTGGTGGTTGGCTTATTTTCAGGTTTTCTATGATGGTAAGCTGATTATCTTTGAGTTTTGGACTCAGCAAGACATTTGTAGGTGTCACCTTGTGCTTTGGGAATTTGTGGCAGCCAAACTCTATGCACTAATATGACTGAAAGGTATAAGGTGTCCTGCTCTTACAGGTGCAACAGAATTAAAGACAGTGAGGTAGATGTCAATCAAGCATGTTTTTACATAGGAAAAGTATATTCCTCCAAAATAAGCTTACAGTCTCTTATTGTTGTTATTATTGTAAACTAGCCTAAATTTTTACCACAGGCACAATCACCTGATTATGACTGAATTAAGGGATGTCCTAACATTCATTAGTGAATGTGTTAAATATGAGACAAAATAAGAATGCAGCTACGTTGTTACAGGTCTAAAGTTATTATAAGAATTAAAATGCCATTTAGCTGAGTGTTTAATGCATTGTATTGCAAAATTACAGTAATCAGTAATCAGATCAACTGTAGGTAAGACAGGGCTGCTTTAACTCAATTATTGCTTTGTCAATCTGATTGATTACTTTCTCACTGACACATCTCTTTAAATGTCATTTTATGGACATTTCATTGACTTATTAATTCCCTTGGGGATTACTCCATACTAACCACCAACCTATATATGCCAGACTCTACTGCCCTAACACTAGAAACTAGTGAAAACAAATTTGGGACACTAGTTTTTTTCGTCACTGCTGTTTGTGTGAAACTGGTTCCCAACACCTTCACACACATCACTAGTTCATTAGTCGGCCACTGAGTGAGCTAATGCATGTCCTGGACATGGCTCTCATCAATAAATCAACTCAGCAGCCTGAAAAATCAGCTGGACTCGTTGCATGTCTGTCCTGTCTTTTTCTCCACCTGTGTGTTTCTGCACACACACACACACAGACACAAACACACACATGCACAGACCTCTGATGTTTCACTTGTCTCAGCAGTAGCTGACTCTGTGAATCAATAGAGCATCAGTTTGCCCTGCTGAAGTGCTCATTTTGGTGAGTGGCAGGCAGGAGTCGACTGCTGTCGGCTCGGGCCAAACAGTCACAGTGGATCACCATGCTCAGCTGACCAGTCTTTGAAACTCTCTCAGCTTTAGCAGAATAATCCTGAAGCCATCTCTGCTGTATTAGTTCGGAGGAGGACATAATACAAGACAGGGACTTAAGCATTGGTGTATATGAGTGTGCTTTATTCTTTTGATTCCCTCTTTTCTTCTGTGTTTCTTTACTTTCTAAAAAAAGTTTTTACTTCTCATTTACTTGGTACAGACTGTTAATATAAGAACAAAACATCTTCTGTGAAGACACAAATGAGCTGCCTCCCTCTGTCTTTGTTTCTCCCAGTCTTTCTCTCTCACTGCTCGGGTCTTTAGGTATCACTGCCTCACTGCTCCTCCCCTCACTTGGTATTTGTCTATTATTGATGAGGAGTGATAAGTGGTTATTTAAGAGGCAGTGCTCGCTTTTGGTCTCTCCGAGGTCACTTGAGGATAATGCTCCAGTGGAGATTCATCTTATTCTCCCACACTGCTTCATGTAAAAGGAAAGGAGTCATTCTAACTTCAAGACACACAGGCACACACATACACATCCTTTTACTTTAAATTTATTAACTGATGCTCAAGGTGACTTTGTAGCCTTTGGCAAATCAGACCGCAGTTAAAGTACCACAACTCAAAATGATGGTCTGTGAGGTCTGAGCAAACGTTCATGTAACTCGATTAGAAATCCCCACAGGGATTCACTAATAGGTGTATGTGTGTATGTGTTTGTAGCACACTGAGCCAATTTCTGTTCGCTATAGCTGTAGATCTTTCAAGATACGAGCAGCAGTTAAATACCTAATCTGTAATGATGATGCCATGCACATGAGGGGTAATAGTGTGGGTGTGTGATGAACCCCCAGAGGTGAAATGGAGACACTTTTTAAACGAGTTTATCAGTTACATGGTACATGTGGGTGGGTGTGTGGGGTGGTTACAGAGAGGAGATGCAAAATGAGGAGTCTTAGGAGACACAGAGGGAGATCAAAAGAAGAGAGCAAAATGTGTCCTGTAAATTGTTTTTTGGTGCTGGTTGGTGGTGTCACCACTAGGGGGTGCCGTGGACCTGCTGTCACTTTAATAATTGGCAGTGAAGCATGGGGCTACTAGTGTGTTTCTTAGCGTGTATGAATGTGTGAGAGACAGAAGGAGCAGAAGAATGAGCAGCAGTGTAGTCACTTCCACTTTGTGTCATTTTGAAAAGCTAACATTACACATTTACATAGATACAAACTGTTGCACCACTGATGCAGATATTTTATTTGTCCACAGTTAAATTCTGTTCAAGCGGGGAAGAATCATTCCCTCACTGCATATTTTTAATTACAAACAAAAAGGCTGTGTACCCCGATGTAACTAAAAGTCAGTCATTTACGAGTTCCTTCAGAGATTCTCTGTGCTTGCCAAGAGAAGACAAAATGTTTGACCGAAGTGAAGTGTTACTTTAAGAGGTGCTGCAGTGCTCATGCAGTGTTGGAATCAGTAGGAGTGTCACCTACTGTGGAGTGCAGAGACCTTTTAAACCACTGCTCAAGAGGGGGCAATATAATATCCAACTTAGCTCCTTCAGCACATAAAATTTACCTTTCCTTTCCTCACCATCTTTCTCTCTCTCATTTTCACTAAACCAGTTTTCTCGGAGCTCCTTTTTATCTTACTGCTGTTTTCACGCTGCTGCTGTCACCTTGCCCATGTGTATTTCTTTCCATACTTTTTTCTTTCTTCATTCTCTCCTTTCTTCCCTCTTTCCCTCCTTTCCTCTGCACTCCCTCAGTCCTGTCATTGGTTGTTTCCCTCCATCTATGTTTTTGTGCAGTCACGCCCAAAGCGAACACTCAGTTTTAGTGTCATCATATATCTTCACTTTACAGCACTAAGCTGATACACTGACGCAGGCAAAGTTTATACTTCCTCGAATCAGCACTTTTCATGTCTTTTCTCAATGTCTGTGTATGTGTGTCTTCACAGATTGTAATGTAAAGGAGTGGAGCCTGACTCTTTGCCAGGTTCTGTGTGTGCACGACTGTGGATGTGTGTTCCTGGGTGCAGTGTGGTCTTTTGTAAGAAAAGGTAATACACTGCGGTCTCCCTCAAGGCCTATTTAGAGAGGAGAGGTGAGAGGAGAGGGGACAGAGAGTGGGATATGAAAGATTGCCATAATAACACAAGCATAGTGTAACCAGCTCACACACATCCTGTTGACTTTACTGCAGTATTTGTCACTGTTTAAATACTGCAATAAGCGTAGGCAGACACTGCCAACAGATGCACAGCAATACTCTCGAAGCATTGTGTGCAAATACTGACCAAGTTGTTGCATAAATACCAACACATTTGTATACATAAGTCAACAGTCAGGTGCTTTAGTGGCTTCAGTGTAGCAGTGCAGCACAGATGCAGTGATCCGTGGCTGGTGACTGCAGCTTCCCATTGTAATGTGTAGAAGTATGAAGTTTTTACACATCCCCCAAAATTAGTGAGACTTCAGTTTTTGCAAACATATCAACAAGAGCTTTTTGATCATTTCAGAAATACTGCAAAAGGCTTCTGATCAAAAGCAGACCATGAGACTTTCACATGCTTTTGTAACCTGTAAAAAATGCTGTAATGGTCCTCTCTCTCTCTGTGGTCCTTAGAAGACAGTTGGCAGCTCATTCAAAAATGCTGCAGCCTGAATTTTAAGGACAAAGAAAAGAAAGTGCACTACACCTGCCTTTAAATCACTGCACTGGCTTCCAGTATGCACTAGGATTGACTAGATTGTCTGGCATGTGACTCACTTTGCTTGAAAGCTATTTAACCAGACCTCTCAGGTCATCTAGCCCTGGTCAATTCCAAATCCAGTAAAGCTGCGTTTAATTTTTATAGTCATAGCTTCTGTAATACCCTCCCCGAGGACTTGAGATGTGTTCACACTCCTTTTAAAAGCAGCATCATTTCTTTTAATGACAAATATTGTATCTTAGTCACTGAATAGTTTGTGTTTGTGCTTTCCTGTGTGCCTGTTATGACAGAATGGTTGTGAATGGTTTTCTTTTTTTCTGTCTAGCTTTTTTCTTTTCTCCTGCGTATAAAACATTCTTTGTAAATAGGGTCTGCCTTGCCTTGCTTAACCTCTTTCCCTATACAGTGCAGTAATGTTGCTGAACATTTGTAATGTTTTTATTGTAGTCTACCTCCTGCATAGCCTCTTTCATTGTATTATATAAAAAGATTTAATCTCCCCTGTAGGAACACACACTGATGGAAACAATCTTACCTGTTTCACACAGACACTGTCTATAAATCTTGCCTGATGAGTTGTGTGTTGCACAGATGACAAATGGCGTGACATGTGGTGCACATATTCCCTGTCAGCAAAAACAAGTGATGGGGAATCCCTTGTGCGTAGATCATTGCACTCAAGTAGTCTCTCTCTTTCTCTCTCTCTCTCTCACACACACACACACACACACATACACACACTCACACATACTGTAGATCAATACACTCACACACACACAAGCACGTACATACACATTTACAGTTTTGCTCTTTCAGTTGCTTGCAGGATGTTTATGTAATTTAAAAGAGCTTTTACAAACCTTTGGAATTTTTGCAGAAGTAAGATGGATTTCAAATTGCAGACGGGAATCTCCCAAACATCCTGATTACTGTTACTTTATGACTGAACACCTAGGTCTTCTTCAAGACACTTTCAAAATGAACTCACATTGGTAATTAACACAGCCACAGTGAAGCACTTATCAGATGAGCCAAGTGGTTTGACACTATCTAAGAGCTCTTCTTCCTACGACTGCTTCACCTTCCTATTATCTTCAAGCATTTTCCAACACTTTTATGGTTTAAGTCAGTCTGCCAAAGACAGGGACAAGAGATGAGTTTCAGAGTGAGGGCCAAAAACCACAGTGGTCAAGGGGAGGTTGAAGTTTGGTTAATGGAGGGAAAGGTTCAGTCTTTGCATAAGGATGTTATGTTAAGAGTTACTTTATATGTTCGTGCAATAGCGGAAGTAAATGTGTTATTTCTTCGATTTCTTTGTTTCAATGTTTGATTTGTTTGGCAGGACAAAGAGTCTTGATGTTTGTTGGTAAAATATGTGGCCAACCGTAACATTGGTGCGTTTACAGGGGTTTGTGGTCATTATGTGTAAATGTTAAAAAAAACATGATTTTTGTTGGTGTCATTTTCAGAGCCATACGTTTCAGAGTTTGATTTGTTCAGACAAGAAAAAAATCTCTATGTCCAGTAATGCATGAAGTGTCTGACCTCAACGTTGGTGCATATAGAACCTAGAACAAGAGGTCATCATGTACATGTCAAATGGACAAGAGCAAAAAAAAGAAAGAAAAAAAAAAAAGCCAGCACCAGCCACATCCGTAAACAGCCAATCTCACAGCTTCCTGTCATGTGAGATGTGTTCATGTAAGAGACAGTGATGTGAGTGCAAAGCAAAGGTACGAAACAAAGTTAATTTTTACTGACCCAGCCAGTAATCATCAAGTAATTAGAGCATGAAATTGAAGCAGAGGGAGATGCACATTAGACTAGACACAGGTGTTTGATTTAATTCAACTAACAAAATGATGAACTCACCAGAGCTGATTGATGAAGCATATGCAATCTACTGTATCTCACACTCTGTCTCTTGAGCTCTTAGTCTCTCTCTCTCCCACAGACACTAAAACGCTCATGTAAGAGCACATGTACATGATTGCACATGCAAATGATGCATGCAGACACAAACACACACAGACACACGATCTGTTTAATTAGTTTAGTTTTTTCCTAGGACTTATCCCTTCCTGTTTAACTCAACCTTTGGCTTTATAGGTTTGAGCTAGGTTCCTGTTGAGCTCTGTGCTGCAATTTACTGTACATGTACCTGCTCAGCCAATCAGGACAAGTCTTTTTTCAGGGATTTATGTACTGCAATCCCACTGTGCACAAGCTTTATGAGACAATACTGCAGTATACAATTTATGTCCAAATCTGACAATGAATGGCAGTTACTGGTATTCAAGGGTTCTTTTTTGTTATTTGCTCACAAAGATGATCTGGAAACCCAGGTCAGACTAAGTCCAAATTATTTTCAGTGTGAGAGGGCTCAATTTGTGTCATACTCAAGGGGATCCAGTTATGATGGTCTTTTAGGGAATTAATCTGTGCATGTCAGGTTTTTCTGTGGTTCAGTTACAACCTGATCGGAGGGTGTAGGTGCTGTGGAGAGTGCATCCTGTCTCAGACATTGATTAATGTTACTCCATCAGTGATGGAAAGTAACTGAGTACGTTTACCCAAGCACTGTGTTTAACTTTACTCATGAAATTCATAAGCTACTCAGCAGTATACAAAGCCAGTAAGATTTGCCCCACCTTTACAGTTGTAACATTAACTTGATGTACACACAGTTGCCCAGTACCATAGGTGTAATTGATACTGTATGCGTACTTGATTAAAACAACATGTTTTGGTCTTTGTTACATTGATTTACCATTTGTTGCATCCTACACGCATTCCTTACAGTGCCTTCAAATAAACTATTTCTGTGACCAAAAGGGTGTGTCAACAAAAGAAACATGGTGTGTTAGAAAGGGGCATGAAGGTGACAAAAATCAACATAAGAAATAAAATGAAAGGCAAGTTGGTCTTGGGTTGTTTTCATGCTGGCTCTGCATGAATGCTTTTGTATTTTGTCAAAGTCTGACCTGGTTTTCTGGGTGTTGAGAAAAGCTTACAGTGTGATTCCCCTTTTAGTAAAGTGGAAATTGTGGTACCTACTGTTTAAAATGCTTAATATGTAAAAAATTATCCATTAGACCAAGCTTTATCCTCCTTTTGTGTCTTGTTCCACAATAGCGTACTTCTCTATAAAACATCCCTGTTGGAGATGTACTATAGTCATAGCTCACCAGATTAAAGTGCCTTTAACATCATGTTTCATTACAGTACTTACTGTATACTTACTTTCTTCTCCAAGGTAACCAGTATACATTTATCCTTCGTTCCTCCAGATGCTGCCTGGTTGCCATCTGGCATCTTTATTCTTGCCTGGTGTTATTTTATTGCTGCTTTTTCCCACACACATAACGCCTCCATACTGTTTCCATAGCAATGCTATTACTGAGATGACGGTTTTCTCTCGTTGTTACCACTCTTGACTATCAAGTGTCCATTTCTGGAGACTCTCTAGCAGTCAGGAACGCTGCTCTCTGCAACAAATAGCTAATTGTGGTGCAGGTAGTGTAGGAGTATGGGTTTATTGCATGGAGCAAGTTGGAGATCAACCTCATTATGTCATGTATTTAGTTAAAATAGATAAAAGTGTATTAAAATTGTCCTTTAGAATTTGTAATTGTAATCTGTAAATACACTGTGTAGAGTTGCAGGCCCAGCCCTTTTAGGATGATTTTTATTTTGATTGACATAATCTCAAAGGTTTAAGATATTGTGAAACTAGGATTGGTGGCTTACCCCATATCCTAGGTGTAAAGATTTTTCTATGCTGAGATTTACTTCATGGAGCAAACACAGAGATGGGCAGAAAATCGAAGATTTTATTTCCTCTTTTGAATAGCTCCCTTGGAACACATTCATATTTACAGCAGTGACCCTGAATGGATACAGCAATGACCTGAGCTGCAGTCAGAGGAGTGCAGTGTTAACCTACACACACACACACACACACACACACAGACAGGAGGAGAGACTCAACACCGCTGAAGCTGTCCTGGAGAAGTGTGAGAGCACAATGCCTTGCTCAAAGGCTTTGTCATTTGTGCACACAAAACAGTCAAGTCCACACCATATGTCAGTCCAGACTTATGGTGCTAATAGCTCATGAGGCTCCATGTGCAGATATTGCCATGGTGATCAACCTGGTTATTAAAAAAAGAAAGTAATAGTATGCAAGAGTAAGACTTTAATCTCAGATACTGCAGCTTGCAGTACATAATGTGGCATGAAGTACACGGGCTGCAGCTTCCTCTGATATAATTACTGTTTTGTAACTTAGACCTAAACTCAAAATTAATTTGTAATTAAACTGTAATTTACTTGTTCAGCTAATTTGGGCTTAAAAATGCAGTTAAAATGTGAATATAATTTCCTTTTAATGTGCTTGTTATTTTTTTTGTTTGGCCATAGTTTTGAACTATTTTTATGAAGTTGATCTCACAAAAGTAATTGCTGAGATAATACCAATTGAAATTAACATCTAGACCAACACATCTAGCCCTTTGTCATGCTCAACTCCCAATAATGTTGAGCCTTTAAACTTAATATATGTAGGCTTCAGTCTTTGCATTAAGAAGTTAAGAATACTGACTATCTCCATGCAAAAGCTGATCAATTTAACAGCACATCATACCTTTGATAGCTCAGTTGGTAGAGTGAACAACGTGAAGTCCATAATGGCAGTTATCCTTACGTTTCCAGCTCAACTCCTGTGCTTTTTGATGAGTTATTTATTTATTTTATATCAACAGTTGCTATGTCCATTCAAAAACTAATCACTTGAATGTGGTGTTCGTCGTTTGATAGCTCAGTTGGGTGAGTGGTACAGGAAGTGGCTGAGTTAGTTTCCAGCTATCAAGAGTTAGTTACTATCTCTGTGTAGAAGCTGACCTTTTGCTCGTTGCATGAACCCTTCGATAGCTCAGTTGGTAGAGCGGAGGACTGTAGGTTCATAGGAGCAGTTATCCTTAGGTCGCTGGTTCAATTCCGGCTCGAAGGAAATGCATTTTGTTGGTGGTACAGGAAGTGGCTGAGTTAGTTTCTAGCTAGCAAGCGTTAGTTGCTGTCTCTGTGTAGAAGCTGACCTTTTGATTGTTTCATGAATCGTTTGATAGCTCAGTTGGTAGAGCGGAGGACTGTAGGTTCACAGAATCTAAGGATTAGGTCCCTGGTTCAACTCTGGCTGGAAGGAAGTGCATTTTGTTGGTGGTACAGGAAGTGGCTGAGTTAGTTTCCAGCTATCAAGAGTTAGTTACTATCTCTGTGTAGAAGCTGACATTTTGCTCGTTGCATGAACCCTTCGATAGCTCAGTTGGTAGAGCGGAGGACTGTAGGTTCATAGGAGCAGTTATCCTTAGGTCGCTGGTTCAATTCCGGCTCGAAGGAAATGCATTTTGTTGGTGGTACAGGAAGTGGCTGAGTTATTTTCCAGCTATCAAGAGTGAGTTAGTATCTCTGTGTAGAAGCTGACCGTTTGGTTGTTGTATGAATCCTTCGATAGCTCAGTTGGTAGAGCGGAGGACTGTAGGTTCGTAGGAGGCAGTTATCCTTAGGTCGCTGGTTCAACTCCGGCTCGAAGGAAGTGCATTTTGTTGGTGGTACAGGAAGTGGCTGAGTTAGTTTCAAGCTATCAAGCATTAGTTCCTATCTCTGTACAGAAGTTGATAATTTGAGCATTGCTGTGTTCCTTCAATAGCTCAGTTGGTAGAGTGGAGGACTGTAAGTTCGTAGGAGCAGTTATTCTTAGTTTGCTTGTTCAACTTTAGCTTGAATGATGTGCCTTTCGTTGGTGGTACAGGATCTTTCGATAGCTCGGTCAGTAGAGCTGAGTACCATCACTTTTAATTGGTGGTACGTGAAGTGGCAGAGTTAGTTTCTATCTACTATCAAGAGTTAGTTACTGTCTCCATGCAAAAGCTGACCAGTTCCACCCAGTGTCTGTCCTTTCAAGCTATCAAGCATTAGTTGCTGTCTCTGTGTAGAAGCTGACCTTCTGCTCATTGCATGAACCCTTCGATAGCTCAGTTGGTAGAGCGGAGGACTGTAGGTTCGTAGGAGCCAGTTATCCTTAGGTCGCTGGTTCAACTCCGGCTCGAAGGAAGTGCATTTTGTTGGTGGTACAGGAAGTGGCTGAGTTAGTTTCTAGCTAGCAAGCGTTAGTTGCTGTCTCTGTGTAGAAGCTGACCTTTTGATTGTTTCATGAATCGTTTGATAGCTCAGTTGGTAGAGCGGAGGACTGTAGGTTCACCGAATCTAAGGATTAGGTCGCTGGTTCAACTCTGGCTTGAAGGAAGTGCATTTTGTTGGTGGTACAGGAAGTGGCTGAGTTAGTTTCCAGCTATCAAGAGTTAGTTACTATCTCTGTGTAGAAGCTGACATTTTGCTCGTTGCATGAACCCTTCGATAGCTCAGTTGGTAGCATTTTGTTGGTGGTACAGGAAGTGGCTGAGTTAGTTTCCAGCTATCAAGAGTTAGTTAGTATCTCTGTGTAGAAGCTGACATTTTGCTCATTGCATGAACCCTTCGATAGCTCAGTTGGTAGAGCGGAGGACTGTAGGTTCATAGGAGCAGTTATCCTTAGGTCGCTGGTTCAATTCCGGCTCGAAGGAAATGCATTTTGTTGGTGGTACAGGAAGTGGCTGAGTTAGTTTCCAGCTATCAAGAGTTAGTTAGTATCTCTGTGTAGAAGCTGACCGTTTGGTTGTTGTGTGAATCCTTCGATAGCTCAGTTGGTAGAGCGGAGGACTGTAGGTTCGTAGGAGGCAGTTATCCTTAGGTCGCTGGTTCAACTCCGGCTCGAAGGAAGTGCATTTTGTTGGTGGTACAGGAAGTGGCTGAGTTAGTTTCAAGCTATCAAGCATTAGTTCCTATCTCTGTACAGAAGTTGATAATTTGAGCATTGCTGTGTTCCTTCAATAGCTCAGTTGGTAGAGTGGAGGACTGTAGGTTTGTAGGAGGCAGTTATTCTTAGTTTGCTTGTTCAACTTTAGCTTGAATGATGTGCCTTTCGTTGGTGGTACAGGATCTTTCGATAGCTCGGTCAGTAGAGCTGAGTACCATCACTTTTAATTGGTGGTACGTGAAGTGGCAGAGTTAGTTTCTATCTACTATCAAGAGTTAGTTACTGTCTCCATGCAAAAGCTGACCAGTTCCACCCAGTGTCTGTCCTTTCAAGCTATCAAGCATTAGTTGCTGTCTCTGTGTAGAAGCTGACCTTTTGCTTGTTGCATGAACCCTTCGATAGCTCAGCTGGTAGAGCGGAGGACTGTAGGTTCATAGAAACAGTTATCCTTAGGTCGCTGGTCCAATTCCGGCTCGAAGGAAATGTATTTTGTTAGTGGCTGAGTTAGTTTCAAGCTAGCAAGAGTTAGTTACTATCTCTGTATAGAAGCCCATCATTTAAGCATTGCATGAATCCTTCGATAGCTGGTAGAGTGGAGGACTGTAGCTTCATAGGAGCAGTTATCCTTAGGTCGCTGGTTCAACTCCGGCTCGAAGGAAGTGCATTTTGTTGGTGGTACAGGAAGTGGCTGAGTTAGTTTCAAGCTATCAAGCATTAGTTCCTATCTCTGTACAGAAGTTGATAATTTGAGCATTGCTGTGTTCCTTCAATAGCTCAGTTGGTAGAGTGGAGGACTGTAAGTTCGTAGGAGCAGTTATTCTTAGTTTGCTTGTTCAACTTTAGCTTGAATGATGTGCCTTTCGTTGGTGGTACAGGATCTTTCGATAGCTCGGTCAGTAGAGCTGAGTACCATCACTTTTAATTGGTGGTACGTGAAGTGGCAGAGTTAGTTTCTATCTACTATCAAGAGTTAGTTACTGTCTCCATGCAAAAGCTGACCAGTTCCACCCAGTGTCTGTCCTTTCAAGCTATCAAGCATTAGTTGCTGTCTCTGTGTAGAAGCTGACCTTCTGCTCATTGCATGAACCCTTCGATAGCTCAGTTGGTAGAGCGGAGGACTGTAGGTTCATAGGAGCAGTTATCCTTAGGTCGCTGGTTCAATTCCGGCTCGAAGGAAGTGCATTTTGTTGGTGGTACAGGAAGTGGCTGAGTTAGTTTCTAGCTAGCAAGCGTTAGTTGCTGTCTCTGTGTAGAAGCTGACCTTTTGATTGTTTCATGAATCGTTTGATAGCTCAGTTGGTAGAGCGGAGGACTGTAGGTTCACCGAATCTAAGGATTAGGTCGCTGGTTCAACTCTGGCTTGAAGGAAGTGCATTTTGTTGGTGGTACAGGAAGTGGCTGAGTTAGTTTCCAGCTATCAAGAGTTAGTTACTATCTCTGTGTAGAAGCTGACATTTTGCTCGTTGCATGAACCCTTCGATAGCTCAGTTGGTAGCATTTTGTTGGTGGTACAGGAAGTGGCTGAGTTAGTTTCCAGCTATCAAGAGTTAGTTAGTATCTCTGTGTAGAAGCTGACATTTTGCTCATTGCATGAACCCTTCGATAGCTCAGTTGGTAGTGCGGAGGACTGTAGGTTTATAGGAGCAGTTATCCTTAGGTCGCTGGTTCAATTCCGGCTCGAAGGAAATGCATTTTGTTGGTGGTACAGGAAGTGGCTGAGTTAGTTTCCAGCTATCAAGAGTGAGTTAGTATCTCTGTGTAGAAGCTGACCGTTTGGTTGTTGTGTGAATCCTTCGATAGCTCAGTTGGTAGAGCGGAGGACTGTAGGTTTGTAGGAGCCAGTTATCCTTAGGTCGCTGGTTCAACTCCGGCTCGAAGGAAGTGCATTTTGTTGGTGGTACAGGAAGTGGCTGAGTTAGTTTCAAGCTATCAAGCATTAGTTCCTATCTCTGTACAGAAGTTGATAATTTGAGCATTGCTGTGTTCCTTCAATAGCTCAGTTGGTAGAGTGGAGGACTGTAGGTTTGTAGGAGGCAGTTATTCTTAGTTTGCTTGTTCAACTTTAGCTTGAATGATGTGCCTTTCGTTGGTGGTACAGGATCTTTCGATAGCTCGGTCAGTAGAGCTGAGTACCATCACTTTTAATTGGTGGTACGTGAAGTGGCAGAGTTAGTTTCTATCTACTATCAAGAGTTAGTTACTGTCTCCATGCAAAAGCTGACCAGTTCCACCCAGTGTCTGTCCTTTCAAGCTATCAAGCATTAGTTGCTGTCTCTGTGTAGAAGCTGACCTTTTGCTTGTTGCATGAACCCTTCGATAGCTCAGCTGGTAGAGCGGAGGACTGTAGGTTCATAGAAACAGTTATCCTTAGGTCGCTGGTCCAATTCCGGCTCGAAGGAAATGTATTTTGTTAGTGGCTGAGTTAGTTTCAAGCTAGCAAGAGTTAGTTACTATCTCTGTATAGAAGCCCATCATTTAAGCATTGCATGAATCCTTCGATAGCTGGTAGAGTGGAGGACTGTAGCTTCATAGGAGCAGTTATCCTTAGGTCGCTGGTTCAATTCCGGCTCAAAGGAAGTGCATTTTGTTGGTGGTACAGGAAGTGGCTGAGTTAGTTTCCAGCTATCAAGAGTTAGTTACTATCTCTGTGTAGAAGTTGATAATTTGAGCATTGCTGTGTTCCTTCAATAGCTCAGTTGGTAGAGTGGAGGACTGTAGGTTCGTAGGAGCAGTTATTCTTAGTTTGCTTGTTCAACTTTAGCTTGAATGATGTGCCTTTCGTTGGTGGTACAGGATCTTTCGATAGCTCGGTCAGTAGAGCTGAGTACCATCACTTTTAATTGGTGGTACGTGAAGTGGCAGAGTTAGTTTCTATCTACTATCAAGAGTTAGTTACTGTCTCCATGCAAAAGCTGACCAGTTCCACCCAGTGTCTGTCCTTTCAAGCTATCAAGCATTAGTTGCTGTCTCTGTGTAGAAGCTGACCTTCTGCTCATTACATGAACCCTTCGATAGCTCAGTTGGTAGAGCGGAGGACTGTAGGTTCATAGGAGCAGTTATCCTTAGGTCGCTGGTTCAATTCCGGCTCGAAGGAAGTGCATTTTGTTGGTGGTACAGGAAGTGGCTGAGTTAGTTTCTAGCTAGCAAGCGTTAGTTGCTGTCTCTGTGTAGAAGCTGACCTTTTGATTGTTTCATGAATCGTTTGATAGCTCAGTTGGTAGAGCGGAGGACTGTAGGTTCACAGAATCTAAGGATTAGGTCGCTGGTTCAACTCTGGCTTGAAGGAAGTGCATTTTGTTGGTGGTACAGGAAGTGGCTGAGTTAGTTTCTAGCTAGCAAGCGTTAGTTGCTGTCTCTGTGTAGAAGCTGACCTTTTGATTGTTTCATGAATCGTTTGATAGCTCAGTTGGTAGAGCGGAGGACTGTAGGTTCACAGAATCTAAGGATTAGGTCCCTGGTTCAACTCTGGCTGGAAGGAAGTGCATTTTGTTGGTGGTACAGGAAGTGGCTGAGTTAGTTTCCAGCTAGCAAGAGTTAGTTAGTATCTCTGTGTAGAAGCTGACCGTTTGGTTGTTGTGTGAATCCTTCGATAGCTCAGTTGGTAGAGCGGAGGACTGTAGGTTCGTAGGAGGCAGTTATCCTTAGGTCGCTGGTTCAATTCCGGCTCGAAGGAAGTGCATTTTGTTGGTGGTACAGGAAGTGGCTGAGTTAGTTTCAAGCTATCAAGCATTAGTTCCTATCTCTGTACAGAAGTTGATAATTTGAGCATTGCTGTGTTCCTTCAATAGCTCAGTTGGTAGAGTGGAGGACTGTAGGTTTGTAGGAGGCAGTTATTCTTAGTTTGCTTGTTCAACTTTAGCTTGAATGATGTGCCTTTCGTTGGTGGTACAGGATCTTTCGATAGCTCGGTCAGTAGAGCTGAGTACCATCACTTTTAATTGGTGGTACGTGAAGTGGCAGAGTTAGTTTCTATCTACTATCAAGAGTTAGTTACTGTCTCCATGCAAAAGCTGACCAGTTCCACCCAGTGTCTGTCCTTTCAAGCTATCAAGCATTAGTTGCTGTCTCTGTGTAGAAGCTGACCTTTTGCTTGTTGCATGAACCCTTCGATAGCTCAGCTGGTAGAGCGGAGGACTGTAGGTTCATAGAAACAGTTATCCTTAGGTCGCTGGTCCAATTCCGGCTCGAAGGAAATGTATTTTGTTAGTGGCTGAGTTAGTTTCAAGCTAGCAAGAGTTAGTTACTATCTCTGTATAGAAGCCCATCATTTAAGCATTGCATGAATCCTTCGATAGCTGGTAGAGTGGAGGACTGTAGCTTCATAGGAGCAGTTATCCTTAGGTCGCTGGTTCAATTCCGGCTCAAAGGAAGTGCATTTTGTTGGTGGTACAGGAAGTGGCTGAGTTAGTTTCCAGCTATCAAGAGTTAGTTACTATCTCTGTGTAGAAGTTGATAATTTGAGCATTGCTGTGTTCCTTCAATAGCTCAGTTGGTAGAGTGGAGGACTGTAGGTTCGTAGGAGCAGTTATTCTTAGTTTGCTTGTTCAACTTTAGCTTGAATGATGTGCCTTTCGTTGGTGGTACAGGATCTTTCGATAGCTCGGTCAGTAGAGCTGAGTACCATCACTTTTAATTGGTGGTACGTGAAGTGGCAGAGTTAGTTTCTATCTACTATCAAGAGTTAGTTACTGTCTCCATGCAAAAGCTGACCAGTTCCACCCAGTGTCTGTCCTTTCAAGCTATCAAGCATTAGTTGCTGTCTCTGTGTAGAAGCTGACCTTCTGCTCATTACATGAACCCTTCGATAGCTCAGTTGGTAGAGCGGAGGACTGTAGGTTCATAGGAGCAGTTATCCTTAGGTCGCTGGTTCAATTCCGGCTCGAAGGAAGTGCATTTTGTTGGTGGTACAGGAAGTGGCTGAGTTAGTTTCTAGCTAGCAAGCGTTAGTTGCTGTCTCTGTGTAGAAGCTGACCTTTTGATTGTTTCATGAATCGTTTGATAGCTCAGTTGGTAGAGCGGAGGACTGTAGGTTCACAGAATCTAAGGATTAGGTCCCTGGTTCAACTCTGGCTGGCAGGAAGTGCATTTTGTTGGTGGTACAGGAAGTGGCTGAGTTAGTTTCCAGCTATCAAGAGTTAGTTACTATCTCTGTGTAGAAGCTGACATTTTGCTGGTTGCACGAACCCTTCGATAGCTCAGTTGGTAGAGCGGAGGACTGTAGGTTCATAGGAGCAGTTATCCTTAGGTCGCTGGTTCAATTCCGGCTCGAAGGAAATGCATTTTGTTGGTGGTACAGGAAGTGGCTGAGTTATTTTCCAGCTATCAAGAGTTAGTTAGTATCTCTGTGTAGAAGCTGACCGTTTGGTTGTTGTATGAATCCTTCGATAGCTCAGTTGGTAGAGCGGAGGACTGTAGGTTCGTAGGAGGCAGTTATCCTTAGGTCGCTGGTTCAACTCCGGCTCGAAGGAAGTGCATTTTGTTGGTGGTACAGGAAGTGGCTGAGTTAGTTTCAAGCTATCAAGCATTAGTTCCTATCTCTGTACAGAAGTTGATAATTTGAGCATTGCTGTGTTCCTTCAATAGCTCAGTTGGTAGAGTGGAGGACTGTAAGTTCGTAGGAGCAGTTATTCTTAGTTTGCTTGTTCAACTTTAGCTTGAATGATGTGCCTTTCGTTGGTGGTACAGGATCTTTCGATAGCTCGGTCAGTAGAGCTGAGTACCATCACTTTTAATTGGTGGTACGTGAAGTGGCAGAGTTAGTTTCTATCTACTATCAAGAGTTAGTTACTGTCTCCATGCAAAAGCTGACCAGTTCCACCCAGTGTCTGTCCTTTCAAGCTATCAAGCATTAGTTGCTGTCTCTGTGTAGAAGCTGACCTTCTGCTCATTGCATGAACCCTTCGATAGCTCAGTTGGTAGAGCGGAGGACTGTAGGTTCATAGGAGCAGTTATCCTTAGGTCGCTGGTTCAATTCCGGCTCGAAGGAAGTGCATTTTGTTGGTGGTACAGGAAGTGGCTGAGTTAGTTTCTAGCTAGCAAGCGTTAGTTGCTGTCTCTGTGTAGAAGCTGACCTTTTGATTGTTTCATGAATCGTTTGATAGCTCAGTTGGTAGAGCGGAGGACTGTAGGTTCACCGAATCTAAGGATTAGGTCGCTGGTTCAACTCTGGCTTGAAGGAAGTGCATTTTGTTGGTGGTACAGGAAGTGGCTGAGTTAGTTTCCAGCTATCAAGAGTTAGTTACTATCTCTGTGTAGAAGCTGACATTTTGCTCGTTGCATGAACCCTTCGATAGCTCAGTTGGTAGCATTTTGTTGGTGGTACAGGAAGTGGCTGAGTTAGTTTCCAGCTATCAAGAGTTAGTTAGTATCTCTGTGTAGAAGCTGACATTTTGCTCATTGCATGAACCCTTCGATAGCTCAGTTGGTAGAGCGGAGGACTGTAGGTTCGTAGGAGGCAGTTATCCTTAGGTCGCTGGTTCAACTCCGGCTCGAAGGAAATGCATTTTGTTGGTGGTACAGGAAGTGGCTGAGTTAGTTTCAAGCTATCAAGCATTAGTTCCTATCTCTGTACAGAAGTTGATAATTTGAGCATTGCTGTGTTCCTTCAATAGCTCAGTTGGTAGAGTGGAGGACTGTAAGTTCGTAGGAGCAGTTATTCTTAGTTTGCTTGTTCAACTTTAGCTTGAATGATGTGCCTTTCGTTGGTGGTACAGGATCTTTCGATAGCTCGGTCAGTAGAGCTGAGTACCATCACTTTTAATTGGTGGTACGTGAAGTGGCAGAGTTAGTTTCTATCTACTATCAAGAGTTAGTTACTGTCTCCATGCAAAAGCTGACCAGTTCCACCCAGTGTCTGTCCTTTCAAGCTATCAAGCATTAGTTGCTGTCTCTGTGTAGAAGCTGACCTTCTGCTCATTGCATGAACCCTTCGATAGCTCAGTTGGTAGAGCAGAGGACTGTAGGTTCATAGGAGCAGTTATCCTTAGGTCGCTGGTTCAATTCCGGCTCGAAGGAAGTGCATTTTGTTGGTGGTACAGGAAGTGGCTGAGTTAGTTTCTAGCTAGCAAGCGTTAGTTGCTGTCTCTGTGTAGAAGCTGACCTTTTGATTGTTTCATGAATCGTTTGATAGCTCAGTTAGTAGAGCGGAGGACTGTAGGTTCACCGAATCTAAGGATTAGGTCGCTGGTTCAACTCTGGCTTGAAGGAAGTGCATTTTGTTGGTGGTACAGGAAGTGGCTGAGTTAGTTTCCAGCTATCAAGAGTTAGTTACTATCTCTGTGTAGAAGCTGACATTTTGCTCGTTGCATGAACCCTTCGATAGCTCAGTTGGTAGCATTTTGTTGGTGGTACAGGAAGTGGCTGAGTTAGTTTCCAGCTATCAAGAGTTAGTTAGTATCTCTGTGTAGAAGCTGACATTTTGCTCATTGCATGAACCCTTCGATAGCTCAGTTGGTAGAGCGGAGGACTGTAGGTTCATAGGAGCAGTTATCCTTAGGTCGCTGGTTCAATTCCGGCTCGAAGGAAATGCATTTTGTTGGTGGTACAGGAAGTGGCTGAGTTAGTTTCCAGCTATCAAGAGTTAGTTAGTATCTCTGTGTAGAAGCTGACCGTTTGGTTGTTGTGTGAATCCTTCGATAGCTCAGTTGGTAGAGCGGAGGACTGTAGGTTTGTAGGAGGCAGTTATTCTTAGTTTGCTTGTTCAACTTTAGCTTGAATGATGTGCCTTTCGTTGGTGGTACAGGATCTTTCGATAGCTCGGTCAGTAGAGCTGAGTACCATCACTTTTAATTGGTGGTACGTGAAGTGGCAGAGTTAGTTTCTATCTACTATCAAGAGTTAGTTACTGTCTCCATGCAAAAGCTGACCAGTTCCACCCAGTGTCTGTCCTTTCAAGCTATCAAGCATTAGTTGCTGTCTCTGTGTAGAAGCTGACCTTTTGCTTGTGGCATGAACCCTTCGATAGCTCAGCTGGTAGAGCGGAGGACTGTAGGTTCATAGAAACAGTTATCCTTAGGTCGCTGGTCCAATTCTGGCTCGAAGGAAATGTATTTTGTTAGTGGCTGAGTTAGTTTCAAGCTAGCAAGAGTTAGTTACTATCTCTGTATAGAAGCCCATCATTTAAGCATTGCATGAATCCTTCGATAGCTGGTAGAGTGGAGGACTGTAGCTTCATAGGAGCAGTTATCCTTAGGTCGCTGGTTCAATTCCGGCTCAAAGGAAGTGCATTTTGTTGGTGGTACAGGAAGTGGCTGAGTTAGTTTCCAGCTATCAAGAGTTAGTTACTATCTCTGTGTAGAAGTTGATAATTTGAGCATTGCTGTGTTCCTTCAATAGCTCAGTTGGTAGAGTGGAGGACTGTAGGTTCGTAGGAGCAGTTATTCTTAGTTTGCTTGTTCAACTTTAGCTTGAATGATGTGCCTTTCGTTGGTGGTACAGGATCTTTCGATAGCTCGGTCAGTAGAGCTGAGTACCATCACTTTTAATTGGTGGTACGTGAAGTGGCAGAGTTAGTTTCTATCTACTATCAAGAGTTAGTTACTGTCTCCATGCAAAAGCTGACCAGTTCCACCCAGTGTCTGTCCTTTCAAGCTATCAAGCATTAGTTGCTGTCTCTGTGTAGAAGCTGACCTTCTGCTCATTACATGAACCCTTCGATAGCTCAGTTGGTAGAGCGGAGGACTGTAGGTTCATAGGAGCAGTTATCCTTAGGTCGCTGGTTCAATTCCGGCTCGAAGGAAGTGCATTTTGCTGGTGGTACAGGAAGTGGCTGAGTTAGTTTCTAGCTAGCAAGCGTTAGTTGCTGTCTCTGTGTAGAAGCTGACCTTTTGATTGTTTCATGAATCGTTTGATAGCTCAGTTGGTAGAGCGGAGGACTGTAGGTTCACAGAATCTAAGGATTAGGTCGCTGGTTCAACTCTGGCTTGAAGGAAGTGCATTTTGTTGGTGGTACAGGAAGTGGCTGAGTTAGTTTCCAGCTATCAAGAGTTAGTTACTATCTCTGTGTAGAAGCTGACCTTTTGATTGTTTCATGAATCGTTTGATAGCTCAGTTGGTTGAGTGGAGGACTGTAGGTTCATAAGAGCAGTTATCTTTAGGTAGCTGGTTCAATTCCGGCTCGAAGGAAATGCATTTTGTTGGTGGTACAGGAAGTGGCTGAGTTAGTTTCCAGCTATCAAGAGTTAGTTACTATCTCTGTGTAGAAGCTGACCTTTTGCTCGTTGCATGAACCCTTCGATAGCTCAGTTGGTAGCATTTTGTTGGTGGTACAGGAAGTGGCTGAGTTAGTTTCCAGCTATCAAGAGTTAGTTAGTATCTCTGTGTAGAAGCTGACATTTTGCTCATTGCATGAACCCTTCGATAGCTCAGTTGGTAGAGCGGAGGACTGTAGGTTCGTAGGAGCAGTTATTCTTAGTTTGCTTGTTCAACTTTAGCTTGAATGATGTGCCTTTCATTGGTGGTACAGGATCTTTCGATAGCTTGGTCAGTAGAGCTGAGTACTATCACTTTTAATTGGTGGTACGTGAAGTGGCAGAGTTAGTTTCTGTCTACTATCAAGAGTTAGTTACTGTCTCCATGCAAAAGCTGACCAGTTCAACCCAGTGTCTCTCCTTCAATTGTTTATTTGGTGGAGCGTGGGACTTTAGGTTTTTAATGGAAATCATCCTTAGATTGCTGGTTCAACTCTTGCTTGTGTACAGTCTGCACTATCCATACTAATAGTGCATCCCAACTAATTAATTTTACTCTGGAACCCAGCCTGCTGAAGTGTTTAATTAAAATAAATTTCATTAATTATAGCATGAAAGGCAATGATGTCTGGAGACACACAGTATTAAGACATCGAACTAAGTTCCAAGTTGCAACCTGCACTCTGGTTTGTTACTGTTTGACCATAAGTCTACTTTGAGACTGCCCTTAGCACAGAGACAGAAGGTGACTGGTGTTAGGGTTAGGTCAGCGATAGAATCTCATGACACTTTGACCCTTCTTACCTTCAGCTGTCTCACGTCTAAATAACTAGCTGTAATCTAATGCTCCTCTGAGAACAATGGCAGCCACTAAATGGATACACTCAGGATTATGACCCAGTGGTGACCTGCCTCTGTGTGTGTGTGTGTGTGTGTGTGTGTGTGTGTGTGTGTGTTGGGGGGGTGGGGGGTTTAAGTGACTGAATGATACAGAGAGTAAAGAGATGCTTATGTTACTAAGCTGTCTGTTGATATTCTCACATGCCTTTACTGTATTAAAAAAAAAAAAAAAGTAATAGAACTAAATACACAAATTCTGTCACATTAGATACTTTACAGAGTTTCTACCAGAATGAGGGGTGTATATATGCATTTGAAAGCACTATCTATTATCTGTGTTGTCTTGGCATTAAGTTTTTTTTAAATCAGAGAGCTACAAAAAAATTACAAGCTCAACTAAAGGTGACATCTTAATTTGGACAGGAGTTAAATAGAGTCATGTACTGTAGTAATTAATCAGCACTCTGTTACATAAGCTTCTCTTGTTCTGGAGGAGATGTGGTTTTATCTTCAGGGGTTATGCTGTTGGTACTGTGAGTGGAGGTGGCAGCTGCAGAGGGTCTGGCATCTTTCCACTGTGACACCCCTCAGTGCTCAGCCACTGGATGATGGAAACGCTTTTATGCAAAGCTGAGTGTGGGGAAAATTTTGTGGAGAATTGTAGCATATAGTTATGCCATCATTATGTGATGCTAATTGACAACATACAGGACATGTAAGTTGCATGAGGAAAAGGCCTTTTGATAACTACCTACAGACTTATATCTTTTTCTCATTGTTTTCACAAAAGTATTGAAATTGTCTCATGGTGGCCCATAATGTGAAAAGGTTGCGATAATAATGGATTTTAAGCAAAAACAAAACAATTAAGATGAATAAAATGCAGTTATAAAGCTCAACGATTTGTTGTTAAAATCACATTACAGTCCATCTTAAGCTTCTCGCAATATGCTCCTAGCTCACCCATTGTGAAGTGATGGAGGAGGGGTTGAGAGACTCTCATTTGAGACCCAGCACATCTTTATGGAAGGGTCCATGACTGATGTGACCTTAAAGCCAAGACTCATCACTGTAATATTCTTATGGCTGTAGTATCCTTGACCCATGATCTACCCCACTTCAACGTGTAAACCACTTAAAATGACACAAATGATCCAGGAATGAAGTATGACATTCAGTCGGTATTAGTGAGCATGTGTACATGCATTTCAAGCTTATTACCCAAGATGCCCTGCTAATAGTAAATAAGTGTACAGGAAATAAAATCATGCTCCATTCCCGGTGACACATGTGAGCTTTCACCAAGATTATTTGATGCCGCAATAACTTTAATATAGCAATACGCTGATGCCTGTAGTATTAATTTGCCTTACTCACATTTTAATGTAGTGTCTATGATTGTATTTTCAAAATTTTGCAGAATAATTTCTGTACAATAATATTAGCACAAGATATGAGGAGGCATACAGCATAACTTAACCAAAAATAGACCTTAATTGTGATGTGAGTTATACATTGCATGTCTGAAAGTGATTCTACAAAAATTATATTACTTACTGACACTTTTAAAGCTACTGTATTCCTGCTTTTGAAATATATGACAGGATAATACATAATAGGTATTGTATGAAATCTATACAAAATACAAAATCTAACATGCAAGATGCCTGTTGCTGACTTGATTCGGCCTTGAGTACAGTGCTGGTAGTGATGGGGGAGTGACAGCTTCATGGTGTCACCATTTGTACTGAGAGTGAGATGGCTGCAGTGACAGAGGTGAAACTGAAATGCTGCTTTTATGGATTTTAATGGATATGATTGACTAATGAAGCATACGTGCTCTCCCTCTTTCTGTGTCATTCTGCCCTTTGACCTGTGGCCTCAGTCATGGCTGGAGGGACTGGATAAGGAAAAGATTTAATGACAATGTGACTGTGTGTGTGTGTGTGTGTGTGTGTGTGTGTGTGTGTGTGTGTGTGTGTGTGTGTGTGTGTGTATGTGTTTGTTATTGTAATTTCACAGACTGGTCACTTTGAAATGAGTATTGTTCTTTTGCTCTGTTTAGTGTAGACACATATTAAGCTACTTAAAGGATAACTCTGGCATTATTATTATTGTATTTTTGAACCATTTGAACCTTATTTTCTCTTGTTTTGGGTGTAAATAATTTGTAGGAACAAAAAGCATTGGAATCGATGCAATCTTGAGCAAGAGCGGATCCACACATCCACTAAAGTGCTTGTTTTTCTGCATGGACAAACATTAGATTTGGTCCTAAAATTTGGAGGACCTTTTGCCTCTTCCACTAATGTGAAATTTCTTTCCTCTTTTTAGTTTCTATTGTTTCACTTATCCTGCAAGCCTTGACAAATATGAACCCAGAGAAGGGTATCTGTGCCTGCTCGTGCAGTGTTTTGCAACCTTTTTAATGCAGTATTTTGCTCTGCTACATTTAGGAAATGTGAATTCATCTTACCTCATCACTAGCAAATGTTATGGAAGAAACCGTGCTTCCAACCTACTTCTAACACCTGGAGAAGCTTATTAAAGTACCTGACTCTCTAAGGGGTGGCTCTGAAAGTTTGAAGATTAAAAGAAGTTCCTGAACAGTTAAGAAAAAACAAGCTTTAACCTCAAATCCAGTCATGTTGTTAAACTTTTCTTCCATAGTTGCACATAAAGTGTACTCCACTCTTGTCTTGCTTATCATGCAGATCTGGTGCAAGTATGTGGTCACAAACAAGTCAGATTTGCTTTACACACAACAACCCCCCCTTACAGCTGCCACAGATGGTTCCGTCCATGGCAGTGGGGACAGCTCAGTCCTACGGGCAGGAGAAGAGGAGCTTATAGTCATAAGGAAGGCTGACATCCCTGATGGTGCTGCACTGTCAACTTACGTCATGACACTCTGAGCAGAGCTGCAGACAAGGGCATAAATATACAGTATACAGTATGTACTGTAGTTAGTTTGTGTATGTTGTGACCTACACAGAGTACACTGGTCAGTTTACTGGGACCTATACATTTCCTGTGTAATGATGTTTCCCCTTGTAATAATCAAATCCATGTTTAATACATTTTAAGAAATAGCACCCTGAAACTGCACAGTGACAAGTTAGTAAAGTCAAGTTTAATGTATTTTGAGATATGGAGGAAAGACCAATCCGCCAGTTCCACTGACTTTTTTGTGCTGTTGGTGAAAAATTAGCAGAAGCAGCACTGTAACCTGTTAATATTTCCTGACATTGAAATACACTTTTTCACTTAGTTTGTTTATATCCAGTTCATTATTTACCACAAAGATATATGTACAACAGCAGAGCAGTGGTGTGTAATGTAAATAAACACTCTGCAACCAGCAAATGCATTTAGATTGACATCAGCAAGTCTTAAAGTACAGATTTGTTGGATGTAACAGTGTTGTGCAGCATTATGTTGAATAATAAGAGAATATTAGGTGTTCTTGGATAATGTCTTGTTGACCTTGTACACATGTAGTGTTTTATGAACCTTTCATTTGCTGTTTTTGGCTGTGTGTATGTGTAGGTATGTTTGGATGGCTAGCAGCACACAAACTGTGCATGTACGCGTGCTATGTACCCTGGCTCAGCAGGTAAAACTTGGCTGTCTGCATTGGGAACATCATGTGTATCATAGCAATGATACTCATGCTGGTGTTTTTTGTCAGGTAGCATTCATCTGAGGAGGGAATGACAGTTGGGTGGTGATGCACAGTACATAACTGTGCAACATGTTTAAGACAAACACACAAATTCAAACATACATACAGTACATATACAGTGTGGGGCTTCTCATGGGGGTTTCAATATGTAGTGTGTTGGATTTTGCTGACAAAGCTCATGACCCAGCATGAAAGTAGAGCACACACACATACACACACAGGTGCAAAAGTAGGACACAGTCACAGTCTTACACTCAGAGTTATGAGTGTGTCATCACTCGCTGCTTATGGGGCAGCTGCTGGGAAAACAAAAACAAAGCCAAGATGATAATCAGAAAAATGGTGAAAAGGTCTTAAAATATGTGCAACCTGACTAATAGATCATAGAAATGTGGCTGTATTTTAAAACCCACTAGACTGCCTTCACGGGACACAGCTGCATAGACTCTGAGAGGCTGACTGCTGCATCGGTTTGAGTTTAATTCAGCTGGAAGAGCAGCTCCAGAGATCCCAGGCTATAATTGTAATGAGTCAGTTTAGTGACATATAGTTGTGGTCTGTCACGAATTATGTATTGCCTCTCTATCCCTGAAGAGCACACACACACATAGAGACCTATGATCATTAATCTTAAAATCAGATCCTTGATGTCGTGGTGCAGATTTCAGGGAACAGAAAAGCAGTAAGTGACCTTTAAATGTTAACTAATGATCTACTATGACTTCTTCACCTCCTTTATCATTGGTAGGGGTGCCTGACTCATTTTCACCCATTTTACATGCTCTTTGAGGTGGCGCTGAACTGTCTGAATCAAAGAATACGATCTCTTTGTGCAAAATTATAAATTACAGGCACTTAATTGCAGCTAAATTTTAACTTCACAAATAAGGCTGGAAATCATAACCAGAATTAAATTTTCCTATTGGCACAATAAAGAGAAATATATTAATCTAAACACACATTTTGAAAGAATTTGAACAAAACACCATGTTTTTGTACTATATGTACATAAGAGTACCACTGCAGTCAGAAAAGTGTTTTTTTAGTTGCACTAGAGCCTAAGAAAAACAGCAAAGACTGATACAGTAGCTACCACAGAATACAAGCAAGCGAGAAGCCTTACAGTACACAACACTGACCAGTGATGAAAAGTCTGGCAGAACTGCTTTCATATACATTAAGATTCTCCTCAACAAATATAGTTTCTCAGTGGCTCACCTTTGCTTCTCTGAGCTGCAGGGTAGCTGTAAGACTTCTAATAAAACAGGGATGCTTGTATTGATTGCTGCAGAATTGAACAACAGCGCAATAAATGTGTTTCAAATAATTTTATCAAACCTGCCACAGTAGGTGTCCATAAACAGTATGTTCACAGTATTTGAAGCATTGATTTTAGTCTCTTACACACTGCATCTGTCACAGGTATTTCAGTCATAACTGCAATTGTAAATATGTCATGAGAAAATACAAAGGCAAAAAGAAATAAGGAAAGAAAAACTAGGATTCCAGAGGAAGAAAAAACGCTAAATGTAGCCAATCTCCGGTCTCTGAACTAATCATTTTGCGTTTTTGAAAAATTTCCTGTCCCTTACTAACATTAAATTGTAGTTAAAAAAAAGTGTCTGGTTCATTTCTGGTGTTAAGATTTTCTCGCTTAGTTCAGTGACCTTCCAGCACAAGTTCGCTTCACTAACTAGTGGGTTACAGCTGTGCAAACCCCCCATCATACAAGGCTGCTAAGTTTGATCTGGGCATTTTAGGTCACGGGAGTGCTTCACAGATTGAATATCAACTTAGCCAGTGTACACAAATATGACAATGTTCATTTCAAATGGTTGATACTGTAGATTAAACACACACGGATACACACACACACAGGGCTTTATTTGGGCCAGATCTTGCCAGAATAGGACACAGGGCCTCCCAGATTAAGTTTAGCACTTATTGGATTGCATATGGTACCTCCTTTTTTTACCCCCTCTGTTCAAGCTTTGGTTTATCAATAGAAAAATAGCAAAAACAACACTTTTTTGCCATGATACATGTAGTTATTGCTTAACTGTTGTTTCAAAGCCATACATAGTTGTGTGTAGGTGCTATGATGTGAGATAGACAGACTGTCAGTTCAGTTTTTTGGCCTGCCTCTTGTTCGTGGTTGTAAATATAACTTTTGGCCGTAAGTCCATTTCTACCCCCATCATAGCGCTCCACAGACAGGATGGGAAACAACACGGAGGTGAAGGGACAGTGAGAGAGAGAGAGAGAGAGCTGTGAGCTGTAAAGCTGTTTTTATGCACCTCCCCCTGCTGGTTTTAAGTGATTATTGTGAATGTGCTGATTAAAATATAGATAAACAATTCTTTGTTTATGATGACAGTAGTTTTAACAGCTGGCACCTAGCTGTTGTCCAGTGTGCTTCTGGCACTCTGGATTTTTTGGATGCGTTCCATGACTTCCTCTCTCCCCTGACCCCAGTGGTGTACTGGCCATCAGACGTACTGGAACAATTCTTGGTGGGCTTCCGCACTTGTGAGCTGGTGGACCGTCAAAAAATCCATAGGATTTTCTCCAGTCCTGTCAGTCTCTTTACCAGCTCTCTCTGTGTGTCTGTCATTTGGGGTGTCCATGACAGCGTGCTACATGTGTGTTCAGGCCATCAGTGAATGTAATATAAACTGTGCATATGTAAACAACCCTTCCCACCCCCTCAGTGTGTAACACCCACCCCCCCTTCCACTCACATAATTTTGTTATGTCAGTGCCTGTATACTGTTGCACACACCTTGCAACCACAGTCCTTTTTCACTCAGCACTTTTCCACTCTTCATAGGAGGAAAGAGGATTTTAGCCAGCTCCAATTTCCATAGGTGGAATTGGTTGGGAATCTGCGGTCCCCCCCGAGGGGTGGGACGGGATCGATCTGGAGTGAACTGCTGAAGAATGGCTTTTCCATTAGGTGTGACATTGATCCAAGCCTGTGTACATCTTCTCAGTAAGGTGGGGAAGATGGGACAGGAGGGGTGGAGTAATATGAGGAGTTAATTTTCAAAGGACTGAAATGGGATTAAAGAAAAAATTCCATCAGACCTCCTTCCCTATGGAGACATAATACACAATAAACAGTGCACAATATGTATTACACTGTATACAGTCACATATATGTAGATTATTGTTTTAATTTCAGTGTTTACTAATGTATTCTGAGAAAAGATGAAGTGGTTTGAAGATGGGAGGGTTGCAGATGAGCTCATTAAAATGCTGATTACTGGGTTAAACAATGAGCGTTTGTACTGTTGAAATCAATGAAATACAGCAGTTTAAAACAATGAACCACATCCAGATCAGTCACTGTCATGTATGACCTGTTACCTCAACAGGCAGATCTGACCCTGGTTTCCACAGGTCAGTTCATCCCAGAAGTCCATGTAGACAAGGTCAGCTTAGCAGGAGGAGCTCCAGTGATGGGCGTTTATCATGTCATACTCATAGACATAAATCCATTTCTTTTACCTGCAAAAATTATTTTCCTTGTATTGATGATGACCGTTACAGCTACAGTCTTGTCTGAAGAAATGGAGCTCTGAAATTTTCAATATAAACGCTGTGCTACTCCAGATGAAGCAAGCAGGTTCAAGAGAGCAACATTTTGTTGCTTTTAACATAATTAAATTTTTGCATCCAAACCACAAATGCTCACTTTAAAAAGAGATAGTGGCACCGGAGGAACATTCAAGGGATCACCAAAGCCATTAGAACATCTCTTGGCACCACTAATATCTATACAGTGTTTGGCAATCCATCCTATTGCTGTTGAGATATTTCAACCTGGATCAAAGTCGAGGACCAACTGACTGCTGATAGTGTGGCTAAAAAATGACTTTGTAATAATGTTTACAGTCCTCAAAGTCAGGTATTGTATAAGGTATTGCTTTGGTTTTTGCAACTGAAACATAGGTGTTGTATGGGCACTTTAAAACAGCACCCATACCTACTGGTGGGCGCTGATGTTACAGCTGTCCTATGCATCCAGAAAACTAACCTAACAAAACCTGCATGTGACTCACAGTAAGCTGGCTGTGTGAAGTGCTGAGGAAATCATACAGTATATTCTTTAAATGTGGCAATACACTGTACAGTTAATTCCTTATCGTTGGCTCTGCGTCTCCTGTCTCTAGTTTAGATGCTGATTTTTACAGAGCCAAACTGATAACACAGGGGTCAGCATGACCTTTCCATGGCATTTACAACCATCGTCCTCTTGCTTGTATATTGTTGTTGGTACAGGTGTTACAGTAAAACCATCAGCTGACAACAGAGAGAGCCACACAAACTGATATGCATTCATCCGTATTTAGCTGAATCCAGATAATGATATGGTCTGTCTGTGTAAACACTTGGATGTATTAACACTGCAGTGCTGACATTTACACCACATGTGTCCGCGTTCACACACACACACACACACACACACACACACACACACACACACAGAAAAAGACACTGTTGAGGGACCCTGCAGCAAAATGCTCCATTTACCTCAGCTTGACACCCCTTATAGAATCACTGGAGTGCACACAATATAAATACCTTACCCTATAAACATACACATACATGAGCACACAGTCATTCATATGCAGGCACTCACTCAGATGTGCTGTAATTAAACACACACACAGATGCAATAATTCCCTCTCTACCCAGCTCTGTTACGCCTCAGCCTGTTGTTTTTAGTCATTTTCTTTCTCGTGATTCCAATCTCTGCACACCTCCCCCCATCTCATCCATCCATCCTCCTCTCATTCGCTTTGATTAGTAGCTGCCTGTGGGGGGTTGTATGTACAGTGTGTGTGGGGATTTGGGGAAAAATGTATTACTTCATGTCAGCAAATATATGTTTCTGAATTGCAAATACTGTAGCTTTTGCACCATTTTTGCATGTATGTACACATGTGTGTGTGTGCACGTATGCAGAAAATGCACAAAACATGAAGAGGATAAGAAGATAAATTCAACATACCAGCTGCAAGATATATGTCCTCTTCCAGTAAATTTAAAGCAAAGTGAAGACTCAGAATTTCTCTTTTTAGTAGGAGAACTGCCAAAAGGTGGCACAGTTATAGCGGCAGAATTTATCCTGCTACAACAGAGGGACACCAAGCCAACTAATATTTATGACTTGTGTAGAGTAACTACTGGTCCAGAAAATAGAGAGAAAAATATAGAAAAAGTAGGAAAAGAAATACCATGGAGAGAATGTTGTGCAGAGTGCAGAGGGACCAAAGGGCAAAAGCTTTGCTGCATAGAGATTATTGTTGGAGGAAAAGTGGAAGGGACCTTGAGGGATAGGTGACAGGTGAGAAAACAGAGTGAGAGAGGGTGAGTGAGGCAAGTAGAGTGGGAACTAAAGAGAAGAGAGAGAGAGAGACATAAAGAGAGTGGGAGTGAGTGAGAGAGGGAGAGAGCTATGTGTTGCACCACATGCCTCTCAGTTCCCCGAAGGTGCGCTGTCGGCAAAGGAGCTGCCCTGCTGAGAAAAAACAAAAACAACAGGAAGAAGGAAGAAAGAGCAGAGCATCCAAATATCGGATAGAGAATAAATATCAGGAGAGAGAGAAGGGGGAGAGGGGAGAAAGAGGGGGAAACTGGGGCACAAGCACATTAGTGACACGCGTTAACATCAGCAGGCGGAAGAGGGAGGAGAAGAAGAGCAGAGAAGAGGAGAAGAAGAAGAAGAAAAAGAAGTGACAAGACAGGTAAAAGTGCTGATGGTAGAAGTGTGATGATGCACCCTGCCAGGACCTGAGTGTGACCACCCCCCCACCCCTCCCTCTCTGCCCCCGTCTCCTTATCTGTTCTCTGACCCTGTCTCCTCCTCCTTCACCCTCCTCTCCTCTCTCTCACACAGCTACTGCTCGCTCTCTCTTCCCACAGTCAGACCAGGGAGAGCGCAGCGCCTGGGTTGCATCTACCGTCTCTCTCTCTGTTTCGTTCCTCTGCCGTCCCTCTGCACAGTCTCTCCACCTCCTCTGATTGTCATTCTGAAGCTGACACCCTGTTTGAAAATTCCCTGAGCTCGGCATCAGAGGCAGGACACAGGAGAAGCAAGGACCGGTGGGGGTATAAATTGGGGATCCCTCAAAGAACTGAGGAGCCTTTGTTCTTTTCAGGCTTTTGATGGTTGACCTGTTCTACTGCCTTACTGCTACGAGGAAAGACTTAAAATGGAAGACTTGGTGTGAGAGCAAAACACCAAAGGAAAAGCTTTTGCTGCTTTATTTTGCTTCACAGAACAAAGTGATGCACTGAAGTGAGGAGCTGAGGACTTAATCCATTTCCAAGCACAGAAGAAAGAACTTCAAAAGAAACAGGAGAACCTGAATGCAGACTCAGACTAAAAGAGGAAGAGACGCTGAATCAAGAGATCTAAGAAAACACGCTCTTTGAGACTTCAGGGCTTCCCTTCCAGTCTGTTTCCACTCCTCCTGTCCCACTTTTCCTCTGCGTGTCAGGCTCTGCTCCCCCAGCCTGAAGCTCAGCCATGCAGGTGTCCATTGCCTGCACGGACCACAACCTGAAGAGGGGCAATGGGGACCACAGCAAGCAGAGCGCCACCAGCCCCAACGTGGTGAACCAAGCCAGGGCCAAGTTCCGCACTGTGGCCATCATCGCTCGCAGCTTTGGCTCCTTCACCCCGCGCCACATCTCACTCAAGGAGTCAACGGGGAAGCACACGGGCATGAAGTACAGGTGTGTGTGTGTACTGTGCTTGGTTTATTGACTGAATTGACTTGAAAAACTGTTGTTTTATTGTTTTTCTGTTAGGTGTTTTTATCCTCCACACGTTTGTATGTTTTTATCTGTATTTCTTTTCTCATCCACTTCATCTCAGCTGCTGCATCTTCATTATTCTTTTATCATGCCACTCAATTTTTCATTAGAATTGAGTTGTCCACACATTTGTTGGTTGGAGTGCAACTCTGTTTCCCTTGTAGTTCTTTAGGGTTAAACATTAGAAAAGATAGTAAGACAGATAGTATATAAAATCTAAAAGAAGTCCACTATACCTTACACAGACCCTTATATTGATTGCTCGGTGATGATTTTGTTTGATTTATCAAATTCCATTGTATCACAATGATATAACAAATTACTCCTAGACTTTTTAAGAACTTTCATCTAATGTAAGTTCATTCCATTAAACATTTATCTGATTATTTAATACCATATTAATATTTTAACACTGATTTTGACCATTTTGCCCACCCCTACTTGGGGAATTTGTCACATCGCACTTTAAAGAATTGCTTTATGTAAATAAGAAAACCGCTTTAAATCCTGTTGATAGCCTGTTGTCTCACTGAGAGTCACAAATTTCCCTCTTTGTGCCTTAAAATCCCCTCTGATCTGCCTTTTGTTGCTGTCATATTGTATCATTTTATAAAGCCATTCTTGCCAGCACCATCTGAAGCACCTTCTGCCAAACCTGCAGTATGTTTTCAGTGAGCTCGCGCTACACATTTCAAATTTGATCCTCACCGCTCCAGACATATATACAGAGGCTGCTCGTTCAAACTGGATGTCACAAGCAAACCTGTCAGGATTTATGAATAAATGGTGTCTGGTAAGCTGTCTGCTACCTGCTGCTGAGAGTTTACTGACAGCTCCTACAGGTCCTTTGTCTCCTCGCTCCCTCTTTTTTTCTCCCCACAGTTCATTTACACTTACTCAGTTTCTCACATAGGTTTACTGTCTGTCTGGCACAAATCTTAAACCTCTCTCCATCTTTTTCTCTCCTCCTCACAAACACTCAAATGTTCAGATTCTGATGCTTCCAAATGCCATGAATGGAAGAGGACTCTTGTGCTTCTGCTTCTCTCCCACACACCTAAACACTTTTTTCCTACCTCTTTTTCTCTTCTCTCTGCCTCTCTCTGTGGTTTGGTGAGACAGCTCTGCAGTGTGGGCAGAGTGTCTGAGTCGGATTTGACCTCAGCAGTGCTGCTGCTCAGCTGACTTGTGTGTTTGACTCTCATAGCCTCAAGCTGTGAATCTTACGTAAAATATGGTGCCATTACTTTCTTTCCAAGCTCTGCAGATCACTGTGAAATGAGGCTGGGGATGTGTGTTGGCAGTGTGTCTGAAGACAAGTTTTGTGTGTGCATAGAGAAGAAATAGTGACAGATTGCAGGCTGAAGGTAGCGCTAACTATTCAGCTATATATGATGGTGTTAATATTCTATTAAATAAAGCCACTTCATAAAACTCTTCAGTATCAGAGTAGACACTATCAGACCTCAATCTGGCAACAGTTTTGCTGCTGTAGGTACATTTTTGGGTTGTTTTTGGACTTTGATGTGCAGTAGCTGATGCTTAATGAAAGTTCTGCAGACCTCTTGTATAAAATGAGGGTACTTGTCATGCTCCGTGCATGGTAAAATAGGTTAATGATGCAAAATTGTTTTGCAAGACTTGCAGGGAGATTAATTTTTCATTCACAGACATTTTTTCCTCTCATTTAAATTTTCACCTATTTTTGATGTTTCACTCGAATGAAACCCTTGCGCTTTAAAACATTGCTAAAACAATAATTAGTATGTATGACTTTATCTGAAACAACACTTACGGCAGATATTAATTAAGGTCTCAGAAACATAGAGTTTACAATTGAGAGTTATTGATCTGGATTTGTTTTGTTTCAGTAGCTGTGTTTAGTGACTTCTCATAATACCTGCTGTTTCTCAGCCTTTTCTTCTCTGCTGCTGCATTTGTTGCATGTTATGCTATAAATAGAAATATACAGTAAGTGTTCTTCACTACTAATTGTTGAAAAGGGCAGCAGCGAAAGAAGCTGAATATCACCACAATGCAGCATGTATTATGTCTCTTACAATAATTCAAACATGCACCTGAGTGTTGTAAGTGTGAGTGTGGGATCTGTTTTCTAATTTTGTGAGGTTTTATTAGGTATTACAAATTTGATCTTATCAACACTTGGACTATTATGGTACTACCTGAGACGAGTGAAAAACAGCTGTGGACTCCTTCTTAAATTACATATTGTCTGGACTGAAGCGGTCCAGACAATATGTAATGTAAGTGGGCTCTGATGTGGACTGACCAGTAATGAGAGCTGCTAGACAGGTGAGCAGCGTGCTGACTGTGGCTCTGTGCCACGTCAGACTACATTGGAAAAACAGATTAAAATGGTGGGGGCAGTGAAGTACACATGGCCGGATCAAAAGTGAATTTCACAGAGCCACAGCTGGCAGGTGACACTGAAGTTAAAAGCAAATTGCCCCACTAGGAACAAATGGATTCATCTCGGTACAGCAACAGGAATCCAAAAAGTTTTTTTCTGAAGTCTGTCCTTGAACTTCACAGTTTTGTGTTTCTTGTAAAGGACCATTGAAAACATGTCTGAACATTTTGAATGAACTGCAAATGGATTCTTGGATTTTATGTCTCTATACATTGATGACCTTCTGCCCATGTGGTTTAACCATATTGATGGGAAGAATTGATCAGGACATTGGTTTCATGAAGGTTTGTGGAGATGGGCGCCTCATGTGACAACTGATGGGCCTGTGTCTGTAACTGAGAAATCTCCTGACACCTCCTGGCAGGGTTTGATTGTTCAGAGTATTGACCAATCTGCCTTTAAAACAGACATGACTGGCAATGGTTCTGACAATACTGTGATGCCAGTGACCACATGCACTTCAAACACATCTCAGTTAGTGACTGTTGTGTGTATGTTGTGCATAATAGCTAAGGGGAGGAAGAACACTGAAATATCCTGGAACAACAAGCACTATACAAAAGGTGACGACTAAGATGGCGAGTATTTCCCTTGATCTTGATACCAGTACTTTGTATCTGAATTTGAAAAGGCTCTTGGGTTTAGAAGTAAAATGCCAGCAGCCTGAAAAAGATTTTGTTCACGTCCACATTAATACCTTTTCATTTTAAAACAAAGTTGATTGTTTAGCTGTAGAAAATACTACAGATGAGGAACAGCGTTGGTGAAAAGTAAGATGGATGAAAAATAAAAAAACAAAATATTTTCCTCATAGGTTAAATATCTTGATCATCATATTACAGCTGATATGATGGATTGTAGAGGTCTGACTGCTCAGGGTTTACTGAACTGTAAATGCCATTGTATACTGTTCATCTGTGGTGTGGGAATAAACAGAGCGGCATGCGTGGACCTACAGTCGCTTACCAAGATGCACACACACATTTATTGTGTGTGCCAGGGTTTTACAGGTGTTAGTCATATGCTGGCAGTGATAAGGAATATTGACAATACGTATTCAGTGCAGGACAGTGTTATACAATACATGTACAGTAACTGACTTAGCATAGAGGACAGCATGATTGATGCATGGGTTAATCCTACCAAAAGCTGCAAACTACAGTTGTGGTGACAGGTGTCAGTTTTGACAGCGGGTTAATTGTCACTTTTATTCTCCATTTTTTTCATTCTGTCAGTTCTGTCCAGATATAAATTGATTTGATTGATTAACTGATTGAATCCCCCTTTTAGAAAGTGCACCAAAGCGTTGGCAGCAGTATTATAGCTATAAGAATGAAACCTCACACACACATAGACATCTACACAATCACATGCACACACACACACACTCCCCTACACACATAGTCTCCTATGGAATGGCAGACCATATGCCAGTGCAGTCTTCCTGACAGTTTGTCATTAAAAGTTCAGTAGACAGGCAGAGGATGGTGAAAATTACTTCTGACAATAGATGAGGACGGGCTAGAGTTTCTGCTCACTGCTCAGTAGGAACAATGGGAGAAAAGATGTAGAGAGGAGAGAGATGGAAACGAAAAGAGACAGAGACAGATGACGAGAGACGATACCTGTGTGTGTGTGTGTGTGTGTGTATGTATGTATGTGTGTTAATCAGTCAGTGCTGCGTTGTCTTCTACTGACAGTAATGCTTTGGGATGGACAGTATGGGACAAAGTAGACAGTCTCCACCCCCCACCCCCTTCCTTTCTCTCTCTCTCTATGTCTCTTTCTGTTTCTTTTTCTTTCAGGAAGTGAACCCAGGGTTGTATACACCATCTGCTCTGGCACTGCTGTGTAGGTGAAAGCATGACAAGTGAGGATGTGTTTGCTTCTCAGTGTGTATCTGTGTGTGTGTGTGTGTGTGTGTTTGTTTGTTTCATTTCATGAGCTTGTTACGGCAGCTTCCATCACTGAACCCCCCCCCCCCCACACACACACACACACACAGGCCACATGAGGGGTCAGGCTTTCAAACTATTTATCCCCTTTAAACACAACTATGTGTTTCACATGTTGAAGAACAGATGTCACTGTCACTGTTGATAATGATGGTTGAAAAAGGATCTTTCAGTTTGTACTAACAGGAACAGTCTTCATGCTTGTGAATAATGGTTGGAGGTCTGTGCTTATGGTACATGAAGTCTCTTATCTCCATCTTTGATGTCCTGTTCTCTTGAGGCAAAAACAGAATATTTTAACTGCATCAACAGTTTTATAATACTTGGCTTATTAATTGATTGACTGATGTAATATGTTGTTTACTGGTGCATTGTGGGGGCTTGCTTGAGTAGAAATCATTTAAATTTTAATACGCTGTGACTGCAGCGGAGCAGTAGAGTAGAACGCTTGGTTTGTGCATGTGTGGAGGGGTGGGGGTGGTGGGTGCATCGCTGTACATCTGAATACAGTGATAAGATACTGGAAAATGGTGGACTTATGGACACATCCTTTGCATGTCATTCTGACAAGGTTTACTGGTCTATTTTTTGAGTGTGTGACTCGATTGACTCCTACAGTCACACTGATGCACTGCAGTGATGCTTTATCAATCGGTAACGATTTCCTTTACTTTCAGACTCAGTAAACAACATTTGCATCAGTCAATCAGTCAGATGGGTGACCGTAGATACACAGAGAGAGGAGGAGAGTAGGTTTAGATGGCTCTCATGAAAGGATTCAGACCCCACGCTGCGGTACGACTGTGCTGTATGCAGTACTCGTATAGATTGAGCCACCAGGGGTGCTGCTCCCCATGCCCCTTTCCCCTGGATCACTGTGTGTTGCGATAATAAGCTTTGAATGAGTCTGAGTTCCTATTTTGGCAGCATTTGAAATGAGTTAGAGCAGCAGCAGTGATTTTTGTGTTGTCTCCTTGTTGGTTTTAGATTTTTATTCATGCTTCCTGTATTGAGAGAGAGAGAGAGGGAGGGAGGGGGAGAGAGAAGGGGAGAGTACAGATGATAAAGGAGGAGAGGAGGAGCAGGAGGTAGGTATAATTGATAGAGGGAGGTATGAGACTGTGCTTGACTTAATATCACATCTAGTAATTAGTCAGCAGTGTTTGAGTACAACTCCCAACAGGAACATGTTGAGCATTAAAATACTGTATTTAATATCCTACGAACTCTGCTCTCTGTCAGTTAACCTTAACTGAGGCTCTGAATTTTCTCTCTGGGACACAGCAAGTCCAGTCAGGAGGCAGCATGCTCAATAAAACTCCAGACTCATTCCAGCTCACAGGGACATTAAAAGCTGAAGTCATGATGTCCCGTCCATTCCAGTAGCTTCTGTAACTTAATCTATCATTGAGCATTTTTTCATCTGTCTCTATGAAAAAATAAAGCATCTTCCTGGGATTTACTTCACATATTCTAAGACAAATCAGCCTCACTACAGCACTTGTTAAATCCTCATGCTTTTAAACATGCCAACAAAAGGTGCCAACAGATGTGTTGAATGCATTTCCCTCCTCATGAAACATTTGCAAAGCCATTTGTTTGAACATTAAAAATCCTCTATTGTCTACTAGCTTACAGTCTTCTTCTTCTTCAACATGGATCTACTCCTAAATAAACCTCTGGTACCATAGCAGTACCAGAGGTCACAAGCTCAGCAAGATACCTTGGGAGCATAGAAGAAATTATAGCGCCCATGAAATTGACCTAACTTGTTTTTGTCAATATTAAACTAAAACTATTTTACAAATTTGTGTTTTGCCCTGTAACAGCAGCTTTGCGCCTCGTTCTCAGGTCAGTGAGTACACAGGTAACAGGTTGGCAGTCTCTATGGTGTTCTTACAGGGCATGCTACCACCTGATTGAGCTGTGATTGCACTGATCTCTCTCAGGGCATCCAGACGGACTCTTGATGGGGTTAATCAACAGCAGAGTCTGTTTGGATAGAACTGGAGTTTTTCCATGTAAACACCACAGTATGTCCCATCTGAACCCATGTTGACAGAACAAGCTCTGACAAATGTATGTGAATATACGTATATACATATAAACGACAAAATGCTCTAATGAATCCATACAGGCTTATCTGCACATCTAACATTCACAGTCTCTTACACATGCTGTAAGTGTGCACACACAGATGCTCGTGTTTCCCTCTTGTTTTAACCTTCGTTCTCACTTTTTATATTTTGTTTACCTAAAGTGAGCGTCAGTGTGTGGGTTTGTGTATCACAGACATTTTTCCTTTATGACAGCTAACTCTGCTGATTCGGTTTGTGGTTTTCAGCAGGAGAGAGGGAAAGAGAGCAGAGGCAGCAGATGTGGGAGGTGTTTAATGGGTTACAGCAGTCAAGGCCAGAGACGAGTGACTCTGAAACACACAAACCAATGAAAACACAGCAAAGGCCAAACACAGACTCACTGACACACTTTTACCACAAGACAATAATACATTCATGAAGAGCCTCTTATTTTCACTTATTCAGAAAGTCTGTAAAAAAGAGAAGGAAGAAAGAAAGAACAGCCTTACACTGGTCACCTCTTGGACACCCATATGTGGGAAAAAAATATTAAAGGTTTATGAAAGATTCTGCATGAAAAAAGGAAATTCCTGACCACACTTCAACATGTGTTGCACAAAAAAACATGAAGGTTTTGTGAATACTGGGCAAGCTTTTGCATAAGCCAACTGTTAATTTGGCACAAGAGGATTGGTGTCAGCTCATCTACTGTCTGTAACCTGCTGGGAGCTTGCACAGCATAGTGGTGTGAAAGGCCAGATTAGCAACTTCTGAAAGTGTGTGTGTGGTGTGCCACTTTATGTAGGAGGTGCAAAGGTGTCCTGTGTTGTGTTGTGATATGACAGACCTAAATGTTTAAATTGTTGACCTTTATCATTAGGTATTTTAGAGATAAATGAAAGTACTGACACCATGAGTCAGTGTGTGCTCATGTGTGTTTGTGCCATAGAAGGATGGCGGCTGTTCATTTCCACGTAGCTTTATATACAAAGACAGAAAAGGATAAAATGAGAAAGATGGTAATGAATAAAGAAAGGAATTCTTTGTGCCTGCTGGTCGGGCTCCAAACCACCACACAACAAACACTCAACGGCCCCTAACCAACGCATTATCTCTGCTTGTTGCTATGGTAATCATGTCCTTGGCTCTGTAGTGCCATCATTCAATTTGGAACACTTTAAAAGACACACACACACATATGCACACACACTCACACAAAATAAACATATTTAAGTAAGACTTTAAGCCATTGGGGGTAAACCAAAAAGGGCAATTGAACTAAAGAATGATAGTTCAAGAATGATAATGAGACTGGAAAACAGATGGCAATGTGATGTGAATTAATGAAAGAAGAATGATTTTAGCCCTTAGTGTTACCTCTAGCCAGGTGTCCATTCAAATGTAGCACAAGTAATTTCTAGAAAATGGAAAGCTGGAGTTGGTGCATTGACATAAATACCTGTAGGTTCTAAATTCTCCCATTGTCTTGAATACCTGAACAGGTTCCCACACTTATTTTAGTAGTGATTTTGAGCACAGAGTAGGTGGTCATTGTTTTCATTGTCAGGATTTTATACTAGTTGGTGCTGACTTATATGGAAGCAAAAATCTGGAAATTTTAAAATACACTGATTTACTGAATTCTGTCACACTATCTTAAGCAAAACTCAACTTCTCAACTCTTGAGATCTCTTACAAATATCATATTTATTTATCTCTGGGAATCATTGGATATCAAACTGCTGTGGAGCCCTTGACAAGGGTCCAAATGTTTTTCAGAGCTGTTAGAGAAAGCAATAAGTCCTACATCCCTGTATAGGTTGTTTGTCCCTCCCTTTGGATACGAACCATAGGGGCGTACCAGTGGCAGACACACAGGACCTTCGTTGTCATGGTAACAATAATAAACAAATGGCTGTTGTGGAACAGTCATGGTTTTGTTAGGTTTAAGTACAAAAACTTTTTGGTTTGGTTTAGGAAAAGTTAATGATTTGGTAGGTATTTGGTTGGTATTTAAAGTAAATACTTCCTTGGGATTGGAGGACTTTGGTCGTCACGGTTGCAGTGATAAACACATGGTAAGAAACATAAGAAACATCGTTGAATATCAATTTAAAACAAGAAACACACAGCGTCTCCTGTGTAACAGTCCTGTGTTCTCTATGCTCTCTCTTGCCCCATATACTTCATCACCTGACTTCCTCCTTTGCTCCCTTCATAAGTGATATGACTGCCAAAGGTCATCTAACAATAAAGTGTAACTATGGGTCGTAATAAGCTGCTTGCACAGATGACTTATGAGACGATGAGATGACTAAAGGAGCATGAGAGAGATGCAGGGAGAGAAAGACAGTAAAGGGAGTGTGTCAAATCTAAGAATGATAATTCTAGTAAATCCCTACAGGGTCCTATCATATTTAACTGTGTTGAGAATAACAAACAGCGATTGTCTCTGGTTGTCTGTCAGTTTGTCTGTGAACTGCTGCTGTGCCCTTGGGTGTCCTGAAAGACACTGAGCATTATTAATTAGAGTGACAGGTCTGCAGCTGAAACTAGCTCAGAGTTCAAACATCTTATCTCGTATATGACAGCAGTTGATAAGAATAATTCCTCTCTGTGCATCACTGAATAAAATATTTGACTCGGTCTGTGGCAGTTGACCTGAAGTTACAGTCTACTTGTTTGTGAATGCAAGAATAAAGAGAGAGCAAAACCACCGCAGAGCTTTCTGTGAAGTTAGAGTTGAGGATGATGGGATCATCTCCATTCAAAGTGCTTTCTTCACCCTGCTCACTTTTGCTTTTTAATTATAGGAAGTGCCAGGATGGCTTGTCAGGTTTGTTACATGGTGTGGAGGGAGAGTGATTTAAACGGGGCTGAGAGCCAAAACTTTAATTCTAACCTTGTCTCTTTCTTCCACTGCTCAACACTATAGAAGAGAGGGCAAAAGAAAGTGAAACAAAGAGACTGATCATGTGAACTTCAAAAGTTCATCTGTGATTTTCCTTTTTTATTTACCTTAACCGTGTTATTAGTGCTGGTGCTTAGCAGCATGTTGATCCTTTAAAAATGCAGCTCTTCCTCCCCCAAAAGAAATCTGTCCTCCCAAGGAACATTAGATCCTCCCAAAAGCTTTGTTAAGTTGGTAATTAATCCTTCGTCAGAGAATCAGTGCCACAATAAATACACAGGCTTTGTAGCAATTAGCACAAATAGTCATTGTTGAAAGAGTCTATTTTTGGAGTCTACTGTTCTTTGTTTTTAAAGTACAGTGCAACCTTTTTTGGTGGTTTGCAGCCTATCAACAGCAGCTGTGACTAACTGGGCTTGTTCACTGCATACTGTCTTTCAAGATGAACTATAATGAATGAAATATGTTTTCCTTTTAATTGGTGAACATGAATAATCAAAGGGCCAGTAATTAATAATCAGTTGGGTGAGCTCTGCATGCTGGATCTGCCCTGCTCTGCAGCTGTATGCCAGTTGAAGATCATGGGATTCAGTCTATAGTAGGTGCCAAATGATACTCAGAGCAGATGAATTGAAATAGAAGATTATAATCTGTGGCATAAGCAGCCTGTCTGTTTCTGACTCTCAGGGCTGTGATGGAATCTTAAATCAAAAGTTAAAACTTTACTCCTCTTCCTCTCCCATTAGAAATCATCCTACTGTAACTTATAAGCAGTACAGAATGTATCTAGCTCAGACTAACCTCATCTAAAACTGCACATCTCAACAACCATGACTGTGTTGAAACTACAGGCCCATCAGACTTAACTGTTGCTGTCTGTAACAACTGATACCCTCAGTACCCCTGTCTGTTTTATCCCAGCTCTCCTGACAGCTCTGTAACTGGATTTGCCAGGATCAATTGTGACTCTTGCCCTGCTGCTCAGGAGGCTGGAGGTCTACCTGCAACTCTTGGCAACTTTTTCTGGTTAAATCCCTGTTTGGAGTGGAAACTCACCCTGAATATGAATCAAATATAATGCATGATTCAGTATCAGATGTTTGACGACACCTGCACAGAAGACGTTTGTATTTACCAAAGCTGTTCCGAAAATAATAACAAGTAAAGTAAATAACAGTAAATAAATTTACAGTTAAACTTGAAATGAAGCAGCTGCACCAAACTGTACTTTCTTAATATTAAGGAGTGGACAGGAAGAGGAAAGCACTGCCAACACTAACATGTTCACTCTCCTCATAGAAAAGACTCATATGGTGACTTTTTACAGTCTGAATATGTTTTCTGTATTATTGTGATGCACACCCACTGTGCTCCCGCAGTATATACAGCTCCCCCCAGACAGACTGTTCTGAGATCTCACAGCTGGTATGCCTCATTCCCTCAAATTATGATTACCATTACAGGAAACATCAATCTGTTCTGCCTCTGGAGGAACAGACTTTATAATAGCTCTTTGCCCGATCTATATGAAACAAAATAACAAAACTTTGAAAACTTTCTTGATTACAAACAGCCATGAAAAGCCACAGATACTTTTATTAACCACTGATGGACTCTCTGATACTAAATATGATCAAAGTGCATTTTCTTCACAGATAACTATCATCAGAAGTATAATATTTATCATTTAAACCATTTATCATAAGATGTATTATAAGAATATTTTAATGACATTCAGTTAATTTTGTAAGTGACATATTTACATAAAATAATGGAGGATTGAAGTTGTGTTTGTATTTTAATGCATTGCTGATATGAGAAAACCTTTGATCACAGATTGTGTAAATGGATTACCAATGGGTCCATAATATGACATGGCAACTGCATGAAGGGCACATGTTTTGAATATAGTAGTCACCATAATATAGAATGTTATGTTGAAATATTCTCAGATCATTTTAACAATATGGAGGGTAATGAGTGTGCTACAACAGCAGCAGTGCAGCAATAACCCTCCATCATATCCTCTGCGTGATCAATAGTATGGATCACCTGTGAAACATTATTGAATGGGTTTATGAAGTGTTTATGAAGAGTACAGCAGTGCTTACTCTAGAATCATCCATTTTTTTATTGACAGAAAAGCAAGTCTCTACCAAACACAAAACAGAAGGAACTTGAGGTGATCTACAGTTGATATTCCTACAGCTGCTGCTTGTAAATCTGTCTCAGCAAGGTGTTTTCTTATGTTGCTGTCCTTTGTATGTGCGCTAATGGAAGCAATTACACCTTCATCATCACTTTAACCAACAGTCAGAGAAAGCAGGCCCTAGTATTTGTAGCTGACTCCTCTCTCTTCACCCCTCCCTCTTTTTATTTCTCTCTCAGAAACTCATAAATCATGAATGAAGTAGACTGTGAGAAATCAAAGATCATAACAAGCTCGGAGGACTTGACTGCATTGTAATTTAACACGACATGACCATGCTTTGATCTCCAGCCTATTGTAACAAAAATATTAACTCCCAGCTTGATGTAACCACCAAGTTGCTAATGTGTTTCTCTTCTTCCCTCACTGCCATGTCATTATTTAACAGGGTAGACATTTTGCTGACATATTAGTGAAAATTACATTGAATTACTTTCAGAATGTGGTGTAGACAGGAACGCAGAGAGACGTAAAAAAAGGATGGCGAGATAGAAAGTAGGAAAAGTTGTCAGAATGATTATTAATTGGTTGTATTCATTTCTTTGTTTGAGCAAATCATCAGTTTCAGTGCAACGGTACACATAACTATTTATGCATTGTGTGTGTGTGTGTGTGTGTGTGTGTGTGTGCGTGTGTGTGTGTGTGTGTGTGTGTGTCCTTTAGTGCCTGTATAAAATATGACAGAACAAATGACCTAACTCTCAAACACACACAGCGAATTAAGATGAATTCATGTACACTCACACATTTCCTTCCTTTACAGATGTTCTTTTTCAGTCCGCCTTTTTCCTCCTTCCTCAGATTACACCCTTTCAGCCTCTCCTTTTCTCTATTTCTGTCTTTCCTTTCTCTCTCCCTCTCTCTCTTTCTTCCCCTTTTCTCCCCCCTCCCTCCCCTCCACAGATAGCTGTGCTGTACTAAACGCTGTGAGGAATAGGTGTTTACAGTGTTGTGTCTGCTGAGCTCAGTGCCTTTGATCCCTGTTGTAGAAAATCTCCTAATTGTTCCCTGAGGCTGAGGTCATGTTTTCTGCATGGTGGTGACTTTTGCCCCCCTCCCTCCTCACACACACACACACACACACACACACACACAAACACCTACATATTTCACACATTCAGCTGATGAATTGAATGGAAATACTTTTAACTAACACACTTTTTTAATTTCTTTCTTTCTTTCTTTCTTTCTTTCTTTCTTTCTTTCTTACTCTTTCTACTGACTTATAAAGGGAAACTACCAGACTTTTCATGTGAACTGCCTGACTTGATTCTTGCAGTGCTGATGGATTTAGGGCAGTGGAAATGGACATTCTGCTAAATTTATAAAGACAACTGGTGAACATGGAGGAGGTTTGAGTTTATATTAACTGGGGAAGAGAGGAACACAGAAACTTTTTAAATAAATGGATCTCTAAGAAAAGTGAAAAAAACTAACTGTTTCTCATCATTTAATTTATGCATGCTGATGAGCAATGTGCAATGAACTTATGTAGCAAAAGTAGTTCTCTCACTCTGTTATATTCCCATGTGTAATAGTGGTGTGGGGGAAGAGGTGCTGTGTGTTTGTATCCATATGAAGGCCATATAATTGACTTCCGTCTCCATGGAGATGTGAATGACTGCAAAAGCTGCAAGCTGCAGGCTCTGTTGTGTGTCTAGTGTGTGTGTGTGTGTGTGTGTGTGTGAGAGAGAGAGAGAGAGAGAGAGAGAGAGAAAGAGAGGTTTGATTGGTTAAAGATGTTTTGTGACTGTATTTAAAAGTGAATTTTGGTTTTGCCTGGTGTAAACCATGGTTCTGCAGTGTGGTATTCAATTGTTTTTTTTATGTTTTGTGCCCTCTGTCTCTCCAACACACACACTCAGGCATAAACACACTCATACACACAAATCAGAAACTTGCAAGATGACATGCCTTATAACATATAAGCACACAGCAGACTGTTTCACAGTGAACATCCAGATCAATAAGAGTGAGTCTTGAGGAGGGCACAGATGAATTAAAGGGAAATTGAAGGTGTGTGCTGCAGTGTTAAGGACGAGTGGGTGAACAAAGACAAGGTGTGATGAGTGAACAGGATGAGATGAAGTGAGTGAAGAATGGAGAGTGATGTGGACACGCGCTGTGCAAGAAACTCCCTCAGCTATTTCTTTGATACGACTAAGATGGCTTTGTTCTCCTTCCTCTCCTCCTTCTCCCACATCTGGTTTTTAATCTGTGTCAACATCAAAGTTGACACAAGAAAATCTTCCTGTGCAATGAGAGCCTTGACCTCTTACGTTCACTACAGTCCTCTAATGGCAGTGCATAAGAAGCAGCTGTAATTTTAAACCCACTGTAACACATCCAGCATAACAGTAAAGTACTTAGCTGTTCATCAGAGGTAGTGCATTTGAATTCATGTCCATTATATCTGCTAATGTGAGAAGAGTGGAGATCCTCTTCTCACTAACCTGCATGCATAAAATTTGTAGCTGTCATTGGAGAAGAAAAGTGAACCATGTTAATGTGGAAACTGAATCTTTGCAATGATTTATAGGCATAAACTGGCCAGGTGGGTGTAATAACTCCATAAAGTCATTACTGTAATTGAGAAATTTAAGACTCATGTTTCATGCTTGTTTTTGGATTTTACTGGAGCTTACATTTGCAAACTCTTGACCCCATACTGTAGGGGTTTATTAGCCATCTCTTGCCAAACTTTTGCGATTGTGATCCCCACATCCCTGTCTTTTCTCTAATGCAGAAGACTAATTTACAACAGAAGATTTACTTTGAGGGGAATGTAATGAGGCCATGGTTATGTGTGCTATGAATGCAATGAGGGAAATGTTGTTTATTAACATACTATATATGCCAGATTGCAAAATGTTGCTTCTGAACAGATTTGCAATGCAGCAGTGTTTAGGTGGGTGGTTCATGTCAAGTAACATGCAGATGTAAATTGTAAATAGAAATGGATACAATGGAAAGGAACTTTATTGTCCCACCAGCACAGGAAATTGAAAAGTCTTTGTCTCACAGAGTCAATAAACTTAGTTAAAGCAATAGACAACAATTAAAAAAGATTAGGAATAAATCTAATACCAATTGTCAGCACTGCAGGAATATATGTGCAAATGCATATTTTGGGATATTTTAGCATTGTTTGTTTTTTTCACTGAGTACATACATAGAACAGAGAAGAAATGCGACAAAATTTACATCTATTGAAGGAGAAGGAGACATTTCTTTGTTTTTCACAGTAGCTCAGAAAGCTGTAGTTATGATAGATATATATACATATTTCTCTTTCTGCATCTGTCCATCTGCCTAGCCCTCTGTCATCACCATCACCAGCTCTGCATGTCATAGCGTGAGTCTATGTGATGTGTGCAGCTTCTTTTCCTTTGAGGAAACATGCGAGTGTGTCTGCATACATCTGCATGACAACACGCTCGCACACTTGTTAATTGTAGCTTTGGTGAGTGACCGCCTTCCTCTCTTCTGCTCCTGTATAATTATCCCCATTTCATCGTTTCCATTCCTGTATTTTTTTTTCCTGTTGTCCATTGCTGTCAGCACAGGTTGTTGTGCGAGTATGTATATGGTATTGCTGTTGTTGCCACTGTATAATTCTAGGATTACTCACATATTTTGGATGAGATAGAGGAGCTAAAGAAGCAAAGAGGTCAAGAGACACCCAACAGAGATTACATTTTTAATGATGCAATTTTGCTTGTGAAAAAAGATTTTGGGGTTCATTAGTATGTAGGCAGCCCACACAGAACTCATCAGTTTATATCACTTAGCGTGCACTTTTTAACTGAAGCCTAATTTATCACATTCACTTCGTGAGAATCTAACAAACACATTATGTGGTAAACACACACATGGCTGTGTCCATTAATGCCCATATGTCTGAGAGGACCATGTTCACTACCAGCACGTCATTAACCCTGACCCTCACTGCCTCTGGGAGGTTGCAGGTGTAGTCAGGTGCAATGGGAGAAGTTGAAATAATGAACTCCAGCCATGAGGTGGTGAATAATTGTGGCACAGTCAGCAATAAAAATTTAATAAATTTGTCTTGAAATGCCTGATGTATTTTGATATCCCCGCATTATGATGATAATGTGCAACATAATGATATTATTAATCCTTTTTATTTTCTTATTTGGAGATGTTCAAGTAAAATTGATGACAGTAGCTTATTATAGAGAGTGAAACTAGGACAAAGGTAATAACTCTCCTCTAACAAGGTCAGTACATGTGTGCAAGTAAAAGCATTAGTTCCTCTAAATGTTTTTTTTTTTCCCTTTAAGCAGGCTGAGCATGAAAGACTCTCACCCCATTGTTCATAGCTCAGTCAATGTGATTACATTTTTCCAGTACAAGCACAAGAGTGCAAAAGTTCAGTAGATAAACAGTCCCTGCATCTACAGAAGTATTTACTTATGCAGCAGCGGCAACAGCAGCAGCACGGGAGCAGCAGGAATACCTCCCTGTATTCAGTTTAATGACAGATAAATACAACCATAAGTGGCCAAATCTAGGAGGAAGCAGTGGTGCCTCTTCTTTTCTCCTCTTAGAGATCTGAGGACTGGATGAAAGGAGTTCTTTTTGCAAAGATTTTTCCATGTCTAAGATCTAAAACTCAAACTCAAACTTATAAATTTCAAGAGTCCCTGACCACCCCGGGCCCCAACCACTGATAATGAGGGTGATGAGGCTTTCTGTAGATTGGGTTCTGTGTTGATGGTGAAGGTGACAGGTCCAGGCAGGTGGTAGGGAATGTTTTCAACAAAGAGAGAGCTAAACGAGAGAGTTTATGAGAAAAAGGGAGAATCTTTATGTGACAGGCAAAATCTGAAAAGAACCAAGAGAGAAAGCACACAGTGATGGAGGGAGAGATTCTTTTAAGGTGACAGTATATACCGTATAGGTGGAAAGAGTCAGGGCTGGTGCAGTGTGGTGCATGGCTGAGTGAACAGTGATGCTGTGTTGTGAATAATGCAGCATGAAGTGAGATCAAGCAAGGTTTGCTAAGTGTGGTCAGAGTCTACATGAACTAATTTGCAGCCCACATGGTGGACCGGCTGAACATACATTGCATGCTGAAGATGAAGCTGTTTGTCCGGGTGGTGTTCAGAGGCATTAGTGCAGATTTAGGAGAAGTATTTGATAGTTGATCAGAAAGGTAGAAGTCTACATTTACCATCTCAAGCAACTGTTTCTTTTTCCTGCTACTGTATGCTCCCTCCTGATTTTGTGTTGGCTCACTATATCACTGTTAGTGTTGCAGAAAGGATGCAGATGCTGCAGACACTGGAAGACATTTTGTTTGGATTGCTAAACCTGCATATTTACTCTCAATTCAATTGTAGCTCAACAAAAGGTCACCTTGTTACAATTCATTTAAGACTTGCTGTGTTTCATTAACCTTTAATTACTTAAGAAGTGAACCAAAGACCTGAAAACATTTGTTGATCCCCGAGGGGATTTAGTTGTTACACAAGAGCAGGCAGGACGCTCGGTCTGGATTTAGCCTGCTTTGAATGATGCTACAGTCTAAATGTCAGTCAACATCTTCTTTACATTGATCAGCCACAACATTAAAACCACCTGCCTGATACTGTGTAGGTCCTCCTAGGGCCACCAAAACAGTTCTGACCCGGCGGGTTATGGACACAGGATCTCTGGGTGTCTATGTTGCCCAGCACTGAGACACTGGCAGCAAATCCACCAGGCCCTTTGGGTTGCAGGGTGAGACCTCCATGTGTCTGGCTCATTCCAGCACATCCCACAGATGCCCCCTTCTTGATTGGGATCTTGGGAGTTTGGAGACCAGGTCAATGCCTTGGGGTCTTTGTTGTGCTCCTTGAGACATATCTGAGCAGCTTTTATGCTGTGGTGGGCACATTGTCCTGCTGGGGGAGGTCAGTTTGCTGGGTCTACAACGATGTTTAGGTGGGTGGTACGTGTCGAAGTAACATCCAGATGAAAGCCAGAGGAATGATCCAAAGTTTCCATGTTGTTCAGACATTGTTAGTGATAGAACATACTAACTTCAACATTCAACATGTGATCTTGTCCTATGACTGCTCTTTGAGCTTTTCATTAGATAAGGTTTAATACTAGACAAACACAATAAGCAAGAAAACATTATGCAGCTAACTGTAAATGTCATCAGAAAATTTGTATCTGGGTTTCAACAGAGAGAAAAAAATAAACAACACTGTCCGTTTTTGTGTAAAAACACTGTGTAAGAGTCTGAACTCTGCCACCTTTTTCTCTCTGAAAGGCTGCATCTGCTTTTTCCTTCACAAAAACAAAAACTCTCTCATCGTTTCTTAGTAGCCTACGCTGATTTGTAGACCTTTAATTTGCCCCAGACAGAACAATTTCCACAATTACTTCTATATGATTATTGAAAAAGGTATTTTAAATAAGAATGGTTGCTCTTTTTATTGTTTGCTTTGTTTAGAATCATTTATTAGCACCATAAAACAATAGAGTGATAATGACCATAAAACAGCAATAAGTAATAATAATATGCTGGAGACTCAGCAGGGCTTGTCTCATCCCTACGGGAGTCTCTGCTTGTATATTATACTTTTTATGGCCCTCAGCAGTTTTATGACAGTTATTAAACTAGTCATTTTAACTGTGTGTGCTTGTATGGTGTATGATACATACTGTATGTCTGTGTGTATCTCTACCTGTATTCATGCTATTGGTGTGTGTGTGTGTGTGTGTGTGTGTATGCATGTATGTGCAGTCAAGTCTATAAAGCAGTAATTTAGTGAGACTCTATTGGAGCGTTACTGGTTTGCTGATCTGTAGGATTTATTGATCGTGTCCCACACTCTCCAGCTCCCCAGCATGCACTCTGGTGGCGAGAGAATCTGCTGGCTCCGACCTTTCTCTCATGAGTAAATTTAATTCAGTCTCTTCACTCGTGTGTGTGTGTGTATGTGTATGTGTGTGTGAGAGAGAATGTGTTTGTGTCACTATTATGTTGTGCTTGAAGCGGGTGTGTACTCTTGTAAAAAGGAGTGTTTGTCTGACTAAATTCTGTCTGCTACTGTGCATGCATCTGTGGATTTTTGTGTTTATTTATCTCTATTCAAATAACACTGCTGTATCTGGCTGAGTGTGTGTGTATGCATGTACGAATATGAGTCTTTGGATGTGTATCAGTGCATGTCAGAGTTGTTCCAGTTTAGTTACAGCTTCACATATGATGAAAGGCCCCTAAACGATATCACAGCCTATCATACTGAATATATTTCCCTTTAATCTGAACAATACCTTGAAATAATTGGGGAAAGAGACTTAAATGAGGTTATTATTTATTGAAAAAGGCACACATTACTATTTATATAATTTTTTTTCTGGGAATGTATTGAGGGAAATGGGGATCTAATTAATAAAAAAAAATTACATAAAAAAATCCATGCCTACCCCAAGCTGCAGCAATTATTCCTCATAGTAAATAGTTCTTTTTGTCCTTGGTCAGGTGTGTAAAGAACCAATTAGCTATTCTTGAGTCTTTACTCTTTTAGTTTGTTGGTTGTGCAGGATCATTGCATGATAAACTGCATCTGCCTCAGTCTGTTTTCCATGCAACCAACTGTCGGTTGGTTTACTGTGATTATACCAACAAGAGGAAATGACCTTAAAACGTATGGTTTTATGAGAATGTTGTTCACTGCCATATGTTTCTACAGTTAGAAGGAGATAGATGTTGACACATTACAGCCAGCAGAACATTTAGCAGATGAACTGAAGGTAAATGAGAACCAGAGAATGTAAATTAGTGCAATGAGTGCAGACAAGTCTATTACGCTTACAGCTAAAGCCACATGGAGTGTGCTGAAACTCAGAATGAGAAGGCAAAACTCATTCAGTGTGGCTCCTTCTGACTTTTGGATGGAAAGTGATTCTAAGTGTATCTTCCAGCAGTGTACAGCTGAATCAGGTGCTTTTAAAGCAACATTATGTAACCTCAGAATAACAGCTTCAGAATAATTTTGATGGTACACTGACTGTAATAGGAAGAATGGTGCCTCACTCATTCCCACTCTGTGCTCTGGACACTTGTTCTTGCACTGTTTGACTTTGGTGACCAAGTATGACCTCCTGCTAACTGAGTGATAGTCAGCAGCTTAAACTGCTGGAATCAGGCCCAGTAAAGTCAAGAGTAATGGCCAAACTGTTCATCAGTTCAGTTTTGACATCTCAGTAAAACTGTGTCATCAGACTCCAAATGGACAAATACATATGAGGTCAACATGGAAACAGTAAATAGATTTCTTTGAATGTATTTTAAGTAGTGAAATCATAGTATAGTTACATGATCCATGTAAACATCATGCACTGAGAGTCAGTATGAGTGAACACAGCCACAGTTTGATCCTTATTGTGGTGGAAGTATTTTCAAATTAGTGAATAGATAATCTTCAGATATTTTCAGCTTTGATAAATTTTAATTTTAGACTCACTGCATTAAAAACTTGTCACACACCCACAGGTGATATTATTTTCTTTATTTTCTTGTTACAGCACTAAATTACCATCATCAGACTATTTCAGGTTATGATTCTATAATGGCAACAGTTCTCTGAGGAAAGCTTCACAACAAGCTTTCACTTCTCAGATGTAGCAGTATAGTCAAGTATTTATTTAATGTAATATGTTAATGTAATTTCCGAACTCATTCAGACAGAACTAATGAGAATAGTTTCAGGTTTTCTTCATTGACAATGTGAGTCTAAGTAAACCAATACAAAAAGTACAAACTAAATATTTGGTGGAGACACACATTTCTGTACACACTTGCTCAGCACAGTATCATTAGGCTTCATTAGTTTTGTTGGATATTCTTTGCACTGTGTCTCCTTTTCACCGATAGCATCTTTTCATTTATTGAATATTAATTAGTGCCTTATTCAGTCTTTCCTTGTGGACTCTCACTTTTATTCATGTAACAACATGCTAGTTGAAATCATGCTTCTCTAATGTGATCGGCCCTGACCCAGAAAAAAGACATGCTTATATGTTTTAATAATTAATTAGAGGGCCGGTCTTATTGTCAGATAGTCATTGGATCAACATTGTTTCCCTGCATTAGGCTGTATATATTAGACCACCATAGGTCTATGGGAGGTAACGTCAGGTGCTTTGATTGTATCTCTTGCTATTATTCTTAGACTCACTGACTACAGTGCAAACTAATCCCCATGAAATGGCATGATAGTGATGTAACCTGTGCACTGAGCAGTTCCTAATAGATCTGTGATATTCTATGCATGGTATGCATTAAAATGTAACCACAGCTCTCATTTGTGCATATATTTAATTGGAAAGGAACTATAAATTTTCTGTTTCCATAAATAGACTCTCATGCTTATGAAAATTACTTTTCGTGTGGTAAGGTACTTTGAATCATCACATTAATTGTTACTAATCACACGTACAATAAATCAAACATAGTGTGATTTTTTTTCAACTATGACAAATGATAACAAGAAAAAAAAACTGGAGTGATTAAAACAAATTTGTGTATGAATGTGTGTGTACATTCCTCTCGAACATGCCTCAGTGTGCTTGTGTGTGAGTGTGTCTCAGTGTGGGTGTGTGTCCATGCATTAATCTCCTTTATTGATTGAGTCTTGATTACTGTATCTAAAGACCCATCAGGATTAGTTGGACATGCTGCTGATGGACAGAAACATGAACAGCATCACAAAAGTCTTTCTTGTTATTGCTCTGTAGCCTTTTTTGTGTTCCATTTCCAATGAGGTGTCTACAGTCATGGATTAAAATAACACAATTATACACTTTGCCTAGCTCAAAAGCATCTCAGCAATGGTTGTCATGGGAGGTGAGACACTCATTCCATCCGTGATCTTCTAGTGACAAGACCACTTAGATACAGTATCTCTGAGTTGGCTGCTGTCTCTGTTTGTCCACCTCCTTCTGTCCCTGGCCGATCTCTGCAGTGCACAGCAGTGAGTCTCATTGCAGGAGGAACAAATCAACCTTGTGTTCCCCTGTACGACAACAGAGAAGCTGCTCAGGTGGCAGCAGTATTCAGACAGATTTTTGGACGTTGGACAGAAAATTCTGCTGAGTTTTTATTTTGCAGCAATTGGTCTGGCATACTTCCCTGTCTCCTCTCCTAATTTGTAAATTTTAATAATGCAACAATGCAGAGTCATCACTGTAAGCGGCTGAACTCCAGTCTGTCTGTATTAATGTGATGTCTCTACTCCCTGTGAGGAGTCTTTGAGAAATAAGGCTTAAATTCATCTCAAAGTGTGTCCTCTGCTGGGGGTGCATATGTTTGACTGAGAGAATTTGAGAATCTACAGATCTATAGGGTTCTTTAATAATACCCTTGTATGTCCTCTGACATATAATTTTTATTGCAGTGTGAGAGTTTATTTTGTCAGCAGCTCGTTAATTCCTCATATGGTTGCAGAGGACTGCAGGCAGAAAGACACACTAATCCCTATTTAAACTGGATTAGTGTTTTTCTGAGGCTGGTAATAGTGGATGTTGCAAGTGGCATCCTTAATTTTAATTCAGTGTGAATCTGCTGTGCCTGTAATTTTTTAAAACCTGTGAAGTACAGAACAACCTACTTGTGTTCAGCCAACAAATACCAGTTAAACACAGACTAATTTGGCCTGACATGTAAAGTAATACTACGTTATGTTTTTATCATCCGGCAGGATGTCTGACCAGCTGCTCCTGTCAGTGGAAGTGCAGATCAGCACGTTTTTCTATCCATGCTGAGAGCTTTATCCCATATTAAAGATTCTCTGGAGTTATACACAGAACATGGAAAAATTACATTACAGGACCTGCCCCAGTAAAATGAGTCCAGGCTGAATAGTGATGTAAATCCTCACTGCAAAATACAAGGTCATCAAATCAATAACACTGGAGTACACACAGATATGTATGTAATGGGCAATGCGTACACATACATTTGTAGGCTGCTTTATGGGCACAAGACGAGTGCATCACTCTATCAGATATATATATATATATATATATATATATACACACACACACACACACACGTCTTTGTACACCTATCTTTGTGGGGTCCTGTCATTTACATAATGCATTCTCTAGTCCCTTACCCTAAGCATAGCCATCACATGTGAAAGCATCAACCCAACCCTTATCCTAACCCAAATTCTAACCCTGAAACCAATCTTTAACCCTCAAACAGCCAGTTAAACGTGTTGGGTCCAGTATTTGGTCCCTGCGAGGCTGTCGGACATCACGAGTATAGTGGGTTCCCAGTTTTCATACCACACACACACACACACACACACACACACACACATATGCACAGTGTACGTGTATATTTGTACCTGCACATACAATATCTATAATAAACATGTGGTAGGTTCTTTTCACGTGCCTGGCAGTGATAGGTATAAGCCGGAAGAACTGGCATAGTAATAATGATACTGATAATATGAGTAATACTGTGAGTAGATAACCAGTCCAACATGAAGCTCCTAACCCATAATGATAGAAGCTAAAAACATAAACACCATCCTTGAGGCCTCACATTGCCATGGGCACTGAACTTCACATCAACTCTGTGAATTTATTTTCAGTTTTAGAGTTGGGTTATTTTTTCACTTTTTCCTTGTCAGGGCAGAGTGTTGTGGATAAGCACAACCAAATAAAATAGGTTAGTGTATTAAGCTGCAGCTACTAGAATAGGTTAAAATACATTCTGTCTGACTGTAGCTGAAATCTGTAATGTCTAAATTAATACAATATATTGTTATTATATAAATCTCTTATTTATCAATAGTGGCACATTTACTGCACTTGGAGGAATTTATTATAATTTCTGTAGTAAATAATAATTTTATTGATTGTGTTATGTGGTTGGTTCATGGTGGGATGATTCCTTCGTTCCCTCCGTCTTCCCTCCCTCCTTCCTTCCTCATCATGATTATGGTACAGAATCTCATAACACTTAGTACAGGATTGCATTACAATTGCCCCCAAGCTGTGTGTGTGTGAGTGTGTGTGTGTGTGTGTGTGCCTCTGCAGGCTCAGTCTTTGCTGTAGGAGAATCTGGGATCTTCTAAGAATCTCATTTTGTATTTGTTTTGTTTTGCCTCCAGGCACTGAATCATCTAGGTCCACAGTCGAGGTTTGGGGAAATTAAACCAGAACTTGCTGTTCTCATGCAGGATGAAGAATGCATTGATTTTTTTTTCCCCTTCACAAATAAAGAACACCAAACAATGTTGCACTGTTCTGAAACAGTGTTTTGTTGAGCAATCATTAGCCCATGTAGATTGGTCCACTTGCTGCAACATTAACAACCTCAAAGGAAAAATCATAAATCTTTGCTTGCTTAGACCTGTGCCACTGTCATTTTTAAGGAGTTACCCTCAAGCCACACTCGACCGGGTTTGCTGTAACTTATAATGTTGATGTCATTAACTTAGACAGAAGTCAAGAAGACGTCTGTTATCAAAGACGAAAGCAGTGTTTGCACTGACAAAAAAGTTCCAGTTCTTTTAAAGTAAAGTTGGCAGGGGAACAGTTTCTTCATTACTTCTCCTTTGTCAGCATTTACCCCACAGTCTGTCCTCAGTTTGCACTTGAAGTTGCTGCAAACAATATCATAATCTTCTCCTGCAGAATGCCCCTCCAGTACAGTGTTTGGCAATTGTTTGAAAAGCCTCAGATTCCCATCATTGCCTCCGAAAATTGAAGGGAAATTGATTTGTGTGTGTATACAGTATGTGTGAAAGGCAGGAAGGGCACTGTTTTAGGATGATTGATACCAGCTTTGTTCAATAGCCACAACAAAGAGTAAAAGGAAAAATAATAGGACTACTGATGACAGATTTACCTGACTGTCTGCCAAAGGAGATTCTGTGGTGTTATGGATCTTGGTTTGTGGAAATTTCTTGCCCTTGTCTCAGATGTACTGAGCTTGCATACCTTTGGAAACCAGTCAGACTGAACAGTGAGACCACTTGACAACAGATAGATCAGTGAGTTTGACAGAATGATTCAGGCCTGAAATGTGAGGATCTTTTGCCCACGCAGCCACTCTGACTCACTGCAGAATACACATGAGGTTGTGCTTGGTTGTGCCCTTCTCTAACCATTCAACTGTGTATGCAATTACTGGTGATGTATACGCATACATAATTGTGTCTAAACTGTCTTAAACGTGTGTAAAATCCACTCCGCTTCTCATCAGTGCCTTCCCCTTCATGACAGAATGTACTACAGGAACACAATTGTACGATTGTAAACACATGCCTAGTTTGTCTCTGTGAGCGTGAAGCTAATTGCAGCTGATTTGCATTTTGAGTATCTAACACAAATTTGCCTCAGGAGAAAAATCAAGAGGTATGTGTACATTTTTCATAACAAGGGGACCACCAGGACAGCAATCCTGTTCTAACAGAGCTGAAAGGATAGAAGTGCCTACATAATGACCCATCATTGCTCCCGGTGGTATGTTTCTACTGTGGGGGTTGAATTACAGTACACTGCAGGTTCTTCATTATTTTCCTATATAGAGAGCTGAATTCATTCCTCATATCAGGTTAGCTCTTGTTCCCCTATACCTCTTGGTTCTCCGTCTGTTTTCTTCAGAATAATTATTTTATTATTCTAAAACCTCAATCATCTGACTGTCCTTTTGTAAAAACTAAACTAAACTAAACAAAAAACAACCCCATAAGTCATCTGTTTTCAGCTTATTATGACTTATAGTTTCGTTTTATTGTTAGGTGACCTCTAGCAGCCATAGTGGTTCTGACAGGAGTAAAAGAGGAGGTCAGGTGATGGAGTAGGATGTAGAGCGACAAAGTCCGCATCAGGCGCAGGGTTGGTTTGGATGGATGGGTTGACAAAGCACAGGGCCACTGACCTGACTGTTCCATGACCCTAACTACATATTTATTATTGTTACCATGATGATGAAGGTCCTGTACACATGCAGGTATAGTAGGGACAAATGACCCATACGGTCGTGTAGGTTGGAGGACTTATTGGAAACATAACACAGGGGCTTAAGTCAATAATTATCTAAGCATTTCATCAGAGAAAGAATCTATTATTTTGTTTGTCATTGAGCTTCCATGAATCTCAGCCACGTGGATTCTATAAACACCACTTAAGAGCTGTAGTTATTTTTTTTTACCAACCACTTTGCTACACTAAATCTTTATTGTTGATTTTAGATGTTGAGATAAAGATCTGCAAATTGCAAGCTACATACAGACATTAGAGGTAAAGGCCACATATGTTCACACAACATACTTAATATGTGTGTATGTGTGTGCACAGGTACTATATATTTGAATAAGAATTATTCAGTACTCGTGTGGGTGGGTGAAGCATTAGTGGGTTGCTAAGAGTAACATGAAGGAGTTTGAACATGAGCGTCATATTCTCTTGTTTCTTTCTGTTTCTGTTAGGAAATGTGTTGTTCCATGCTGATAGCAGGAGATGCTGAGCTCTCTCATTTTCCTTGACAAACGAGACTAAAAACAGGTTATTGTGATTGTTTTTAACACACGTATGACTCAACACACGCTGATAAATACAGGGCATGCGGCATCTGCTACAGTCATTCATCAGCTGCATAGTATGGGTGTAAATGCTATACAGTAATACAATGCATCTTTGCATCTGATGCCAAATCATACATACACATGCACAGAGGCACCACCACAAATATCTCCATACTCACAGTCATTGCTCTTGTCACAGTATATACTGCAGCTGCAACAGTGAAGGTGTCAAAAGACTGATTGGCTGAAAGTGTGTTTCCTACTGGTACCATTGGTGGTGTTATCTCACCCCGCTCGCTATGTGACAGCTTTTATATTACTCCCATACACAGGCTGCTGCATTGCTCTGCCTGGTTGTTGGCTTTGAGAGCTGCCCCCCTCACTTCTTCACAAACCCTCACCCACCCACTCACTCAGTGCTCAGGCTTTGATAGGCATGAAATAGCCCCACTGCTGAGATTGCTCCTTAGTTCACAGGAACAGGGACGCACAAGTACCGCCACACACCGGCACAACATGCAAGCAGACGCAAATGGATGTACAGGCTGAGCGTGTGCACCCACCATACATTAACACAAATGTATTCATGTATTTAGGTATGCATGCGTGCATACATAGGCACATTCACACAACCTCACACACACATACAGATTTCAGACTTTTCAAGAATGATGGTTGTGATTTTAGTATTAATTTGTTGTAAACAATGTCTGCTCTGGCCAAAAGGTAACATAGAGGAGTGTGCTCTAGAGTCTGCAGGATATAATGGTACATGAGATAACACAGAGGATGTGAGGAAAACATACTTCATTGTGTAGGTTTATCATCACATTGCTGAGGTGCTACCTAAAGAACTTAAAAGATAAGACTAGACTTATTATATATTTTCTTATTGCTAACAAATGCCATTAAAATATCAAAAGGAACGATGTTTTAACCTGTTTCTCAGTTACTTCTTCTCTACCCTGACTTTGCCTCTCAGCTCTAACTAAGCTTTAGTTTCTTCAGGAGTTGTGGTTTCATTTTCTATAAATATGGCTGAGTAATTCAAACAGAAGTAATCAGTGGACTTGTTGGGGACTATTTTCAGCTACAGATTAATACACATTTGTGTTCTAGTGAATATTTAGACAGTGAATGTGGGAATATAGTGGCAAATGTGTGGCTCATTGGTGGTTGTTTGTAGGATCACTTCATTGTTGGCTTTGTTGTTTTTCGAGGGATTTGTTGACAAAAAGAAAAATCTATAACAGCTAATATTAAACTTGGTAAGGGGCAGTGGAGCTATAATTGTTCCTGAAATGTAAGAATAAATAAAATCAATGAAATTGATACTGTTGGTACTGAGTTTGATTAATTAATGTTTTTTTTTACTCTCTCACATTCAGGAGCTTAGGGCAAGTTCATCACTCTCATTTTTCATCCCTAATTATGATGAAATCCTTTTTTTAATTGGTGCATCATTACTCACTATACATATAATCAAATGTACATTCAGATGTAACAAGAGCTCTATTTAATCTGTGTCTTCCTGGTGCAGTTTATCACCGTCTTTTCCACTCTTTTCACCTTTCCATCTGGACCATATATCTGAATTAAACCTAGCACAACTTAAATTACTTGATGGTTTGTTTTTTGTTTTTTGAGATTTTTCTGTTTTCTCAGCTGAATTTTATTGATGCGGGTGAATAAAGTGTCTCATAGTTGATATCTCAACAGATCTGTTTTGGCTTTTTAATTTTTTTTAATCAATCATCACAACTATCTCTCTCTCACACAGTAATTACTCAGTCAATTGAATATGGAGAGATAATTAGTCCACACAACATAGTAATTATCTACAGATGGTTCCCTTTTGCTTTCAAGTGAAGTCATTAACAGTGCAGCTTTTTTACCAGCAGAAAATGTACTGCAAATATATTTTTACAAGTTGCTATTACAAATTAGGAATGCCTATGTCAGATTGTCTCTCTTCCAATTACAATTATTGAGAGATCACTTAATAGAATAGAATTTCTTTGTACTGTCTGTCTCTTCTTCTCTACATCTCTGTAACATGAACAGACCTCCAACACAACTTGGCCCAGTTATTCCCTCAGCAGAGATGTGTCAAGGAGTTAGAGGAATCTGTAGCTGAAGAAGGAAAGAGGAGGAAACACAAAAAACAATTCAGCAACAGTAAGAGCTTTAATTTTGAAGGCAGTCCACATTTCTCATAAAGTTTTTGTCAAATTGCTAATCAGGCACCTTGGCACACCTTCAGAGTTGAATATGTAATTGATTGTGATGGAAGTGCAATGTGTGAGACGCTGCAGAGTTGTTATGTTTAAAAGATAATAATAATGATGATAACTTTATTTATAGAGTACCTTTCAAGACACAGTTACAAAGTATCAAACATTAAAACATGGATCTGAAGCAAGATAAATAATTAGAACAGTTACAACAACAGTCAATATAGCTGGCCTACAGGTGATTTTCTACACTGGAAATATGCTTTCCAATAACAATAATACATATATGATTATTAAGTTGAAATTAACTGAGCTGAAGAGAGAGGGAAAGACACAGGAGACAGATACAGCCACCTACTGCACCTATATTTCACTTTAATGTGAAGCACATTGAGTTTACCTGTAATGAAATGTGCGATATAAATGAAATTGCCTTCCCTCCTGTAGCCAGAGGTATAGACAGACAAACATAACAGAGATGTAGAGCTAAGAAGACAAAGCAAAAGTAGATCAGTTTACAACATGAGATGATTTCTGAGTCACAGGCTTGATTGTTATGAAATGCAGGGGAAATTACATGTGTGATAGAGTTGGATTTGAGCAGCACTGTCTATAGTTAGGAGACTTTTATAACTTGGAGATGACAAACAGCGAGTAGGAGAGAAAATGAGAGAAACAAAGAAACACTCATGGAGGCAGAGACAGGCTGAAAGACGGTGACAAACAGTAGAGCTATAACCAATAAAAACATTGAAGATTTGTGAGGAACAGTGAGGTAATCACTAATGTCTTCGTGAAGTGATGTTGCCACAGACGAACAGCGTGTGTTGCCAGAATTTGGGTGATCACTCTAACATTGTAACCTACTTTTTCTGGAGCTCAGGTGGCCTTAGGCATGCAGCTCTGCTTTCTCTTTGTCCTCTCCCTCCCTCTCTGTCACTTGAGGGAGAAGTGTGTTGGATGGTCTCCTGTGGCTCATAACTGTTTTTCTATATCGTAAACAGCAATTCAATTTTCATTTTCAAATCAGTCACAGAAGTGAAACCGGTCCCTCTGGGAGGCATCCACAAAATCATTAAAAGAAAAGTACATCCAGAAATAAAACACTGACCATCATCTACTCACAAGGGCAGCCAACTTGTCACATATCCCTCTTCTTTATTAGCTCTCGCCAGAATTAAAGTGTCCAGGGCTTTATTATTTTAGGGTTTAAACAAGGGCAAACACACATGACGACCCACTGTGACTACTAAGTGCTTCACAGTTACAAATAAGAAAATGTAAGTACTTAGAAAAGAGACTGAGATGAGTTTTACTCAACAGAATTTCCTGATCTATAAAACTCCAGCTGTCTCACTTGTGAAATATGCACATTACAGAACATTAATTAAAACATAAATTGGCTAGTCACAGTCTTGTATAATGTCTTAACCAATGAATATTTCAGTAATATTCAAGCAAAAAAGGCCATTTCTCACCTCAGCTCTCAAGGCCAATTTATACTTCTGTGTTTGAAGTATCAATGTTGTAGGTACGGCATATCTGTGTATCTGTAGCCTAACGTGCACCTCCCTAGAAATGTAACTGCACGTCACAGCAACTGTGATCGGTCCACTTGGTTGGCTTGCACACGTCTGTCAGTGGCCAAATGAGCACAGAAAAGACACGCTGCATTCTGCCTCAGTCAGCTCAATGTTTGCACACACCATCTCCTCTGACGTCTTTCCTCTTCTCTGCGTTGCAGTAATTTCAGTAAAAGTAACTGCTGATTAGCATTCCTTAACCTCCAGCTCCAGCATGAAGAAGCTCAACGCAGTGGCACAGAGACCCCACCGCCAGCTTGCATTTTTGTGGTGTAATTGCAAAGCGACACAGACACACCGGCACACAAGTATAAATGGTGACAACAGTGTAGGCTCTGTGTCAATCCTACTTCGATCCTACGCAGAAGTATAAACAAACCTGTAACACTAAAACATTTTGCCAAATTTAGAGCATCGACTAACTGCTTCTTGGAAATTACCCCAACTGTCTAGTAAAAACTACTGTCATTTAAAATGCAGCCTCGAAGCATAACCTATATATTTTTTCTCTCTGAATGTAGTGAGCAGCTCCCTCCTCTACTGCAGTGGAGGAGGTAATGGGCGAGTGACAGATCTGTGGTGATGACTGTTGACATGCAGGAGAGAGAGAGAGAGAGAGAGGGAGAGACAGAGAGAGTTTTTTGGCAGATGAAGAGAGAGGATAATATAGCCACAGTGCTGGGGGTATTAGAGAAAGTCATTACTGTCCATCATCAGGCAAATGAAGACGTGTTTAAGTGGAGATGAATAGCCTCATTGATGGGGAAGGCTTGTTATGGTAGATCTGTTTGGAAAAGCGGCTACAGGGGGTTCATATTTCAATAAATATTTGATGGGTGAGGACAGCTGTATTAACGTGTGTGTGTCTAGTGGCAGAGGCTTGGTTATTTATATGTGACTATAAGCGTTTGCATATCTATGAAGCGCCATTTGAAAGGGGTTTTAAATGAGGGAGAAGATCACTTTCTCACTCCATCTCCCAAGTGGGGAAATCTTATTTTCTCCTTCTCCGCATCATTCTCTCCATCTCTTCTATTATCCAAGTCACCGCCATCCATCTCGCAATCTATCCCCCTGAAAGCTGAATGAGGGCATGTATTGTGTAGGCTCAGCAGTACCCGGGCCAACCAAGCTGATCTGAGAAAAGTTATTTGCTCCTTTATTACTTCAATCAACATGGGAGGAAAAACTTTACTCTAGCTTCTTTGCACTTCTCACACAACAAACAGTGAATTTACATGAGTTTGCAGCTGAACTGAAAAGTTACATTTATGTTGTGAATCTGCTCTTTGAAGTTTGTCTTAGGAGGAGGAGAAACTGGTCCTGTGACTCGTATTGATCGGTTCATTAATGTGCAGGCCAGACAGTTTTAAATGTGAGTTGTGGTAAAAAAAACAAACAAACACTACAGTATGTGTTAGGACTGTGTGCTGCAACTTTGGCAGTGAAAACTGCTCCATCACAAACATAACTCACCACCCCTCCATTTGCAGCAAAAGTGCTCCATCTGAATGGATTGTTGGTTGTCATATTGCTCATCACAATGTGCAGTTTTTTGCTTTGTTAGGTGATCTGTCTGTTCTCTGCTCAGGCTCCAGCCAAGCTTCTCTCTTTAGACCTGAAATAGAGTGCACCTGTATCGTCATCATTCATGTTCGTGGCAAGGAAACAGCGACATCATCATTAATCGCTGGTGGGGGCATCCACTGCCTGACTCAGCACCTCTAGTCTCTGTGATCTAAATTCTAAAGATTGCCCTGACTATAGGCGTTAACTTTTGGGCTTTTGAAAATGTGTATGTATGATTTTGAAAATGGGCAAGTGAAGCTACTTCACATAACTTTTATTCCTACTTTTTTTCACTTTTTAATTTCTGTTCAGGGACAATAGGAGGACTGGACAAACTTAGACATTTGGAAGGAAAAAACCTTGAGGAAATTTGTGCAAATATGACATGTAAATTCCACACAGAAATCTAAGCCAGTGCACTGATATTGCATGCATGTGAAATAATAATGCTTACACCACATCCCTGCCTAATAATCTGTTGTTCACAGCAAAAGTAACTCCTGTTACTTGTTGTCCAAGGTCACCTTGTCCAAAATATTCAGCATCCTTTCTGGATATTTTATAGGTTACAGAGGATCTAATGCATCATCCTAAATCGATTTTCTGAGGGTGGCTTGAATTTTTTTATGCCCAATTAACTGTTCTGATATTGAAGGATACAGAGGTCACATGTCAGCAATGAATAACTTAAGTGGTTTTGACAGGTGAGCAAAAATGAAAGATTGCTGACAGCTGTGAATAATGTACTCGTCAATCAATAAACAGGGCAGAGCCTGCAAATCTGATGCTTTTAATGAGGCCGAGTGCATTTTTTAACGCAAACATAGAGAGATTTAAAACTGAGAATAAAAATAATATAATAAAGTTAGCAAAGGGTTTAAAGCTGAATTAATCTGTAATCAGGACTCTGTCCTGAGTGATTTTCAATGAGTGACTTAGGGGGTCAGGTGTTCAAAGTTTTGATAATACTTTTTGATGATCTTTAGTTTCCAGTTGGGTGGGTTTAGTGAGTGTACACAGTGAAACTCAGAACTTTGTTTCTTGTCTGTCATGATCTGCCCTTGTGAGATTCTCTGGACTTTGTGTTTTTTCCTCTTTTATTTTGAAATTACTTTCCTTGTTGTGTCCCTTACGGTTTTGCTTTGTGTCCTTGTTTATGTTTTCTTTCCCTTCAGTGTTTCATCCCCTCACCTGTTTCCACTTCCCCAACCAGTCCTGTAGTCACCTGGTCTCTCCCCACCTGCAGCTCGTTCTATAATTTACTTGGACTATACTAGCGCTTTTCCTTTGTTCAGTTGGTCTGCTGTACTTGCTGTGCATGTTCCTAGTGTTCCTGGTGTTTCTGTGCTCTTTTTTTCCCATCACTGGATTGCCTGTTTCTGCTTGCCAGCTCATCTACCCATCTACTTGTAAGCCAGTTCTGTTCATTTATTTAAATACCTTAATTGCACCTATCTACCTTGGTGTGTGTCTGCATTTGGGTCCTGAAATCCAGAATCGTAACACTGTACTCTCCATTCTCTTCTTATCGTGAGAAAAAGTTTCTAAATAAAAATGATGACGTGGATTTTAATTTGAGATCAATTCTCAAGTATCCTCCCTAAATAAGTTTCCTGAGCAAGTAGAAAAGTGCTGAGCTAACAAATGATAAACTCCTCCCCTAGGAAAACTGTGCCTCCTACTTATGGCCTACAAGCTGATGAATTGGAGCAGCAGTTTTAGCTTTGCACCTGCTCAAAACTCTGAGGTATCTTTAAAACAATGTGTGTATGTGCATGTATGTATGTGTGTGAGTGTGTGTGTCCCCTGTAGCATCAGTTTAGTCCAGTGAACGTTCTCTTAGGAAGCTAACATGACAGGACAATAACAGTGCCTTAAGCTTGATTGGACATGGCAGGGGCCTGCCAATCCACCCACAGTGCTGGAACAGACTAGAAGGACATCCTTTGCTGTGTAACTATAGTCTGTGTGACAAGTAAATGCATTTATAGAACACATTTAGCAACAATACATGTTTACCAAGGTGAAATACAAAGATATTACTATTGCTGATAGTTAAAGCTGTAAAAATCACTGTTTTAGTTCACTCTCACCACTCAGGGGCATCCTCAGGTTCAGCTGGTGCTTGGCTCAGCAAAAAACCTACTGTACACTACTTGTCCACTAGAAAAGCAAAGTCAGTGATTAGCTGGTGAACATAGTGGAGCATTTAGAAGCAAAAGAGACGGTTATATCCCTTGGAATAGGACAGTGAATATTGGATTTAGATTTGTCAGGTGGACACAAACACTACTCCAGATGAAAGATAATGTCTCTATGTGTCTGTTTTGAGCTAAACTGGGTAAAGGGGCAATGACTTAAATCACTATAAACTTTATATTCAGCATGTCCCTTGATTTAGTGGGATGATGAGGTTGCAATGACAGCAAGTGGGTGTAAACTGTAGAGGGACAGGCTGATTACTGTACGCATACAATATACTCCACACATAAGAATAGGTCCAATTTGTAGTAGGGAGTGCGTGTGTGGTGTTAATGACACAGCTAATGAGGCCATTAGCAAGCTAACAAGATGTATTCAATATCTGTAGTACACACAAACACTTCATCTCTGTCCTGCCAGACTTCTGTTTCCTGCTATTGTATGTGAAGAGTTTATTAGATTAGTGTTTTGTCCAATCAGTGTGTTGATTTTTTTCTTTACACTCTCATCCTGTTTCTCTCTGCACCAACCTCTTATTTCTAACCTGATGTTTTTCTCCTCCCTGTGGACTTGAAAGTACAATTAAAGGGCAGCTAACCATTTGGTCCCACTCTGAGGATTCCTGCCTGACACAGTCCATGCACACACCTGTTTTGCAGGAGGTTGTCAGTGTCACAGCACCTATCTTGACATGCGGGAAGGTGAAATTCAGTTTCCTTTCTTGGAGAAATCTGGGAGACAGAAGCGCTGTCAAGCTGTCATTATTATATCAGAGGGAAAACCACATCGATCCTCCTTTAAAAATGAAACTCCTGCTTGTTATTCACTCAACAATCTCCTTGATGTTATCCTGCAAACACAATTTTTCATCTACCACAGACTGAAATGTCCATCAAAGTAAATCTTTTAATGGGATTGAGGTGGAGTTTGTAATGACTGATTCTTATTCTTTTAATACCATCCACATGTCACCAAACATAATCCAGGTTTTTACAGATTCATTAGTACTGATTTTTTTTGGAGAGGTGGTTGTCCACAGTTGCATATGGATCACTCGATCCTTTACCTTATCTGGTTAAATATGTGCATGTACTTTGTTGTGTGTATGTACAGCAGATCTGATTCCTTTTTTCTGTTTTTGCAGGAATCTGGGAAAGTCAGGACTCAGAGTATCTTGCTTAGGACTTGGTGAGTGGACTCTGCACTGTTTCACTATCCACACAGCATTTCTTCATCAGCCCTTACTTAGGAAACAATTACATGGACTTACCAAATAGATAGTAGATATTGTTTCTATTCTGTGTTGTAGCATAGGTGTAGTTAGATGAATGTTGCAGTAAGTTATTTACACACTTAATTAAGAAACTTGTCAAGACTTGCAAAATAAAATAAACAAGAAATAAATTAAGTTCAGCCTGTTCTCCTACTAAGCTAATTCCCCTGCATGCTGGTTCAAACAGTTACACAAACACACAAAAATACCAGCGTTCCTTCTGATAAAATAGACCTGTGTATGTGTGTGTGTGTGTGTGAGAGAGAGAGAGAGAAAATATGTGTGTGTTGCCATATCAATGTGGGTTGCCGGGAAAAGTTCTTCACTCAGTCAAACCCACCCCCAACTCAGCTTCAATATTTAGCATGGGAGTGGGAAGAAGACAACACACACACACACACACCTCGTAGCCAGCATACCTATTTCTGCCACCATGAAGAGCTCTCGAGCAACAACAACAGAGGATTGTGTGCCCACAAAAAAATATTAGCCCAATGCTCCCTGTCTCTTTCTATTGAGAGAACTCCTGGACATGACACACACACACACACACACACACACACACACACACACACACACACGTACGTTTGGACAAACAAAATGCAGTAGAAGCCAGGTGCATATAAGCTCTTACACACACATGACACAAGTCAATAGATAGTGATAAAGTAAATATAGGAAAAATGGTTTTGTGATTAAAAGATAACTTCTACTGCTTTGTGTTATGACTTGAGTAACTGTTTTTCATTGATCTAAAGACTTTTGATTGACTGACTGGCTCCTCAGAATCATCCAGAACTAATGAAATGTATCAGGCAAGACGAAAAGATTAATCGACCTTCACTGAGCAGTGATGATTTACTGAAGCATTTAATATTAGGTAGAAGTAAATCTTTTGAAATTGTATTTTTTTTTAACAATATTTAATCATGTTTTGCTTTTGATATGCAAATCAAAAATTCATTAGAAGCACTGGGTTTTTATTTTTCAGGCTTGACTGACAACAAGAATACTTAAACACACTACAAGATATAGTATGTGGTTAATTTATACATGATATCAGAGTCCAGTTCTTTAAGTTTCAGAGAAAATATAAATCATCGCCATCTCGGTTTCACTGAAATTGAAATATTTATTAGTTTTTCCTGTTCAATTTCTGGTGGAAAACCCACTGAAACTGCACATGGTGTTCCAATTATAGTAGCTACACTCTAATATCATTTATAAATAAGTCATATATATTCTCAGGCGTCCACCAGTTTTTAGAAAAGGAAATTGAAGTGTGTTTTAAAGCAGAAACATTGATCATTATCATTAAAACCAGAACATATAAACATGAATCACATGATAAATGTTGAATGTTGGAATTTTCAGTTCAAAGTAACTGAAGTTGTGCAAATCTGTGTTATCTTAAGAATACCTGTCCTTTGTTTTCATGTTGATGAGGTTTGGTTCTCTCAGTGCAGTAAAACCAAGTCTTAAAATCCTAAATAAATGTGACTCAAAAGTACAACACATCAAGAGGTCAGTCGTATTTCAGTATCAGACCTGCAGGATTGTCAGGATTAGACAAAACCCCATCCTCGCTGTTATCTCTGCTCAGACCCTTCAGGGTGCAGCTCAGCTACAGTCCCGTAAATCGGATCAACACATCTGGCACTCGTGGGACATGAGCTTTACCCAGCTTACAGGCTGACCTCAACCACTGTTCTCATACAGAGGATACTTCTGTCTTCTGGATACTTCTGCTTTTTTTTTTGGTCAGCAGCGTTAAAGGAGAAGGGGAAAATAATAGCCTGCGCAAGTTTTAGCTCTACTTTTGGCATACTCACTCGTCCTGGTTTAACCTTCTGTTGATTATTTATCAACACTCCCAAGTTTAGGCTGCCTGCTTGACTTTTCAGTAAGACCTGTGCCTCTCCCTCTAACCGCTACGAATCCCAGAGTCATGTCTAAGCAGTACTTCTGCTGACTAAGCTTCTTCATATTGACTGCAGAGCTCCTGCCGGTCTCATGTGGATTTAGTTTTCTCAGTTATATTTTTCACCAGCTTCAGGCTAAACTCACCACATTTAGCACAAGATACGGAACTATTTTTAGCATTGTCATTTGTGATGCTTGACATTAAATATTACTGAATAGCACTGACCTGATGGGCATGTCAAAGTCGGCCTGTACTCAAAAATATGTTTTTCTCATTGTTATTTATTCATTTAGTGCAGAATGATACATGTGCAGAGTTTAAAACACTGTCTTCACATTCATATGCTGAGGAGGGAAATTTTCTCTGTGCTCACCTCACAACTTGTTTTGAAGCTGTCGTGCTCCAGTGTGTAACTTAAACAACCATGATGTATAAACTTGAAGCCTCCAGTGAAGACACACTTGTGTCCAGTAATCCATATCAAACCCAAATTATCATTCAAAGCACAGTTTTTGATGTCCTAAAACATACATGGATAGAATCCTCAGTGTTATAATTTTAGCTGATTAAAATCTATATATAGTGTGCCCTTGCTGGGTTTCTCAAACTGGCTGCAAAGGGCAAATCAGATAATTTGCTTCAAACTACATTTAAGGGGGAAGTTTTAAAAATGCAAATATTAGGCATCTCTCTTGCTTTGTGGCATAGTAATTGTTCTCATTTCCATACTTGCAGATAAATTGAGATTCTGAACGTTGCTTCATGATGCACCAGCAGCAGCATCCCAAAACTCTTTTCTCCCTTTCCTTAACTTGTTTTGGCTTCACATTGTTTTGCATGTTAAATGAGCTGATTTTGATATGGTTTAATTAAAGCTTTGATATGTGATCTTTGTGCATCAGGATGCTAAAAGCCTTTTAATTGAGAGTGACAAAGCTGGCTGAATGTATCAGTGAATAAAAGTGACTGTGGTTAAACCAAAAGGATTTTTCCTGGTGTCAATGGTAGATTACATCCAAAGAGGCTTTTTGGTGCCATGCGGAACTTTTGTTTTTCAGGCTGTTATGTCTGGCTCCCAGGCTGCCTCTGAGCGCCGCTGCCCCAGGTGGTTCACGGTAGACTGAGAGGTCTGACTCAAACTGGCTGAGCTGCACGGTGCAGAAAAGGTCAACATAATGCCAGCTGCCTGCCACATGCTGGGCCCAGGGCGGACATGATGCTGGCAGGGGAGATGAGGGAGAGAGGGGGCAAAGAGCAGGATGGCTAAACGGTGTTTCACTGTTTAACTTGACTGAATAGTGCCAAAATAGAGGAGGATGTGTGTGTGGCATATGTGCAGATATTCCCACTGCTCTGCCACAACAAAATTCAACAACTCATACACTTACAAATTCATATACCTGACAATGCAGTCGGCTGAAAATGAATAAAAGACAATATTCAGTCAAGGTAAATTGTGGTTCTGTCCTTTATTTCTGTTCGTTTCTTGTATGAACAGCCAGGAGATGTAACTGTCACAGGAGTCACACTCTTTAAAGAGCCAGTCTGCAACTGCATGATGACACCTCTAGAGCCTCTTTCACAGAAATTCACTTTTTTTTTTTTTGCTTTTCAGCCTCTTTCCACACTTCACACAAGGTGACATGCAGAATGTAGCCACTAATCCAGGGGTTTAATCCACTAATCCAAGCTGTAACTTGGTTATATTTGACACTTTTGTTTAAGTAGTTGTTCTTGATGAACAAAAGTAATTTTGAGTGATAGTTTGTATCTTTGCTTGCTGAATTACAGCTGTACTGGTGCCAAGGCTGCTTTTATAACTTTGAAATTGGTGAAAACCAGGATGTGTTTTGCATGAAATATCCAGAAGTTATATATCAGGTTGACCTTGACATGGAGTAGCTGGATAACAAATGTTTCACACTGGAGCTACAGGGGAAGTGATAAATGTTTGCTGTGGCATTTAAGACTCAGAATAACACTGGTGAAGTGCAAAGGGTTGGAGTGCCTTGTACATAAAATTCAGAAATCGCCATTTAAATGAGACTGATGGACTGCAAATTATTTCTATTTAACTTAGTCAGTAGATAAAGTTTTGAACTCCAGTATAAGTCAGGCATCACCTGACTGACCATTTATGAGTGTATTTCAAAAAATTGTGTGTTTCTTGTGCTATTGCTGTAACTTTTTGCTGTTAATTTAAAATTTAGATTGAGTTTGAGCAGAAGATCTCTGTTTCTTTTCAGGCTATTATAATGTTCATCATACTGGATCATTTTCTAGCTGGCTGCATTTATTCACCCATATTTAACTCACATTCTTGTGCACATTTTAAATGTGTGTAGCTGAGGAATTAATAGTAGTATTAATTCAAGAGTCTTGAGAATGGTTTTTCCAAAGCTGCTTCTTTGTATTAATTCATTTGCTGCATGCTAATGCAAGGGAGTATGAATTAACTTTCCACACTCACTGTCATTATCGTAATGACAGAGAGCAGGACAGAAGGAGGGTTACTGAGATGAGAACAGGAAAGAGAGTAGGAAAGATGTGACTCCTGCCTTGTCAGATTTGGCCTTGTCCTGCCAATCTCTGTCTCTTTTATACTTTCTGTATTTCTCTCTGTGAATTCTGCTTTTCTTCTTCCTCCTCTCTGCCATTTTCCTCTCCCTATATCTTTATCCAAACTCCGATTTATTTAGATAAAGACATTCTTGTGTATGCGATATCTCAGCACTGTAATGTTCACTTGGACTCAAGGCTGGACAAAGGTCCACGGTCAAGGTCACTGTGATGCCATAAATCAAGACATGCTGTTTATGACAAAATTTCACACAAATGTCTAATAGGATAAAATTAGGAAGTGATGACATCCCAAAGGTCAATTTCACTGTGACATCATAACGTTCAGCACAAACACAATGCCATAATTCAGAGACAGAGGGGTTGATTGTGATCATATTTTCTGCAACTCGACTGGCGTTTTGTTTTTTGTTTTTTTCCTGCTTTCACTGTCCCTGTGGGTATTGTTCTCCCAGGGCTCAGCTGCTGGTATGAGCAGCTTGTTATTTGGTTAAAAGAGGCTGGATAGAGGTTAGCTCTGTGCTGTGGCAAGATCAAGAGGGTCACACACCCACATGCACACAGTTTGTCATATGGGTTCAACAGGCTATAGAGGATGAAAAGAAAAAGTTGCAGAAGTTATTAATTTATTTATCATGCAAAAACAACCAACAAAAAAAAAAAAAAATATATATATATATATATATATGCTACATTTATTTACTACACACCAGTACGGTAATACAGTAATATAAAAGTATTACTCCCTCTTTTCCCTGGAAGCACGTCAAACTGAGAAACCTGTCCACCATCGTCACTCTGAATCTGACTGCATACATGTTAAAATTCAGTGTCTTGTTTATTTGCACAAAGAGCCAAATTCTGAAAATCAATTCAGTATCTTTATTTCCATTCCAGTAACAATAAAAAAGCTCATTCCACTTTCAAGCAGAAAACAATTTAATATCAATTCAATTTACGTGCATCTGAAAATGTCACCTACTGTGTAACAGCGTTCTTCGTTTACAATGTGAAAACGCCTCAGCAGTTAATTGAAACTGAATTGATTTTTAAAAAATTCAGATTACTCCGAGAGAGAGGCCCAGAAGGTGGATTAATTGATAAGTAATATGATTAGTGAGTTCATCATAACCTCTCTGCTCAGGCAGTCTGCTTCTGCAGATAACTCACTATCTCTTCATTCGCTGCAAACAGCCAACAGTTTGACTGCAGGGAGGTCTGCAGTGGCTTCACTGTGCTGGCACCAGTGACGCTAATTGGTTGAGCGTTTGTGTGTGTTTGCATGTGCAAACCCAGTTTAATTGGCTGACAAAATGGGGAAAAAAGTCGATGCATACGTTCAGCATTATCTCTGTGAATCCATAACATCCTCTCACACCATGCTCATGCCACATGCTATCCAGGTCCATATTTTTTCCTTGCTGCGCTGATGCAGCACAATTAAATTCTTGAAATGGTTCTCCCAGAAAATCCTGCAGTCCTGCAATTTAGAGAAGCAGGAGGCTGGACCTCTGCATGTTGTCACTGCAGTACATTTGCAGGAGATAAACAGAGCGGACCAAGATTTACTGGTCTGTAGCCACTCTGCCTCTACTTCTACTGCACTCGATTTACTCTTATCTGCTTTCCACTTTGTCTTATACTTGAACCTCATCCTTTAAAACCTGCAGCTGTGTGGTTCAGCATCTTAATGACCACTACATATACTCCCAGTACTAAGGGGATCAGACAACCCTAGCCAGGTGTCACTTCCTTTTTTTTCTCACTGTCTACTCTTTTTAACTTCTATAAATCAAATATTCAAGTTGTTGAAGTTTTGTCACTTTTATAGATTCTTTTCTCTCCTCTGCAACTGAAGCAGATTTATAGTTTTAATCCTACTGATGTGATGCACAGCAAAGTACATTTGATTTTATCAGTCAAGCTGTGATGATGTGTTTGATCACAGTATGAACAACTGTAAAATCTCATCTGATGAAAAAGGCATGCAAAATCTTTTGAGACGGCGATGTTGATTCAAAATTAGGATCATTTTTGAGGCCTTTGTGATTTTCTACTGGTATCTCTGGTCTTGTGTCAATGTGGTGGGAAAAAAAATAATGATAAAAAATAATATAATGATGATAATGATAAATAATGTTATTTTTATATTTTTCTGCACTGTAAGGTGTTTAAGTGCTGCTTTATCCGCCCCCTGTAAGCAGTACTGTAGCTGAAAGAGTAGACAAAACAGATACAGGTACAGATATAACAGGAGACGAAGGCAATTCAAGTAGAATTGAAATCAATAGAACTTGAAGAGGCAGAACAGGAGACAAGGGCATGCAACACGACTGAAAATAGGTGCAAAGTATGGTGTATGTGTGTGTGAGAGAACTAGAGTTCTTCTTTTGTTTAAAAAAATGCCATACATGCTCTTCAAACTTTAACACACACACACACACACACTGAGAAAACACTTACAGAGCAATGACAAACATAATTCTACTTTCCAGGAAATGACAGTAGATTTGATTTGTTCTGATCTTTTCAAAAGAAAAAGAAAAACTCCATGGGACTTTTCTCCCCTCCAGACAGATTTAACTGGGTTCCTGCACAACAAAACTGATTCAAAATACTTTTATTTCAGAATAATGGAGTGTTCTGTCGGTCTTGTCACTTGGACACATAGATTACTGCATAGCTAAAATACCAGGTTTGATATCAGCGGGGGACATTTCTACTCATGTTTACTGTCAGCTACCAAATAGAAGCAAGACTGCTCACCCCCCAGAAATATCATCTTTATAATCCTATACTTTGTAAGCATAACCAGTGATGCACTGCGTTGTTTAATGGGAGCTGGAAATAAAAAACTAAAAAAATATGACTCAGCCTTTCTATCAGTAGGCAGACTATCTGAAAAATGCTGAAAAAGAGAGTTAGGAGGTCAGTTAAACTGAGACACCAGAGAGAAATGTTTCATCTAGAGAGTGCCATCTATCACGCTGCCAGGGACAGAATGCGATTCAAGACTCAAGACTCGGGTTAAAAGGATTTGCACAAGGCTGAAATAATAAATGACATCTCTTGCCAACCCTGCAAACGTCATCTCATCATCCTCTCATTATTCTCCTCATTTTCCTTGCCTTTCATTCCCTCTCTTCTTCTGTTACTCCCTGTGCAGTTGGGCTCATGTCAGTTCTGTCTTATCTCTTTGACCTGTCAAGTTAAGTGTTTGACGTGTAGACACAGGCAGAGATATCATGGGAATATAGCTGGGGAGAAAAGGAGCCAGTGAAGTGATTTTAACTTTCAAACAAGGACCTCTTGATATGTTCACGTGCCATTAATATGAAAATTACAGACTCTCTAGTTGCTTTATAAGGAGTTAGTGTGGGTTTACTTGCTGACTTTAACACCTTTCAGCTTTAGGAAAAAGCACTGCAAGGTTATCAGAGTTAATATTGTTGCATAGCAACATCAAGTGCCACCTCTGACGCTTTCCACAAACAGCTGGCAGTAAAAAAATTTTTTTTTAAAAAAGAGCAGTTTATTGTGGGCAGGGTCTTAATTTCCATCAAACAGAAAACTCAGATGAACCTGTAAAAGCAGTGGCTATAACATTAGAGCTCTGCAGGGTTTTCATCCCATGCTGAGCCTCCTGCCCAGACACAAAGCTCAGAGCTGCGACTGGACATCGTCAGCTGTGATTATGTTTCCACCATGCTGGAGACAGCTTATGGGGTGATTGAACACACACACACACACACACACACACACACACACACACACACACTTACACACTCAGTCAGATGGATGCAGGCATTCACACGCACATGCCAACACATACACGGGCCCAAGAAATAACACACAAACATTGTGCACACATTGTATAATAATGGCTGGACTTTAGGTACTGTTGAAGCGCAGCGATGTTGCCATGGTTACTGGTGTTAACAATGTCCAGAAGCAACTTTTCCCGCAGGTAATCGCTCCCCCCACCCCTTGAAAAAACTACAATTACCATTCTGCTGATGATGCATGTTGAGAACTGCAGCTTTTTGCTCTTTATTAAGTTAAGACAATATCATCATGCTCCAGCAGGTTCAATTTATCCTCAGGTCGTCATCTGCAAGTCAAACCTCAGTGGAGTTGATGGAATTGCAATGTATAGAGTAATGAGCTCTGCTGTTATTGTAACATCCTGTCAGTTGAAATGAGCAGACGGTTAAGTGCCTTTTCATTGTCCCATGTCTCTGAGGTATGTCAGTTGTTTTATGATAGTCAAGGAACGGAGGACAGAGAGAAGAACTGTCTGTTCGTTTGGTGTGAAATTGTGGGCACTGGGGCATCGGGAGGGTGAGAGAAAGATAGAATAGATTCAACAGGAAGATAAAACAGAGAGAGAGGAGGAGAGTCTTATGGCCTGAGGGGAATTAATAAATAACCCCCTCAAAAAAAGAGAATACTTAACTGGCTGGAGGGGTTCTAAATGAATTTTCATAGAGAGGAGGCTAAATGACATTCTACGTAGTTGAAAGTTTTCTATTTGAAATCATTGATTTTAATTACAAAGTCCAAAATCACAAATTAATGTGTTAAGTCTTCACAATCTGAACAGAATATGACCCATCTGACCTGAAAAGAGACTCCATAAATATTTTTTGTTACTTTTTGTTAAGGTTAAGTGGAAAATAAGTACACAAGTACACAAGTAACACATATCTGGCTGACTTCTTGTTTGCTCCTCACACACATGAATATGATAAAATTATTTAATGATATGGCACTTTTCATATGTAAGTGGACCAATTTGATCAAATTCTAATAAAACAGTCACTTGGACTTTTGTGATGCTCAAAAAATGTATTCACCATTTTACAGCCACCAAAGTTGCAATACCTGAAAATAAACCTTTAACATTTAAAGTGATGGGGACAAAAGGGGATTATAAAAAGTGAGGGGCACATGTCCCCAAATGAGGGGAAAAAAATGTGGTGAACAGTGTCCCTGGTGCTCCCCTGCCAAATTTCAAACACACTACAACACAGACTGTCTCATGTCTTGTCAGACAGCCCAGATTTTCTTGCTGTTCCCAGTACACAGCAGAATTTAAAGGTTTTTCTGATATAAAAAGGTGTACCCCCCCCCCCCCTCCCCCTCTGTGTCTGGCAGAGCAGGACAGTTTTAGATTACTAAAACTGTTTTGACATAATCTGAATGGGAAGCGTTTTCTGCCACAACAAAGCTACATGTATAATTCAGTGAGGGAATGTGCTGCAGATTTAGTGTCTCCTCTGGTGCGGCTGGCTTAGCCTTTTGTCTGTCTTATCAGCATTGTTTGCAGGGCAATCAGGAGCATGTAGTTAAATGTACACACATGCACACTCATTATCACACACACACAGGCACATAAGGACAGAGGACAGAAGGTCTTCTAAATGTGCTGTAACAAACACAAACTGTCACCAGTGAAGACAGAAAATGCTAACAGGCACTCACAAAAGGTGAACCTTCAGTACTGAGCTGCAGCTCTGAACAGGACAGATTTCTCTCTAGGGAACTTGACAGCCTCCCTCGACTGGTATCACAGCCCGGGATTAGTAGTGTGTTTACCTGCGGGATGTCAGACACACACACAAACACAAACACAGACATTGACAGAAAGGACTGACATCATGTTCCCTAATGCTGAAATGTCTCTGTCTTTTCTCTTCCCTCCAGGTACATGGGTGACATTTGGAGGACAGATAACAGATGAGGTATGAAAGCTTTTCCCATGTGTTGCCTGTTCATTTAATTTAATGGCCTCTGCTTATTGATTGATTGATTTTGTTGTGCTGTATGTAGAGTAGTGATGAGTATTGAATGTGTTGAATATAAACATGTTGAACACTCATCTTAAACACAGATGACTACCCATAATCAAACAGAATGTCTCATATGACACATAAGACAAACTTAACTCACAATTCATAAAAACTTTATAAAACCTGTAGATGTCTGGCTTTTAACCCACTGCAAGGATTGTTTTTTTCAGGTTATCTGCAGGTTTAGACAACTCTTAAAATGCTTTAAATTATGATTGTGAGCTGTCAGGAGACATTACATGTCTGTAAAATAAGAGTGTGATTGTGACGTGTTGTGCTGCAGGAGGCTGTTTAATGTTTTTTGGGGGGAGTTTTAGTCAAACACTGTCACTGCAGCTAACTACAGTAGTGGGGAAGCTCATAATCTCATAATGGGTTTTTGCAAAAACTTTAATGAACTTAAATGAATCCATTATTTTTCATTGGTCAATCCATCTTTCCATTATATGGGATGATTGTTAAACAGATATTTAGTAGAACTGCATTCTATGGGGTGTTAAAAAGGGCTTAAAACGTCTTGCATTTAACTCTGTGAACACTGCACAAACCTTGGTTTTACATCCCAGGTGTTGGTGAATTTTCTGTCTGTCTACCATATGCTGTTTTAGCAGCATGTTCCTTTATTGAAATACATTGATATAAGAATCAAAGAAATGCTATGATCACTGAGAGACATTATAGTACTGATATTCAAACAGAAGTGACACTAAAGTAAAGTTGTGATTTGTTTTAATGCTGCTTAATTTCCTCTTGTTGGCCAAGTATTTTAATGCACCAAAACACAGCTACATGGAAAAGTTTTTAACAGCAGCACACGACCACTTCACATTTGATTTCACCCCCTTATGCCTCCAATAATCAGTCAGGAATAGAGAGGCACCTGAACCAAAGCACTGTTGGTGTGACTGTGGGACATCTGTCACACCATTTATTTTCTAACTGAGTGGTGTCACAGTTAACCTTGATCAAACCGTACTGTTGGCTGGCTCACAAAGTTCTAATACCTACAGGCTCAGTTTGCCTAGAGCTTCATTTTTTCATTGCTGTCTCAGATTTATTCATGCTATAATGTTTTTTTTTTTTTTTTTTTTTTACATTTTTAAAATGTAAAAGACTTTAGGTGTGATGATTCACAGTGTTTGGACTCACTCCAATTTTATACTACACAGGAGAAAAAAGGGGCACACTGAGGGTCAACACATTATGTATATGTGTGCGCACTTATCCCTGCACTCACTTTGATGAACTCTAACATGCTCTGATGTTGCTGCTGGGGTCTTGGCCTTGGTCTTCACACACACTCACACACACATATGCACACACTTAGAGTGACACTTAGGGAGAAGAGAACAGAGCTCACCCCGGGGGACACAGAAACAGTAAGCTTATGTAACAGTATTGTTTTTATTACCTTAGGGCTTTGTGCCATCAACTCACATGGTGCGCTCGAAGCTTAGCACCCCTCTTTTCTCCATTATTCAGAATGTCCCCGGCTCAATGTCACTCAGGCACTTCACTCCACCAGGCTGCTCTGCTTTAGCGCAGCTGAGATTAATATGGGAAATACTGGTTAGGGCTGATGTGGCTCACAAAAAGTCTGTTTCAAATATTATTTTGTTGACTCACTTTTGAAGAAAAATGTTGAGTACCTCGCTAGAGACACAAATTCTCACTATTGACAATAACCACAAAAAGAAGTTGCGAGTGTCTCGCTGGATGTGCAACCTAACACAATTCCACAACAGCAACAGTTCTGCGATTGCTGTTGGGTTAAAAAGTCCTCTGCTGTCCTGAATGCCCCTTGTTCAAAGTCATTGTTATCAGATACACTCTAAATATACTACACGTCCTCAGCAGAGTTCAGTGTCCCTGTCCTCATTAAGAAATGCACAACAACTCTGACACACAAACACAATTACTACATAAAATCTGTGAGGGCTGCACAAATACACACACAGTTGTGTATGTAGGCTGTAGCATAAACACATGCACATACTGAACACAAAAGTCGTATTGTTTCCTGTTGTTTTGTGTATGTTTTACGATAAACTGCAACCAATACAGTTATAAACATTAGCCAGGAAGTAATCAAGTGTTAAATGTACCTTTCACAAAGCCATTATAAGCTTATAAACCCCCAATAAAGTCTGTTTTATCAAAGTTCTGTAAAGTTTGTTTCACTGAGCAGCAACACACTTCCAGACAGAGAGTTCACGTATGTGATGGTGGGATGCAAGTTAACACTGCTTACTCATTCAAAAGGACCAAAAGTGGATCATACAGTGAATTTGAAGAAAAGTGTCTCTTTTCAATGTTAACTTTGATGTAGCGAGCATGGTGGGGAGGAGGCAGCACAGTCATAAAACCATCTCAAGGTTGTGTGGGTAGTATGTGGGAGGTTACTGCGGCCTTGATTCTGGGCATGTGAGAGAGACAGTGTTGGGGTTTTTTTTCCCATTATGTCTGTTCCATGTATGGAAATCCAATTCTCCTGCACCTTTTGTGCCCCAGAAACAAAACAAATAAAAAACAAAGAATGTAGCCTGAGGCGTAGCTACCTAGATATTTCTGCAGCTTTACAGTGACTCAGTGTTTTTCTGTAGGTAAAAGTAGAGATGCATGTTTGTGTTTTATTTCTGCAGTTTGGGCTCCTCTATCAAAAAGTATCCCACCATTTGAAGGCCATCAGTCACATTCAGTTCATCCAAAATGGCCAGAAGTCAGAGGCGGTCAGAAATCTGAGTAAGCAGCGATGCTTCATCGCCAACACAAACTTTCTGACCTTGTGAACGTCACTGTAAGCTCTCTGTGACAGTGACTGACCTTTTAGTATCTTATGAGACTCATCGTAAATGAGCAATCACCAAAGTCCAATCAGTCACCCTTTAAAATGGACACTATTGGCCTCTATGCTCTCTGTTCGTCTGTGTCTCTTCTTCCTCTGTCTTCCCAATGCTATCTTCAGCATCTTTCTCACCGAACCTGCAAAAAGTTTATTACTTTCTGTGTTCTTTTTTAAATTGTCACTATTTTTCATTCACTTCATCCATTCTGCACTTTCTCTCTAACTTTTCCTCTATCCTCTTTCTGTTCTCTTAACTCTGCAAAAAAATCTCTTCGTTCCCTCACTTTATTGAAAATCACCCTCCAGTGCCCCCCAACATTGTTTCCATCTGCACTCAGCAGAGACCAGAGAGAACATACCGTTCATTTTCTGTCATGCCACTCTCCCAAATCTTTCTGTCCTTCCTTTTTTTAACCTTTCCATTATACAGCTCTTTCTTTTCATTCTGCTCTGTTTGCCTTAATGGCAGTCCAGGACTCGGAGACTGAATGAACCATTCTGAAATGTGGACACTGTTCTCTCTGTCTTTTTAACTTTCAAACGTAACTTCTAAACCACTTGTCTCCAAGAATGCATTTCAGTCCTGCTCCCTGCCACGCAGAACCTTTACCGAAACATTTTTACCCTTTGTTAACTGAGAGAAAATAACACAAGTTTAGATTTTTTTTTCTTTTTGCTGGCACATAGGCCAAAGGTCGCTTTCATTGCCTCCAGCTGCTTCTGAGTGCAGCAGCCAGGTTTCTTACGGGGCAATAAGTCTTTTGTCACTGCCTTACAAAATAACTCCTATGATCTTGTGCACTAATCTGTAAGACAAAGACGCACCAGCACTGCTTTTAACATTTTTACATCACAAATTTTTTTAGTTTTTTTTAACCATTATTTATTATTTGTCTTTATTTTATTTCTTCTATTACATAATTTTTATCTTAACTCTTGTTATACATCTTGTGCTATTCCTGTAAGTGTTGTCCTTCAAAGCACTGTCTTTAAAGATACTAATTAAATAAAGTTGATTGTATCATTAGTTCAGCATGGGCTTGGACTGCTGCCCAGATTGTGCTGGTTGCAGAGAAAAGGTTGAGGTTGAGACAGATTCTCAGAGGAGAGATTATCTAATTCTTCTAGAAAAAAAACACCTCCACTGTCTGCCGCCACTGAAACTGCAACACACACCTACATATTGTGCATGCACTGCCAGGCATATACACAAAGCCAGACAAACAGATTTCATACACACATGTAAACACAAACACACAAGCACCGTGCTCACAAACACACAAACTCCACAGGGAAATGACGGCAAATTCACTTAAAGTCCCCATGTAATAAAACTCACCACGGGGAAATTGGATCTCGGTCTGATGATTTATGGTCACCGTGTCTGCAGAAATATGGAGGAATATCTGCACATATGCCACACACACTCACACACTATAAAGCATGAGCGCTTATTAACTAGAGGGGAATGAGTTGATGCTTCCGTACATCAAGGAGTCAAATGATTTTTCACAGATAATTACACCGTGATCCCACTCGCTCAATAAATCCGTACATCAACAGACTGCAAATCTACACAAGCTCAGTTTGAGCATGTTAGTTCAAGTAGACAACTCGAGTATGCTACTGCAGCATATTCAAACAGGACATACTGTACACTGCTGTACTTGCTAGCAGTGTATACAGTATCTGACACATCCTTTGCAACAGGGCACTCTCTAAGCCTTTCTATAATAATACTAATATATTTTACATATGGAGAGCTTTTCAAGATACTCAGGGCACTCAAACTAACTTTGTGCTCTGTTCACTCTTTGGCTCTGGCATGCTTGCTGCACTCCGCATAAGTTATTATCCCGAGTTCCTGTTGTGCTGATTTTGGTGTATCTTTGTGTGGAGTGACAAGGTCAGAGTCCAGCTCTTGTGGTAATCCGAAAGTTTTCACTTGTGTTTTGGTGTGGTCTGTTGTCCTGAATTACACCCCTGTCTTTCTTGTCTTCTGTATTAGTCAAACAATACTCATGCTTCTGAGAAAGGCTTCTGGCTGAAATGCGTCAGCAACGAAAATTTTAATAAAATATGAAGCAGCACTGCTTTGATGGTGTGCCACCTTTTTCTATTTTAATAACGGTTTTGGTAAACACATTAATATTAATATTGAATATATTGATATGCCAGGATGCTACAGCTTTCTAATGACTGCTTCCTTTGGCAAGTGACTAAAAAAAGAGAGATTTTCAGCTTCAATGAAAGTGAAATGAATAAAAATTATGTCTTTATACACTGACCTTTCTGTATCCTCTCTTTGTGTGTGTGTGTGTGTGTGTGACCTCTTGCCAGGTTGCAGAGCAGCTAATGACCATTGCATATGAGAGTGGAGTCAACCTGTTCGACACAGCTGAGGTCTACGCGGGTGGCAGGTGGTTGTCATGCAAACCTCTCAGTTTGTGCGCTGTTCAATTTAGCTCATAACAACCTTTTCATGTTTTACTGTGATCAGGTGCAGACGTCTGGCTCCACTGTGGCTGCAGGAAGTGTTTTTTTTATCATTTATGTTTAGCCTGAAGGTTTTATACATGCAGGGTGTAACTAGTTACATAAACAACAACATGCAGTTTGTACCTATACACAGACTATGTTTGCATGTACTAAGAAAAAGCTAAAAAATTGCAATATATGTTTGGGAGTCACTAAAAATTGCACTTGTAATATTAAAAGTTTTAGTAGACCATCTCATTTCACCATCTAACTGCCCATATATGACCAACCTGGTTTGCAATCTTTTTAATGTACTAATGCACTGGGGCCTGTTTAGTTTAATGACAATGAATTGCACGTTTGATATTGTGGTGGAAATGTTTAGGAATTTCAAACTGCAGTTTAATAACGCCAACTCATTTATGTTGCCTTGCAGGGCCGAAATCATTCTAGGAAACATTATCAAGAAGAAATGCTGGAGGTAATGGTGACATTAATGTGCGCGATTGCTTCATTGCTGCTGTGTGAGAGAGGAAGATGGAGAGGACAGTGTGTGTATGATGTGTTGCAAGAGGCAGTGAAAAGAAGTGTGTGTTAAGCATGTATGAAAGAAAGACAAAGGGGGTGTGAGTGAGGATGTGTTAGTGTGTTTAAGAGACAATGTTTGATGTTAATATGAAAAATCTGAAATAATGTTGAGTATGGAGTGTGATCTCTGCCTGCAGGTTTATTTTATGTCTTTAAATTGGGCTACATCCCCTTGATTTGCACAGATTTGTGTATTTCTACACACACACACACACACACACACACACATATGCATAGAGGCACAGACATATTGCATCATAGTACAGCAGCATAAAATAGTTACTGCATAAAAAGTCTACCATCTGCAGGCAATTTTACTTTCCGCAAATTTCAAATATTCCCTTTATGGTGTTATTTAAACATGCTCACTTTTTTATTATTGATCAACTCTGTAGGAAACTGGGTGGAGGAGAGTTACAGTAACATCAAAGAAAATTCAAATGTAAATGGTATCTACAGTGTGTGTGTGTGTGTGTGTGTGTGTAGTTGTGCACTTGTTTCTATAATATCTCCGGATTGGATATACATAGATTGCTTATATTAGCTGAAATGTAATGAATTCTGGTTTTAGAAATTACATGAAACATGAGGATGGAAATAGTTATTACATGTTGTCCACAACTTTCATGCAATTTCTCAGTTTTTAACATTTCATAACATTAAACTCAAAAAATAACCTTTAAGGCAAAACACTAGGTGAATATGATAAAAGTATCACCATGAAACTTCCCCATCTGAATATCTACATCAAGACAGCAATTTTTAGTTATTGTTACGTTTTATTTTTATATATGCAAGTGAGGCTTTGTCTAATTAAATATGCACTAATGATTTCCAGAGCATAAATCTGTACGTTGGATAAAGCCAGATTCAGTTCTTGTTTGAATTTGTTGACATGCTATTAGAGTTAATGGTTTTTACACAGAGGATTTTGGATATCTTTTTCTATCACTGCATAAATCAGAAAATACTGTCAACAGTCATAAAAAATCTATTTTCATTATGTTTTAGAAATAAAATGTTGAATAATTCAGGCTATGAATGAACAAACGCCTCAGTAAAAACCTTCAGAATATAGATTAGAGAATATTATATCATAGAATTTGGTGCATATAGGTGCTGCTGAAATGGAGATTTCTGGCTCAGTCTATGAGGGGAAAAAAAACTCGAGAACTTGAGAAACCTTTAAAGATATATATTTTAACTGAAATCTATGAATGCAAATTGACTAAGTGCAGTGCAGTGTGTACATTTTCTTTCCACTAGTTTGAAAAAAGGCATGTTATGGAAGCAAAATAGTCCAAAATCTCCACCACCAGTGCATTAAACAGCAGTGTTTTTGCCAGTAATGTCTGAGCTTGTCTCTGTTTCTGTAACATCAGTCTCTCTTAATATGTCATTATGAAGCAGCTCTAATGTGGGAACAGTCAGCTGCTACTCTCCTCTCTCTGTGTTAGCTAGTTGTTCCATCATTATGCAGCTTAGTGTCATGTACTGAGCTGACTACATTGCACCAGTAGGCGGTTTGTTGCTGCTGCAGTGAACCTGACATCAGCCTCAGAGTGTCGTCATGGGTTATCAGAGAGCAGATTTTTAAGAGGGGGAGAGAACAGAGAGTACTGGGAGATGATGGTCCATTTTTTTTACTACTAGTTCAGAATTTGTGGGTAATTGTTAAGTGTATTGAACATACAACTCTGTTGTGCACAAAAAGCAGGGAGGCAGAGGTGAGTCACGTGATAATTCAGCACATACATGTATCGAATTATCACATGTGACTCAACTCTGCAGACGTTCATCAGCAGTGGACTCCTCTTCAACAAATAACTCTTTATTTAGCAACTCTGAAATCATCACCAATGAAAACACTAAAGTTATTCTGTTTCCTGTCTGTCTGTATCTTTGGCAGGCGATCCAGCTTGGTCATTACAACTAAACTCTACTGGGGAGGAAAGTAAGTAAGAAACTCTCAAGACTAACTTGATTCCTGAACAAATGGTCTGAGAACAAATTTAACACATACAACATGAAGACATGGCAGCAGCACCCCCCTGCCTTTGGGGAATGTTGTTGCCATGGGTGGAGGTGTGTATTTGGTCTGTAACAATGTTTAGGTGGGTGGTACGAGCCGAGTAACAGCCCGATGAATGCCAAGGTTTCCCAGCAGAACATCAAGATGATTAATGTTGTTCACGTCACCTGTCAGTGGTTTTAATGTTGTGGCTGATCGATGTATATTAATTGCACAGATAGGTTATGTCTTTATATCTCATGTCACATTTAGCATTACTATCTATAAGCATATTTTAAAGGCAATAATAGTTAAGCCTCCCAACACCAAGGTTTTTTTATTTTGGCTGTTTTCTTCGTGGTCATTTTTCTCTGTTAACAGCATGAACAACATCATGTCACATACAGTAACAAGCAACAGAACAACCAATTCCTCTGCTGAGTTTGGAGAGAGAGAGGGAGAGGGGAAGAAAATCTGTTTTAAAGGACACACACAAATTTACACACCTGCACAAACACACACACCCACTGAGGCTGTCAGTCTCCTCGGTAGCGACTGTCCAACTGGGTCTGGTGATAAGGATGAAGTTATTCTCTTTCCCGTTCCTGAGCATTCCTTCATTTCTGTACGGGAGACTCAGTCCTCCGTCTCTCTCCTCCGGAGTTTGAATGCATAATGATGGTGAGCAGTTATAAGCGCAGTGACCCATTTACACAAAACAGCCTAATGTGCACATTTTGATCACATGTATTTTGTCACTCGACTGGGGTGTAAAAATAATTGACAATTGTTTGTGATATTTTCTAGTAATCAATGAAGTGTAAGGAAGCTCAGACAATACAGGAGTCAGTTACTGCTACTACACCGTTATCTGAGAATTTTGTGAATGTGTGCATTTTTTATTTTCATTTTTCAAGATCCCAAAGTGAACTAAAGACTGAAAGAAGCAAAGTTGTGCACACACACAGGCACATTTACGGTGTGTTTGTGTTTTGTCCCATCAGAGCAGAGACGGAGAGAGGACTGTCAAGGAAACACATTATTGAAGGTAAGACATGCAAACACACTGACACACTCTCTTCACTCACACAGTCTCTCAACCCTTGCATCTCTCTGTGTCTCTCAGGTCTGAAAGGCTCACTACAAAGGATGCAGCTGGAGTATGTGGATGTAGTTTTTGCCAACCGCCCTGACAGCAATACTCCCATGGAGGGTGAGTCAATTCAATCAAAATTCAGTATTATGCCTAAGTGACAGTTGTCATTAACAATGTCGAGCAAGGGGTAGCAATCCTTCATAGTATTTAACAAGTGTTCTGTGCTACTTTATTTTTCATCCTGTGGTCATGCAGTCTAACTTTTAGATGTAGGTGTGTTGTTCAGGGACACAGTCTTTGTTATGGTGCAGCAGAATAAGTTTACAGTGTTCAGTCATCTCCTGAGTGAACTTTGATTTGAGTTGTGATTTGTAAAGTGAGGCACACTTTGTAGACATTGTATATTTCTGCTTGTGTTGTCAATATCACCATTGATAAAATGAGAACAACCAGAAAACATGGCTTTCAGGATTGATTTGGTTTTTGTTGTGGGACTGGGGGATAGGGGATGCTGATATGAAATTCACTGGCCAGAGGGCAACTGCGTACATGAGAGACAAATTACAAGGCAGAAAATAACAAAATAATAAATCCACAGGGCGTCTTGGCCGGAAACACGTTTGAATTTTTCACCATCAGTGTCTTTACACTGTTTTTTTACAGAGAGGATATTTCAGGATAATTAGTGATGTTAGAGCTGTTTATATATCCCCTCCAGAGTCCAGTTTTACTCCTACGTACTCTGTGCTCTTTAGTAGAGCCAAAGTGAGGCAGGCAATCCTATATGATTTATTATCAAGAAATTGCTTAGTGATGTTGATATTAGTAGTTTATTGGTTCCTCATTAGTCATTATAAATTAATTGTGTTACATTGCATTCTTTGGGTATAGCCAATTACTTGCTGGTTTTCTCTCAGTACCTTATTAATTATTGCTCACAACTAATCAATGAGAATATTTCTTTTTCCTTTGCTTTGCTTTGTAATGTCACTCTCCTTCAGTGGGGCTTTCAAAGATGTTTAATTAACCTTAACAAAGCCGTGTAGATATGTTTTGCTCTCAGTTAATATGACTATTATTACAGGCTGATATGTCAGTGATAGTTTGTATATGTTGATGCTGAAGAAGCTCTGATACTGCACACACACAGACCTTGATTTTACACTTTTCTTATCCCTCACCTCTTTGTACATTTTCGCCTCCCTGCAAACTCAGCGTACTTTTTCCTCGCCGTTCATTTCCTCTTTATTTCCTTCAACTGTTAGATCTATTGCCCTGCGTTCCTCAAACTTGTTTTTCCACTCCCTCCTCCTTTCTCCTTCTTGTTATATTGGCCCGGAAATAGAGACAAGTAGCATTTGAATGTGAGTGCAGCGTGCTGCCAAAGACAGAGCGGGCTGAGTGGCAGGGGGGCAGGACGGGAGATGGAGAAGAGGACAGGAGTAATAAGAGATGGGAGAGGGACAGAATTGCTTACTTGTCTTGATACTGTGTTATTTCCCTTGGCAGGATGGTATTTAGTGAGACATCTGTTTCAGATTGTTAATTATCACTTACCAAATTGAAGGGAAAACCTACATTCACAAGTCTTTTTAGGTCTTCTTGATTATATATCCTTGTGCTTATCTAGTCCTTGACTTTTCCTCCATCTACTTCTGTTTCTCTGTAAGTGTTTTTCTTCTTCGCCAGTGTCTTCCTCGACCCTGTTATCCCACATGTTCTGTTGCCTTGCCAAGAACCAGTTATGCAGAGTGAAATACAAGGGTCCTGCCACAGTGAACGATTGCAGCATAATTGGAGTGAGCGCGGGGCGATGATGAATAACCTTAATGACAGTCCTAATCTGAGTTTTTGTTGGCCCTGACTGCCGTTGGCTCACGCAGTCAGCACTGTTGGAGCTAATTGCATCATTAAAAATGCAGCGGCTTGAATATGATCAGAGGGGCTTTAGTGTGTGAGCTTGTTAGTTTGTCCCAGGAGTCGTTTGGGATGGGTGATGAGCCATCAGCAGGTAAGAGAGGCTCAAGGAGATATTCATCACTGGACTGGAACAGAAATGAAAAAGCCCATTGTTTGTGTGAGGTCAAATTTAACCTTTTAGCTCTTTAAGTCTTTTTCTGTTTTCTTGCTGTTTTTGACTGCTTTTAGATCGACAAACTTTTTTATAAACACCTGCTTTTTCACTGTTTCTGTTATTATTTTTGGTGTTTGACAGTTTGTTTTCTGGGTTTCATCTGTCTCTCTGTGGCTTGACTCAGCTTCAGAATATGTTGTCCTCCCCTGAACAAGTCACGACAAGCTTGTGCCTGATGTTCTTTATCCTCTTCTTTTGTGTTTAAAAAAAAGGTTTCTCAGTTAGTTTTTCTTTTAGTCTCTGTGTCGTTTTCTGATTTCTCTATGTGGATTACACGCTCATGTATGTTACAGTTTCCCTCAGGTTTATGATATATGTGTAACCAACATAATTTGTCTTTTATTTTAAACATTTTCAAGAAAGTCTGTCTCTAGCTTAAAGCCTTAAGTAAGTGCATTAAAATTTAAAATTAATGCTGAACCTCTACTCAGTGAATTGTGGCTTTAATCTGAAGCTGAATTTGCATGAATCCTAGTAGTAGCTGCTTTAAAATAAGAGGGAAACATGCAGGAAAATCCATTAGGCTTTACATACAAGAACTGTCTTACTTGGTCTCTTTGGAGTCACAGCAGCAGACTCAATTGATTTGTTGAATGAATTTTGAACGTGTTTAAGGTTGGTCTAGCAGGGATGGATGTGTTTGTTTGCCTGGAGAGCAGAGCTGAACATGGAGTACTGTCAAGAGGAGCATCTCAGGATAAATGTCTCTGCTTCATGAGAGATGTTTAGGTCATATTGAGAGTTTGTGTGCAACTGAGACAGTATACAGTGAAAAAAACCCAACAAATCAACTGTTCAGTGTTGATCCAACTGACTGAAAAGATGTGACCATGTGTTCATGTCTCTCCAGAGATTGTTCGGGCCATGACCTATGTGATCAACCAAGGCATGGCGATGTACTGGGGGACGTCTCGGTGGACGGCCATGGAGATCATGGTAAGTGTCACTTTTGCCTTTTGGAGTAACATGAAAAAGATAAAAACATTGAAGTGAAGCAGGTAGTTACTCAGAAAGAGGTCACCATAATTTTCCTGTGAGTAATAAAGGTAGGTCTTGAACCCTAGCTAGACAAATGTGTTTCTAAACATCAGATAGGGAGCAGAATCTTCTGTACAGTAGTTTCAAACTTGCCTCAATAAGCCCAAAGTGTGGAATGAAATTAATTCTTTATTGCAATACAATTTCAGGGGAAATTTTCATGCTGTTATAGCAGATTAGATTTCATATCCCACTGACTAGAATAACAGAGGAAGGCTGCTTTGCATGGTAGAAACCAGCAGGAAAACCATTTATTTGTCCTGGACTGTTGATCCAGTGATCCGTAGAATAAACTGTCAAGAAAACGTAGATTAGTGCACTAATTAGGGAAAAGCAGGCCTGATTTCTACACCTTAACCACCACCTTTAGGAGCCACTTGAAGCAGTTTGTTAGCTTTGTATCACCTTAGACACTTTGCTCATGCACAGTCATGGTTGTGAAAGAAAAGTATAAAAGAGGAAATGGGAGGGAAATGGAAAAACAAGCTGTGTGAAAGTTTGAGGAAAACCTGTTTTTTCTAGGAAGTGTTCCCACCAAGACACAGTGGTGTCCTCCGGCTTTGTTTCCTCTTCCTGTCAGAAACAATCCATGTACCTCATGTTTCAGCTCTCGCTGCATTAATGAATATATACAGGGGGTACAAAGCCACAGCAGAGCAGTTATGAAATGAACACATGCCTAAAGTGACATTCAAGGACCCAACACCCATTTTCTCTCCTCTCTCATCTCTCTCTCTGGTCTCTTCATTACCCCAGCCTCTAAAGCGGAGCGCGATGTGTTGACATTCTCTCTGTGATCACGGTGAAAGGGAGCAGATATCTTTGTAGAACACAAGCGCAGATGAAAGCTGTGTAATTTAGATAGCATCAGTAATGAAGGGGGGTGGGGTGGGGAGTGAAACACAGCTTTTCAGTGTACGTGACATGACAGCAGTACAGTATACACACACATGTTGTAAATGCACACACAGGCTGGAGGCAAATGTCATGGGTTGCAGCACAGAGGGGAAACTTTTAATTTGCAAGTTGAGTGATTTCACTGGCATTAGACTTGTGTTATGCCAGATAATTCTCCCTGCTGCTCCCTCATCCTGACATGTGTTGCACAGCAGGAAACCTGCAAAATAAAAAGTGTTTAAAGAAGTAACAAGTGCAGCACATTTATCTGTGTGTGTGTGTGTGTGTGTGTGTGTGTGTGTGTGTTTCCTTTGGTATATGTTCTTGAAGGACACATGGAAATCCAGCTAAGAGGGTATGTGAGGAAAATTGAATGTGATGCCTCAGAGAGTTGTGACAGAATATTGACTTGAATTCATGACCTCGCTCCCACGAGCTGATTAACACCTTCCCTTTCCCATTTCTTCCCTCAGTTTATCCCATTACTACCTATTTCTCCTAACCTTCTCTCTTGACTACCATCATCATCTTTTATTCTCTCTTTTGCTAAGAAATAGGTTATTATGTTACAGTGAGATCCAGCATCAGAACAACCATCCATTTGTTCTTGCCCATTTTATTTATGCCCCCCTTCTTTTTATCTCTAGGAGGCATATTCAGTGGCACGACAGTTTAATCTGATCCCTCCAGTCTGTGAGCAGGCAGAGTATCATCTCTTCCAGAGGGAGAAAGTAGAAGTGCAACTGCCTGAACTTTACCACAAGATTGGCAAGTATTTTGTGTGTGTATATTGCAGCAGAATAGTCAAATGTCAGTTTTCTGTCAATTCATCCACATAAAGTTACCACAAACATCCCATTCTCACACTCAGTGTGTCATAAATAAGTAAAGAATTAAACTGACAAATAATCTCCATCATCCTCTGTTACTCATTTTCCATCCTCTCGTACATTTTCACTTTTCCTGGCAGCATTCTCGCACATTTTTTCACACCTCTTTCCTCAACGCATCTTCCTTAAAACTTCTCTTGTTTAACTTCCTACTGTCTCCATGGTGACAGGAGTCGGGGCAATGACGTGGTCACCACTGGCATGCGGCATCATTACGGGGAAATATGAAAATGGCATTCCTGAGTCCTCCAGGGCCTCGATGAAGGTAGGCAAGCTCAATCTATCGTCATTTGGAGAACATAAAAAATCCGAGGGTTACCTGCTCTGTCCCCAAAATAAAATGTGAATTAGAGTGAGAGCATGATCCATAACAGATTTTACTTGTTAAATCCACTCCATTTAGTGCAGACGTCATTATGCTGGGACATAAAGGATCCTGAGGCTGTTGCTTGTTTGGCCATGTTCTTCATTTGCAGTTCTATGTAAGATAGTCACAGACAAGACCACTAGATTAGTAAGATTTCCTTCTTACCGAGTAATTCTCACTTTTAACTTGAGTACTTGAAGTCTTATGCTTTTAAAACAAGTGAAGTTGATTTCTGTTGAAAATCTGCACAGCTGTAATTTCAGATTTTCTTAACTGACGATCAGTGAGATATGAAAGAAAAGCACAAAATGAGGTTCATTTTACAACTTTTTTTATAACAGATACTTGACACTTTAATCTCTCCCAGCCTCTAAAAATCCTTATTAACTCCTGTCCACTCTGAGGCTGTCTGCCTGGGTGAATGGGAGGAAGCTGATGACAGTATAGCACATCACTGATACAAGAAAACCCATTAAAGAATGAAGAGCCCATTTCACCCTAACATAGGTTGAGTGTGGCAGTCAACAGCAGGTGCAGTGGGCTTTGAGGGGGACACTGGAGAATGGTAAAAAACCACAGCCTGGTCTGATGTGATTATAGATGGAATGAGATGGAAAATACCCAGCAGATATTATTCTGAGCCAGAGTAACTCAACTGTGACAAACACATGGGCCTGAGTCCCTGTGGAAGACTTTCAACACCTTTTTGATTGTGTGCAGTGAAAATAGTCCAACACAGCATTAGGGAGATGCTTAGTGCACTTAGCAGAGTCACACTGACTATAATTTAGAGTTATTGTTATGATAATTTTGTTGTTTTTATTACTCTCCTTTGTACACAATTTTGAGCAACAGAGTGAGGAAGCGGCTAACTTCAAAAATACATCTTTCAGCACCTCTAAACCTCACAAATTAATATGTTATATCTTGTTTGTTTAATCCGTGCAAAAACAGAGGAATAAAAACGACAAGCTGAGGTTTTATGTAACAGACTCAAAATGCTGAAAAGTTTAAAGCCCAATTATCAAGGTTATACTATCCAACCCAACCAATATGTCTGTGTCCCCTGATGGTTGTAGAAGAAACAGATCAATACAAGTTGTCTTTATTGAAATAAGTAATGAAATGTCTGTAGCACCTCTTTCCGCAGTTGGTAATTTTACATTATGCAACATACCTGGAGTGCTCACAGTTTATCAGCACTTACAGCCTCCACCTCTTGACTTCTCAATGACTTTTCTCTCTGCAGTTACTTCACTTCTCCTGTTCTTTGACCCTAATCATATACTTATATACTGACTGTGTCCTATTTTATCTTTCCCCATGTTTTTATTGTTTTTCTCTCTTATCTCTCTTTTTCATATTGTCTGTAACTGATTGCTCCGTCTCCCCCACCAGTCCTATCAGTGGCTAAAGGAGAAAATAGTAAGTGAGGATGGACGGAAGCAGCAGGCCAAGCTGAAAGAGCTGAACCACATCGCAGAAAAGCTGGGCTGCACTCTGCCTCAGCTGGCTGTGGGTAAGACTCTTCTGCCAGCCCTGTGCCTTTCTTATAACAAATACCATGGAAGGAGCCTTGAGCGGGGCTTTGAAACCGTAACTGCTCGGGGCTGTCAGACAGGAGCCTTTTTAATGCAAGACGTGACCAAATTCACATCACCCTTTTGCACAATGTCTGTGTTTGCTTGTTATTTGTCTCTTGGGTTTGATTTCCCCTCTAGCTTCCCTCTGACACACGCAAGACTTTTCAAATCTATTTGTGCTCTCAGCTGCATTACTATGCATTAATAAAATAACTGAACTCTCTCAAAGAAAGACATGCATAAATGGAAAAAAAATAGATGGCAGTAATGTAATGTTACAATTTGTGGTAATGTGCTCATAGAAGTGAAAGCCTTGCATTTGCCTAACACCATACGTTTTGCTAAATTATTCTGTGCAGCCAGAAAGAGCAAGTAGAGGATGAGACTAAAAGCTCAGTTTGTGTTTGTGGTCTATTATAAAGACAATAATAAGCAGAAGTGCGCCATCAAGTGGACTCTGCATGAATATCAACCTCTGTTTCTCTCTAGCATGGTGTCTAAGAAATGAGGGAGTGAGCTCAGTCCTTCTGGGAACATCCAACCCTGAGCAGCTCACAGAGAACCTTGGGGCCATACAGGTGGGAACATGCAGAACACATAACACACACTGACCTGTGTTTCCTCGACTGTATCCTTCACTATCCTCCAGTTCTATTGATTTCTGGATCAAAAACCTGCACCTAGTCTGTATCTGAGTCCTGTGTTTTTTTCCTTTTATCTCCCTGTATGTCTCACTTCCTTCCAGGCACATTCAGTGTTGCTCTCTCTCTTTTGACCCAGGTCCTTCCTAAGATGACCTCTCATGTGGTGTCTGAAATCGACCACATTCTGGGCAACAGACCATACAGTAAGAAAGACTACCGCTCTTAGACCAGGCTGGTGGACTACCAAGAGGTCAGCTGCACCTATCTACTTAACCATACTGCTACCATGGACCCACCGTTCAATATTAAAATGGTTCTCTCCTTGGGCCCCACTCAGCTCCAGCCCTCCTCAGCCTGGAACAGACAGCTTTGCTAAGCCCAGCGTCACATCTCTGTTTGAGATTTGTCCTGCTCAGATCAGCTCTACCAGGTTCATCTCAGGTGCAGTCCAGCTCAGCCAAGAGACGCTTCACAAACTCAGCTTTTCGCAGCCTCAAACGCAACTTAATCCATTTGGGTAGATCCCAACCAAGGTATTACCCTGTTCAGCACCGGCCCATTCAAATATAACTATGCAGAGCACATTCTAACCCACATTAAAGTTCAGATCCAGTGCCATGCTGACGTCATTTAGAGAACCTCATCCTGGTTCAACCCCATCCGTGAGCCCAATTCAGAAATTTGATAAAGTTGATATTTCAACTTAAATTAGATGGCAAGGTAGAGAACTGCAGCTCCTGAATTTTAGAGATATCCAATTTCATACTCACTTATGCAGGAGTATTTAAAGGAAAAGTGCCTTGCTCAAGGGCATCTTGATAATAGTTGTTGAGTGAGATGACTCTGTTACTTATTCGCTTTCCCACTCACATCCTCCCAGCTCAGCTGATGACTCAGACCCTTGAGTCTCAAGCCTTCCTCTCTAATGTCGAGACTTCCACCCACAAGTAATTTAATTTGAGCCTAAAATTCACATTGAGCAGAGCATATTTTATTTATGAGAATTACTATACCACAGCTGAATACATCAATGCAAGCACCTTAGACTTAGTTTTAAATTAGAGGTGCCTCAGGAAAGTGGACACGAGGAAGCTTCAGTTGCATGAACACTACCAGTCAGTCAGTGCTTTCAGTAAATTGCTATGCAGTGTATCAAACAAAATTACCATCCTGAGATGGATGTTTTCCCATGAAATGCGAGGTTTGGCATCAACAAGATGACCTGCTCATAATTCCTGAAGAAAAAAAACAGCTTTACGAATGAGGCCTCAACAAACCAGTTCCATATCAGCTTGAATTAGCTGCTTTTCAACTACCTAACTAATGTATCCAGTCCTGTATTCAGTTTAGTACAGAATAGTATTCAGTAGACATTATAGGCTGCAAATCCTGAGCATATTAACCAACTGATGCATGTTTCCCCTGCTATAGTGTGCCTCTCTTTTCTACAAAGCACCTAATGAAACAACAAAAAAGGAGTTTGATCAAAAATACTGCAAGCTTGTGAACCCCTGCGAAGTAGAGGATTGTGGGACGTCAATTGTTAGTAGGATTGGAACATGGTTCAGGGGAGGGAGCGAAGCATGTCGCCCCCATGTGGTCTATTTGAGGAACTGCTCCTCTGCTTCACTAAACCCAAGAGGAGGGGAATAATGCTTTGCAAAAAAAAGTGGACTTACCTCTCTCTCAGCTTGCGTTGATTATGGACTCATCCTCTTTCTTGCCTGTGAACTGAACCTGCATCGCTGATTGAACCCTGCAGATGTGGACCTCAGCATATAATAAATCTATGTAATAAAGGGATGACTGACCTCCTGGTGGTCATGGTTATAATAACTGCAAAAACTGCTTGTTAATGGCACAATGTGGCATATAGGCAAGGTATTTGGGATGTGGCAAAGATTACAGTATTTATTCTAGAGTAGTTAACAAATATAAAATTTATTTTGACATTTTGAGATATTGTTTTTTGTTTGGAGATGTTACATGTACATAAGATGTTACAGAATACCTTGTAACATAGGCAAAACCATGAAGAAGCCTCTCTTGCATATGAGGACTTTGCTGTACTGTATGGCTAATATATAAATAAGATGTAAATAGAGTTACTTTGTTGCTCCTCTGCAGTGTCACTGCATCAGTTGCAGTGCTTGAATCTTCATACCATTCTTCTCCTCCAGCCTGACTTTACACTGTCACAGAATTCATTCTGTCTCCTGAAGGATATTTCATAGAGCTATTTACAATGATCAAGGGTTCATTTGTTTTATTTTTGCATAGTGAAGTCAGATTATAAAATCTGTATTAATAATTACATTATTTAAAGAATGGGCTTCTGTTATGAGAAACAAATAATGAGCTTAAGCATTGTCTAGTAGTCATGACCTTGAATCGTTATTTCTGACCAGGTGGCTCAGCTCTCACAGTTCATGGTCGTCGCCTTTGTGCATTGTTGTTCTCGTTCTTTTTCATCTGGAAAACAAGCCATTGCGGAGATCAGCAGAGATGTTGGCCAGGTTCCAGCCGAATCACTGTCTTGTCCTCGGTGCACAGTTGTTGACTTGTAGCACAGACGCCTTCCGGATTTTAATCAAAGGAAATTTTGGTAGATTACAGCAATCAATACCTTTGCCAAAAATGCTGTTACAAGTATTAGAACAAAACATCAATAGCAGCATGGTTTATTTTAAGAAATCTGGCCTTGGATGATGAATAGGCTTCCTCCTGACTGTTTGCTTTGGATTGGTGGTAAATACAAATGAGGGTGACCTGACCAGCACTTAGTCATCATTGTAATGCAAATAGCTATCCATATATTAACAAAAAATAACACCCAGGAAAGCATTTGTTGTCCTAAGAGACATATTACTTACACCCATCTGACTCTACTTACTGTTCAAAGATAGAACATTTGGGCAATATATGCTCTATATACTAAAATAGCAGTTGGTATGTGGATAGTTGCTTTTCAGGTCAAATCCATTTAATTTCCTTCCCTGTATCTCTTGTTGGTAAAATGTGTGATAACACATAGAGAAGTGGTACTTTTTTTGTGCAAGTCAACAAGTTGCTGATCAGTTTGAGTCAGTGACAATGTTGGACTGTGGCCTGTCGGAGTGTGTGGACACTTCTCCACCGGACAGAGTGCCTTGACTTGAGTCCCGCTACAGGAAAAACATTCAGGGATCTCTTTCATTATGAAATGTTACATGGTGTTTGGATGCTGTCTCCAAAAACAAATGTGAGAGTAGAGCAATATTCATTATTAGATTTCCCAGTCTACAGTATGTGTTATCCATTACTTCATTAAGACAAAAACAAAGCAGCAAGACTCACAGCACAGTTTGTATAGAGGCTGTAGATACTTGTCTATTCAGTCCTAGCTTACAGCTCATCACTGTGTGTGACAATGGTTTTGTTCTCTCTTGGCCTTTATCTGCGCCTTGTCCCCAAAATAATCTTACTGGGACAATATCTTCCCCTTCAACCAGCCATTTGTTTCATGAAGCATCAGTTTGTCCAGAGACCACAGTCTTTACCAGTTTTACAGTCTCTGCAAACTCTGGATTTTCTCTAGAGGGAAACAAGCAATACAATCATCTTATGGATACCAACAAAATTATATATGTAAGGAATATATATAATTAATAGAAACTGGACATAAATCTGTCATTGTTGCCAGAGAAAACAGCGATGTGGGCATTGGCTTTTTCACTGTCTTCTTAATTTATTATCAGCATCAGTCTCACAAGCTAGGGAACAGGTCATAGGTCAAAATGGAAAAAAAGTAGACAGCATTAACCTTTGGCTGAATTTTTAACTCTTAATTGATTCAGATACCATTAAAAGTCCTGCAACTTGTCACAATAGCTTTAACCCAAGATCCTCCTGCTCTTAAATAAATCTAACCTAAAATCAGTTCTGATGAAAATGTAAAGTACTGTATGTAATCTATCCTACAGATCAGTGTTGTTGTCTACAACATGTAAAGTTGTGGATGGAAAAGACTTGAGTTACGCTGAGTTTGGTTCTTTTTCTTTGTTGAAAAGTGACATGCAAACCATTGTATTATTTCCTCTCCTGAGCAGTGGTTTCTCTGTAAATAGTCTATATAAAAGTGTGACTATAAATAAATGCATTGCCAATGGAAACATCAGTCTCTCAAACAACATAATTCAAATACAAACCTTTTCTGAAAGGGCTCTGAAGCAGACTGAATGACACACAGTCAGAGAACAAGTATACCTGGTTGCTTTATTTGTTACAAAAAACAGAAGACAGACCTGGAGAAACACCCTCCAGACATTTGATCATGAATTTCATGAAGTTGAAATGTGATATTCCAGCCCCCACCCCCCACCCTTAAACCCCATTCCTAAGTAAAGTGAAAAACAATATACTGTATACCCTTCTTTAACCCACATCCTACCCAATCCCACCCTGTTATCCCTCCTCCCTCCAGCTTTCTCCGTCCCCTCTTTTCTTCCTCCTTTTACTTGGAGCCGGTCGACAGCAGAGCGATGAGTCCCGAGGAGGCACTGATGGACAGAATGTAGTTGCTGGGAAAAAAGTGAGTTAAGGTAAAAAAAACAAAAAAAAAACAAAAGAAAACAGGGATGAAGACAGTGCTGGATGACCACTGGTTTATCAGCATCATGCTTGTAAAGGTCAGAATTTGTGCACAAATGTGCAGCAGCTGCCTTCCTGCCATCAGTGCATCAGCCATCGGAGATCTGTTACAACTACTGCGTGCACAGTGTGTTGTAACTTTCCAAACTTGATTGCACACACGCAATTTAAGACAGGCACCATATAAAGGTGAGCATATGACTCCTGATTGTACAGTAAGGGTAGAGTTTGTGTCATATCTCCTGTCTAGCCCGATCAAAATTTAAGACATCACATTGTTGCTTGACTCAACAAATGCTTGTGACTATCTACCCTCCATCACAGTCAAATCTTACTTGCTAAAGAAAGCATGGTGTGCTGTTGAAGAGTTGTGTGGTGTGATTTAATTCTGGCAACCTCGTCAATCCCAATGTTATCTGTGCTGGGTGACATATGACTGAAAGGATACACGGTGGGGTTGAAGTTCTTGAGCAAGAAGAAGGAGGCGATGATGACGAGGACCAAGAACAGAGTGTTGTTGTAGAAGATGGAGAAGGTGGTGGCCTCGTAGTCAGCGACCTCATTCTTCTTCCATAGGATCCTGAACATGAGCGAAAACAGCGCGTCAGTCCCTTTCATCACAGTGTACCATAATTATACCCTGGCAGTTTCCTCAACAGATGCATCATGTAATCTGCACTTTCTCTCTCTTGTGTGTGCACACATTTTGCTGAGGTGATTCCAGTTTAAAAGCTAACCCAGGCAGTGTCTAACTTTGAAACCGCAAGTGTAAACCTCCAACACAACACAAAACGAAATGATGCGTTCATCACCTCTCGTCTTTCTCCTTGCGGGACATCTTGCGGTTGTCTGCCTCAGACAACTTCCTGGTTACCTCCTTGGAAACAGCATCCTCACGTTTCTGGGCAACTCTGGGGAACCAACAGAAAACAGCAGGAGTGTGTGAGGGATTTTTCTTATACTTGGGAGCAAAGCTGACTTGTAAGAGAAAAGGTGTAAGTGATGATTTCAGCAATCAAGAAGTAAAGGTACTTTGGTCATCTAACAGGTTCAAATGCACAGACATGAATGTTTCATTATGGTCTGTCTGATTAAACCATCAAGCAAATACAGGACTAATTGTCATAATCAGTATTTTAGTGAATGCAGTAAATGTTAAATGAAATCCTAATCCAGAGGTAAAACCTATGGAGAGACACATGCAGAGTGTCTCTTCCAACTTACTTGTGCTTGAGAACAAACTTGACGTTCTTGTAGGCAAAGGCCACCAGGTAGGTGCTGACCAGAGTCATGACAGCATACAAAACTGCTGACTGGACAAGATCCATATGCCAGATCCTCCAAAACAGCCCTGAAGAGATAAAGAGTCAATCACACAGTTGTATTATACGATTCTTACTAAAACTCTTCTTTCTCCACTTACCAACATCTAAACATAATGAACTGAGCATTGGGAGTTCATTTGTTTTAGTGATTTGCTTTTCAATAAGTAGTGTAATAATAGTAGTATAATAACACACTAGTACTTAAGTAATCTTGACTTATCTACTACCTAAGCTACATATCAAAGCATATTCTTCATTACTGTATCACTTTACTATGATCTCTTATGTCTGGGAAATACTACATGATGTTAAAATTCTTTGTAGCTACATGCAATCTTATATTTATGCCAGTTTTCCCCAGTTTTCCCTCCTCCAATGAATCAGTGTTAGCTAAGCTAGTTAGCAGCAGCCAGCCACCGGTACTCACAGATGGGGATGGCAGAGACGATGAGTGCGTTCCCGTAAAACAGGGCGGTGGACTTCGCTGAAAGGTTTCTGCTGAAGTCCTGGAGGAGAAGGTCTTCCTCCGACTGCTGCTTGTTGCTGCCTTTGGGAGCCATGTCTGCGGACTGACCGGTGTTTCTGCTGCTCAGCTCTGGGCACAAGAGGACTGACACGTCGGTGTACGAGGAGAAGAGGGACGCGTCAGCATAAACCCGGAAATACACCGGCTCTCTTCTTCTCTGTTCAGACGGTGAAGCTGCTTCATTGCTGCCCTCTGCAGGCAGGCGGAGACACTGCAGCTGCAACACTATGTAGCCGCACAGTTTCGCTTGACTAAAGGTTAGTTCACATCAAAATACCCAGCATATTTCCTCACTTCCCACTTTGTTTCATTTGCCCAGTTTTGATACGTCTCAGAGATCAAAAAAGGGAAATCTACAACCTTTTCCTTTTCCTTTTATTAAAAAATAACCATGGATGGATTGCTGAATGGGCCTACCAGGCTCAGGCCCCAGGGGGACTAAGGGGTCAAGGAAGCCCCTGGACCAGAGCCTCTGTTTGAAGTGACTAACTGACCACAAAGATGAAACACAAAACAAAACCACTTAATAAAGATGCAAAACAACTAAAAGAGATACAAAATAAGTACAAATATATGCAAAACAATCACACAAAGGCACAAAGATGCATTAAACAAGTAAGACCAGACACAAAATGACTACAAATAGATACAAAATGAGTAGAAAACAGGCACTTAATGACCACAAAATGATGCAAAATAGAAGTTTAGTAAGTTTCACTCCCAGAATGTTTATATGTCAGTGAGTGAGTTCAGTTTTACCTGATTCAGTTCTTTAAGTTTAGGAACTTCTCAGGCAAAGAAAGAAATGACTGGAGCAAAATTTACTGTACAAACAGCTACTAGCATGTTTTATGGGCAAAGAAAGGACAAAAATAATGACAGTTAATGAAATAAAGGTCTGAGAAACAGATACTGTCAAATGAAAAATTAAGAATAAGCGCTAAAATTTCTACTAGACCTACAGCAGCTGAGGGCAAGAGTTCAACTGCCCACAAGATTCACATTTTGGCCACTAGAGGTCAATATCTACATGTCAGTTTAAGGTACTCAGCTGACACACACTTCCTGGGAGACTGGTAGTGAGTGCAGCAGTAGATCTGCAGGTCTTCAATCACCAGGATTACAAACAATCAAGGAGAGTAAGAGTATGGCCTCACAGTGCTTGTAGCTCTTATAACACAAGAGCAGAAGTATTTATTTGGTGTTTCACTGTGTGGAGAGGTGGATCATCCAGTGGAGAGAGATTTGAGTTAGTTCTTGAGAAAATGAGCTTTCAGCCCTGCAGCAGAAACTTGGAATGACATCTTTTGGAGATAGAGGGAATAAGCGAGCAATATCTCCCCCAAAAGCACAACAACAAATATAATCTTGATTCTCATGAAGGGGTAAGTAAGATTTTTTCTACCTAACAGGCCCAACATGCTTTCAGTTTCTCCCGGCAAAGCCCACACACATATCCAGTATCCTAGTTCAAACTCCTCCTCAACACAAACACATCCTCATCTGACAAACTGGCCACAGTCCATGGTGTGTTCATGACATGAGAGTGTGATCAGACAGCTACATATGCATAACCAGTTGGTGGAGGATGAGCCTCTGTGAAAGTCCCTTCTCTTCCTTATCTCGTCATCCGAGCCCATCACATGCCTTCCACTGGGGGCATTTAAAGGAAAAACCAGACAGATATTCGGTGGCCTGCTGCTGCTTCTGCTGCCACCGCAGTGCTTAACTCCCCGCTGAGCTGTTCTCTTTCTTTCTCTGTGTTTGCAGGAGCAAACAGCATGCGTGTGTGACCGAATGAGTGCATGGGTTTGTGTGTGTGTGTGTGGGCTAGGATGCAATGCAGACAGGCAGGTTTGCGTGATGTCCCTGTCTTTAAATGGGGATAGAGCTTAGGGATTAAGCGTGCACTTCAGGGGTGCAGGAAGGAGGCAAAGAGGAGGAGCGGGAGGGAGGAGGTGATGCCAAAAGGCCTGCCAACACAATGTCAGGCAAGGCTGGTGATATCTCTCTCTCCCTCTCTCTCTCTCTCTCTCTCTCTCTCTCTCTCTCTCTGTAATGCGTATGTTTGTGCCAGATTGCTTTGGCTTTGGTGACACCACAGACATAACCACAGGGGCAAACACACATACACTGACCAGCCACAGGCAACAAGGAACAAGAGAAAACACACACAAACACTGGTAGTCACTGGACTCCTGGTAGTGAGCCTGGTAGGGCTGGTATGTTTTACCCTCTCCGATCGTGCCCTTAGGAGTATTTATGTCAGATCGCCTATCATCGAGACAAATTTGTTTTGAGTTATCTTTTCTCACTTGCCTAAAGCTAAGCTCTAGGAGCCCTACATGTCTTACATCTGCATTGCACAACACTGTAATGTGTGTATGTGTGTATGTGTGTATGTGTGTGTGTGTGTGATAATGATACTGTGTAAAAATAGCGACATTTTGCCAATGGCTTTCCAAGGCTATGGGATCAACATGAATGTCTTAGCATCTACTTTTTTAAATTCTTTTTTTTATCAGCATTTATATTTCTGGAACCTCACATTACTAATGATTTCTAATATACAACCACAATAGCCTGAATTTGCACAAAGATAAAGTATAAGGTCACAGACTCACAAAAACAAAAATAATGGAAGATCAACAAGAATCTGATGAGGAGAGTGTGACATTCATTTAAGTGAGTCCACGCTTATTGGATTTATAAGGTATCTAAAACAAAAGCGGTCACAGAACGAAGTAATTTTCCACAGTGTTGGATATTATGGAAGTCCCCTGCCACTGCAAAAATAATTCACAAGTGGTATGAAGTATGACTGAGTGGGCATGTGGTCACACAACATCCTCTGTCTTCTGATGCTTAGAGGAGGAACAACATTTAATAATCTTTTATCACTGGCATGTGGCATGTGTCCTCAAGTTGGAGGGTGTAGAGACAGAGTTTATGGGTTTTTTCCTTTCCTCACCGCAAAACCTCTGGTTTCTCAATTTCCTCCCAGAGATGGAACAGGAGCGACTACAGTTTTACTGTGCTTACTACGGCTAAAAAGGAGCTGATGTTGATGTGCTCGTGACTATACAGTGAAATGTCATAATATAGGAAAAAGAAGAAGTCAAGAGACTCTTGACTCTCAACCAGCTTGAGCAGGTTTCCAAGTTGTTAGCCCATCAGGTCAGCAACTGCTCCTCTAGCACCACCTATTTCTCACCAGTTTTACAATGCTGCTCTCTGGTTTGAAAAGGCTTTGGTGTGAGTTTAAGCTGTTTTTCAAAGTCATGACATAAAGTGCTGACATAATCAAGAAACCAGTTTATAATTATGTTGCAGGCAGTGAGAAGCCCCCAGATTATGTAATGTAAAGTTATCTTAGTCAAAATTTAAAGGATTGAGTGAACAAATGGCACAGACATTGGCACAGTACATCGCTTGACTTCACTTTTTTCTCTCACTGTCACTTCTCAGGTCTCAGATTGCAAAGCGATGATATCAAACAGGACAACAATGTCCCTGTGTCAGGGTGAGAGATGAGTGGAGACAGAAGAGGCTGTAAAATGAACAGATCAGAGGAGGAAAGGATAGACTGACAGAAGCACCTGTGTGACGGCACTGCAGGCGCCGCACAACTGTTTCAGGCTCTGGTGACATCTCCTCATTTCTTGCTTTCATTAAGGAGGGGATTGTGTTCGCCCTCCCACCCACACAAAATACCCCCCCCCCCTCCACTGGTAATGTCTCTCCCTTTCACAGACATTTGCTCAAATGGTTGCGTGCGCCTCTCCGGTCCTATCTCCTTCGTGTCCTGTGATTTATGTTCCCCCTTCAGCTCAAAGGCACAGAGGAGAATGTGATATGGTAGAGGTGGTGGGTGGAGGTGAAGGGTGGGGATCCCTCAGAGAGATGAAGGGAAGAAAAGGAGTGAAATATTTGTCTTTTCAAAGGATGCCAGACATGTGTTTACACTTTCTGCCCACTTTCACCATAAATAGTTTCCTCACCCTCAGGGTTGCGCGCTTGCATGTGAACTTGCATGCAAACATATGACTCTGGGTGTATGTGTGTGTCAGAGAAAGAGAGAGAGAGGGAAAGATGGAGACCCCAGAGACCAAAACAAAACTTTGATCTTTTTTCTCTTTGCTCATCATCAGTAGGAAAGCAGTAAAATGTGCACATATACTATCTCATAGTGCCTCCCACCTCCTAGAAAATGAAACTCCAGAAACCTGAATTCACCCTGTGTCTGTAGTTTTGTTTCTTTTGCAGTGTGCGTGCGTGTGTGTGTGTGTTTCCCAGCTAATGATGACGACAGTATGATGCTCAAGTCACGTTGTAAGCGTGTGAGGTGCGGTCAGATAGACATTATTTATCAGGTCAGCTAGACCCAGGCGTTGAGATTCATAAATATCCAGATTGCTATGACACAGGCTCAGCTTTCCCTGGCAGAGTTATGGTGACCCCTGAGGCAGAGCTCAGTCCCAAAACAAACGCTCACGTGGTTCCATTCCTTCACTCCAATAAACCCCAGATTTCATGGTGTACTCCCAGAGAAACAAAGAGATAAGATTGTGCTACTCAGTTTTAATGTGTGGATACAGACACAGTGCACCGCGGCCTGGTCATCTATCCACAGAATGAATTACGTGGGAATTTATATCCTTCAACAAATCTAATAATGAGCACACTGTGCACAGGAGACTGTGCGTCTCTGTGAGTGTTTAGCCAGTGTGCAGAGACATGAACCTGCTGCCAACTTGACTGTCTTAGAAGCAGGGAGAGGGAGCAGAAGATGTTGACATTTTGGCGGTGGAGGGAAGCTGCCATGTTCAGATTTTTTGTTCCACAAGTGCTCAAGTTGTATTCTCCAGGTTCTCACATCAAGCCTACAAGCTCTCACATCTGCATCTGAAAGGTCACTGTGGTGGGTTTTGGAGCACAGCGCGTATGTGTGACTGTGTGCTCCTGTGCCTGCCAAGAGCAATGTGTTTAATGTGTGTGTCTCTCTCATCAATTCTGTGTGAAAAGAGCAGAGGAGAGCTATAAACAAAGATGCTGGAAGTGTTGGGCACAGCACAAACAGAATAGTAGGAATCCACCCCCCCACCCCCCTTACCTCTCTCACACAAACACACATGTACATTTGTACACACACATTCTTGCTTTGAAGATTTTTATAGGAACTATCTAGGTACAGGCTAGCAGCAATCATCAGATATTCTCGTAAAACAGCCCTAAAAGAATTTTGGAAAATTCTCTCCTAGCAACTGAGTTATATCAGAACACCAATATCAGTTTTATCTTTGTGGTTTTTTTTTTAACACAGAGATAGCTGACATGTTTAGCCTAGCATACCACAATCTCTGGAAACAGTTTTTAAGAGCTTTTTCACTGAGAACAGCTGCCTCCTGTGGCTGAAAATAATGCAGCAGTGGCAGTGAACCAAACAGTGAAACTGCAGACTGTAAAAATAAGGCCAATGAGCTGAGAGGTGCTAAAATGCTCCATTAATCCGAGGTGAACTGCAGAGTCAGGTGGCGATTCTCTCGGTTTGTCACCACAAGTGATGTTTTTCACATCAAACACAGTCATTTGACCCATTACTAACACAGAAATATTGATTTGTTGCAGCTTTAAACTGGTCACCAATAGTTCCAACAGTCAACCAGGTTTCATTTTAAAGTGAAATTGCACTTCAAATTTTATTAGTGATGAGTTGCCTCACTCAGCCTCCAACTAACTCCTGGCTGAAATATAGAAGAGACGCAAATATGGATATTGTAGACAATGACCAGAAAAACTTGCTGTTGGAACGTGAAATGGAGACGTTAGTGCTGGCCATGAATAACAAACACAGTTGTGAGGGCAACTGGTGGTGAGTTGTATCAAATAACAGGAAGGGTTACAGACCTCATAAGCAAAAACCTGCTGTAAGGATGTGCTGGGAATGCTCAGTTTGGAAATCGTGTATTTCCACTGTCACCTCTGAGAAATCTTTGATTTGTGCCAGAGGAGGTTGACGAGAAGGTCTGGCAGTTGATCCGCTGTTGTGGAAGCAGCTGCGAGGAGCCTTGGCCAAAATATGTTGAGTGCCTGTCACGGAGGCGACCTAAGTCTGCCCCTTGTCTGGTCAAATGAGTATTTCATGGCCTAGTGGTTACAGCATACACGTAATCCAGATCAAGTGCTGAGCTTCAGATACACAATGAACAATGTAGATTCCTTGGTGGTCATTTAACCACAGTCTGACTTTTCACAGTGTCAGAGATAATACATGAATAATGCGAGCTTAGCTAATTGTGTCAGCATGTTTTATGGATTTGTAAAAGGCAAAGATATCCTGAGAGAGGTTATGTGTGGAGTGTGAAGAGCCAAGAGTTTAGTCAGTCTTAATACACTTGGTGTGAGAGCTGAGTTTGCATTCTTGGCGTTAAGTCAAGTTCTTTCAAGCTGGGTGTCAGATGTGCTGTTTATGATTTTCATAGATGAGATAGCAAGATGCCAGAAAGGTCTGGAAAGTGTCCAGTTTAGTGACATTACAGTGGCATCTTTGTTGTTGATGTTGTCCTTTTAGTCTCACTAGATGCTACACTGCAACAACCCTGAAAAAGATGCAGCTGGTTAGGTCCTGTCCAGGTGGAGCATGTGGGGGTTTACCAAAATGAAGAGACAGTGATGAAAGGGACTGAGTGGTGGTTTCATACCTGGCATAAATCCAAGGAATAAACATTTTTGTGAATTAAGTGTTAACTGAGTAGACGCAGTGGGATTGTTTGATTGTGTGCATGCAGCTGTGAGGCTGCGTACATCCTGCACATGTGTATACACAAACACATGCTTCTGCGAACATCCCTGGTGTGTTTGTGCAATGTGTTTGGATGTGTATAACACACCAAATGGGGAGCATGAGTGATCAGATGGTGCAGTTGGAGAACATGTGCAAGGATAACAGGAATTCTTCTTAGATATACTGCCTGCCCTCAAAGCTTTAGGGCTGCTGCTGCAGTGTGTCTGTCTGGTCCTGCTGCTGATATCACCAAATTTAGATTTTGTTAAAGCTCCTCGCTTTCCACAAAAATGTTTGAATGTTAATTTCAGTCATTTTAGAAATGCATTTCAATTATTGTTTATCTTGTTCCTAGTCTCTAAACTATCCTTTACAATATACATCCTGTTTCTCTCTTATAAAACCTCTGCCCACAATTATTTTATATTGGGCACTTCTACAGTACACAGTTTATGTTCAGCAGAGATGTAGGAAGCAGTGTGACTTTTACATAGTGCAAGAAGGGGAAGAAGGGTGTGGAGGCCTGTGACTTTTGCATTCATATCACCCGTTCATGAGCAGTGCTGATTCATGGTGATATAGGTGGAAGATGTGTTTCCAAGAAATCATATGTGTCACCCTCTAAACAGTGTATACAGTGTTTTATGATGTAGTCAACCATGTAATCTCACACACGTGTTTTATGACAGACAGACTTTTTTCAAACTTTAAACCCCAACCTTACCTGAAGAGCATATCAGTTCATATCACAATCCAACATTTTGAATAAATTCAAGATTCAAGAAGCTTTATTTATCCCGAGGGAAATTACAGGAAGTCAGATCATTAAACAACGTGTAGGCTACAATCAGACAACTCCCAACATTTTCCTTTTTGCTCATGAAACTGTTTAACTCTATGTCTCTGTGATCCACCACAAGAATTGTAGGAATTTGTGATGCTTGAATGGTAAGATTTGAAGGAAATGAACTACACATAAAAATAACTCTTTATGAGAGTATGTATGATAACAGGGGAATAGTCATTTTTGCTGGCCAAACAAGAGAGGCCAATTGGAATTATTGATTGTTATTAAACTTTATCATGATTTTGCTCTGTGTTTCAGATGTAGGGAGGTCTGGCTGGATGTAATTCCCTCTGCTATGCTGTTGGCCAGAACTCCTGGGGTCTTTGCTGGTCCTGTGGAGAAGATCCAGTTTTGTCTCCTCAGCTGACTTAAGGTACTTTCCCCTGCACTATGTTCAAGTGTGGCAGCTAACATGAGGAAGACATTTTAGGTCAGCATTTGTTGAAACATATTGTATCATAAATTGAAGATTTTCTGAAAATGTGACATTCAGAATTTGAAAAAAAAAAAGTTTATTTATGCTTCAACAGCTTAAACTGTTTATGAGTCACAGTCAGTTGTGCTTTTTTAAAAGATTATCTTACTGGATAGATGGATCATGTTCATTTTGAAATAATGGCTAAATGATTTCAAGCAGTTCATTTAATAAAAATAAACCATTTAGAAATGCGATGATTAAAAGCTCAACAAAAGGAATCATTTCATTCTTTTCTCCTTTTAGATTTTCCTTTAGTTTATTTTTTCTTTTTTTCTTCTGCTGCTGGGTGAGGTGATCCTCACTGTTGCTCAGTTCTGCATCTGGCTGTCTGTGTCTCTGTCAATACGAGATCAAAGACATTCCCTCCAAATGATGCCCTGGCCCTATGACATGCAACTGGCATGCCTTGTTAGCATGTGTATTTGTGAGTTTTGCATGTTAAACACCACCTATAGCTAAAGTGTACACAGAGAAGGCATTGTGTGCCAAGGGAACTGATGGCATGGTAATAAAAAACATATTTGCATGATATTCTGTGTGTATGCATGTAAGACTGTGAATATGGAAGTACTTTTGTTTGCTGGTGTGCGTGCCACTCTGATCATATGCTCAAGGTGCATGTGTGAATTAGAGTTAATGTCCAATTCCCTGTGAGAGGTTGACATATTTGCATGAGAGAATGTAAATGCGTGTGTTTTGGTGTGCTGCCGGTTGAGGCGGAGGCCAAGGTCTTATGAGAGGAGGGCTGTGCGTGTTTGCATGTGAGCGTGTAGGAGGAGGGGAATAAATGTGTTAGTGAATCGGATGCAGAATGAGGAGTGGACAAGGCGGGCGGGAAGTGTGTGAGTGGTGTGTGTGTGTGTATGTGTGTATGTGTTTACATGTGTGAATCGCTGTTCTAATGAAATGTGAAAGCCCTTCAAGTCACCTCTGCCCTCCCCCGCTGTTACACTGTTTCACCGTTGTCTCTCTCTCTCACACACGCACATATACCCAGGTCTATTCTCTTTTATTCCCTCTTTCACACACAAACACAGACATGCATGCACAGCTCGTGTTAACATGGAAGCGTTAGCGTGGAAAGAGGTGGGTCACGGCCCCTCTCTGTCTTCTCTATCCTGCGAGGCAAAGGCTCTCCCTGGGCATGTTGATAGTACAGCTGGCAGTCCGGGAGCCTCCAGACACACGCACACACACACACACATACATGCATGCATGCAGACAGAGACACGCTAGGCAGTAGGTCATGAAGCCGCTGGCGTGAAGGATAGACGGGTCTGACACCAGAAAAGCAGACAGCCTCGCTAACATGCACTGGGGAGCATTATCAGGATAACAATGGCGTGTTTCACCATGACTGCATGTGTGTCTGTGTGTAAGTGTGTGTTAGTGGATAGTTTTAGGCAATATTGTTTGGTAATTGCATGCTCCAGACTGTGCATATGTGAAAGTATATAAAAAAGGAAAAACTAAAACAAGAACCTTGTAGATGTTTTTGTAAGAAAATGTGAATTTAGCATTTCTGACAATTGACGATTTACTAGACTCCTCCCCAAAGCAGCCATCAGTCAGTCCAGATGTAGCTTGGCAACTAGGCACAGCAGATCTGTCATGCTTGGGATTATTCCACATGCTGAAGCAGCATGCATGGGACTGCATACTTAGCATTTTCTATTTTTTCTGTCAACCCTGTGTTAAACCAAAATACAAGAGCAAAAGTGTAAAGAAGAGATGAAACAGTCTGCTTATGTGTTTTAACATAAGCTGCAAATGTTAGCATGTCTGGGTAACTAGAATACAACCTTCTGTGGTAACCACACGTTACTTTCAAGTTCAAGGAGCATTTCACACTGCACTATTTTATGGAGTTACAGGTTACATCAGAAAAGACCTGTTCACAAGTGGCACATTCACTGTACAGTATTTCTGGCCCTGCATGGATGTTATTATCTCAGGATACTACTAGAGTGCAGACTAATGTTAGTGGTTATGTGCTGCGGTGTTTTGAGGAACTCCTTTGTTCATCAAACACATTGGTTAGGCCTTGTCTTCTTATGTTAAAAGTCATTGCAAACAATAAAGTACAAATCTAACATCTTATTTAATTACTTACATTCCCAAATATGTAAGCTAAGCAGGTATAGGTTAGAGTGAAATAATGGTCTCACCTTACAATTTTCCTCATCATACTTCTAATACTAGCACTAACTACTGTAGCTCTAAACTGCAGTACAACAATAATGCTATATCATATTTAATCTTCTACATGGCTCATGGTGGAGATGCTGACTTTTTGCCTGCAACGTTAGCCTCAATCTTTTAGCAAGATAACATGTATGTAGCTATATGTGCATTCTTAACATACCTTTTAAAAGGTTCTCCTCTTAAAGTCAGAGCATTAAAAGAGACTGACAGTCAGCAGCTAGAAATGAGGGGGTGTTTTTTTTTGTCTCTGTCTAAAATAAGGGGCACTTAGTGAAAATTAGTAAGAATTATAATTGTATCTGGCACCATTGTCAGTGTAAACTGCATAATGTGCAAGAATGGAAAGCTTGACAGGCATAGCAACAGTAACTAAGAGGGGTGGGTCCATTTTGAAGACTTACTCATGATTCACATGTGTTCAATGAGCAAATTATAGACTGTATATAAAGACTATATGATATACTATAAACTGTATTATTATGTACTATACTACTACATTCTATTACAATATAAAGATATTTTCATATGCTGTTAGTACACACCAAAAAGGGCGTCACCAGTAAAACAAAACAATTACTTCAAGTGGAAAAATTCATTTATGTGTATCTTTATATTGTATTGATAACCAGTCAGTTAATGTGAGTAAGTGTTGTGTCTACTAGATATCAGAGACATTTGTAGATGAATGATGTCAGGCATTTTAAGAGCTGATGGGAAAAGGTGTGAGTGATCAAGTGTGCAAAGAAAACAGGGCAATAAAGAAAGAAAAAGAGAGTAATCTGTCCTTGTGAAGAACTCATAAATCGATCAGGATGGGTTTCCTGGCACTCTCCTAAATGTTCCCCAGGATGGTATGAGATGTTCTGTGAATGACAGCTGGGCTGGTGGTGAGCTCCAGGGCTAAGGGCCAACTGATCCGATATTGTGAGTGTACGTGTGTCTGAATCTAGAGGACGTGTGTGGGAGGGTGGGGTGGGTGAAAACCTTTCGTTCTCAAGAAAGCTCAACAGTTTTTACACATGGTGGCTTTATCTCCCACACGTAGGCAGCAGAGACACTGATGTGTGCACCAGCTCATGTACACACACACATCCAGCACACTTGCAGCTGTGTTCCAGATGGGTCAGCAGTCCTCCAGTGAATCATACAATCTCTATGACTTAACCATTGCACAAAGCCGGTAGCAAGCAGCACATTTTCCATATTACCACCTCCTCCCTACTGCTGCATCAACTCCCACCCCTGTCTGTATTTTAGTTCCCCTCTGCACGTTTACTCTCCCCTATCTACTTTCTCCGTCCGCCTCCATATCTTGCCTTCTCTGGTTTCTATTATAGTGTCCTTTGTGGTTTACTCCATCTCACTGTGTCTGTGATTGTGTCTCTCTTTCCAGTGATGTGTCATCATTTTTTTTTATTATAGTTCAACTTTTATTTTCTTGTGGAGGGTTAGATGAGAGGATATATACCACTCTCATGTCTGTCCATTGAATATCGAACTCAAGCCAACAGCTACCTAGGGTAGCTTAGCATAAAGACTCTACCTACCAACAGCTCTAAAGTCCACATATTAACATTTTATATTAAAGTGTAAACAATTTGTGGTTTAAAAGGTGCTATATGTGAATTTTTAACAGCATAAACAGCTGTTTACTTTCTGTATGTTGCAAGTTCAACATCAAACTTAATTTGTTTAAGAGTGCCAAGATGTCTCCAGGACATCTCCCATATTATCACAGAATGTTGCTCTCAAGCTTCTTTTTTGCATGGATTAGGCTAAACTGACTATCACCAGCTTCATATTTGATGGACTGATGCGAGAGTGGCATTGATCTCCTCATCTAACTCTAGACAAGAAAACCAACAAGTGAATTTCCCAGAATGTCAAACTCTTCCTTTAATTCATGTGTCTGCACAGTGTATGTGTGTTTGTGAGAGAAAGAGTGTGTGTGTGTGTGTGGGGGGGGGGGGGGGGGGGTACTTCCACATATGCATATGTTTTAACAGTAAGAAACAATCCAACTGGTCCAGATTAGTGCTGTGTATAATTTTTGGGAAGACTGAATAGCCTCATGCCCACATGTTTAGACTACAGAATTTAGAGCAGTGTGCGTGCATGTGTGTGAGAGAGATATTTTTGTATGTTGATCCTTACTTAACAGGAACTGAGTCACACAAATCAGTTTTTTTGGGGTTTTTTTTTTTTTTGACACAATCTTTTCCTTCTGTGTCCCTCCCATGCTGGGGGTTTATGAAAGCAACAGGCCAGGAGGTGGAGCTAAAGTCCTCATATTTCTCTATTAGGAGTATGAATTAATTTAGTGATATAATTAATGAAATGATTGTGATAGCGGGTGGCTCCCTGTAGAGAAACTGTCTCTTGTTTTGCTTCCTTCAAGTGAAGGTCATAGATCAGGGCCAGATAGAGAACAACACCTCTAGAGAGCTGATAGGGATTCAGACTCGTGCTCAAGGACACTTCAGCAGTGAGAGCGTTTGTCCATAGAAGGTCATGAACTGTGGATGGAGGACAACTTGTTGTTCATTACACCACCCTGCTGCCTACACTTCCTGGACTTTGTGTCAAAAAACAAGCTGATTCATTCTCTGCTTTTTCTCTCTACTGTTCAACTACTCCTCCAATTCTTCCTCTCCTCTCCTCCTCCTCTCATACCACTCTGCCCTTTTGCCAGGAAATGAGGTGATTGACTCCATTTCAAACCTTGCCGCAAACACAAAGGCAACTGCTGTACACATGCTTCCTGTGGAGAATGTACAGGGGATAAAGTTCACCCTCTGTGTGAGTCAGTTGTCCTAAAACACACACTCACGCAAACACACTAGTGGACATACTAAGCATCCAGATACTCCCTTTAAAAAAACACATGTACACACTAGCACAAACCTTTCACCTCTCTGTCCATTAATCTCTGACACTTTACATTGCATAACTGTCGCAGTTGCCATGCAAACACGAACACATACAGAACAATGTACAGAACAATGCTTGTGTGTGTTTGTCAGTACCTTATGGTGCATGCACAGAGACAGAGGGGAAGCAATAAATGAATACTCCGTCCTGGCAACAAGCTGTTTTCCTGTCAACATTGCTGTATCTCTGCACAAGTGTGTGTGTGTGTACACGACCACTCTGCCAAACTGTTTTTCCAGTCAGGAAATGGTGGAGTGTCATTCTTTCTATCATCCTCCACCACCACTCCTTCAGTCAATATAGCTGAAATCTTAACACTGGCCAAAGGCACTCCAACTCTCTTTCTCATTGTTTTTTCTTTTTCTCCTCTGATGTCTTTGTATACTTGTCATATGGAGTGATGGATGGTCAGTGAGGGAGGAGAACAAGGAAACATAATATGACAGGATAAGTAGAAAAAAGGAGTATCACAGTTCAGTCGGCGAGGAGACGATAACAGACAGAGGAGATGTTGAAAATGGGAAAAGAAAGCGCAGAGGAAAAACAGAAAGACATTTTTTAAATGGTCAGCGAGTGGGAGTGAGAAAGGGATGTTGTGCGCCAAAGGTCAGAGAAGCAAGAAATTACATTTTGTAGCAGTACAATACGCCAGTGATCAAACTGCAACCTTGGTTTTAAAATGAAATTAAAGTCACACTAATAGACCCAAGAGTGATATGAAAGTTACAAACATAGCAGACAGTATACAGGTGATATTTGCCTTGATGGTGAGATAAAAGATAAAGTCACAGAGTCATTAAAAACACTTTTCTATTCTTCTTGGGAGTGCAATGTGCTAAATAAAGTTGACTGTAATCTACTAGACTATGAAACATCTTGAGTGTGATAGAGAAAGAGAGAAAAGCACATGAACAGTCAAAGTGTGGCTTGATGTTGGCACTTGAGAAGTCAAAATGTCCGTGTTTATCCTCTGGAGAGTATGAATATCCACTGAAATGTGATGATTATTGGTCCATTACTTATTTGGATGACTTACCATGGATAAGAGTATTGATCAAGACAGATAAAAGGTCAGTGGGTTAGGAAAATCATTAGGAATCAGTCTTTGGGGGCCATAGATACTGTGTGTATTTCATGGTAATCTGGCCAGTAGTCTTTGAGAGATCTTGCTCTGGGACAAAGTTTTGGGCAGATGGATGGATGAACAGATGGAGCAAATGATTGAAACTGAAACCCATAGGCCCAATCATACCGATCATACCGATCCATGTTAAGATTATGAGGGAATTCATGCTTGGGGAAGATAAAAAATGTCAGATAACATGAACATCAATTAAGTTCCTCTTTCTAAATTGGATTAAATATATGAATGTTATGTATGCGATAAAATGAAACGTGACCACACAGTGATTGCAATCACGCATGAGTAATATGTGGTCGAGAACACTGTTAAACAGATGTTCAACATCCTGTCCAATGCCACCATTTATACCATTTTTAGAGATGCAAGCAAAGCAACCTTTGCCACTTCCTGAACAGAAAGAGATCTTCAACGTCCTCTTTTCTGTCCGTTTCCTAGGACCTCAAGTTTCTGTGGCTGAAACCTGCACGCCAGGGGCAGCGCTGGCTGGTCACCATGGTAATGATGGCACCACTTGGTTGAGGAGGTCAATCCCTGGTCAACAGGCATAACAGTGTCTCAGGCATGACGATGATGGCTCAGTAAGTGTTAATGTCCTCTCATTGGTTTTTAACAAAGATATTCATGCTTTCATTTCACCCACTGAGCTGAAGTTGTTATGCAGAGGGACTAAGTGCAGCAACAGAGTAAGTTTAATTTCTAAAATAATCAAATTCAAAGTAACTAATCATACAGAGGGTATATTATCTCGTAGTTATTGTATTCCTACAACCTCAGCATGATGATGTGGGAAACAGATACTGGGAGCAAAGTAGATAAAATGAAATCAGGAGAGACATGAGGGGGATTTTTTATAGTTTAGTAGAGAGAAGGCATATGACTCAACACTTAAGCAAATAAGATAGTGTAGTAAAATATAACACTGATAAGCGGTTTAATAATTCAGTTTGAATAAAAAATAATCTAATATTTCTATCAACAGTTAAAATGATTGAGTTATATTAAATTAGTCTACAACTAACATTAAATAATTGCCCTATGTGCTCATATAACATGTGCTACAACCAAACTCAGGACCAAAACAAGGACAGAGAATGAAAACCAAAACTTCGCCCCCACCACCTCTCTCCCAGCCAACACACACAAACACTCCTGAGTCACACACACACAAGAGCTCTGTATTCAGCACTGCCAGCAAAGCTACAGTAGGACAGTCAGTCATCTGCTCCTAAACTGATTAGAATGAGAGAGAGAGAGAGAGTGAGAGTGAGGGGCAGATTCCTGAGGCTTGGGTGAGCGAAACAGAGCACAGAGTCTGACACAGAAAGGAAAATAGCAGATCCCAGCACTCTGACGGGTGAGTGTGACGGACACGTCACACGCGGGTCAAAGTCAAGCTTGCGGAAATATCAGGTGAGGAGGGAAAAGGAAAAGACAACATGTAGGCCCCTGTAAACAGAAACTCAAAGCAAACATTACCTAACTTTTATACAGGAAGAGAAACAGGACCGCACTTAATGATAGCAGGGTTACATATAAACATGTGGTGGATAATGATATTTAACTGAACAAGGAGGAGGGGTCCTTCTCCAATGTGAAGTAGGAGACTTAGAGAAGGACGAGGGAGGTATCTGTGGCATTCAACCCCTCCAGACCTGCTGGGCTGGTTTCTGGGTCATTAAAATTCCTCCTCTCCTCTCCTCTCCTCACTTCTCCTCTCCGAAGCCACAGTTTCTGCCCCAAGCGACATGCTGGCTCATGTCCACCCGCTCGGCCTCTACTCCTCTCCTCTCCTCCACCTTCTCTCTCTCTCTGTTATCTCCCTGCTGCAGAGCACACTGCTCTCGCTGTGAGTCAGGAAGACAAATTTCTATAGAAATTTGCTCTCTGTGTTGTAGTGGCTGCCTTGTGTTCCCCTCTGTGTCACCCCCTTCTTCCTCCTTTGTTTTCCACATCTAGATGTGATCACAATAAATCCTCTTTGACGGCACAGATCTAGACAGTCATCCCTCATCTTTGTCTCCCTTCACTCCCTTCCAACTTTGTTCCCCCCCCCCTCAACTCACCTTCCTCTCCTCGGTGTCTGCTTGCTCTCTCTCCAGTGAAGCGTGTAAGGCGGTATTCTCTGGAGTGTCACTTCTGTTCAATTCTGAGATGATGAAGCAAACAAAGTAAACGTCAAACCTGCCCAGACTCCTTACCACTTGTTTAAGTAGCCCCTGCCAGCAACAGCAACCACAACAAAAACAGCCATGACCTGACTAAAATATGTACAGGCAACCTGAGCTTCCAAGCATTTCCAAATGTCACCTACACAACGGAGAAAACAACAACAACAACAAGCACTACTACAACAGCCTATGGCTCTGCTGGAGAAGCTATTACATATTGAAATTAAATTGCGGAATACAGCTGTATAATGACCCCTGTGGCTCTGAGGGAGCTTCATCAAGTCTGAGACAATAACCCCCTGATGACGTCATAGTGATGTCAGCAGGGTTATCTGGGCCTGTCCAAAATAACTGGGTCCATAGAGTTTGAAACACATGGGCATTTACCCAGGAGAGAGGGTTTAATGAGAAGTTGCATTGCAGTTTGCATTATGGGAAATGTAGGATCCTTTGTTCCTGGATATCATAGCCTCTGCTGCTGTCTCTTTAATGCCCTCCCAAGTTATGGAAGTGCAACACTAAATCACTGGAGTATTCTTGAGCGTGGATTGTACCAGTACCCTCAACAAGGGCAGCATCGGAAGAAGCATTCAGCTACTCGCTTCTGATGACTTAAAATAGCTACTGCTAAACTGTTAGCGTGCACACTAGACATAATATATTAAACTCCTGGATCATTTTGGTACAGTAACAATGTGTACTGTGTGATTTAGGTCTTTACTGTCATCAGTGCTACATAAATTTGTCATAGGTGGAACTCATCAATGACACATATTATTTATATGACAATATATAACTACAGTACTTGCTAATATACTATAAACAGTATCAGCCTCTAAGTCTGACTGTGTAATCGTGAAAATTGTCCACTGCTCTGAAGAGTCTATGACCGGCAGGCTTTAGGGAAATAACTCTAGACCTGCTGACCCACAGCACACATGAACACACACACAAGCTCACACCCCCTCTGGGGCTAATCTCCTACACTGCCCCCCCCTCCCCCCAAGAGCTAGAGCTTGCCTTTGATCAACATACATTGTCAAGGCACACTGGGTGACCTGTGTGAGGGAGAGAGACAGAGCTCTGGTTGGGGGTGGGAGGGCCTAACCTGAAGTGCCGGATATTTGTGCGCTACTTCCTGCCGTCTAAGCCCTGACCCGGGGAACTACGGCCAAAGAGCCTTTTGTTTAGCTGACCCTCAACCTCTCCTCTGCCCCTCCCCGTCTCCCTTTCCTCCTCTTTCTTTCTTCTCAACCTTTTTTCCCTCTCTCTCCTTGAACCTCAAACATACACTAATGCCAAACTCTTGGAATTGATCATCAAAGAGACCACCAGAGCACACACTCACACAAACACACACACTCTCTCTCTCACACACACACACATGCATTCCTGTTATGTTGCCATAGCAGCAGAGATCCTTGATACCATGCTTTGAACCTGTGTGCGAGTAGGTCATTCTCACCTTTAGGGGTCCACTCAGACAGATCGGATGTGACACTGAAACGGTTCCTTCTAAAGGTTAATGTATGGTTAGAAGCCTGAAAAGTCTTAGGAAAAGGTAACATGCATTATACACAGTGACATGTTAGTCAAGAAAAAGATGAATGAACTATCCACACTTGTAACATGGCTGTGGGTTCTTAGACCTGATGGAGCTCTGGCTCTGTTAGAGTAACATAAATTCACATACTTGCAAACTTAGGGTCTATTATACAGATTACACACAGGCTCTTTACTGTAATCTATCCTTTAAAAATGTTTATGCCAAGCTACAGGAAACCATACTAAAAATCAGTGACTCTAAAAACAAAGATGAAAGTTGCGGGCGATTTCACCCTCCACTGCATCTCAAGTATTAGGCCCACATCCCAACAGCAAATGAAGCACTAATACACATGCTTCTACATGTGACTCAGCTGTAAATGTGCACAAGGGCACATAGCACCCTGTAAGAACATTAATGTCTGCAATCTAATGCACTTGAACATGTGCAGACAACACATGCAGGAGTGTATGCACAAAACCAATCACACACACATACAAACTAAGGCTAGTTGGTATTTTAGGATTCCACTCTGTCCTCTTAAACTAGCATGCTTGTCATAGCTCTGCTAGTTATTTCAGGTTACATACTGTTGTCAAAGAGAGAGAGAGACAAATTTACAGGTAGCTAGACTGGTTAGATCACAAAGAGAATGATGTCTCTGTCTTTTGTATTTCAGAGCTAGAGGATGACAAGAGTGTGCCTGTCTGTGTGTGTGTGTGTAACAAAATTTGAGACAGTGTGCAGAGTGATCCCAAGCTGCGTTGAAGGACGGTTCAATAGATGTGAGAAATTCCTGTTGCCACTTTATATTCCAGCAGGGAAGGGAGCCTCGTAATGGGTCAGTGCCACCACAGAGTGTTCCCTCAAGCACTTTGAGCCATTAACATCCCACTGAACTGTTTTAGTTACCTGGTTACATCATCTCTCTCTTTTTGTTTTTTTCAGTTCATCTCCCAAAAGTAGATTTTGCTGCTGCACACATATCTCTATCAGACCTTCCTGTTTTGGTAGCATATATGCAATTGTAGCACAATACACAAAGAGAGGACACAAAACCATTTCAACTATTTTAGTCACAGATTCCCTCAGATACCTCTGGGTGTGTTCACATATTAAAGCTGCCCTACAAAAAATAGTTTTTTTAAACGGTGCCTTTCATAATTTGTGGCCATTTTGAAGCAAAATTTTAGAATAACTTGTGAAAGAGAGTGATAGAGATTTATCTTTAGTGTATGTCAGGCCTATCTGGATTCATGCAGGACTGCAGCTGCTGATGCTGCCTGTCTCTTTAAAAGGCTATTTGCCTTTAAAAGGCTATTTGCCTTTTAAAGTCATTAATTCGACTGCCTGACAGTTTGTTGGCTGTGTAAATGCAGATATGGTTCATGCTGTGCACCATACAAAGCAGGTGTTTTCATTTTACCAATGACCTAAAAATGAATGGTTTTGATGTGAAACAACCTTTGTATACACGGCATGTTTTTAATGTTTTATTTAGGCTTACTATTGTTATCTTAATGCCACTATGACTTTTCCATATCTCCTCTGTTCTTGCTCTGTGTGCAGATTATATACATACATACATACATATATATATATGAAAATATATATATGAAACTGACCCCCATTTAGCATTATTGGCATTTTCCCAGTATTCATTTGGCTATCTAATTCAGCCCGTGAACTCCTTTATTTGCATGGTGCTTCATCTCTCAGCAAGAAAACAATTAGTCATAAAAACAAGGTCTTGGCACAGCTCAGGGGTGGTAGACACACACAAAACCAGTTTCGATCTGAAAGAATGGTACAAGCTGCGTCACTGACTTACAAAATGAGGCACCTGCTATGGGCGTTGGAACTTACACATATCTGGAACTTTAGTCATATAAAACAAACAGTGTCAGGCCACTCACACTGCTTTCTGTCATGTCAGTGAACCCTGTCAGTGGTGGAAAAAGTAATCAGATCCTCACTCACAACAATGTACAAATACTCCCTTACAAGTTATTTAACTGGAGTAAAAGTAGAGAATGATTTGCAGCAAAATGAGCTTAACGTACTCATTATGCCGCATGGTATAATGTAGGAGAAAATTTGTTACTTTCCACCTCCAAATCCAAGACATAGCTGTGTAAAATCCAGAAATTTACCCATTATGATTCACATGAAAGAGACAAAATTACTGGCCATAATGACAGTAATTATACAGCAAGACTTTCATCGTTGTTTACAGCACCCACGGGTTCCACTGCCAGTCCAACACCAATTACCTCAATAAAATGTATTTTTATGTTTCCATGCAGTGGAACTGTTTTGTGCGTAAAACAGGCGTGTCATGGCTGAAGGCCTGTCACCAGTGTTAACTGATCTGCCTCCAGTAATTGTGCTGTGTGTGCAGGCATGTGAACTGATAAGATTCAAAAGGGTGGGGGTTGAAACACGGCACCTTTACCCTGCCGCTTACAAAGACCCACCTTTCATGTGTTGTTGGTTTGTAGAATTACATTTACCGGCCGTTTATCCAGGACTGAGTGTGTGGCCGCTGCGGGTTTCAAAACACACCTGGCTTTATGTTCTAGCTGCTGAAAGCATGCACCCTGCTGCTCTGACCTTTGACCTACTTTTTCAGGGTGGCAAGTGCCGATACATTTTTACTTCAATCCTCAGATTTGTGAGTGTATCTGAGTTTTGCCAAATAAATATCTCATATTCATATCTCTGCAGTATTTCTTTAGGTGATTACCCATCATAACGGCACTCCTTCCAGATGTATTAAAGGATCATCACAGAACTTGTTGTTTCATGTGTCGAGATCACTCACTGACTTCTGTGAGACAACAAGTGAGCTAGAGTTGGCAGGCAGGTATCTCTTTTATAGGGCGTCCTCTGAGACAAGTCAAAACTTGAACAATAGGACGTCGTTATGCATGTCAGCTGAGGAGGAATGCTAGAGATCCGTCGGTATGCAACCAGGCAATTACTCTCATATACGTCAGCTCTCTAGTGTCCTCAGCTGCAAGCCTGTAATTTCCCAATTACTAACCCTCACTGGAACCACTTTGACGGCATCAGTGTTTGTCTGGAAGATGCTTGTACACATTTCTGTTCATCTCTGACCTCTTGAACCGCAGCCTGTGGCCTGCGCATGGAAAAATAGCTAATTTAAAAACAGTGCAGAGATCTGCTGGTGGCTTGTGGGTGTTGTGGAGTAAAAAGTTTTGCATGTGAATAGCTGTGGCACATTAGCACATTTGCCCTTTTGACCTTCGCCACTAAAGTTCAGGGGGGTTAAGGTGGCAGATGTTAAAAGATACCCATGCTTAAAGACTGCTGAGAGGGGTATTAATAGATAATTAATCTCATGAATAACATATTCAATATAGTGTTTCCTCCATAGTGACTCCCTTGGGGATCCTCAAGGGGGAAATGAAGGTAACTCTAATTTCCTGTTATTTCACTTTCTAGAACAATAGAAAAAAGACTGAATGTTTCATCTCCTCTTCTTACAGAGACGACTCTACGCTAAACCTTAATGGTAGATATTTGGGTTGTTACATAAACTAGTTTCAGAACTCTCTCTAACTCTCTAATTCCTGTTGAAAGGGAATAATAGAGCAGAGCTTTTGACTGTCACAGCAGGCTTATCTGTAAAGCCACTCATCTGACATCACATAGGTAGTATTATTTGGAAACTGATTGCATAAAATGATAACTTTGGCCACACCAAGTATCTTACATAAAATTAAAAAATCCCCAAATCCTTTTCTGTTATACCCTGACGTATACAACTATGTAGTACGTTTGCATTTTGAGCTAAAAGACCTGCCCTTTTGAGGAATCAGCTCTTTGGAAACTAGCAACAGTTTGGTTGAGCAGGCTCATCTGCAAACAACGAAACTTACGCCGGAAGACACTGCAGCACAACAGGTTCCTTAAAACTACTTCTGGTAATACAGGGAGGAGAGGGAAGCTGACTCAACATACGGCCAGTAAACATTACACTCCCTTATGGAAATGTGACAGATCAGTTGCAAAGGCCAGAGTCAGGCTCCTTAAATACTTTAAGAAACCATTAAATATGGGATAAGCATAAGAGAAATGACTCATCCTCTCTATATCTTTGGTAGAATTATAATGATGTCTCAGGAAGTTTCATGTCTAGTTTCATGTGAAATTATCCAGTGTGATAAATCATCCAAATGCTCTCAAAGTAGTTTCACCTCTTCACAGGAACTGCCAGAAGAGGAGTGATAATCATCTGCAAACACGACTTAATTAACAAAATATTTGAGTTAACAAATTTCTTGTATGGACAAAATTACCTCATGTGTAAAGACAAGTTATTACACGTTTCTTGACAGATTTTAAGTGGTGGAAATGTAAATGAGTACATTTGCTAAAGTACTTATGTGCAGTTTTAAGGCACTTGCACTTCACTTGAGTATTTCCTTTTTTTGCCACTTTATTCTCCTACTTCACTACCTATCAGATGTATTAAACTTTTTACTCCACTGCATTATCTGACAGCTGTGGCTACTTTGTAAACTCGGATCTTACTTACAAAACATATAATCAGCTTACAAAATATGATGCACTTATTAATGAAAGGCCTCAACAGCACATAAAGCAGTTCAAATTAAAGTAGTTGACCAGCTACACCATTAAAAAGCTGACCACCTTTCTTACAATTACTTAATTCATAATTATTAAATTTTAAACGCTTATTTTGACATTATTAATTAATAATGGGCCAATATTAGGCACAGTTTTTGGGTTGCCAGGTTGTAATAAAATCTATTTGGTGGGTCCATGCTCACCAGTACTGAGTTGATCCAGTAAACAGTAAATTTACTATAAGCAGCTCTGGATTATTGTCCCAGGGCCACAGACTCCCACAGGAACTGAAGGCCATGTTCACTGCAGTTTATTTTAGTAACTTCATTAATTGCAAAGACTAAACTATACAACTATGGCATGTCCTGCATTATCATTTTGTGGACCCGTCCCATAGAGGGGTCCTTTATCATAATCTGGTTTTAAGACTTTGTTTAACTTTGTTTATTTTGGGCTTGTGTAATGCATATTCTTTAGTAAAGCTGTGTTTAACAACACTGCCACAAACTGGCGCAATGTGTCCAAGCAATATCAGTCCAGCATGGGACTAGAGCTTGTTACTGGGGTTTTTGTATGCACTGTACTTACAGTAACAGGCTGGAACATATGCTATAGCACCAGGGGCCCAACAAAAAAATTGGCCTGGGGCTCCAAACAGCCTCGTCTAAAAGTAAGCTTTGCTAAAATCATGCATGTGGGTGCTTTACTTGTAGTGGAGTAGTTGTATATGGATGTATTTTATTTAAGTTTACTTATTCTCCCATCACTGATTATAGTTTGCTTTGAAGGCCGTGTGTTGTAAAACGGTGTACTTTGCTTTTTATTACTTCCGGGGCCCGGCATAGGGGGCCCTTGAGAGTCTCCACACCCCCATGCAGCTTCTTCCCACCGCCACCAGACGACTCTCTCCCTCTCTCCTTGTTTGAAGCGAAGCCCCGCCTCTGACCAGGTTACGGGGCGGGGCCTGGCCGTGCGGAGCCGGGAGGCAGGCAGAGCGTCTCTCTCCACAGCTGTGCTCCGCTCTTTGTCGGTATCAGCTCTCCCTGCGCTTTTCTGTCCGGTAGAAGGATACAAAGAGAGGAACAGACGGCATGAAATAAAGACAGAGCATGAGAGCGACGGGGGCAGCAGAGGGACACGAGCAGCCGAGCCGGACTATGGTCTAGTCCAGACACAGGATACTATTATCTCCAGACTGGATACGGAGCTTCGCCGATGTGCGCACTGGATTTTACCCACCAAAGAGTGTCGAGACCGGGGGGAGAGGGGCGGACTTTGTCGCGCAGGTAGGGGTTTTGTCGTCTCGATGTCAGAGAAACGTAGAGGGGGGTGTTCGTCTTTTCCCTAAAATCGACTGAGGGGAAAGCTGCGCTATAGCCTAACAAATGACCCTGCATGCCCACTGCAGTGCTTCACTGTTTGCTTTTTAAAAGCTCTCTAACTCCGCAGCCCCTAAAGCTTCGGGTCTGCTGAAAAAGTGTTTCTTAACGAGAGCAAAGCTGTTGTGGCGACGCGGTGAAATAAAGCTCCGGGGTGCCCCGTTTATCTTTTGTCGCTGCTGCCGCCGCAGTGCCTTGTAGGCTGTGTGTATGTGTGTGTGTGTGTGTGTGAGAGAGAGAGAGAGAGCGAGTGTGTGTGTGTGTATGTGTGTATGTGTCGACTGTAGCCTACGTGCAAACTTGCTCGGGCAGTGATGTGTAAGCGGCACGTAGACGGCAGGGGCCGCGTATCGGACTCCCGTGATCAAAATATATAGTCCCGAGAGAGAGAGGTTTTGTTACAGTGATGATTTTATCGCTCCTGCTCGGAGACGCAGCTGTAATTGCAGGCATGACGTTAGTGAGACCAAAGACACCAAAATAAAAGCAAAAAAGACGCTGTCCAATTACATGTCCTCGCTTTTATATGATTAATCTGAGGCTGGTGACTCTGTGCTCGAGTTCCCTACAGCAGGATTAGGTAATATTTTTTCCGCTTCAGTTACTGGCTGCAATAAGCCGCCTGAACCCTTTCCTCCTGTCCAAAGGAGAATCAGTATATGAGGCTATTCCTGTAATATTCCTACAGGGGCTTATAATGTGTCTGTGGCAGCGGATCATTACGGTGGCTGTAATTCCTGTTTTATCTGCAGGGTCATTACGGGACCAGACTAGTCTGTAGTTTTTGTCGGAGAGGTTGAACAGGTTTCGTTTCAGTATTCAGAGGGCGAGGGTTTTCCTTTCCACAAAAGGAAAGACAGTTTGCACAGTTGTATTTATGGCATAATAGCTCGTCCAAGCAACCTATTAATCATCGCTTTATGCGCCGCGATGACTTCACTCTGGAAACTAAGACTATGGGATCATAGGTGTTACCTTTGATGGCTACCTCTTTCTTTCTCTCTTTCCTTTCTCTTAGGACTGTCGGGGTTTAGGAGGAGATCATGGATAAAACTTTGCACATTCTTCAGAAAGCCCCAGACGGTGTGCCGACTGGGATCTCCCTGGATATGAGTTTGAATATGGACGAAGGGGAAGATTTCACGGAGCAGCAGATCATGGGGCTGCCGGACAAAATACCTTTGGTGAAACCTTATTTCAAAAAGAAGCAGAGGAAATTAGACGCCAAATGCCTCCACCGCGCCTTGGAGGATCCTATACTGACCACTTTACTAAGCACGGATACGCTGGTCTCCGGGGATGGGGTGTTCGTTCCCCGGAACCAACCGGGTCGGACCCCGGGAAACCTGTGCGCAGCAGCCGTGGTGAAACAGAACTGTATGGGCCAGGTGTGCCTCAAAGCTGACTCGGGAGCTGCTGACGATGCCACAGCCGGGGCTGGAGTACCAGGGTTGATGACCCGGGACGGTGATGTGGAATTAGCCGATACTACTGCGGAGTTGGAGGAGACAGAGAGGCGAGGGGAGCGACCCAAGATCACCGACCCTACCCCCGACAGCCGCTGCTTTCAGCTGAAACCTGCCCTCAGGGCGGCCGGGAACACAGTAACAATAACACCCACCGGCAGGGATATACCTCCCATAGTTGCACCCCAGGCTCCGCACCAGGAGGGGGCCATCAAAAGCAATGACCTCTTAACCTCTGGGGCTAAAAACCTTCCAGTCAAAGACTGCACTGGAGTCCAGGACCCCCTTCCCCTCCTCCTGCAGCCTGACAAAGGAGTGCTATTTCAGGATAAAAGTGAGGAGGCCTCCCTGGACTTGGTTTTTGAGCTGCTCACCCAGCTCCAGTATCACACACACCAGTCAGACTCAGTGGACATTTGTGTGGATTTCCTCCAAGGACAGTGTGTTTATGGCAACGACTGTGCCCACCACCACACTGTCCTGCCCTACCACTGGCAGATCCACAGGACCAGTAGTCAGACGTGGCAGAGCATAGCAGACGACTCCCAGGAACAGCTGGAGAGACTGTACTGCAACCCTGACAATGAGCAAGTCAGGCTTAAGTTTCAGTAAGTATCCCACTATAGTGTTTACTGCAACCTGCAGACTGTTTTGTATTATACTGAGTATTCTGTAGCCCTCTGGTTAGATACAGGATCTTACGGTGAGGGGAAGCAGTACCAGAGTTCTTCTGTATTTCTGTTTTGGATCTGTGCCTGTGGATAGGGGGTCAATTTACTTTCAATTCAATCAGTCTAAACTAGGAACTGAAACTACAATTCATGCACATGTGGAGGGGATCAGTCTCCAACATTTCTGTTTTTATCCTTGGCAACTGCACTTAAATGTTACTTAGAATAATTTCTCAGTAAAATATAGACCTTTAATAGCATTATTGCAAATTTTTTTAATTGTAACAGAAAATCCTCTTACTGGATCAATAGGGTAAGAAAGTACAGTACATTTCAGCCTCACCAGTGCATTGTCGTGTTGTAAGTACTGCTGAAAAGGCTACTGTGTGGTAAATTGATAGGTACTTGTGACATGGCAACAATGGTGCAGTAAGCTGATAGGCTGCTTGTGAATGATAAGCCACTTCTGGTTCGGTGTGTTGGAAACAGTAGACCTCTGCCTGAGCTTCCTCTTTGGTTTCACCACCAGTAACAAACTGAAAGCTTTGACTCTACAGCTGTTCTCTGCATGTATGGCTAATGGACTGTGGCCAAGTGTATATGCATGTATGAGTGAAACTTTCACGACTCTGAGCGCAGCATATTCGGTAGATTTATGCATGTGTGAACGTGTGTGTTAGTTCTTTTTCTCCCCTGTGTGCGTGCGTGTATGCATTTGGCCTTCGCGTGTCTCCTGGTTAATGTGTACCCGACATGTATCACTTTATTTGAACTATCATATCAGCTATCGTGCCCTTGTGGAGGCATGGCACTCCATTTCCCAGCCCTGATATTGGTTATCTATTTCCTGTATTCCCTCACTCCCAAACCCAGCCCCGTGATTGGTTAGCGTTCCATCCAAACCAGACTTTACAGCACTCACGGCAGAAAGCTGTGAACTTCCATGACCCCCAGTTGCCTTGTGCGGTCACTGACACAGACGCACTTGGCAGCTTCTCTCCTTCCCTCAGTCATAGACTTGCACACCACCGCGTACACTCAAACACACACACTCACGCATGCACACCCTGCTTTGCACGCAGCCGCTCACACGAATCGGCACAGAGCAGCTCAGTGCTCACACGCACGCCTTTTAGCAGACAGAGATAAACCTCTCTTTCACTCTCTCATACACCCACATAGATATACACACACGCAAGCAGGCAAGCCCGAGTGGGGTGACATAAAGGAGCATGCACTGCTTCCTGTGAAACTGTACTGTACACTGGCACACAATGAGTACAAATACATGGCCTCTGCCGACTGTATTCTAAACACAGGTTGCTTATCGTTTATTCTGTTTATATCCTCCTCGGCAGCCCACATATCCAAGTCCCTTGCTTCTTTTGTTCCCAAGGTTTCTTGTGTTAGCCACCCTCTTGCTGATTATTTCCACTGCAGGGTAAGCTGACAATTATTCTCTCAACAAATCAATTCATGCGTTTGGTCTATAAAATTCCAGAAAACAGTGAAAAATCACATTTTGCCCCACAATCACAATTTCTAAAAGCCCAGCGTGACATCTTTAAATTGCTTTTTTTGTCCAACCAATAGACCAAAACGCAGAGATATTCAGTTTATTATCGCATAAGTTGAATAAAAAAAGCAAATCCTTCGGTAAGATTAGTGCTTGCAGAAAGCCATTTAGACGTCTTACTTGTCCCAAAATCAGAAGACCCACAGATTGTCATTGTTTGATTAAGGCGTAGACACAGGGCAGCTGATTTAGTAAAACAACCTCATAATGTGTTAATATAGTCAGAAAATCTGAGCACAGTTTTAGTCACATGATTGTTTGGTTTGTGTTTAAAGTGTAGTCCATGTTAACATAGTCAGTGACACAACATTGTACCATTATATCGTCGAATCATCGACCACATCCACACCCTCGATCACATCATCAGATCCTTTGTGAATTACTGAGGCCTTTGATCGGCCATGTGTGTCTTTGTTTACATCTGTGTGGACAGAACACGCACGCACACACATAGACACACGGGCTTTGCATGTGTGTATGTGTCTCTGTGTTTGACTTGTTGACTCATGTTTTGAACTGAAACTCAGTGCAAAGTGCATATTGCCCCACAAACAGGATTTGCACCTGGTGGTGTCAACCCAAATTCTTCAGAGGCTTTTTGAGTGTGTTACACTCTCACACAGTCAGACAGGACCATCTGGCTCACTTGACTGAAACTCCAGTAGAAACTGGAAACACCAAAATAGTTGTACCAGCATGTATGACATTTATCTCTTGTCCATATAACAATAACAAATATTATTTTCCTTGATTCTGTTTGAGATAAATTCATTGTCATATAGTTTGTAATGGGAACAAACATTTTCCCAGTGCAGATATTTGTATTAATTTATGGATTGATTGGTACCCAAGCTATCAGAGATATTTTCTCTTGATTTCTATATTGTGTTTTATATTCTCTGACAATTTGATTTGAAGTCTCTTGACACACTTAAAAGTTTTGTTCAGACATCTGTAACTGTCCAACACATTCTCATCATGGCTGATTGGCTGTTTTTTCTTCTGAAGTGCATTTCTACATTTTTCTCAAGCACCCAAGACAAGCGTGAGGAAAAAAAAATTAAGGAAAAAATGTATTTGAAATTTTTCTAACCCTCATTATCAAAACAGGTTAGTCTGTTTGAGAATGGTAGAGTGAAATCGTAACGTAAAACATTTTAACGTGACGTAAAAGATTTTCATTCCTGAAACACATGACTTCTCTGACAACAATAACACACCCAGGTTCGAGTTTTGTCTCCAGTTAGGTAAACACTGGCTAATTCCTGGTTTAATAAAGTGGTTTCTTGTGTTGTTGCCGTCTTCTAACCCACTGTTTATTTACAGCACAGGTCAGGACTGAAAATGTGTGGTTGACCTGCCTGTGGTAGATGTGAATATTATTAAACTGTTTGTTTCTGTGACATGTTGACACTGGGTAAACTCGGAAATGGTTTGAGGCTCAGAGGGTTGAGCAGCCTGTCGAGTGACGCGACACAATGTGAGAGGAGAAGCCAGTAAACTTGTGTAGCCTTCACACTGTTCTGGTTATTCATCGTTTAGTTCACTTACTCAACGCTTTGTGTTGCACAGGGTGTGTGTGAGAGCTCTTTTGATACTTTTCTTTAGAGATGCAATCCAGCCTGTCTTTTCATGCACGCGAGCACACACACACACACACACACATATATACACCAGGTGAAGACATCACCACGGATACCACAGCCAAATGATAACATTGTTAGTGATCTAAAGAGCAGCAGATGACTTAACAAGCTCTTCTGTCGGTATGGCAACACAGGACTGTTTTGCCTTCTTCCGTGTGTGTGTGTGTGTGTGTGGTACAAGAGGAGTGGACAGAAAAGAAAATGTACAAGCATTTTTTGGGCCTGCATCTGATTACAAGCCGTGCTGCTTATTGTGCCGTATATATACTGTACGTGTGGGTACGTGAATGTGTGTTCTCTGAGCTGTTCCCATATGTGTATGATCCATAGCACAGGTTAATCCCATCCATATGATAAGCAGGAATGGAAGTCTGGCTAATCTGCCTTAGACATGAACTCAGCAGTAAGGAGGAATGTCACAGTCATCGCTTCTAAAAGTTATACTGTAATAATCCTCCGCTGTACACTTGCTCATTAACAGATTTATGCTCCGCTGTAGTGTGTGTGAGTGAAAGAAAAAAAACATCTGTGCTTTTATTTCTCCTGTTCTGAGGTGTACTGTGTGACGTTCGTTATTTACAGGAACACACACACACACTCTCTCGACCAAATCTCATATAATTAGGCCAATTTCCTGTAATATCTGCGTAAGAGGGGACTTTAAGACTTGAAAAACATCATGCTGATTTTTGCGTAATCATGATGAAGCACACATTTTGTGCGTGTGTGTGTGAGAGAGAGAAAGAGAGAGAGAGGGAGCGATAGAGAGAGAGAGAGACTCTTTTGTCGGCCAGGTGATAAAAGCCTTGCTTGTCATTAACTGACATAAAGAGTCACCGAGCACCAAGGGCAGAGCGACCTGACACCAAGGTGTGTGTGTGTGTGTGTGTGTGTGTGTGGTTTTAGTGCGTGTGTGTTTATATCGTGGGGGATTCCATGTTACCTCATTGTGTTACGAACCAAAGAAAATCAAGGATGGTTGTGTCTATGAGAGCTTGTTTACGTGTGGTGATTGTGTGCGTGAAAAGAGGCGGTGTCAGATGATCAGACTGGATGTGTCGTGTGTGTGTGTGTGTGTGTGTGTGTGTGTGTGTGTGTGTGTGTGTGTGTGTGGCTATAATGTGTCAGACAGCCCATGCCATGAATCAGTGGGGCGAGGTCTGGGTCGCTGTGCCTCTTATTACTCAGAGTCTGCCTTCATCTTTTCCTCTTCCTCTTTTTCTACCTTCTTCTCCCTTTCTTTTATGAGATCTTTCATCCTCTATGCATTCTTGTCTTGCCTCTCTTTCACTCTTTTTCTCTCTGTCTTTGTATAGTTTTTTCATCCCTCGGCTGTCCCCTGAGGGCCCAGTGAGGTGTAAGAGATGTTGAAATGTGTGTGAGCCATGCCCCTGCACACAAACAGCATATCTTTTAACTCTCTCTGTGTTTTTCACCCTTTGTCTCTATCAGTTCTTCTCTTTTTAACCTGTCAGCAAGTGTTATTTTTTAATGTCAAACTCTTTATCTTCCACTCTTTTCCCCCTTTCTCTCACATTTAGCAGCTTTTAAATTTTCAGAGGGAGAGAGAAGGTTAGAGGACTGAGAGCAAGGACACCCTGAACTATGAGCCTAATGATGTGGTGTAGAGGAGGACAGAGAGATACACTCTTACAGAAACGATCTAGGACATGCAGGAGAGAACAGTGTATGTTTTTTCCTGTTCTCTCTCTCTCTCTCTCTCTCTCTCTCTCTCTGTGTGTGTGTGTGTGTGTGGTTGACTTCATGTTATTCACAACCCTTAGAGCTGAAAAAACAAAATCAAATTAAGCACATTTAAATAGATAACTGGAGAGTGAATAGCTCTAACATGAGGAAATAACATTAGCCCATGACATCAAGGTAGTGGATGTGTATGTATGTGTGTGTGTATGCAGTAAGCCTTCGTCAGCAGATCTGGTTGCCTGACTTATCTAGGCGTGACTGGACAAAGTTTGCCTGTACATGAATCTGTCGAAAGAATGCATGTGTGCACGTACGGAAATGAGTGAACGCTCATGTTATTTTTTTTTCCTAGTCTGTGACGTTCGCAATAGCATGACTGATGCTGGTATGCGGGTCCTTGTGTGCACAGCCGTGAGAAAGTTCGAAGGTGTGTGTGTGCGCTGAAGGCAGTCTGAGGGATTAACAGCCATTTTGACAGTGCAGGGAGTTTTCTTAACCTTTATTTATTTAGGGAAAGGTTTTGCTGAACACGCTTTCCCCTTCTTTTTTTCCAGCAACACCCTCTGCTCTCACAATTAGTACTGATCCACATGTTCACACCCGGGAGCTACCCAGCACAAGAACAAGAGCCGGTTTGGAGCATTTTCCGCGCCACGTGCTTTGCTCAAGGGCCCTTCTTCTTTCACCTTTGGCATACCAACGCCCATCTCAAGTCAGCAGTTGGGTTTTCCATTCAAATGTCAAATTCAAATACGCATCTCCAGACCTGCTCTTTGGATTTGAATTCGCATTTTCAGTTGACTCTTGTGTGTGTGCACAAACTTGGAGCGGCCCCGACATTTCAAGCGTGGTCTTGAAAGCGCCGACCTTGCCAGAGTGGGCGTGCCTCGCGTCTCTTTTCCAACTTTTTGATAGACCTCCAGGTTGAAAGCGCTGAATCTCAGTGCACTTAATTTAACTGTCGGAATTTTATTTTTAGAACGGTACAAACTAGTCTGGGAGCGAGGGGAGAGAAAAGGACTCTGTGAAAAGCTTTGAAAATCATTGACCTCTCTGGGGACCTGCCTTCGTCTGAGTGTGTGAAAGAGACAGAGATATGGTGGTAATGAGTGAGGTGGAGAGGCAGCCTGTAACTGTGACAAAGTTCACTCAACTTCCTCATAATAAAACCTGTAAGCTACTCTTGAATTCACAAACACACTGTACTGTACTGAGAGACAGTGACAGTAAAAGAGAGAGAGAGAGGGAGGGAGGGAGCCATGCAGGTGCAACTACTGCACTTTCTTGTCTAGACAGAAAAAAACAGAACAAAGATTAATGTGTAGAGACAGAAAGAAGCAGTGAAAGAGGGAACAGAGCCGAGAGATGACAGAGCAAACTGAGACTGAAAATTAAGAAAACAAAGTGAGCAGAAGAGAGCGGTCAGCCCAGAGCTAAACTAAAAGATGTACTGTTCTCTCAGTTCATTTGTTTGTGCTACATTTTTCAGTTCCACATCCCTCTGCATGCCTGTCTTTTCCTGTAGGCACCTATTTCCATCATCCTTTTCTCTTCTGTTTCTCTGTTCTGTCTCCACCTTTCAAATTTTAATTCTGTTTTTTTTTTCATCTGAAACCGAAAGTTGACTTGAATGCATAAAAATGCTTCGGAAGACGGTAACTCACGCGTACATCTGCATTATCTATCTATCCGTCCTCTGATAGTCTGCGGCTCATTACTCAGTTACTGTTTTGTTTCTGCACGTGCTCAGTGAATGACCTCCTATTTCACTTCCTCTCAGAGAGATGCAAGTCACACTATGACTTAGCAGAAGCACAAACTAAATATTGTGTATGTAGTTAGTAGGCTATTTGTATCACAGTGCATGGATGATTTTAGAAAATGACTCAGCGTTCCTCATTATCGCCATCCTGCCCAAAACTGGGAGTGTGTGTGTGTGTCAGAGAGAGAAAGAGAGACAGCGTGTGTGTGTGTAACTCCAGTGACCAGTTATAGCACTTACAGTAGATGAAACTGAATACTTATATACTGTGTGCCCATAATAAAACAAGGTTTCGCTTTTACAGGCTGTTGAACTAATAACTCATCAGGTTCAAGCACACACTCCCTCTCTCAGCATCTCTGTGTGTGGAAACTTCTAAAGACCGTAATTGCTGTAGCACTTTATTTGGCACAAACCTGAGGCGCACACATTAGCAGAACACAAACCTTCACTGTACACACGCAGGCACATGTTTTCGGACAGACACACTCTCACCGATGTCCAACCTTTGACATTAGATCCAATTAGTTCCCTGGCAAAAATCAATTAACATTGTCAGGCCCTGTGTGTGTTTTTGTGTGTTTTACCAGTGTGAGTGTTTTGCAAAGTTTGCATGCCTGTGTGTGTATGTGTGGTGTGTCTGTGTGCTTCTGCTTCTCTGTCTGTCTGCCGTCCATGGCATAGCGTGCCACTGTGTGATGCCCACATTTATGTGAGTGGTATGTCTGACCCAGAAAGGATTTGCCAGAGGCCCTATGGAGAAGTGTAATGTAGAGAGACTGATGCACACACACACAGTGGGGTTTTGACCCACGCTTGTCGAGAGAGAGGGGTTAAGAGAGGTTGTATAAATGCACATGATTATATTGTGCTATACTACTGTTGAGCAGATGCTAGGATTATGGCATATTTGTGTGCCCAGTGGATAGTGTTCAACATTCAACCAGAAAGCTCAGAAAAATCTTCCATATTTCACCAGTCATCAGTTGATGTGTCCTTGAGCAAGACACAGAATCTCTGTCAGCTAAACCTCTGATTTCTTGGGGGCAAATCTTGACAGAATCTGTCAGGTTCTGGTCTGATTTAGGAGCTGTAAGTAAAATAAGATCAATACTGAATGTGAATCTTCGTAATTACATTCATGTCGTCAGTGTGTGTAAATGTAATGCTTTTATTATGTCTTATTTTCTTTTCATCCGTGCATGTTTACATGGGGCATGTAAGTCATGCATCCTGTGTGACTCATACTGAGCGAGCAATTAGAGGTTTGGTCGTCTTGCTCTGGGGCACTCAGGTTAAATTAAGGTTCCATCAGCAGCTGCATGACCAGACATGCGGCTGCCGATGGAAATATAAACTGTGACCATTTAACAACAAGGTCACCATGCCACAGCCACATGTTAGCTGACTGTGTGAATGTGTATCATGTTTTTTCGCTCTGACTCCAGCAGTTTTTTTAACCATGATTTAAACTTTACGTTTCAGGGGTCGCATGTTTTCCCTCGACTTCGGGGCAATGCGAGTGTGCGACCTGGAGTTTGACCGGGTACGTCGACTGACCACTCCCCCGAGCCCTCTGCCCGCACCCACAACGAACCCAAATCCCACCCCCAGCTGTCACACGGTGTGGAAGTACTACTGCAGAGACAACTTTGGCTGGAGGGAATACTCTGAGGTGAGCTGATCAGTGCATTTGTGTGTGTGGGAGTTTGTTTGTGTGTACGCTCTATGAACATGGGGCCAGACGCATTAACTCTGCCCACACCAATCAATTGTCTAGCCACTGTGATGGGATCGATTTAGGCACCCATAGACACTCTTAAATACCCCCTGTGACACAGCTGTCCTCAGCCAATTGCAATTTATTCCACCACCAATCAGTAAAGATCGACTGTTTTCTCTCTCTGTGTGTGTGTGTGTGTGTGTGTGTGTGTGTTTCTCTCATGATGATACTCATTATCACCTTGGCTTTTTGTTATCTATACATTGCGCTACAGTTCGCTGACATTTCACTCCCCAAACTCTCCCTTCCTCCGCTGAATGAAAATGCGGAGCAGCCAACTGTAGAAAATGATAAACAAATTAGTCTAAACTCTTCTTTGTCTCTTTGTCCTCCTCTTCTTTTTCCTACTTTTTCTTTCACCTCTTCTCCCCCACAGCCTGTGGTGAAGCTCATAGAGGAGGCGAGCTCGAGGGGTCTCAAGGAGGTGCGGTTCATTACGCTCCAGAACCAGTACATCCTCAACATCAGGGAGGGCTTCCAGCAGAACGCCATTTTCGGGTTCAGACGTCAGATCAAGAAGCGGCCCATGTTCATGTCCTCTGTGATGCTTACACCCCACCTACAGTGAGTAAAGACATGTAACCCTTGAAGTAACTTTTCCCCGTGCTCTTGCAATGAGAAGGCACCCATAGAGACCTAGCTTGGATGTTTGGAGACTGACATAGAAGCTATTTAGATGCTAGACAGTAGCCTTTTGTTTCTGAGCAGTATGTTATAACGTCTATGAAGAATAACAAAACACTCTGATAAGCATTGTGGTTTAGAATTGCAGCTGGTTAATAGTAAGGCAAAGTGGCAGGAACAGCCAGTCCTCATTTGAGAGGTAGAGGTCATTCACTTGATTGATAGTCTCTCTTTGTCTCTCACTCTCCGCTCCTATTTCCCATTGTGCTCTGGCAGAGCCTCACCGATCGTCACACTCAGATCTCAACCTTGTTAGAGAACATTTAGTATTTTGGATATGAACTCACAGTGACTATTCAAACAAAGTCCTCGACTTTTTACATAAAGTTCCTGGAAACACACACACTTACTCACAAAGTTGGCTCTTCCCGTGGCTCTCTGTGCTCTGTGAGCGTCCCAAGTTCCTGTTTGGAGACAGGCAGGCACACAGAGGTCGGTACACAATGCTAATGTCGTAGTCAGGGGTTGAATACTCAAAAGGCATCCGAACTCTGCATATTCTCCTTTAATCCATTTCAAAGACCTCAGTGGCACGCTGGCAGTCTGAGCCGAACTTGAAACCCACATTAACACTTATTACGGCTCAGATTTTCTTTGGCAAATCAAACCAAGTCACCGGCACACGCTGGCAGAACGGCCGGAACCAGACAGACGGAAAATGAGATAATGAGGCAGACGAGAAGAGAGGAGATGGAGGACAGGAGATGCTCAAAGAGGGGGGAGCAAAAAGAAGAAGAAAGAGTGAAATATATATATATATATATATATATATATATATATATATATATATATATATAATAAAAATTGAAATTTAAACCAGTTTTAATTCTTATTTTACTCAAATCTGGAAATCTGTGAATTAACATGAGATTTTTTCACTTTTTTCCATTAGAAATAAGCTGATTCCAGAAGCCATTTTCTTTACAGCAGTGAAATGATCTGCCTTACTTCACTCTCCTCAGTAATATTCAGTAACAAGTGATACCAGATTGGAAACAAGTGGAGTCATCCCCATTTGCAGATTTTTTTTAAATTTTCACTTCCTCTGCAGAGCAGGCTGCTCTAGTGTCGTCCTGCCAGTGTCCCATGCGGAGCGAACGCTAGTACGAGCTGTTCCTGCGGGGCCCCGACTGTCAAGAGGAGACAAAATGGAGAGAGGAGAATTAGCTGAAGGAAGCAGGAGACAGAGAAAGAACAAGGGAGAAAGAGACAGCAAGTTTGAGAGTGAGATAGAGAGAGGAAGTGAGAGAGGTCTAAATGGCTTCCAGACTGGGTGCACAGCAGAGTAGAGCTGGTGACTAAAGGAGTGTGAAAAGTGACTGTGGGGGAGCTGGAATTTGGATGGAGGGATTTGTTCCTGGGACTTCTATTTTTTTTTTTATCTGTTTGTTGCGTGCGTGCTTAATCACTTAGTGGGACAAAATCTGATCACACAGTCACACTCTGGAGGCAAAAAGCCGGTCCAACCAGGCAAGCCATTAAAATCTTAGCGTTGTTTTTTTTGTTGAATTAATTTGTTTTTTTCCAGGGAAATGTATGCAAGTCAATGCAGTGTCCTCCCAAGTGGCCAAAACAAGTTTGTGTGTGTGTATGCATCAGGAACAATCTGTGCTAGGCTTAGAGGTTGAGGTCATTATCTTGATTGGCACTCTCCTTTCCCTCCCTCCCCACCTCTCTCCCTCTCCTTCTGTCATCTCTCCCTCTCTCGCCTGATGATGTTATTTTCGTCCATCTCCTCCCTCTCTCCCTCCCTTATTATCTGTCCTAATCTTTCACCTTTTCGCTCTTTCTCTCCCCCAACTCCCATCAGTCTCTTCTTATCTGTCCCTTTTCATTTCACACTTGTTTTCGGCAGCGGGCCATCTGTGATCTTTTCAAAGCACACGGGGAATAGAGACATCGATTGCGGGTAGAGATCGAGACCGGACAGACGAGATGAGAGAGACAGAAAAGAGATGAGAAAAACTGTCGCACTGACTCAGAGTCACACTGATCACAGTCTCTCAACAACACACATACACACACACACACACACACACACACACACACACACTCTTATGGCTGATAGGGCTAACAGCATTTACACTTAGAGAGTGATAACTTGACAGCCACACCACTGTCATTGACTCAAATGCCAGACACAATAGTTTTTTTGTCACTTCCATGACAGCTCCGCAATTGGCATTTTATTCTTCCCCCCTTTGCCTTGTTCTCGTTCCTGTCTCTCCCTCGCTCTGCCTCCCTGTTGTCTTGTTTGGAGTCTGGGTTTCATTTTCATGCGGCCCTGCTGTTTTGTTTGGTCGGTGACGGCTGACGGCTGCTGTGGAGCTGCTCCACTCTGCAGCGCAGTGATGTCATTGTTGACAGTTGGTGGGATATGATTCTCGTTTTTTTTTTTTGGGGGGGGGCTCCGAACACACCGGGTCATGGCAGCAGACATCAGTGTTGTTTTTACATGAGGATGCGGGCCTGATTGGAAACACATGGGGATGGGAGGCAGAGGAAGGTCAAGAGATAAGTAGCATGCTGGGATGTACAGTTTGTTGTTGATGCTTTCAGTGCTATAAATGAGCAGGCCCTGGGATGCTGCTTTCACTGACCCTCAGCAGGGATGGATACTGACAAATGAAAAAGTGGTATCTTGAATAACGAGATCTGGAGCAGGAGCTTCTCAATAAGGTCATTAACAATGTCTTTATCAGAGTAAACTGAAGATGGCCTGTGTGTCGTAAATGTTAGTTGCTAAAAGTTCCTACATTAACTACTCCAGATCTCATTGTTCCAGATCTTGTCTGTTGAGGCACCAGTCTATTCTCTAGTCTAGAGTTGGTGCACAGATAAGGCAAATGAAGAAGCACCTTGTATTGTAAGTGCAGGGCTAGAAGACAGAGTGGATAAACTGTATGTACACACAGTTTTGTTCCATTATTTATGTATCATTTGGGGATTTGAGTTCATAATCAGTTGTTAATTTTTTCCTTGATAAATGGTTTAAACACACATTGAATTATCAGTGTTGGAGATTAATTTTCCCTCTAATCAAGCATCTAATGCTTTCTGCCCTCTTTTCTTTCTAGGACGTTGGGAGGCCTCTCTTCATCTCCCCTCCCCTGTTCCTCCTCCTCTTCCTCATCCTCCTCCTCCTCCTCCTCGTCCATGGATCTCTCCACCTCGCATCCCCTCTCGCCTACCACCACCAACCCGCCCAGCCTTTTTCCGGAAACGTGGTTGCCCATGACGATGAGCCAGGACTTCCTGCAGGTGCCGGTCTCGCGTGAAGACCGCAGCTACCGCACAGTGTACAGCCTTTTCCACAAGACAGTGTCCGAGACCAAGTTCAGGATCATCAAGATCCTGCGTGTGCAGAACCCCTTCCTCTGGGAGAAGTATAAGAGGTGAGCCAAGAAGCAGATTCATTTTTTACTTACAACCTTTTTTTTTAAAAGCATTTCCTCGTTGCAGGAGGTAACATCTGTAAATATAATCTCAAATCATTAATCATTTCCAATAATCATAACCACAATGTTTCAAAAAATGGTAACAGAGGAAACATTTCTGTCAGTGTCATCAGGTTTGAATGTCTTCATTTCTTGTGCATGCATTTTTCACTCTGCTTTGTGAAGCAGCTGTGGCATGTAGCTTTGATGCATCTGTGGTTGTTTTATTGAACCTAACTCTGCTGAATTGCTGTAATGATGACCAGATACCATGTCATGAGAATGCAAAGGTTTTAAGTGGGTTTAGTCGGTTTGATAGTATTTGTTTTCACCAGTCAAGAGACCTGACCTTACTTGGAGACACAAGATAGTGTTTAGGTTATAAGTGGAGTAAGCGAGTTTCTGTTTTGTTAAATTATTTGGTTCCTCTTCTGTCCTAGTTTCACACATTTTGCTGTTGTGGCACAAGATGCATCGTTAACCTTTCTATCCAGATTTCTGCTGTTGAACTTCAGCATATCTCAGGCCCAGCTGCATGTGTTCTTGCCGACAGTGACAAGAATAAAAACATTTCTTAACAACAAACACTGGGAGAATAAGACACAGTGTGAGAGGAGGAAGAAGAGAGAAAATAGGGCAAGTGGGACCAGCTGTGTGGCACTTCGTGAGAACGAGTCCACGGTGGTGTGTGAACACGGGGGATGGAGAGATGTTTGGTGATGATGATGTTCCTGTCGCGAGCACAGTGGGCTAACCGCTGTTGTTGAGCAGGGCAGGTCCTATCAGCTGTGACAGTTAAACTCTCCCACACTGACTGGTACCGCATGGTTTCACAATGACTGACAAAGACGGAGTGATAATGTGTGTGTGTGTGTTTGTGTATGTGCATGTACAGACTCTGAAAGTGATGCCCTCTCTGAATGTCAGTTGATTTCCTCTTCCCACACTCGGGTTATGACAGGGAAACCATAATTGCTTGTTTGCGTGTCTGCATGCGTGTGTGTGTATTGGCATGTGAATGGCTGGTTGTTGATGTCAAAGGAAGTTCATCGGCTTCATCCTAAAATTGGATAGTAGGGAAATTAAAGCGTGTGTTTATGTTGGTGTGCATGCTCCGTGTGCGTGCTGTGTCGGTCTGTGTCAGGTCACAAACTGCAGGGTCATTGGAGGTCATGCCTGGGTCACAGCCTCGCTTTCGCCTCTGCATGCTTGATTGATCCACTCACATCAAACGAGCTGAGTGTGTGTGTGCGTGTGTATGTGTGTTGCTCAAGAAACGGATTAGGCGCAATGTTCTTACCCAGTTTAAGAGCAAACAAGGTTGTGATCTCAGCTTTTGAATAGAGAGCAGTCCTACTCTCAGCTGTTTACTAATTCATCACCTGAGAGATGATCTGTCTTTGTGCATCAGCCTGTTCCCATAAAGAATGAAGAGTACAGAGTTTGTTTTCTAGTTTATTACTTTTTATCAATGCACTAAAATTAAGAAATAACCTCTGAGCACTGAAAATCTGTCAATTTCATCAACATCAATCTCACCTCCCACCTCTCTCTGCTCCTTCAGGAAGAAGGAGTACATGTCACGACGCATGTCAGAGATGGACCGGCTGCTGAGCGAGCGCCACCTCTTCCATGGCACCTCGGCTGACGTGGTGGAGGGCATCTGCAAGCACAACTTCGACCCACGAGTCTGCGGCAAACACGCCACCATGTTTGGCCAGGGCTCCTACTTTGCCCGCAAGGCTGTCTACTCCCACAACTTCTCCAAGCGCTCGCCCAAAGGAGTCCACTGCATGTTCCTAGCCAAAGTCCTCACTGGCAGGTGTGTGTGTGGGCGCTGTCATCAACAAGATGATAGTGGGAACATTTTTTGTGTGTATTTGATCATAGATGGAATTTTTCATGTCTCTTTCTACCTGCAACTTTATTACTCTGCTTTATTAGGGGTTAGTGATATGGGTAAAATGTTATATCACAGAATTTATTATTTTATATCACAGTAATGCAATTAGGTAATTCAGTCTATGAAAAACTAAGGAACTTCATCACATTAACCCAAAGTCCTATAAATCCAATATTGCCATTAAACAGTCTCACTGATTTACAACATTTCCAACATCAGCCTAATGCAACCAGAGATATTAAAGGGATATTTACTTCAGTGGGAATGATACATCCAAGTTTCTATTGACTGTCAGTGTATTTAATGTGATAACAAGCTTTAAACATTTTTCTCTTCTGATCAATTCATGTGCAAAAACACCATTTTCTTAAGACTAGTGACACCAGGTTTTGGTTTGAGGTGTTAGCTGGAAGGAAGACATGTAGTAAATGCTAAATTGAGGCCTTATGTATCCAGTTCTTATTGGAGTTATATGCTAAATGTGCTCTTTGGTGTGTTTGTCTCTTTGTAAGTCTGTTCCCTCCAGCACATTGAGTACCTCTGCTGACCTTATCTCCCCCTCACTCTGAGTGCTTTCAAATTAAATATACAGAACACATTACAGTATTAATTTGGATCGCTGAAATCCTGAGGTTCATTTCCCCTGCTATGGATCGTGCTCATCCTATTCTTTAATCACCGTCAGTCAAATCTTAGAGCCACACATGTAAAACAGCAGATTTGGCTCAATCCATCATTCTTCACCAGCTTTGTCATGCTGTAGCAGACAGGTCTGCGGTGCGCCCAGAGGATGGTGTGGTGGTTTGGAAACACACCACACACCCCTACCCACCCCTCCCCTTCTTCCTCCTCCACACCAAACCTGGGTTCAATCTGTTCCACAGCACGGGGCTGAGACATTGCTTCCAGACCTGAGCAGGGATATAGACCAGTAAAGAAGTTATCTGTACAGTGCGATTAACTCTCCTGTCTGATACTGTGTCTGGCACACAGACTCCTAGTGCCTCTCACCCACCATCTCTGTCTGTAGCTGAAAATGTTCTTATTTTAATATGTTTTATTTATGACCCCAGAGAAAGCGGTACAAAGATTGATGGATTACAGGTCTTTAGGGCTTGACATTAATATTTAAGAGCGGAAAAACAAACTGGTTAAAATGCGCTGGCTCATCTCTTATACTTACAGTACATTCATTTCATGCACTTACAGCATATGCTTATATTATTTAAGGTGCCCTAAAACACACAGAGGAGCAGCAGCCTTGTAATCATTAAATTTAGAAGAGTTCTTCTTTTAGATGGTAAATTATTCTTCTGTAACTATGCTCAGTATGAGTCTCAACCACATTACTGACCCTGTCTCTGTCTTCTCTGTTGTGTCTGTGCAGGTTTACTGTAGGAAATCCCTCCATGCGAAGACCTCCACCCATCAACCCTCGTGACCCCTCCAGTGACCTTTATGACTCCTGTGTGGACAACTGGGTGGACCCCCAGATCTACGTCATCTTCAACGATGACCAGAGCTACCCTTACTTTATCATTCACTATGAAGAGGTACCCAGCACTGTCGCTGTCTAAGCCCTGGATCAGACCTGGATCTGTCTGTATTTGCAAATACTTATAGTTTGCTTCAGTCTGTTAAGGTGTTAGACTGGTGGAGTTTACCACTTAAGATGAAAAAGGAACAATTTATGCCAATAAAAAGCTGAAATTTAGAGTATTGTTGCTTTATCCAACACAGTCTGAATCACTTCATCAGACTGAGCTTCACCCATCTGCTGCTGGTCAAAACAAAATCTATGAAATATTTGCAAATACTCAATGATCGTGGTCTATAGTCAGCTGGATCCAACCAGACTGGACTGCAGCAAGGAACAACAGACTGGTCGGAACATGACGAAACTGGACTAGCAAAGAACAGGCACCTGTTTTCATCCAGTGTTCAGAAGTGGATGACAACTGACAACAGCTGCAGCAACAGACTTGACTGGACTCATATACCACACTTTCTTATCTAGTATGAACAGGAGCCTAGTGATGATCATCGGACACAAGAGAATTTAATCTGCACTATTATTCTGGAGCAGATGCAGGAAAAAACAAACCTAGTCCCCTTATCCTTTTGACTTAGTCGTATGACTGTATATGAACTCAGTTTCACATCAGGACAGGCGTCATAGTAGACAGTTAGCATCTTACCAGTGCTTTCAGTGACCAACTGGCCATTTTATTATTCTGAGGAAGCAGCAACCAACCAATCAGAGGCTTCCATAGAGAAACCATGGTGACACTGACCCCTGTCATTCTCTGGCAAAAAAAAAAAAAAAAAAATCATAGTGAGTGTTTACCCAGCCTCTGGCCCATATGTTTTTTCAAGTCTATGTGCTGCGTGTTTGAGTATTTTAATTTAGTGAACATGAATCTTGTGGCCTCTTCAACCAGACAATGGACATGAGTTTCAGTGGGACTTTTCCAAATGGACATCCACACACGGTAAACCTCCAGGCAGAGGTTTCACATGAAGCCAGTGCTGTTCCCGGTCGGCGTTTTGCCTTCGCGCCCACCACTTTGATTCCTGTACACGGGGGACTGAAGAGTGTACAGTTTCCCGCTGAGACTCGATGATGATGATGCTGCTGCAGTGACGGCATGTAGCGTTCTGACAGCAAACCCCCTGAAACTCATCTCTCTTGGACCGCTCTTTCGCTCAGAGACAGTAGACATGTTTTACTGAGACAAACTGTACAGACGTTCTCTTTGTTTATATTTGAACTGTGTGCCTTTTGTTCATAAAAATGTTTATTTATGTTAGTTTAATGTAACATTGATTAAATAAAAACTCTAAAAGAGAAAATGACCAACTAGTGAATTTGTGCTTTATTCAAATCATGTAAATTTGGATTTACCAGTCATGTGGTGGTCATAGTTTTTTGCTAACCTAACTCCTAAATATTCCTGCAAAGATCAGACTAATCACAAAAGGCTCTCAAAGTGGGATCTGGGGGAGATTTAATTGGGTCACTACAAAATGAGCACAATATAGACTTCATTCATTAGACAGTAATTTAGAACGTGTATAAAAGCAGCTACTTAAATCATAATTGTGTAGTCAAACACAAAGAGAGTTTTCTTAACAGAGTTTTAATAGTTCGACATTTTGGAGAAAGTACTTATTTACGTTCTTGCTAAGAATTAGACAAGACAATCAATACCACACTCATTCCTGTGTGGTAAACATGAAGCTAGTGGCAGGAGATGTTAGCTTAGCATAGCATAAAGAATGGAAACTGAGGGAAACCGCTAGCCCATCTGTACCATGTCATATCTCTACAAAAACTGTTGAGTTAAAATGACACATGGTGGTTTTTATGGGCAGATATGTGCCAAACTATTTACAGTTAGCAGACAACCACAGCAGTAACTAGTCAAGACCAAGAAACAATATAACTCCCAGTAACAATGAACTGTTGTTTTTATGCTTCAGTGAGTAAAAGTATTTCCCAAAATGTTGAACTGTTGCTTTACAGAACTCCTGGCCACTAAAATATGCAGTGAAAGAAGTAGTTCTGCTTATTGTAACTGTCTGCCGCTGACTGCGCTGCTGGTTTCAATAAGAGCTACGTGGTATTAGTTTTGTTCATCTAATTATTTGTTCTTGTCTTGGTCAAATGGTATTAAAATCTGAAAAGAATTCTCTCATACTCAGCTCTCCCTCTGTCTGCCACTCCACCCCCACCACCACCATCAACCCCCGCAGTGTATTATCTGACTTCCATGTCTAATGCAGTCCAGAGGGAGGCTGGCGGAGGTAGCCGTCTCTCCCAGCCCAGAGACGGCTCACATAGGGCAAACAGCAGACCTCAGCGCCACCACCCCCCTCCTCCCTCCTCTCTCCTCTTCTGTAGCTCATTCACTTCTCATTTCACAGACAAACTTCTCCCTCCCGTCGTATCTTGCACTTCATCTGTTGTTTGTCTGTGCCTAATCCTTTTATCTAGCTTTTCTTTCTCTCTCTCTCTCTCACGCTTGTTTTCATTTGCAGGTTTCTATTTGTTTCCAGGGCCATAGCTACCAATTAGGACAATGAGGTCATGTCCTCAGTTTTACATTTTTTCTTCTTTTATTTATATTTATTTTGGGGTTGATGGAATAGTTCAACATTTTGGGAAATACACTTTTGCACTGTTTACAAGCTCAGAGTTGAATAAGAAGCTTGATTCCTCTCTCGTATCTATAAATGTCTAAATACTAAGCTGCAGCCAGCACCTTTTTAGCTTAGCTTAGCTTAGCTCAGCAACTGGAACAAGGGGAAACAGCTAGCATTACTCTGTCTGAAGGTCAACAAAATCTGCCAACCAGCACCTCCAAGGCTCACAACTTAACGTGTGAGATCTTGTTTGTTTAATCTGCACAAAAACAGAAGTGTAAAAACGAAAATCTGTGGTTATACGGGGGCGTTATGAGCCTGACTATTTCTTGGCCAGGTGCAGTGACTTCCTGGAGTCTCAACTTTTTTTCTTGCAGAATGACAACAAGACACCAAGAAATCATTGCACACTGCACACTTTGGTAAGCTATTCCCTTAACCATGTGGCCGTATATGTGTGAAGATGGCACTGAAGCTGCAAGCAGACGTTCATGTCATATATATTAATTGGAAAATCCAAAGAATGATAAGAATCATTTCTGTTCAAATGTATGTGAGGGTGATGGGTTTTGTCCCCCCTGATTTGAGTTTTCCTAAAGGCCTAGCTCAGGCCCTGTTAGTTTCTCTTTTCACAGACAAATTTGGTTTAAAGCAGTTATTCCCAAGCTTTTTGATTCCTTAAAATAAGATATTGTGTACTTGTGATTCTTACTGACAGAAAAAAAAGTGATTCAGTTCAAATCAAAGCTGATTTTAAAAACCCTTTACTCCTATTTCCTTCTTTTCGCTACAAGTACACTCTGCCTCCCTCCCTGCCGCGCTCCTCTCTGCTCGGCCTCAGGTCACCGTGTCGTGTAGGACTTTTGTGCTGAGCTTTGCTTTTTGGTAGAGGAGAAGGGGGGGTGCAGGAGAGAGATATAGAGAGAAGGACAGGATAGGGGGGAGATAGAGAGGGATAGCGAGTGGGAGGAGGAGTTATTTTGCTCTCTTCGTGCCTCCTCGCTGAGCTGCGTGCCTGTCTGCTCTTCTCGTGTGCATGCAAGATCGTGCAGGTTGCCCTCTGTTTGCCCCCATCTCTCTCTCTCTCTCTATCTCCCAGCCTCTCTCTCCTAGCTTCCCCCTCTTAATCTCTCTTACAGCCTTTCGTTCTCTTTCCACTTTTTTTTCCAATCTCCTTTTCCAACCTGCCCCCTCTCATCAGCTTTTAACAGCTTAAAATCCTTTTGCTCTCTCATCTTAATGATTCTACCCTCTTCTCTCTCTCTCTCTCTCTCTCTCTCTCTCTCTCTCTCTCTTGGTCTCTGTCTCTCTGTGAGTCATGCAGCGGGCACTAGGTTGGGTTTGTTTGCCTGACTGCCCTCCAGGAATTGCTGCTGGCACACAGAAAGCACTACTTTGTAGACCTGCTGGCCAAGGTTAGAAGAGGAAAGGACAGAAGAGGGGGAAGAGAGTAGATGCAGAGTGCGGGGATGAGAGGGGAGAAGAGATGAAAGAGACAAGGGAAACACAGGGGGGAGATAAAAAAAAAAAAAAAAACAGAGAGGGATAGATGAGCTTGCAGAAGGAGAGACTGTGTGTGTCAGAGAAAGATAAAGTATTGCCTTCATGAGAGCAATGACCAAGAAAGAACTTTATATTATTATTCAAAGGAGTCAAGATGATGTTTGATGCAGCTCCATTGCAACCATATGTGTGTTTATGCATCTTACAATGCTGCCTCCACATCTAAAGTAAGACTCTGAATGAAGCCCAGGCTTCTAAACCAGATCCAAATCATTTTGGATGGATTTATAATTCATTTGGGTCTCATTGTACATTAGGTTCAAATGTGCACCCACACACATACACACAGAAACACACACATCATTTTGAATCAAGCTTATTAAACTTTGCAATCTAAATTACTCAGAGTGTAAAAAGGAGTTTTCTTTGTAGAGAAATGAGACAGTTAAACACTCCACACTTATTTATAACACACAGTTTTGCAATGATTGAGTGTGTGCAAAATTGCCTTCACTGATTTTTCAATCAGGGGTTGTAATAGTCTTGTAGTGTTGTTTTAGCTTCTAGCAGATGATGCTGTTACCAAGAAAAGCAGCAGAACATTACCTCCATTAATCTGCTGCACACTGTGGAACCGAGCACACACGTTATTTCTCCACATAAGATACAACTTACTGAAAAACTCATACAGATGTAACTGCTGTGTCCAACTGTACAGATGGATTCACTTCTAAAAATACATATTTACCTGAAATGAACCAATCAGTGTTTGAAAAATGAGGAGAATTCAATTTAAAATATGACTCTCTATGCGTAGGTGTTTCATTTCCAGTGTGTTTTTCTGCATAAAATGATGCAAAGAAATTTGTGTCACAGAAATTCTTATCTCGTTTTTCCGATCTGCTTCTTTGTAGCCATCTTATTTCAAATAATGGGATCTTTCCTGTTGTTTTCAGCAGTTTCTTTCGTGCTCCCCTGGAATTAGGCCTGTAAAAACAGAAATTTCATAAACAGCTGAATGCCAAATTGTAAAATTTAATCTCTGCTGGGTACCTAATGTTGCAATCAAATACCTCTGAATTAAGGCTGCACGATTATTAATCGTATTAAAATCGCGATCGCGATTCAGCGCTCTATGCAATCTCATTTCTAAATGGTAATGATTCTTTTGCGTTTTCATCAGGGACATCAGCTTCAACAAAACAAACGCCACTATCCTGTCCCTCAGCAAATGACAATGCGTGGTTACACCATGTGACTCAGAGCAGTAGAAATAAACCCTGCCAGAGCGAATGACTGACGGGAATTAATCACAGTGTGAGGCCAGGAGGTGTGTTAAGACAAATAAAATTCATCCAGAGGAAAACCTCGCTGATCGTGGTAAGAACCACCCAACTGTGCTCATGCCGAAAAAAGATTAGGTAGTTCATTCTGTACTAAATGTACATAGCGGAAACACTTGCCGGTCTGCTGACACGGTTTTAACTCGTCATAATACTGGTAGCTTTTGATTTAACTGTGTCCGGCCAGGTCCGGTTGTCAAGTTTACATCCTGTTTCTCCTGCAGTGCTCTGTGTGTGATTTCTGGGGCAGTTAAAAAAGTGTAACTATTCGTCCACCGACATTCCGTTAGTCTATCAAAAATACCGTCAAACTCCCACAGGCACAAAGAAATTACAGACGCGATCACCTATCACTTAGCCAAGGAAATGGCTTGTCCTATTTCAGGCACCATTATATTTCCTGTTCTGCTTCCTCCTATATCTGGTAAATGAGTGCAAAAAACATATTGGGAAAAAAAAAATCGTGAGAGAGAATCGTGATCGTGAAAAAAAAAAAAAAAAAATCGTGATTCTCATTTTTTTCCCCCAGAATCATGAGCCCTGCTCTGAATTCAAACCAGAGGTTTAAGTTTTGCAGTTTTTGAAAAAATAATCTTGTCTGTTCAATTCTGTCAAGTTTGCACAACTTTAGATTATATACTGAAAATTTCAAACAGAAGCATTCAAATCACGCATCTCAATACTGATGGTTTTCAATGTGAAATATTTCAGAATGCAGTGGTATTTAAATCTCATCAAAGTATTTTGTAGTGATTATATTTCAAAATGAGCTTTTCAGTTGCTTTAAAGAGTAGCTCCTTTTTGCTCTGCTCAGCTCCTCTCTGCCTCCCTGGTCTGTTCAGCCAACAGGTTTCATACTGTAGCCCCATACTTCCGGCTTAAGCTTTTTCATATTGCTCTAATATCGCTGTCACTCGCACACATGCTGGCATGCATGCAGACACGCATGCACAGTGGAGCTTGCATACATGTGTTTACTTTTCTCACACACACACACACACACACACACACACACACACTCACAGAGACACATGTATCTGGGAATATCTAAGCTTTGGTCCGTATTAACCCAATATCTCATTCCTCTTCTCTGACACGCACGTGCAAATAAACACACTGACATGCATGCACAGATGTACACACACAGACCACACACACAAAGATACACAGACACACACACACACACTTCCTGCATTAAGCCTAGTTCCATATTGCTCCAACGATGCCCAGCTGCAACCAATGAACATTCCAGTTGCTGTTTTTTCCCCTCCCTCCCTCTCTATCATTTCAAATTTCAGCTCTAAGCCTTTAAGAAAGTCAGCAGCCAAATATGGTCTGGCTTGTGTCATGAACTTTGCGCGACCTTCTAAAGCAGCATAGAGATCGTGACCTTTAAGACCCTGCCTGAGGCTGAGCTTTAGGCACCGTTTTGCATGACCACAGAAAGAAATCGGCTGTGCATGTGCATGTGCATGCTGTCACGGGTAAGTCCAACAGAGAGAGTTCATGACTTGCGTCTTACTAAATATTTCTGACCATTTAGTGGTTCATCTGACTGTTTCTGCATCCTTGGTTTATGACTTTCTAATTATCTCCAGCACTTATTTTTGTGCTCTCATATTATTTTCTTTTTTTCCTGCCATTTTATTACTTCCCCTTAATGCTGTAAACAATTTAGGAAATGGAACTGTACAGTATAGAGTGGTAATTCCCTGCAGCCAGCAAGTTTTATTTCTCAATAGGTAGTAGTGTAACCTGACAGCCAACATGCCAAACAGAAATGCAAAATGTTCACCTGTCTTCTCTCATAAGATTTGGTGGTAAAGTTTACCACAGTGGAGCTTATTGTTGTGGATACTGAGGATGGAACTTTGAAGTTTCCAAAAGGTTTTAGACAAAGGCTACATCTTGTTTTTGCCACCTGAAACCACAAAAGGGTTTAAAACCAGTACCTGTGCCAAAATGTGACATGTGAGGAGGATACCATAATGATACCAAAATTCCTCTGAGTCACCTGAGTTATATTGATATTTCCTTCTGGAGCATTCCCCTCCCACATTATGGCAAGCAATGTCATGATGAGGCATTAAAGTACCAAACACATGCAGGTGTAAAAACCAAAAAAAACTATCACTGTGCTTGATCTGAGCAGATACAAAATTAAGGCCCTGTGTCTGTGTGTCCAACTCCATCTTTCTCTCTCTCTCCCTCTCTCTCTCTGTCTCTCTCTCTCTCCCTCTCTCCCCCTCCTTCTCTGTCGCTTTTATCATCATCTATCTCTCTGGCTGTGCTCCACCAGTCCTGCTGTCATCTCCTGTTTATCTAATTGGGGTTCAGAGGACTTGAATCAGGCAGGGTGGAGGACAGGAGACGGAGATGATGAGGAAGAGGAGGCAGGGAGAGATGGGAAGACAAAGAGACTTCAGGAACAGGCCTGTTAAGAGCCCAGGTGGGCGGGAAAATTCAAATTAAAGTGAACTAATCCTTTTGGAGTGCTTGTCTGCACCAGACAGGGGGCAGGGAGACAACTGTAGTATTGAACCTGCTGAAGGACTCTTGTACACAGGTTTACAGTCCACCAGTGACTAATGCTATGTGCATACTCATAAGTTTTAGTTTTCAAATGCATCACTGCTGCTATGTTTAGGCCTGGCCTTGTTCCATCACTAAGAAGGGAGTTGAAACATAACCACTTGTTTGAACCTTCTTAGTAATGGAACAAAACAAAACCCAATAAATGTTGCAACATGAAATTTTCACATTTAGCAACTGTTCAGGTCATAAGCAAACAATTTAGCTTTAGATGGAAAAGAGGTCTTTGATATGTATGTGGACAGTGTGCCTTATTTTACTGAATGAATTAGAAATGAATAGAAATTAAAATGGATAGTGTAATGAGTCAGACATAAATCCCAATCATTCATTTTAATTTGAAACTAGATTGAATATTCTGCTTATCTATAACATATTTCAGGGGAGGAAACTTGAGTGTGTGTCATTCTGATGTGTTTTTGTGACTTTGTGACTCTTTAGATGTGCCGGTTGGAGTTTGCATCAGTCCTTATGCAGTGTACCTGATGACAGAGAAAACCAAAGGTAAGCCATGTTGTACATTAAAGAAAGTGTTGACATTTTAAATGCAAAACATGCATCTGATGAAATGAAATGGGAAAAACATTAAACAATTCTATGATAACTGTGCTAAGATGTTCTCTATGTACATACTGTCTACAATGAAGGAGCCTGAATCCTCAAAGGACATCATCTTTGGTATATGAAGATACTTTGAAGAGGCAACTAAAAGCATAGAAAATAGGACTTTGCCACTCCCAAGAACACAGTATTCCTTCCTCTCCCTGGCAGTATACTCTTATTCAAATGCGTGAGAATCAGGTAGCCTCTGCTCTCTCCAATCGAACCATGTATAATGTGGCCTTTCAAGGAAGAAAGACAGGAAAGATGGCTTCTAATCAGGAACTTATTTAGTATCCTTCAATGTACTCGGAAAAGGTTGCATGTAAAGGTCTAAGGATGTGCGTTTATGTGTGTGTATCTGTATGTTCAGGTGCAGCCGTCTGACTGTGTGTCTGTTTGGAGTTCAAAAGGTTAATTGTGCCATATGGAGCGTGCGTGCATGCAGGCGCATGTATGCCAGTGTGCATGCAAAGCAAGCTCGTCTGTGCTGAGTTCAAAAGGTTAGCCGTGCCACAGTGCTGTGGATCCTGCCTTAATAATTGAGGCTTAACAAGCACATGTTAAAACATCATGATCCTCTCTTGCAGCCATGGCTCAGACATGAGAGCAGAAAAAAAAACAGCTTGTTTGTCCAAATTCAATTATTCACCAGTTCTTGTGCCCAGATTAAACCCAATCTCTTTTCTCACTCACCTGGAAAAAGTTTCTTAGTCACTTTTATATATTAGTTTCTTAATTTTCTTAATTTCTTCATATTAAAAAGGTTGAAATGTACAGTAGGAGGACCACACCTGCCCACTCACCTATTAGTCATCAAGAAAAACACCATCAATCTTCCCACGTTTCCCTTAAAGAGAATGTGTGACATTTCTCTCAAACACACTGAAAAACGAGGAATCTGGTATCACTTTCATACCATGACTATACACTTTTTATCTGTGTGCTGTCCCATCTTGATAAAACTAACACTCATTCCTGTGTTGTCTGGTGAACACTGAGTCATAAACCAGCAGGACAAGTCTGAGATTCAAAGGGATTTAAAAATGTCAGTAATAACATTTCAAATCTCTTCAAGGTTCTTCCTTCAGGCCATATTAGGCATCAGTATCCGCTGTGTGTGTTGGATAACACAATGACCAGGTATTATGTATTTTGTGTTTGCTGGATTATATCTAATGAGTGACATTACGCAGAACTAGTCTAGACCAATTTCTAAAAAGCATTTTCACAAATTGTTTCTCACACTACATGTTAAACTAGACAACTCAGGCCTTATCATCAAATGGCAGTATGTATTTCAGAATAGATACATGTTGTCCTGTATCATTCTATCAGGAAAGAGCTGTAGTTAGGGGAGTACTTTTCTGCAGCTGCTCAAAGGGCATGATTACACCTGCCAGTTTCTAAGCACTAAAAGCAGAGTTGCGGTTCAGTGTGATGTTTTATGTTTATAGCCCTCTGATTTTTTGATTGCTGATGTAATCTGGGTTGTGTTGTACTGGAAACTTTGTCAGGATTTACAGTATCTCTATTGAATATAAGAACAAACAGCCATACTTCGTTTATGTACATTAAAGGTACTATATGTAAGTTTTTGCTATGGCTACATAGCCACTGTTAGCATTAACAGTCGTTTATGTACCAGTCTAGAAGAAACATTGCTCAGTATTCAAGTTCAGTATTCAACTTTAATCATTTACTCACCAAGAGCTGTCTCCAGTGGTGGAAAGCAATGCCAATGTTAACTCTGGTTTTGCTTCTATTACTGTCACTTTTCTTCTACTGATGTTAGCATGCTAACCAGCTAGCCCTGTCCTGTGAGTGACTGTAGCAGCCAGTCTTACCTCGGTCCAACATGAGAGACTGAAGAAGTAGTGCTGCCCAGAGGGCGTACTCTAACCTCTTGTCTTGTAAATGCAACAATGGCTAAAGTTCATATTTAGTAAACAGCTGCTTATGTTAATGTTGCCTATGTAGTGATAGCAAACCCTTATATATAGCGCCTTTTAATTTTCATAGAAAACTTGCATTTAATCTTGTGTGAAGTTTTAATTTCTCATTACCCACTCCTTTATACCTGAAATCTAAGTAAAGTGAGAGAAGCTGAGAGTAATCAGATTGGTACACTGGTAATCACAACTGTGATAGAGAATATTTTTAAAGTGACCCTCCCAACCTTGGCTGGCATTCAAATCAACATTATTTTACAGGTTCCTTTAGTGTGTGTGTGCGTGCGTGCGTGTGTGTGTGTGCACGCGTGTGCACGCAGTGCAAACAGGCACACACAATGCAAATGTTCAGCACAGCTGGCAAAACCTCAGCTCTGTGAGCCTTGTGCGCTGTGCCAGTGCTCATTCCCATGGCAACATTATCAAAAGTTCAGCAGCCATGTGTTAGCTGTCTTACATGTTCCAGCGAAATGGCCATTCAAATGTTGATTTGAATAAATATGCTCATCCTGCCCATTCAAATTGTGATATTTGGAGCTGTGGCTGAAAACACAATGTGTGGTGAAGAACGGCATGTAGCAGAAGAGAACAGACCGGGTCTCTCTGGGTGTTCAGTAAGCCTACATCTGGGGATTTAGCGTCAGGGAGGAGTAGAAGGAGGGAGGAGGCAGGAAGGGTGAGGGCCAGCAGGGGCTCATTCCCAGTGTATACAGGTGGAATTAATGGGAAGCAACAGGAAAAGACTGAATGTGTGTGCACCTCCCTAAGGCCTCAAGGATTATAGCTTGTGCACACACACACACACACACACACACACACATACACATACACGGGCTTTTCACAGATACTCGCTCAGTCTTGAACATCTTGTCATTACGCTGTTTTTTCAATCTGGTTCACATAGACACTTGGTTTACCCAGAACATTATAAATCTTCTCCACCCCTTATTTACTCAGAGGTGTATATTCCTCTAACAATTAGACTATACAGTGACTAAATTCCAGCAGTTGCCAAATCATCACACCCATCCTACTTTCACGTTCTGCACTGCAGTGTTTCTTCATATAATGTGTCTGGCCCTCCCGACATGATAAATGAACTTATATGTCTTGTTCATCCATCCAAGTCTGCAACTGAGGCTAAATGTGTTAGAGCCTATTCTTGTCCCCGAATGGAACAGAAGCTCCTCTGCTCCAGGGAAGAACCACAGTGTCCACACTGGCAATTTTATTTATAAAGCACATTTCACTGCACGTAAACTCTGTGTGCTTTATTTTAAAATGCAGCAACAAGAAACAGGTCCACATGTCACTGGAAAAGAACTCTGTGTTGTTTTGGAAGGTAGCTTCTTGTTCTTCTTGAAGTTACACTGTCCAAATTCACCATTCAAAGAACAAAATAGAGGGTGTGTGTGCTCATTAGCCTGCTTATTGTTAATAAGCTAATCATCTTTTCACTAGAAATTTGTTGTCCAAAATCGCCACAACCATATATTATTAGTGAGGATTATCTTACCAGCAATAGTGGTCATTATTAGTATGTTGTTAATTACACCTAAACGTTTAAACTTACAGAAGAGCTTTCCTGTGTTAAATGATAAATTATTTTTTATTTGGTTGAAAGAAGTCTGAGAAATGTCTCGTATAGAGGTGAATGAGAGTTCACCTTTGGTGCTCTCAGCAAGTTCACAGCAAGTTCTGTGGATGATCCAGAGTAACCAGGACATTGATTCTGGGAAGAAATGTTTCTAAATGTGCACATGCACACCTCTGCTGATAACACAGAGGCCCAAACATATGCTTAACTCATGTTAACAAAATAACGGGGATAGAATTACTGGTGGAAAGCTGGGGGCCATTTGATGTGACTCATTTATCAGTAACATATTCATATCTCTGACTCCATGACTCATTCATCCAGATTTTTAATAGTGGAGTAAAAATGATGATGTAAAAATGAAAAACACAACAATCTGAATTGTCAGAATGTTTATACGTTCAGTAGTATGTCATAATTAAATAAACAACAAGTGTGTCATTTTGGGGCTGTCACCTCTCAGCCATTTCACATTTAAATGTCACTATGTGCAATTAGACTCCAAATATGCTAAAACTTATTCTGAAACAAAAAACTGAGAAGTGTTAGTCAGCATCAGATCAGGGCCATTTCACAACCAAAAACAGACCAAAGCTACAGGCATATGATATACATTATGTTTATGTTAAATGACATTTTAACTTGATTTACATAACTCAGCTTTTTCTGTAAATGTCATCCAAATCAAACTATTTTCAGACCGGTACTAAGTCACCATCCTACTAATGTTTCCTTGGCTGTTTACTTCCTTTCATTTGTCTCCTTTCTCTCTTTGTTCATCTCTCTCCCCATGTCCCTGTCTGCTGTTTAAGCCTTAGAGGCCAAATGATGCAATGATAGGTTACAGGGATGAAAGGGAAGCACTGATGGAGACGAAAGGGAGGTTGGAAGAGTTGCAAAGCTCAGCTTATCAAAATGACTGTGTTCCCCATCATCCAGGCCAGGATTCTGTGTAGGTAAAATGAAAAACAGCTCTCCTTGGCAAAAACAAAAGACCAGTGGTGGCTGTGGTGCAGGAAGCAGTGTGCAGACGAAAACAATAATGAACAAACAGAAAAAGTAAGGAGGAATGAAAGAAAGAAAAAGTCACCATTTCCTGTCCTATAGGGAGTATGCTGGAGGAAGAGTGGGCACCATTGTGGGGTGGGGGGGTGGGAGTGTGTGTGAGGCATGTGTACGTGCAGCACGGTGTGTGAGCCTTGGTGGAGGTGGGGACGAAAGAACAGGATGCACAACCCTTGAAGAATGTGTACAGCTTGGTGGCACGTCTGTGAAACTCATCCCTTCCTCCCTCCCTCCCTCCCTCCTCTGCACCACTTTCTTTTCTCCCTCTTTCTGTCCCTCAGTCTCCTCTGCTCCTGCTGCTGCTGCTCCCCCTTCCCTCTCTGTACGGGACAGCAGTCACATAGGCAACAAGAGGGAGATCTGGAAACTGAGATAGGGAGGGAAATTAAAGGAGAGAAGATGAGACTGAAAGGGACTGGTGACAGGCAGAGGGAAGAGAAAGGGCCTTAGGGATCTGGGACATTAAAAAAAAGGTCAGAGAGATTGCCTTAGAAGTAAGAATGATAGATAAAGAGAGCGAGGGAGATGAAGTCAAGTGCAGTGAACGGGACAGACTACATGATCCCGCATGATGATCGTGATTTCACAGTTTAGTGCTGCACGTCACATCTTACTGTCGTAGCATGAGTCACATAGACAGGGATCTCGGGGGAGCCCTGCGAATGACTACAGCCGGCAACTCACGACTTCAAGGGTTGCCAGGTTGACCTTTGTGTCACACGCTGCCGCCTCTCTTCCTCCTGGAGAATTCCTGAAAGAGGAAAAGTCATAAAAATTCTCTTTAACAGAAACCACATCCGTCTGGCTTCTAATTATATCTTTTACGTTACACCTGCACTTTTACCTCCTATATCACTGCAGCTCCTATGTATCAGGCCGAATCTCTCTCTCTCTCTTTTTTACATGTAGCCCTGGGCATGTTCCCTTTCCATTCATTGCATCCACATTCTTTTCCCATGTTAAAAATCTTCCTCCTCTATTTCTCTCTCGCACACCCCCTTCTCTTCCCTGCCTGTCCCTTCATCCCCACCACTTCCTCCACCCCCCAAAAACAGCTGCTCTCCATTCATCCTGATTATCCTGGAGACCAGAAGAGAACAGACCATGTAACAGAACAGCACAGACTGCACTTTATTTACTGGTGCTGCATGCTACTTAGCTCTGGCTGGCTAACTAGCCACAGCAGGCCTGCATTCCAGCCCTCTGCAGTCAGCTCTGCAAACTCTGTACCCTAGTTTGCAATTTGGAGTTAAAGTGACTCACCTTTCATGTATATATCCAATGGTGTAATGGGCTTCATTTTTTTCTTTGCTAAATTACTGACCTACAGAGCAACTATTTTCTAATGACTGTTTGGTAAAAGGAGATGCTGGAGTGCACAGGTTGTAGGCATGTGTGTTACTAGGTGACTGCATGTGTTGTTTTCTCCACTGGTCATTGTCGAAACTTTCCACGGATGACCAGAGAATCTGACCTCACAACATTTTCCCATCCTGCTGTGAACAGATTAATTCTTTTCAAACACATTTTATTCTTCCCACATGATGATGTTAAAATTATTTTTGGATAAAAATCCTTTGAAAATTCATCATCATTGCTCACATCAGCTTCAAATTTGCTCATTTGCAGCATTTTTGTTTCTTAGATAGATTATTCAACAATTTCCAAATATTACATGACATTACATTGCTGCCATGTGAATAACACATACTATAATATATAGAAGAAAACCCTTTTATCCCTGTTAGTTTGCATGAGCTTTAACACTGTAGGTTTTTGTGTCTTATAGCTGTATAGATAGGACAGAGAATTAAATTCCAAATACTTCTCCAGAGATAAGTGTCTGTAAACAATGACTACCCATCTCCGTGACTCACTGTGTGACTCGTGCCCCATTCCCACGTCTTGTATGAGCGGTGTGGTCATCAGATTTGGTAATCGGGTCCCATGTGGGTCAGCCCCATGTTGAGAAATGCTAGCTGAGTAAAGGTCATTGGTGTAGAATGAGGTTGAAGATGCAGGGTAGTAATAATTGTAATGTCTGTAACAGAGAGACTCATACATCAACACGTACTGTGTTTCTTCACTCAGACTTTATGACTTTTGATTGACTTTCACCATCTTCAGACACTCTTTGTTCAAAGGCAGACAGGAGGATAGAATGGCATCTGTCCAGATGGCAGATGTTTTTAGATCCATATCATTCAAGTCAGACCTCTGATCCACTAGAAAGAGTAACAGAAATGTCAACATTTAGTCAACAGAGTTGCCCAGTGTTTTACTGTCTTCCATTTGTTTTGTTTTGTTCTTTTTTTTAACAGCTTTAACTGTTAACAGTGGTTAGTGTCCTCTCACAACCTCATTAGTAGATATTTCAGATGAGAATTCATCCTGTATTAACAAATTTCTTTCTGTTTTTAAATGTTGCACAAGAAAACAAATCACACCTGAACAACGCCTCTTTCACTTTTGTCTTTAAACATTGATTGCTAAGAGACAGTTCAGCATTAAAACTAAAATTTGGATTCAAGTAGTTTGATAATAAGGACCTGCTCTTTTAATGAGAATGTACAGGTTAGAACATTGATATCAACCAGAGTTTCAAAATTTGGTCAATAAATAAACCGTTCAATTGACAGAAAAATTGTTTTGAAAAACTGTTTTGATAATTGATTGTTTTGAATGATTTTAAAGAAAACAATCCACTGTTTTCATCTTCTCAAATTTGTATATATTCTGGTCTTCTATAATAGTAAAGTGAATATCATGGAGAATTGACTGGTGTCAGACATAACAAGACATTTGAAGATGTCTCCTCCGGCTTTGGGAAGTTTTGACAACCATTTTTAATCATTTTCTGACACTGGTGTCAAATTCATGTGCTTTATGCACCCAACCAGAGAGTTGCCCTGTCCAAATACCAAGGACACCTCAACATTTTTGGCTTGACTTCTTAATGCTTCAAATGTAAATGTAGCAGAAGATACTGTGACTGACTCTATCAGCGTTAGATTAAAACAAAAGGCTGTTAGCTGTGACTTGCAGAGAATGGAAGCCAGTAAATCTCTGACGGCCTGGATCTGTCATTTGTCTGTATGATTGGTAAATGTTTGTTGTTATTTCTTTTCTCTCGTAGCCTTGGCAACAGGCCTTGGGGGGCGTCATGGTCCCCAATCATCTGATATTGTTTTGGCAGTCACAATGTCCCGCCTGACTGAACAGCACACATGTACACACACACTGTAGTTTGACAAGGTGCTAAAGGGGGTGGGGGGTGGTGGGTTACAGGGTATTGGGTGGGTGGGCTCAGAGCTACAGTGTCTGGTAGTCTGGCAAATATCCTACACACACCCTAAACAAGTAAGATGGAGGGAAAGAAACACCAGGCTTCGAGGAACAGATCCTTGTATTCACTGGGGACAGGTTTACCTGCCCTGCTCTGCTCTGCTCTGTTTCTATTCCAAAATATCTCTCTCTCTGCTTTTCTGTTGTGGACGATGGTGGGTGTTTCAGGTCATTTTCACTGACTCAGTCTTAAGCTGTTTGTACTCACCAGCCAACTGATGTTGACTGCCAAACACAGCTGCATGGTGAGAGAAGGTTAGTGAGTACAGTGGAAAGCAGCATGACGGGCAGGATATACATTTTCATCACTGCATAGCCTGTTGTAATGTCTGAAGATTTTTGTACCTTTGAAATAAATAGCTTACATGACAATGAAACAGAATAAAAGCACTGTTGCTGTAATAACTACTGATGATACTTTAGTTTTGTGGGTCCCTTTTGTTATTTTGAAGTGTAAATTACATGTTAATGTGGATACTAGTTAAATGCATGTATCAGGAGGACATTATTTCCAGTATAGCTTCTGTTGAAAAACTGAGTTACCTAAAACATTAGTATTATAAGTAGATAAGATTCGATATTGTTACAGTGCAAGAGATTGCCCATTTCGTCCCTCTTAATATAATTCCTTTGTTCTCTGGTTCAAATTCTTGCATCTGTTCTAACATCTGGAGCAACACATCCCTCAATATTCAGACCCAGAAAAACAAATAACACATAAACACCAGGTTTTGATTTTACTGTGGTGAGAGATAACACTGCCTAGCTCTGTTCCATTGTCTTTTCTTTCCTCTTCTTTCCCTTGAACCAGATGTCCCCGGCCCAAAACGGCAGATCCATACCAGTTTCATAATGACAGTGTAGCTGACCCTGACCTCCGACCGGACATGGCTCTTGCAAGCAAGTGTCCAGCGTCATGCTTAGTCACTTTTCTTAACAAGAATTAGTCAGGAAGATCAATACCGCTTTCATGTCTGTACGGTAAACACATGGCTACCACCAGCAGCCTGTTAGCTTAGCTTAGCACAAAGACTTGAAACAGGGGGAAACAGATCTGTTTAAAGGTAACAATACTAACTAACTAACACATTATATCTCATTTGTTTAATCCAATTGTAAACATGACAAGTTGTGGTTTTTAGGGAGGAGTATGTCATAACTGTGTGTTTGCCAGGAAACCAGCAGAGACTTCAGGAAGTAACTTTTAGAAGCCAAGAAATAGTCTGGCACATTAAACCCTGTGAAACTGCAACTTGCTGTTATTACACCTTGTTTTTGTGTGGATTAAATAAATGAGATTAAACATGTTATGCAGTGAGCTGCAGGTGTGGACAGTTGGATTTTATCACCTTCAGACCTTCAGAGTCAGGCTAGCTGTTTCCAGTCTTTCTGCTAAGCTAAGCTAACCAGCTGCTGACTGTATTCTTATATATATATATATATATATATATATCTGTTTATTTGACAGTTGTGAGGGTGGTATCAAATGTTGAACTATCACATTTTTACTTCAAGCCAAAACTGACCTCAAGTCTGCACTTAATGTTGAATACAGTTTAACAGTTCAACCACACTCTGAGAACACGTAGCCCACAGATGAAACACATTTTCCTCTTCCCTCCCTGTAGGCGTATCAGCACGATCTGCCTACATTTGCTGCTTGACAGGTGAGAGCAGGTGGGAGAGCCGTGGGTGTCGTTCACTCGAGATGAAAAGCACGGGCCGATGTCGGTCTCCGTCCTCCCTCTGTTCCAATCCCTGCGTTGGTGTGAGTCCGCTCTCGGCTCCAAGGGCAAACAAAAAGGGAAACGGCAGCAGGTTGTCAAGGAAACACAGGAGCCACACACACATAGGGATGGACACACACACACACACACACACAGGTGATGTGATGTGATGTGTGTAGTTTGGAGTGTGTACACATGCTCAGACGTGTGGTGAATACGTCATAGTTCTGTTTGCAGCGTGAGTGTTTGTAGGCTGGGGCTGAGGGACCTTTCACGACTTCAGCTGATGAGTGGGAATCTAAAGTTGGCAGCGTGTCACGAGCTTTATTTATACAACGCTGTATCTTTAGTCTCACAGCTAGCGTCCTACTTTCACACAGACTTTGGAAATGATGTATTAGTCGCAGTGTGTTCAACAGAAAATCACACCCTCAAATAAAACTTCTATTGAGCTCACATTGATGGGTCTTTGTATGTTTCCTATTAGTTCCCTGAGATTATGCTGTAGGACTTTTGGATGTGTGATTGCGTGAACTTTCCTCATCAACAGTGCTTTCTATTCTAAATAACAAGACATTTATCATTATGTCACTCCTCCTCTTAACCTCCAAGGAACGTTGCTTTTGTCATAATCTGTCATCTCTCCTTTGCTTTCTCTCTCTGTCGCTCCTTCTCGTGTGTCATTGATGTGTCGTCGTCCCCAAGAGCCCTGAGATAGTTTTAATGGCTAGGCGTGCCCCGCGCTTCACATGCAAATGTGGGTAAAGTAACGACCAGGCAAAATCAAGAGAAAAATTCAAAACAAATGCCTAATTAGTAGCTGGGAACTCAAATGGAGCCAGCAACACCACAGCCAATATAGCAAACAATTTTGAGAGGGGGAGTCAAGAGGGGGAGTGATATAAATGTCAGGTTTTAAAGATGTGTTAATGTGCACTTTCTGGTACAGAGAATGCATTCATAGCTTGGCTCAGGGGCTTTCGAGTGTATTTGTGCGCGTGAAAGCCAGCGCTCACATCTGTGTCTGTGTATGCGATGTCAGCTCTTTCTTATGTGTGTGTAGCTGTATGTGATAATTAACTATGATATGCAGCGAGCATTACTGAGGGGAAAATGGATCTGGGACGGCTCAAATGCAAACACCTTGTTTAGCCATGCAAAAGATCAGTCTGACACTGTCAAGTTCAGCTTTCACTGGTAGATTTAATGATCAAAGGATTATAATCTGATTTTGGATCTTAGCCTGGGATGAATTAAAGATTAATTTACCAGATGTTAACTATGAAGAATGGGTTAGACAGGTATAGAGAGGCAAATACAGAGAAACATACATTAACTCAAGCGCTCATAAGGAAATAATTTGTCTTTTCCCTCCCTTCTACGTTTTTTCCTTACTGTATTAAGAGAGGAAATGCTACGCCTGAATGTTGGCAGCCCCACCAGAGTCAACAACAGACAGAACAATATGAGCAGCAAAATTAAAATGGATAATTTTGTATATAAGCAAGCAGCCATATCCCCATATGCCCTCCAAGATCCCAGTCCTAATAAACTCCCCCATTGGTCTCTGCCAAGTCTAATTTGTTCACTCTGCTTGTGTTTCTCTTCAGACTGATCTTGATTAAGACACACACCCCTCCAAAGGGCCGGACCAACTCCTTATCTCACAGCAAGGAAGTGAGGAAGGAACCATCAACACTGAGTCGGCCTTGTTTTGGTTTTTGCAGTTTTCCATTAGCAGTGAGGTCTATAATTTAACTTATTTCAATGGTCTTGGGGCTGCCAGACTATTTTTTCATTGTTTATCCGGAACACAGATCGTGACGTCACTGACATAAATCAGGTGGTGAGAGAGACATCTGCTCAGGACTGATGCTATGTGCAAAAATCAAACAACAAAAACTATAAACGCTATGTATATATTTCCTGATCAGACTTCAAGACTTATTGCATGACTGAAAACCAAACAAAACCACTGTATCCTTATACTACTGCATGTATATCTATATAGAGTTCATATGTAGCTTGTCTATGTGTAAATGTACATGTAGGTATGCTTTATATACCAGAATATGTTGAAAAATGAACCCAAACAAATTAATTCTACATACCACACTCTACTTCTACAAATAACTCACGTGACGTACATATTATAGCATGTTATATAAGTATTAAAGTGATACTGTTATGATTTAAATGAAAAGGTTCAGTCAGCTTTTCTAAACATTTAATGTATGTTCTGATGATTTCTCATGATTGGTTAAGATTATAAGTGAAATACAGTTCTTCATATTTTGGGAAATGCACACATTGGCTTTCTTTCCAGGCCCATATGAGAAGATTAATACATCTCTCATATTCACCAATTAAATATAAAGTTACAACCAGGAGATGTTTAGCTTAGCTTAGCATAAAGATCAGGAACAGCGGGAGGAAGAAAGTTCTTTTTTGTCCAAAGGTAAAGCTCAAATAGTCCAACACACAACGCCCTGTAACAACACAACACAATGTTTTTATACTGGTTTTTGAGTGTCAAGTGTCAAGTAGTGAGCTTCCCTGTTTCTAGTCTTTATGCTATGCTAAACAAACGTCTTCTAGCTGTAGCCTCATATCTGAGTAACAGATATGAGAGTGGTATCGATCTTTCCGTAGAACTATCAACAAGTGTGAGTGTGAATGAAATAGCATTTGAGGTGAGAAAATAAACATAGTGTGAAAGGCTAAAGAGCTGAGGAGAGTGGGGCAGGTGTTAATGAATGGTGAACGAAAAAGAAGAAGTAAAAAAGGAAGTGGGAAGGAGGATGTAAAAATGCGGGTAGAGCGAGTGGTTGCTCCGGTGTGCTTCTTCCCTTCAGCAGGGGTGGTCCGCTGGCTAGATAAGTCCAGCCAGACAGCCGTGGGTGATAGAGATCAGATTGAGATGACAGACTGGAGTGCTGCCCAGACACACATACACACACACACACACACACACACACACACACACACAAAGTAATGAGGAGGAAATTAAAAAGGCATTCTGTAGAAAGAAAAGAAAAATCTGCATTCTTTGTTGTTTGTCAGTCTTTCAGGAGATGGAGTGAAAACAGAAAGTTAGAAGTTCTTTGTTCTGTCAAACAAACTCATCAGTTTCCTAGAACTGTCTACTGAACCTGAAACATGAGTGCTTATATACTGTTTCACTGCACTAACAAGTGTCCTTTTGCTTGTATGCAGTGTACCTTTTAAATTTTTCAGACTGTTCTTTATCTTAAACAAGGAATAAAAGTCTGTCTGTGGCTCAGGAAACAAAGTGAGAGTCGATAGAAGCCGGTACGTAAAGGTTGTATTAGACTCATAGAAAGGTTTGAAGCAAGGTTTGGGTTTTCTACAGTCCTGCATTGGATTAGATTTTATACATAAGGTTGAGACTACTTGGTTTTCCTCAGGGAGTTTACTCAGAAAGAGTAAAATGTTAGCAGTGTGCCTCAGGGTTCAGTGCTGGGTACGATTCTTTTCTGTCTGAACATGCTGTCATGTGTTTGTATCATATATAAATATGGCATCTGTTTGAATATAATAGTCCTGACACCTTTACAAGGTTGTCTAAAGGCAGAGCAGACTGGTTTAAACTAGTTTACTTACCTTCTAGTTCTAGCCTGCCAGCCTGACACACTGTAGCATCCAGTCTGCCCTGAAGAAGTAGCACTGTTCAGAGGGTGTGTTCTAGCCTCTTGCACTGTAAACACAACAATGTCTGAAGCCCTTCGCAAATGACTATGACCACCAGAGAAAACTTAAAAATAGCCCCCTTGAATACTCTTTTATTTTACTTTAATTTTTTTAGCACATTGTATTGCATTTTTTATGAAATATGCTATATAAATATATTTTTTATCATTAATATCATCATGAAGAAATATGACTAAATTGAGTCCTGTAGGACTCACAGATTCATCCCCATTTGTAATCTGTGTAGTGTTTTTTTGTGAAACAGGCTCCAGATGTTCAGATTTGACTACTGTGGCCTTGATGACATATCTCAGTTTCAGTTAGTTCATTTGATGTTGCATTTTCTTCACAGCAAAGCAATTGTCACACCAGATTTACTCAAGATACATTCAGAAATTACATTAAACACCATAGCAGTCTTGCACCATGTGTGCAGTAGTATGTGTGTCTGCTTGACAGGTGCTTGTTGTTTGATGGTTCATCACAGTGGCCTAATGTCTGGTCATTGCTTTACTTGTGTTATTCATGTTGGAACTTTGCGTTTCCATAGACATTCATAAAGCGATGAACAACTGCTGACAGACTCAAAAACGTGTAGCTCAGATTGGAATTTACGAGCAGGCGGTAAGCATGTAGATACCTGGTATTTTTTCCACTTAACGCCACCTTTCCGTGAGGATCTTTCCAAGCTTGTCTGTAAGAGTATGTGTGTGTGTATGTGTGTGACGTGTTAGTGCCTCTATGCCAGAGGTCATTGTCTCTGGGTCCAGACGGCTCCGACTCAGGTTCTCAGTGTGGCTTCACTAATCTGCCGTAATTATGTCTCACAGCCAGCTCACTCACAGTCACACACATGCACTAACTCCCTGTCTCCTTGACTCTCTCTCTTTTCTCTCCTCCTCCTCTCTCTCTTCTCTGTTTTTTCTCAGGAGACCAGAGTCGTGTTTGCCTCAGGATGGCTGGCTGTGTGTGTGTGTGTGTGTGTGTGTGTGTGTATGACACGGTGTCACCCATATAATGGGGCTACTGCTCTGCCGAGACACAGCTCAAAGGACTCCCTTCACAGCTCCAGGGCAAACAAAAGATGTAAATGCCTTCGTGATTTGCCATATAGTGAAAGGGGTTTCCGACGCGAGAGTCATCCGCTGCACGCATCACACGCATCTCCCCGGTCCTGCCGCTCTGACGCATGTCTTCCTTGTGTTTCATCAGCCATCACGCCTCCGGGTGTGTGGTGACGCAGATGCTGTGTGGGCACCCTAAATCCAGACTACCTCACTGGGTTAATGGGAGTTCAGTTTAAAGGGAACCCCTTGCTTAAAAGTAATTCACAGGTATTTTATTTTAGACTAAATTTATTAATAAATTGTAAACACTGATATACAATGATTTAATGATCAGTTGAACTCTTTAAGGAGGTCTTATTTTTATAGGTTTGGCTATCTTTCCTACAGGAAATAACACTATACTGGGAATGCTGCAATATCACAAAAGCCAAATCACAATATCACAGGTGTAAAACAAAACCTCAGGTTATTTAAACTGATATGAAAGAGAAAAAAAAGCTGAAAGATATAAAATATTCAAAATTGTCAATTGTAAGTGCCCAACACACTGACTTCCTGGTTCAACTCTTGCACTCAATGTACTTATGGGCAAACACAGTTTTTCAGCACAATTAGGGAGTATTACCAACATTTTGGGTGCTGGAATTAAACTGAAACTATCCTCTAAAAGAACACTACACTTGAATTATTTGGCATTGTAGCTTTTTCTTTTCCCACTTTCGTCCCCTCACATTTTATTATTTAGCATTATGTGAAACTTTTTGCATGACAGTAAGAAATTAACATCATAAAAAAAAAACAATCACCATGGATTTTGATGCAAAACAACTGAACCTGCAATTTTCCATCCTCAGTGTCTTCATGCAAGACTTCTTTAAATCACTCCCTCTGCCTAACCATAAGCGTGACTTGCGAACACATAAAGTGTTTATCTTTGGTTTTGTGACCAAAACAAACATTTTTCATAGTACAATAAATCTAAAACTAGAAAATGTAGTAACGCTACCACAAGGACAGAAAACTGTAATCATCACAAAGCAAAGTGAGCACACATTTGTATGGCAATTTTCCTACAGTTGCGAGGCGCAGTAAACCACTATGGCACAAACACACACTGATGACACCCTCAAAGGATAACACTGTCAACACACGGGACAGTTAGACATATCAGAGTTCATTATTGCTGTGCAGAATTAAAAACACATTCTGGAGACTTGTAAATAACCCTGGGTAGATAATCCATCACATTAACCTCAATTTGATTATAACAATTTTATTCAGATATATCATTACTTACATTACTGTGCTAGAATAAAGTGTTTTCATATCAGGGTGTGTGTGTAACATTTCATTCTGCTCACTGTCTATCACCTGACATTCAAAAGAAAGACATCAGAGTCTCCTTCAGGAAATAATCTCTCAAAAACACATCACCATTTAAACTTTATTGTCTTATATAAGGCTCCTCTTGGAAGCTGGGGAAACAGATGTTTGCAAATATTTTACAACAAGGTAGTGAGCGTATTAAGGTTTTATATTCACGGGAAAATATACAGTAGCTATGTGGCAAAAACAAGAGAATTAAAAGTGATATAATTTTGTATGACAGAATGGGAGCATGCAGATAAGAGAATAAGACGTAGAATTAGTTCTTGTTTAGGTAAACAATCTAAAAATAATTAATTAGATCTAACATTTAGCAGTCCTTGATTTTACGTTCTAAAACAACACGTCTATTTATATTCTCCGGCATAATGACTATAATGAGGTGTTATATTTCATAATTGTGGTCGGCGCTCATTTATATTGCAGTGATGTATGTCAAGGTGAACTCTATTTAACCCTGTGACAGCGTTCATTTATTCAGAAGGCAGGTTGGCCTTACAGGACAAACCTGTTCCTTTTCAAAGGAACTCTGGAGCGTTTGGCCTGTGTGTCAGTGTGTGTGAACCCCACTGTGCTCATTAAACTGTTAATATCACTGTCTTCCCCTTCACAAAACCTCAAACCTCACAAGATATTGCATGCTCAGTGGCTGAAACACACAGTCCTGCACACACACACACACACACACATACGTACATACAAAGCCTCGCAAAGCTTTTCTGACTAAATGCGTGCCTGGCTGCTTGCTTAAACACACACACTCTCACAGACGCACACACGCGGCTGCAGCACAGCACTCGTATTTAAACTGATGTGAGTGCTGTCACGACATCCGACTAGTCCTATTTGTTCCACAGAAGCCTTGGCGTGAGAGAGCAGGGTCACCCCACTGGCTCTCATGCAAATCCATTCAGTACACACACGCGCGCACACACACATTCACAGACACACACGCACACACTTAATAGTCCTGCAGATAAGCAAAAAGACACAGAGACAGGCAGGCAGGCAGGCAGGCAGGCAGAGAGCTATGTAGGGATTCAAGCAGAGAGAGACAGGGGGACAGGAAAATATTTTGACAGACTGAGGGACAGACAGACACACTAATCAACCTGAAGACACAGAGACACATATAATGAAACTGTCAGATTTATAGCTAAGCAGATAAAATGAACAAAGCTTGAGCAAGATGGCAAGATTTTAAAGCTGTCCTGAGCCACTGCACTCACCGATGACCCCAAATGGTGGCAGGAGGTACTGTTTGAATTTAAAAGACGCAGCACTCACGTAACTTTTGAAGATGCAATAATCGTTCAAATATGGGGAAAACAAAACTTGTTTGCCATTATGAAAAAAGATGGGAAAATTTTAAAAAGACAGCGTAATAGAGAAGTCCAAATCTTGCCTGATTTCTCAGCTACTCATACCTGGCTACGTGCTGCATTATGAGGGCGTCTTCATCGGATTGTCAGCTTGGGAAGTGTATGACAGATTTTGAGCCATGGCTCCTACAAATCTGACATGGGAAAGGTGTGGGCAAAGTAGTTGATACAGTTCAACAATCTGGCAAGCACTTTGGCTGAAGCATACTGACAAAGTCCAGTTTTATGTAACTAAACAAGTGACAGTAATATTTTCATTTTAAAGTTCAGCAGCAAGAAACGTCAGCGTATATGCTAATGTTATCTAAGCTAGCAGTGATTTTAGATAAGCAAATGTTTTATTGTTAGCTAGTGAGGCTGTCTCACAAGACAAACCATTAGGCTTCGTTCTTCGTAGGGCCAGTGTGAAATATTTCTACAGTAGCAAGGTTCCAGGTAAATTATGGTTTATTTATATGTTGTTATTATTATATGGAGTTCAACATTAAACTCTAGAGTTCAACAGAAAATTTAGCAAATCACCAAGAAAATCAATGCTTCCTATTTTGTGCAATTACTCACAGTTGTGATCATGCCACTTATGTTGAGGCGTTTATGTTACGTTTATTACACCGCCCTCTGGTGGGTGCACTGACTAATGCATGATAAGCCAAGACATATAGCTACTTAATTTTTACACAAAAATTTGATCGTTTTTAAAATAAAATATTGTTTTCTAGACGATCACAGAGTAGTTTAGGCATTTTAAAGACATGTTTATAACATGTCTTTAAAATGCCATCTTACAGTTTTCACACAAGCTGTTGTTATTATTCTTTTTTAGTTATTGTTGGGCAATAACTATGTTTTTCACCTCATTTACTCTATCTTTTTAGTTTCCACATGGAGTTTTTTTCTCACCACTCTGAGGACCTCTATCCTAAAGTTAGTGACAAACTGCCTAGCATGTGTGGGTATGGACAAATCAGTCTTTCAACAAATGTCTCATGGGGTTCTTTTATTTTTACTAAAAAAGGAAGCACAAACATTCCTTACAGAGGCCCAGTGAGTGGCTGGCAAAACAGGATCAGGGGACTACACACAATGACGCAGCATAACAGGTGGACAAGTCTTACATTTAGATTGAGTGGACAGGGCTTGTACAGTGGAGCATTGCGTGCACAAGAGGACCATTTGGTGCTACCCGAAGAAATACCAAGGAAAACAGCTCACATCTGAGGAGCGCTGTGAAGGCAGTGGGTGGGTTGGGCTATTTGGGTTAACTGAGTGAGTGAGTGTAGAGGAGCTTATGTCATAAACGTTGTATAATAATACACAAAAAGGAAAGACCTTTTAATTTCACAGCCTATGTGTTCCAGCCTGTCCCATCAGCTTTTTCAGTCACCGTTTTGAGCTGGTCCTCATTTGGATTTTGGTGAGTTCAACCTGCATGTTCGGCCATCATATTTGTCTCGCATAGCCTAGCCCAAATATGTCAAGCGTGACAATATTAGTCATTTTGTTCCAAAAAAAGAATAGTGGGTCATCTTCACCCCTCCCCCGTCCTCTTAAATCTGTGCGTACACCACGCACAGACACATATACACACACTTTCGCCCGTCGCCCTTCCCCCTCCTTCCCCTTCCCTTTCCTCCCTCTCTCTCTCACACTCTCTTACACACACGCACGCAAGCACACACTCAGCATGCTTCATTATACACTTGCCCACACAGCATAGCGTGCCGGAAACAGACTCAATAGATGCCAAGCTCCCGGTCCCTGCAGGCTCAGTGCCCCTAAAACACTGAATGCACCTTCCCAAATTAGGTTAATTTGCTTTTCTGCCACAGAGACTGCCCAAAATACAGTCTAGTGGTTCCACAAATAATTATGACAGAGAAATGATTTGATCGTTTTGTTTCTTTTAAAAGCAAATTCCAGCTCTCATCAATTATTAACCTGACTTGGTTCAATAATAAGACCAGCTAAAGTGAAATGGATATGAGCTATATTTAAATTATGGTATTCAAGGCAATCAAACTGTTAGGATAAGTATGATGTAGCCAAATACTGTAAATGCACCAGACTCTTCTGAAGGTAGGTTGACCTTTATTGCTTTGACTATCTGATATAGTACAGAGAATGCAATAGACTTATACATGACATAATGATTTACAGTTGTGATCCTGTTATACTGCTTGTGTATGATGCATTAAATGTGCAGAATGGTAGCAACTCCTTCTTTTGTCCTTGCCACAGGGGCATTTGAGGATATGACCGATTTCAGAGAGGGTAAGAGGGAGTGAGACAGAAAGGAGGGAGAGGAGGGGGAGATACAGAGAAAGGGTTTGTCTTCTCTTTCCCCTCTCCCCTCTTTGGCCCAGTAGGGTGCGAGGTTTGATTATTGTCTCTGCCTGAGTACAACATTTGTTTCCCCTTTTGTCACGTTCATCCTTTTTTTTTTCTGCTGTGGAGGCAAAAAGACAAGCACGGAAGGTAGGCTAGACTTGAGTGGGCGAGTGCAATTTGCATCAGAGCAACTGAGTCTGCACGATTCATTGACGGGTCCATAAATAGCACGACATGCATCCCAAATGAAATCATACCAAAGATCTCTCTGTCCCTGGCTCACTCTCACACACTCTCTGTTATGGGGAGCAATGTTCAGACACATTCAGACAAAAAAAAAAAAAAAATGAGAGCAATGATATTGCATAAAAAGGCAAAAATGTCTGTCTAAAGACATTTGTTAACAATCTATTACCACAAAACGATTGGTCCTGTAAAAGCCCCTGTGGGAATGTCTGGCCATTATTTCACATTACATCTGAGGCAATGAATTAAATGCACACAACCCAAACAGAGCACGGAGTATGACCTATGCATGCAAGCAGGCAGAGCTCAGCAAATGTGACTTCAAGGCATTGTCTGTCTGTAATTTGCAGACAATAGCCTACTCATGCTTTATTTTGTCATATAAAAATGTGTTTATTTGAAAGGTAAACTTACTGAACCTATTCTCACTGAGTTTATTTTCACCAGCTTTATTGTGTATGTTCCTGGGAAGGCGCTGACATCTTGGAAAATATACTTGCTAGCCTAGCATTACATCATAAATGTATAAAGGTACACAAGGATCAATATCAGTTTCATCTTTCTGTATATAAATGATTCCCCCCACCTCACTGGTTAACTCTGTAGCTGACTGTCACATAGCCACAGGAATGTCACTGGCCTGTTCACATCAATCATTGCCCTTCCTGCCGTGTGAAGTATTAGCTGGCAAAGCATAAAATTGAAGTGACCAGCATTACCAACTGAAGTTTCCACCCCCTGAGAGCGAAGGCGGTTAAGGTGGTTGTGGTGAGGATTAACTGTTGCTCAAGAGGTTAAAATGAGAAGCTTCCACACCAGTGGCTGACAGATAAAGTTGCTGAGTTTTAAAGAGGCTCCAGAGTTCAGATGGTATCTTGCCTTCACCCAGAGGATGTTTTTCTTGTTGGTTTTTTGTTTGTTTTTTAAGAAATTGCTATGACAACAAAATGAATCAGTAAAATGACACATTGCTGGTAGGACTGCAGTGGTTAGTCTATGACCATAACCAGTGGTGGTATTCAGAAAGAAGTACTCCATTAGGTCCTGCGGTTGTTGTTGTTTTTTTTTTTTAATTTATATCTTTATCATATAGGAAAAAGGCCTCTGTCACTGCTTTACTTTACTATCATAATATTTGATTACATTATTGCATGGGGCTAATTGCAACTATTTTATGTACTGCTGTGTTATATGTACAGTTTATTCTTTGTATTTCTCATGTCAGTAGAGTGGCAGAATATTTCCATCTGAAAAGCAGAGAAGGAGAAGGTGTAAAGTAGCATGAAATGGAAATACTCAAATAATGTACCTGATGGTTGCATTCCACCACTGATAATAACCATCCCTAATTTCCAGTTACAAGCTACGCTTTTATTTTGATGGAAAAGCAACATCCGGTGTTCGCCCCGGTCGGGCATGTGACGCTGCGTGTCTACGTGACAATGCTACGTCGTAACTATAGCAACGGCCAGAGTGGTATGGCTCACACCAGGAAAAAGTCAATTTAAAATAGTGATTTGTGATTATTTGCGCCTTCTTTCCCAACGAGATTGTTGATAATGGGTAGGTAAAGGTTTATTCTGCCTACAAGTGAACAGAAGTCAAAATAGTTAACTTTTTATTTGACCGCAGTGGTACATGCTACTTTAGGTGAGAGACCGCACTGATTTGTTTGCAGAGTTAGTTAGCTTACTTTGCTTGTTTATTTCAGGGATTTCCTGTCCGTCATTCGATAAACAATGACTTCAGGACGGTAGAGTTTATATCAGATGATGTTTACCATGCACGTATCTAAGCAAACCTGCATTTTGGATACAATACATGCAAGCTAATGTAGAAACTTAAAATGTGTCATTCATCGTAATGAGCTTATACTAAATATTCAACTTTATTGTATTATAAGTAATATGATATGTCTTTAATGTTCATTTCTAAATTTAAATTGGTTTGCTTTAATGCCTGGTTTGGCCTACAAGCCAGAGTCTGCGTGTTTGGGCAGTATCTTTTCAACCATGTGCTTAAATTGTGCCAGTCAACTGTTTTCTGTCTCCTGCTTAAAGTTTGGGCAGAGGCAAGGCTTGGTTGTTAGATTCCAGTATAACAAAATGTCATGCTGCTGAACTCCTAAAACAAACAGTTATCATTGTGGATCAGTAAAATCTCATTATTTCAACTTCTTTCAGGTTTAGGTGGGTGGGGGATCTCTCCTCCCTAGTGGCTAAATGATTTTTGCCCCTCAGTGCCTGTCTCTGTGCTCGTGCCAGACTGTGGGCCCTCATGAGTTTATATGTTCGTGTATGTTTTCCTCTCACGACTCAGGCATGCGTCCATGCAGAATAGATGAGTTTATGAACAGCTTGCCTCTCTCACATTAGACTGATTAATAGTTCAATCAGGGCTAAAACGGACAAAATGTCACGGGGGAACAGTTGTCATGCAAAATCAGCCCTTTATATCTGCGTCCATCTAAAAGGATAGGCCTGCTTAATGCTGTCACAGGGCGTTACTAATTTATCTGCATTGTGTGGGCCAACGAAGGATCTCCGCCTGTGTCTCAGGCTATTAGCGTGCATGAGCATGAACCCTGCTGTTTGATTGGGGCACGGTTTGTGTGCCTGCACTGGTGTGTGTGAGAGCAACAGAGACAGTTCACAACCTTGTTTACATGCTAGTGCTTAAATGTTTTAGATGGTGTATCAAGTTGAATCTGCCTGCTTTTGCATGAGTTCTCAGGCTGTATATAGTTGTATAGTTGTATGTGTGTCTGTGTGCATTGTGCTTGTGGCCAAGTCCTTGTGTGTTTGTGCTGTACATTTTCCTGTGTGTCTTCTCACTCTATTTCCTTCCGATGGTCTGCGAGGGCATTTAATGTCTGGCATGCAGCCGTGTGCAGGGGACCATCTGATAGGAGTGACCTCTGGCCCTAAGTTAGCCAGAGGTATTTAATCTCAGGTCAAGTGTTGAGTTGGCGTGATGCTTTCCCCTCACTAATGGTGAGCTGATAGATAAATGCCCTGGAAGCATGCACACACAGATAGACAGACAGAGGCTGGGTTAGCCCTGCATTACTGTTCTCCTCACACAACCTCCTGCACCCGTGGCCAAATTATTGACTGTATGTCAGTGGCCACTATTACACAACAGGGAAAACCTAGAACACATTACACAAATAAAAACGAATTTATTAATTAACAAAAATGTGAAAAAAAACAGTTATTAGAACTTTGTTTTATGGAAAGTTCCCTCATTCAAAGGTTGAATCAGTCCTTGTTAAACCCTCTGTTACCTCGTAGTGGAGGACAGGCCAGTAGATGACTGTGAAGTCAAAAATACCCTTAGCTGTGAAATGCAATAATCTAGAGTCTATAAGCTTAATGCCATAAGCTTGACTGATTAATCTATCGAATGGAGTGTATGGCAAATAGGTTTAATATGGTGGACATCACGCTAAGGGATTTACCCTTATATTAACCTCGGAGGCTAAGTGCTATTCATCAGTTTAAAAGTACCACCCACTTCTGTCCTGAAAAGGTAATAATAGTTTGAACACTGTGTCTGAGATTGCTTGTAGAAATACTTTAATATCATGGTTTTATTTTTAGTGATTCATAGGTATATTTTTGTTTTTACATGCATACTTTTTTCTTGAAACCGTTACTGTTACAAATACACAATATGGTCAGTATTTTGCATTTCTCTATTAAAAGCTTCATGATGCTATGTGCAGTGCAACCAAAACAGTCAGTCAATAAATTGACTGCTTGATCAGCAAAATTATCCAGCAACAGTCAATCAATATCAAGCAAAAAAGTCAAACATCCGCTGGCTCCAGATAATCTTATGTGAGGATTTACTGCCTTTCTCTGTTTAATGGAATTGTAAATTTATTATTTTGTGCTGTTGTATACGTCCTAAGACATTTTTTTTTTTTACTTTGTATAGATGAAATGATTATTCCATTCATCAAATATCTAAATAACCAGGTTAATTAGTCTTGAAAATAATTGTTACTTGCAGCCCTATTTATATAATCCATTACACACACTGTACACCATTTCCAGCGTGGCTAACTCTGCTGGTCTTCTGCTTGTTTCCAGGAGACGAGGAGAGCTCTAAGGAGGCAGAGCAGGAGGAGGAGAAGGAAATGGAGATGATTCCTCACTGTCGTGAGATCTACCCACTGCCTGAAGAAATAAAGAAGGTAAGCAGTGATTCAGAAATCATGCTCCTGCGAAGACTTGGCAGGTACCTCGCTGATTTTGTATTTGAAGTTACATCTGAGCACCGAGATTCCCCTCTGTGGAGAACCAGTATCAAATAATTTTCAGTCCTCACATGCATTCGTTTTTGCACCATACTGTACATGTTACCTTTCATGTTAATGAAAGACCATATTGACACAACATATGTCGTTAAAAAATCATCTTTTTTTACATCCTGATGAGTTTGTCAACACTGCTCTTTCCATATGCTGCAGTAATCCATATGATTTGAATAAGAAATGTGACAATGTCCTTCCTTTTAATCTTCCATCTGTAAAGCACACAGGAAGTATTATGGCAATGAATGCATGTAGCTTCATATCCTTGTCAATGTCAGGTGGCAGTTTCATATTCCCATATGATATGCCATATGGTATGAATATAAATTAGCAGGGAATATCTCTTGCTTTTCCCTTTTAAGCAGGAGCCACATGGAGTGTCTACCACCAGTTATAGCAGAGTATTTTATGTATATAAAAGAAAATTACTGTTTCCAAAGACTATGTTTTCTAGAAATGAATTACTCTGATGTTAATGCATTTTTATGCTTTACACCAAGCATTCTGAAAAGGGGTTTTTATTTCACCACAAATGAAAAATATACTGAGCACTTACAAAGCACAGTTTAACCAGCAGTTTTACTTGCAGTTCTGATTGTTGAAAAACAAGGTGAAAGCATTTTCTAAATTCCATCGTCAGCAAAGTTAATTAATTTCTCACGCCCATGGGAGACCCAGCTAACTTGGCGTTGTTTCCACCTACAGTAGTAACCTTTGTATAAATCATCTCCCCCACATTAAAGATGCAGAATTTTCCAAACCGAACAGCTGGCTGGTTATGAGACTGCTTTATCTGTAGCTCTCTGAAAAGACTGGGGAAACAAGAAAATAATAATGTAGTGCCTCTAGTCTTTTTCACTCCATCACTCACTCCATTTTTGGAACTAATACTTCCATACTGGAGCCAACAGCAAAGTTACTTTCATCATAAACGATATAATATGGCATATCCCCACTGTTGGCTAGTTTACAACCTGTCTGTTCATCCCACTTCAAACTGCGTAGTGGTAAGATTAGTCAATGGATCAGTGAGACTGCTCACTATCACTGTCTCTGTGTCGGCTCCTCTCTTCCTGTCTGTCTCAGTTCCTCTGTCTGTTGCTCTCTAGTAATTTCTGGAATTTCTCATTGAGGCCAGTAGATGGCTGTGAACAATACGCCCCCTGGTATTATGCAAGGGTGGCCCTGTACTGATAAAATCCCCCCGCCTCTGCCGAATGTCTTACACAAACACACCCATGCATGCACAGTGCGCACACACACATGCACGCACACACACACACGCACGCACACACACACACACACACACACACACACACACACACACACACACACACACACATACACACACACACACACACACACACACAGTCTACACACACACCCTATCCGTCCATTTGTCCATCTATCTTTCTGTCTGCTGTGTCATGGCCAACATACTCAAATGGGAATCCACTTTATTTATTGATTTCTGTAGTGGGCATCCATCTGTCTCCAGTGTGTGTGTGTGTGCATCTGTTTCAGTCCTTCTGTTTATGATTTGTCACAAGGGGAATGTGATAACCAGACACAGAGAAAAGGAAAGAAAGAAAGAGAGACAATAACAAAGAATGAGAGAGGGAGGGAGAGACTGACATTTTGATCATAACCCATCTGGTTCAGTCTCAGGATATACCTCCCTCCCTCCCTCCCTCTTTTCCTCCCTCTGTCATCCACTCAGATTCCAATAGGTCCGTAAAATAGAGGATGTTCTGGGCTTAGCCCCCCGCTGAGTACACTTCAGCACCATTTATTGGAGGAGGCTTAGGTGGCTGGGGGTGAGTGGAGAACAAAAAAACAACAGAGGCAGTGCGTTGCAAGCGCAGAGCTGTGGGCAGCACCATGTGCGCTAGTCGGCGTGGGAGGCAAAGAGGAGGTGGTGTACTAACAGGCCCATTTAAGTGCTGTTAATCCTGGTGTGCTGGGAGAGGGCTGGCACCAAGGTTTAATGGTGGGCTGCTGAGAAGGAGAGCACTGCGGTTACACACACACACACACACACACACACACACACACACACACCATGCCTCCCACCCACATACTTGGGCACAGAAACACACATATTTGCACTGAACTTCCATTCTGACAGCATGCTTATGTGTGTATATAAACAGGCATGCAGCTTGAATACAGCTATAGGTGCACATGAAAGTACCCACTCATACTTTGCAAGACAGTAGTTGAATTACATTTCAAAGTAAACAGTGTTAGACAGGGTGTGAGACCACCAACTATCAACATGGCTTTCCTTTTCATGTGGGTTTTCTGCCAGATTTCAAAAACTTGCAGATTGGGTGGATTGAAAACTTAATAATAATAATTTTCTATTAAGTATGATTCTGTGTTAGACATGAAGCATCTGGTCTGGCAGCCTGTTCCGGGCATCTCCCTGTCATCTGTCCAGTGCCTGCTGGGACATCACTTAACACAAATTTATTTGAACAGTGACATTCATATTGTTCCACAGTTTCTCTATGAAGTGCATCAAAATTTACATGAATTACATCTTTATACCAACAATCTGCACTGATCTTTTAATCAAATGACATTTTCTCCATTGTCTTGTAGCTTATAGCTGACTTGATTCATCCAGTCAGAGTAATGGAGGTGTAGGGAAAAGTTTTATTCTTTTGTTCATATTTCTGTGGAGCAAATCTAACCACTCTAATCTCAATGCCAGACTTTGTCTCTGCAAGTATGGCAGTTTTTGCAAGGGAACCTAAAATATAGTATTGTAATGTATTTTAAATATGCTGAGAATGCATGCTGCTTTGCAGTTTCACCCACTGTCATGTGAATACAGTCACACTTCCCCTTAGTCTCTTTCTCAAGTGCATATTAGAACTTATTGTTCAGGGACCCGAGAGCATTACTCACCCCTTTCACTGATGGTCTTGGGACTGAAAATCAACTCAAACCTGCTCCTCTAAGCAGGTGGTTACACTAAAAATAGTACTGAATTTAAAAACTCAAGGGGCTGCGTTGGCGTGTTGCTACAGGTACCAGTGGGAAGATGAAATATGATCTAGGAAGTCCAGTCTGATTATTGAAAGTTTATCAGACACCATAACCATACTCTGTAGTTTCTATATTCATACCAATATATATTAGTATGAGTTATCAATCATATTATCTTTTTAAAAAGTAGAATATGCTGTTCATGTTACAAAGCAATCTACCTGGATTTTGTGATTGCACTCATTTGACTAGACAACACAGTGTGCCGCTGGATGGTGTTACATTGTTTTAAAGCAAAAGTTGAGCCAGGATTAATTTCTGGTGGACAACTATGTATTTTTCCCCCTCTCCTTCAGGACCTCCAATGCAGTGACTCAGTGCTACTGTCAGTCTGAACGCAGCATAAGCCTTTGTCTACTGCAACCTGCAAAACTCAAAACAAAGCTGTTTGGCTCCTTCCTTATTTGGCGGGATTTTTCTCCAAGCTGTCAAAGTGACACTTTAACCTAGAAGATGTGTTCCCTCTTCCCTAGCACAGTGTTCCAGTCCAAATGTGGCTGAAGGATTAGTTGTTTTAAGTGCAGCACCGAGCAGAGTACACCACAGCCTTTTTACGCAGCTGCTGAGCACCTCTTGTTCTCCATGAGGTGCTGATACTACCTATTCACTTCTCAAGTGTCACAGTCTGAGAGGAGCTCAAACACACAGTGTAACAGGACAAGACGTTCACCTCCAGGAGAGAGGGAAGCACAGGCAGAAAGAGACAGAGAAAAGAAGCAAGTATAGAGAAAAGGACTGAGACAGGAGTGACAATACTCCGTGTTAACATCTCTAATGTTATGGTATGTGAAGAGCTCTGAAACACAATGTAACAGGACAAGACGTTCACTTCAGAGATAATTAGAGAGTGAGTGGAGAGCAAGGGAGGCAGAGAGAGAATACGGAGCATCCTACTGTGTGTGTTAGAGAGATAACTGAAAGATTTCCTGTTTCGTTTTCTTCAGAGAGAGAGAATCAATGAAGAGAATAAGACCAGAAAAAACAATAATGAAGACACTCTGTCATTCACACACACACATGCAAGCACACAAACACACCCTGCTCTCTCCTTCATGCCGTTTAACTTTTTTGTATTTCCTTTCATAACACCAGACATACACATTGCCAACACAACAGGAGATTATAGACAAAACATTGGTCCTTAAAAAGGCTATGTTTACCTACCCTCCTCCAGCCGCACACGTACACACACACACTGCACGCCATGGCATGCATTCACTACCTGTCTGACTCTACTTTCATTTATAATTGAGGAGGTGCTCAGTTTTTTTAGCCACTGCATTCACATTATAGTGTTCTTCAGCCTCAGGCTGCTATCCTTACTCCAGAGTCTCAGCAACATTTTACTTTTCCCTCCCTCTCTCTCTATCTCTATCGCTCTCTCTTTGTATATGAGGTACTTGTGGTTGTAGGTGGACAGCTGACAGAGCAGAGACACTGGATGTGTCAGCTGCCTGTAGTACTGACTGCTTTGGCTCCCTGGCTGAGTGCTGTCTGTAAAAGTGTGGACTGTGGGTAAAACTATATGGAGTTTAAGCATTGTGCGTGTGTGTGTGTGTGTGTGTGTGTGTGTTTGTGTGTGTATGTGTGTATGTGCTCTTGTATTATTTAGGGTTTAAGTTACACAGTGTCTACATAGTCTGTGTAGCAAAAGTAGCATGTTAGCAGAACAGCAGCTACAAAATTATATTAAAAACAATTACATTTAATTGCACTTTCATGTGACAGTGTAGATCAGACAGTGGTATCCCCTTTGCTTTGCACACTTGATGACAAATGGACAAACAGTGGTTTGCTCCATGCACACCTGTCATGGAGCTTCACTTTTACGTCAGTTAAATGTTTTAGTTTTTTCCACCCTGAAGGCAGACATCTGACTTCTATAATAAATGTAACAGTCACAGTTCCACATGTAATATTACTGGTGTACAGATTCAGTCCTGGTGATGTGATCAGAGTCCGTGCTGTGACCACACTGCCCTCTGTATGTTGACAGGACAGGTGCAAAGAGACCAGGCTTCACTCATTTTCATTACATGTTGGAAGTTTGAATGTGACACAAATGGGAAAAAATCCAATCACTTCACATCTGTGTGACTAAAATACAACTTCTGAACAGTTCCTGAAGTTAATTTTCTGACTTAAGTCTCCTCAGTGGATGCAAAGGTCTCTGTGTTGAAAAATTTCATCATCTGTCAATGTCTTCAAGGGTGAATGTGCAGATCTTGTCTGTGTCTGTTTGGAGTAAGCCTAGTGTGTTTAATTCAGTGTTGACAGTGAATCAGTCTCTTTGGCCTATGGCAGCAGGGTAACAGTTTACAGAAAGTTGAGATGTCCTCATATAGTCTGCAGCCTGATATACTCAGTAGTACAGTGTGTTCTTTTGGACACCTCAACAGAGGTTCAGTTGTTGAAGTTGCAGCACTGAAATAGTCTTTGTCACCAGACAAGTCTGGTTTGTTTGCTGAAGAGCCCTCTTTTTCTCTTCCATTAAAATCTGGCATTTCGATTACGACTGCCGTGCCTGATTCTTCAACAGCTTCTCTCTCTGTTCATCTGTTTCAGTGTAAACGTGTAAATCAAAGTCCTGACTAACCTGACTAGTTGTGGGCTATCATCTACTCTTCCCTCTCTCTCTCCCTCCCTCCATCTATCCATTTTTGATCCAAGCATGGCAAAGTCTTCTAGAGGAAAAGAGGAGAGGGGAGAGAAGCCACATGTCCCAGTGAGCTACACTGTGCTACACATCTCTCCTTCTCTCTTCTTTCTCTTTCTGTCTCACTTTCTTTCTCTCTCATTCCCTCAGTCCCCCCTCCACTTGAATAATGGATTGTTTCAAACCAGACACGCTCCGCCCTTCTTCTCAATAAGACCTCAGGAGGTCGCTGGATAGTGGTAGCACATATGTTGTCTGTTCACTCTAATCAGTGTATCCCAGACTTGCTCCCATCCTCCTCCTCCTCCTTCTTCCTCCTCTGGCTGTTTTTCCTGTTCCACCCTTACCTTTCCTTCCCTTTTTCTGTCTGTTTTCTTACATCTGGGGGCAGAGAGAGAGAGATTAAGAGAGAGAGGGAGAGGGGGAGGTTTCATCAGGTGAATGCTGATCTGCAGTAATGACTGAGAGACAGCGGGGGGATTATTGTGCAATATTGTCACGGGTGTTGTCTGGGGCCTGGTAATACAAAGTGACAATATTGCATGATAATCCACAGGTCATTACAAGGTCACTGTTGCTTTTATGAAACAGTTTCCATGCCAGCCACTGCGGAAGTTGTTTTCAAAAGCTACACATTAATCAAGTATTCAGACAGTCTATCCCTGAATACAAAAACATTCACCTAAAAACATTTATTGTTAATGTTGTTTTGCATACTGGTGTTGTGTGGGAAAAACTACCCAAACCATGTCATGTCATGTCAACATACCTCAGGTTACAGCTGAGTTTGATAGCAGGAAAAAAAGCATCCACAACATTAAATGATAAGAACAAGGGCTTCTGTGTAGACTCAACATTTGGCACTGATTCTTTAATGGTCATAGAGAGAGAAATTCACCATCAAAAAATGATGAATTTCTTCACTGATGGTAGCCTGAGTGGACCCTTATCCATGATATCCACAAAGATGTTGTGTGTGTGTGTGTGTGTGTTTCATCAAGGGGTAAAAATCTCACTTTTTGAAGACTGGAACGTCTCACTCTGTTGCATTTGCAGCCATCATGGCTACTGCTTTCACCGCTTATGCAGTGCTGAATACAGTTAGTCCTGTCATGTTTTGTGGGTGCTGCTGGAATTCTAGGAAACCTCAATAGCTGAGGCTGAATTTGAGGCATGTTTAGGGAAAGTGGATACAACAGAAAGGTAAAACACATCACTTGTAGACCCATCATACCGAAGAGTAAATTAGATTTAAATTTTCTTGTAAACATTATATCAACTTTAATATTCTGGCTTTGCTGACGTTAAGCTCTAGTTATTTGTACAGTCAAACTGATTTAAATCATCTCTGTTTGACTCATTCATAAGTGTCTGAAGCATGTTTGCATAATGTACTTAGATTCTGCACGGAGTTAATCACTGCAGGCGATGGCACTTGTTTTCTCTTTCTTAAGAAGGTTAAATGAGGTTGCATTTTGCTTCGCTCCACTGACTGTCATCTAGTCAGGCAGAATGTCATCTATTTCCACCTGGTTTAAATTGCAAATGAAGAAGACAAAGGTAGATTTAAGAAGGTATGGTCTTATTCACAAACTGAACAGCAGCAGAAAAATAGAAACACACACAGATAGACAGACAGGCAGACACGCACACACAGATCAGCCAGTGTTACCTCCTCTGCCCTCTCTTGGCTTACTGTGCCATGCCATGTCGTGCCGAGCCGCGTGTTGTGATGCGTGGTCTAGTGGGGCTAACGGAAGCACATGTGTTGTCTGCTAACTCTGATTAATGTAACAGACTATACTCCCCCTTCTCTCTCTGGCTCCTTGTTTTCCACTGGCTGCCTTGCTGTCCTGCCTTCACCCCTTATGTCTGCACCCAGTCTGAGCCCTGAGAAACATACAGAGTCAATGAAATATAATATGGTGCTTCTCTTGTTTTGGTCGTATATCATATAGTGTACTGGAGTCTGTAAAATAAACAGCTTAGGTTAAAATAGTATAAAACATCAGCTGCAGGGCTCAGGACAGTTCGAATTTCTGGAACTGAAGAGTCCAACTACCTTTATCAGTCAGCTGTTGCAGAGCTGCTGTAACATTATATTCCCATCTGAGGGATATGTAGTGCATCAGGAGGTACTATTGCTAGTTTCACAGTAGTAATTCGCTTAATCTGGTTGCTCCATTAAAATGTAAGCAAGCTTGTGAAGACTTAAGTTATGTTTAAATTAGTTGATAGTATTTACCTATAGTACTGCCCAATCCGGAGTAATTTAAAATAATTTAAACAGGAAGTCACTGCTGCAACAAAGACAATAACATAATTGTTAAAAATTACAGTTTTATGGACCAGATGAATTAGTAATGTGAAGTCTTAGGTAGGTGTGACTATTGAGTATTAAAGTGCAGAAACAAGAGAATAAAACCCATCAAATTAAACCAAGTGCAAATAATGTGTAATAAAACCAAGCAATCAAATGAATAACAAACAAAAAAAAAGGCTGAGCAGCTGATTTTCTAGTTTATGTAATGGTTTTAATGATTCTTATTTAAGAAACCGGCTGCAGAGGATCTAGAGGCCGTGAAGGATTATCAAATGACAAAGAATTAGTAATGTAGACCGGTCCCAAACCATTAAGAGCTTTGTCAACAAGTAAAAGTGCTTTTAAATCAATCCTAAAAGACAAGATAATAACATAATGACATAATGACATAATAATAATAATACACTTTATTTGTATAACACCTTTCATGCGTATAATGCAGATTATGGTGCTTCACATAATTGTATATACAGCACATACATGAAACACATTTGAAATACATAAAACAAATGAAACAGCATTAAATACAAAAAAGTTGGTGGAATTATATAAATACATTTAAGACTCAGATGAAAGGAAGTAAAAAAGACTTTCAGTTAGAATTAGTAAAGACCAGTATACAATAAGATATTGTCTGACCTTGGAAATATTTTTAGGTGAAACAATATTGCCTTTTTTAGTCTTCCATATAAACAGGTTATACTGTATATTAGCTAACATCAGTTTTTTCAGTTGGTTCAGTTATGCGGCACTTTCATGTGGCAGTTTTCTGGAATTACTGGGAATGTTTGGTAACAACCAGTCTCTATGCAAAACTGTGGGGCAACCTGTTATAATTTAGTAATGTGTAAACCTCCACCTTGTGAGCACTAAATTAGGCTAAGTTTGAACTTGCCAACAGCTGGCACAACCAGCTCCAGGTCACCCACAGTATAGTGAACTGTTACCTGATACTGCGTCACGTTATTTCCTGTCTTGTACTTGGTGGGTAAATAAAAGTGACCCTAACTTTAATAATAATAATAATATAATAATAATACATTTTATTTATAAGCGCCTTTCTGACACCCAAGGACACTGTACAATATATGATAAACAAAAGAATCATACAACAAACAATACAAAACTCTTACAATATACAATAATCAATAAAAAATAACAATGGATAGAATCAACATAAAAGAAATGTAGGGCAGTGAAGTTGCAGTAAGTAGGTTAGAGTGAGTAGGCAGTCTTAAACAGATGGGTTTTGAGTCTGGATTTGAAAACAGGAAAGGAGTCAATGTTTCGGAGGGCTGGTGGCAGGGAGTTCCAGAGCTGGGAGCAGAGCATTTAGCCGCTCTGCTCCCACGGTGCTGAGACGGGCAGAGGGTATACAGAGATGAATGGAGGAGGAAGATCTGAGGGAACGGGAAAGGGTGGCGATGTGTAGGAGGTCAGATAAATATGGGGGGGCAAGGTTGTGTCTGGCTTTGAAAGTAAGCAGGAGGAGTTTGAATTCAATGCGCTGTTTAACCGGGAGCCAGTGGAGTTGCTGAAGGATGGGGGTGATGTGATGGAAAGAAGGGGTTGTGGTGATAATGCGAGCGGCAGAGTTCTGGACCAGTTGAAGCTTATGGAGGGACTTTTGAGGAAGGCCAAAGAGGAGAGAGTTGCAGTAGTCGATGTGGGAGGTGACGAGGCTGTGGACAAGGGTGGAAGCAGCATGGGGGGTGAGGGACGGGTGGAGTCGATTTATTTATGTTGCGTAGATGGAAATATGCAGACCGGGTGATGTTATTAATATGAGATTAGAATGATAGTGTGCTGTTGAGGATGACACCCAGACTCTTAACTTGAGGGGAAGGGGAAACTGGGGAGCTGTTGATAGTGAGGGAGAAGCTGTCAACTTTGGATAGAGTGGATTTGGTGCCAACCAGAAGGATCTCAGTTTTATTACTACTTTATTACTAATAAAGTACATTAATTACACACACACTGATTAGTCGACTTCCATTCAACCAAAACTCCCTCACACACCCAGCACAAAATGGATAGCCCAGCCAGTCCTTTGCCTGCACTTCAGGCTAGTTGTTTTTTATTGTGTGTGCTGTGCCGTGCCGTGCCTTGCCATGCCGTGCCGTGCTGTACCTCACCCTGTGTTTGGATGTGATGTGATGCATGGCCAAGTGCCGGGTCGAGGCAGCCATAGGTGATTCTTTCCCTGCCACTGCCCTTTCCCTGCTTCCACGCAAAGGAGCAAGTAAGGTGGGCGACCAGGCAGACAGGGAAGGGAAGGCAAGAAAAGAGAAGATATGCAAGTGGGAGGACAGCCAGTCAGGCGACAAACATGCAACCCTGGATTATACCCCCCTCCAAGCCCTCACTTTATTATACTCCCTGTATCCAACACACGGCTGTCTGCTCTGACTTTGTTCTGAATTTCTTGTGACTATTGCTGATCGTTTCAGCGTCTGCTGTCTGCATGCACGCATCTGTGAATGTGAGTGATTGACTGTGGATTCCTCAGCACTACTCTTCCATAGAGACACACACAACCCAGATACTGACCATCTCACACACTTTGATTCATCCACCGCAGTACAGTATGCCCCTGATCTGTCTGCTCCCTCCCTTCTCTCCTCCCTGCTACTCGCACGCCTCTGCCCCCCGCATTTATCCCTTGTGACCGGCTACTACCTCTCCCTTTTCCCTCCTCCACACACACCCAGATACACACACATACACACCCAGATAAACAGACATAGAAACATATTCATTAACACAGACACGCACACCGTGCCGTGGTCAAGAAGGTTACACATACACACAAATATTCACAACACGTGCCCACATCCACACTCATGCACTTGCTCATGAACACACATACACACACTTGTCATGTGATGTGTGGTGCGCCATGGGGTCCAGATGAGTGGAATCTCAGTGTTGGCTCTCGCTACACTGAGCACCACAGGGGGTCTTTATCGTCGGCAAAAATCAACAACCGTCTCGATCACACACCACACACCATTCATGAGCACACACATACATACACGATTATGTACACACATGCACCCAGGCATATTCATGCACTCACAAAAAAAAAAAACAAAAAGAAAAAAAGAAAACGACAAAAATACAAAAGCGCTCACACACACACACACAATTAGTGACAAAGCTCACAAAAAACATTCTCGTTTTGACACGCCAAAAGACAAGAGCACAGGCTGGACAATGTTTTCTGTAGGACACACACATGCCACACACACAGACACACTCCACAAGCTCTCACGCACTGTCACAGGTCCAAAAAAGAAAATAATTTAGGGAAATTAGGGGAAAAAACATGGATAAGTCCCTTAACTACTTAATCCCTTCTTAAACGCTTGCGTGATCTATCATGTCTGTGATTCCATAGACAGACAGAGGAGTGGGATGAAGTGCCAGCTAAGCAGATAGAAAGGAGAGAGCATTTGTTAGATTGAAAGAGAGAGAGAGTTTGAAAGAGAAAGAGTTCAGAAGGATCCAGGTATGATGCGAGGCTGCTCTCCTGCCTTTGTTTTTTCCTCCCTAATCCGCCGCCGATCATCATATCACTTGATTAAACCTATCCTAATGCCTCTAATCCCCAGGCACCCAAAAAAATGCCTAAGTGCCTTGTACCCCTCCATAACATCTATAAACAGATTTCAATGTGCACTCAGCTATGGCTCTGTGTGACTGTATTAGTGAGTGTGGGTTGTAGTTTTTCTTCTTTCCAAAAATTGCACAAGGGCATTCAGGTTTTTCAAGTACTGAGGATTAGAGAAAATAAATTGTTTAGTCTGTCTGTGAAGATCTGTTGTGGCCTGCTGTCTACAATTCTCTGTTTCTGCCTGCTGTGTACAGTCTGCACACTGTCTCTCCTTCATTAAAAGCCTTGACCTTCTACTTATCTGATAAATAAGATTAAGAGACAAACGATTTATTGTCAGATTTTGGCCAAGGCTTCCGTGGCCGATAAGTACCAACAAATTGCAGTCCAGAAGCCAGAGAGAGGTTTTTAAGTTGTTAAGAAATCCATAAAGGAACACTGGAAATGTAGGCTCCCCAAATGGGTTAGTAGTAACACAAAGGAAAAAGGAGAGGAGCCTTTGATGCAGAGAAGTGGATGAAAAAAAACAAGCATTTTTGAGCCTCTAAGTGCCTGCATTTGTTATCAAGAAACAAAGTAACCATTCTCATAATAAAGCTCCTCTAGCTTCTATAAAAATATTTTCAGCACTTCATAACATACTACAAACGTTGTGTGTCACAATCGGATGTGGTTTTGGATGTTAAGACTAATTCAGTACTGTGTGTTTTTATGTGTGTGCACAGTGTATACTTGTGTGGGTTAACAGTGGCTGCATGCCTGTTGGTCAGTTTTTGGTCACGGAAAGCATGTTTGGGTGTGTATATGGACATGGGGTGGGGGGTGAGGGTATACTGTGCATGTGTGTATGTGTGTGTAACATGAAAGGCCGTGTTCGTGACAGTGACCCACTTCTGGTGTTTTGATGAGCCAGATGGGTCACGGCAGCTGTAGCTGAGGAGGCGGAGGTGGACGAGAGAGAGGAGCCGGAAGATGAGGAGCAGAGGGTGGGGAAAGGACAGTTGTTTAGGAAGAGGAGGAGGAGGAGGAAGGAGAAGGGGTAGAGGTGGGGCAAATACAAGGAAAAGGGATGCAAGGAGGAAGTGGGAGATTGTGGAAGATTAAGGAGGCAAAGAGAGGTGGAGTGATAGCAAAAGGAGAGTAGTTGTCAAACTGGGAAAATTACTGTAGATCTATTTATGTGTCTTGTCTGCGTAGTGGTCCACCCTGAGTACATGAGACAATGAGTGCAGACATTTGCACACAGACAGTCAGGGAGGTAAAAAGGCATCGCGTAAATTAATTATGTTTCTCATCCTGGCAAGACACCAGCCGCCCACAAAATGTCCCCACCCTCTCACCCCACCCCACCCCCACCCACAACCTGCACCCACTCCACCCCTCCTAAATGTTTCACATCAGGCAAGAGGTAATAGCCCCATGTTTAATTGATGGAGCATGGAGGCATTGTGGTGATAACATGAACTGTGGAGGTGGTCCAAGTCACAGAACACTCTCACACACACTCAGAGTGCAGTCTTGGTACCTGTTAGGTGCAGTCACATGCTTGAGGTTCAGTTACAGTAAGAGGATGGATGATTCAGTGTTCTCTGTGGTTATTGACCGAAGATTGCGACAGAGACACGTACAGACACACAGCTACTACATCACTGACATACCCTGAGGCATTGTGCATGTTTTGCATAGTTACATACAACATGTTGACTTTATAATGAGCTCTTTTGTAATGGATATTTATTAACTCTATATATAATAGAATCATCACTATGAATTGAAGCAGTGTGGTGCGAGTGTAAGAGCTGTACGTGTCTCAAAATCAATGTTTTAAACTGCTTTTGGCGACTGTCCAGCATGCTAATGGAGTCAATCGAGAGAGAGACTGAAAGAGAGATAAGAGACACACAAGGGGAGCCATAGATGTGGCGGGCGCACAAGAGGATAAAGAGGTTTGGCGTGTAGAAGAGAAGCATCAATTGGCTGCTGGCATAAAACATTTAAAGGACAACAAGATTTTTTTTCCCTACTCTCCCTCATTCTTTCTCTCTTTTTCTAACACTTCCTTGTTTCATTCAAAACACCCTGTCTCTTCTCTCCTTCTCCTCTCAGGTATTTTCTGCTAGCATGTGCGTTGTGTGTGTTGTGTGTGTTGTGTGTGTGTGTGTGAGAGAGAGAGAGAGAGAGAGCGTGTGGAGGGGTTAGTTTTGTGGTTTGAGTGCTAAGTGAACGTGTCAGTGCCCAGGGCAAGGGGTCTCCCCACGGGGCCAAACTCAGTCACGGGAGCACACAGCCGACTGGTGGCGCAGACATTCTGCCCTCAGGGTGTGTGTATGTGTGTGAGTCAGTGTGTGTGTGTTTGTGCATGTGTGTGTTAAGACTGGACAATTGTGTGACTTTCCTGTCTGTCTGAAGATGCTTATGCGAGTAAATTTGCCTCTGTATGTGTCTGTCTACGTCTGTGTCTTTTGTTTGTATCCGTGTACATGTTTGTGCTTGTATCCGTGTAGGTTTTCATGTGCGTGTCTATTTGTCAGTCTATTTGCGTGTCTCTGGGTGTGTGTGTGTGTCTGTGCCTTTCATCTACCCCCGTGTGCTTTTGACTGTTTGTGCTTGATTGTATGAGTGTGAGAAAGCTTGCCTTTGCGTGTGTGTGTGTGTGTGTGTGTGAGTGAAAATATAGCTGAGGCACGATTCAGCCCTCAGGTCACTTTAATATTGTGTATTGCACCCTTGTTGTCTGTCTTCATGACTACATCACTCACAGAAAGAACTACCCCACCACACAGGAACGGACACACACAAATTTACATGCATAAGCATTTTTGGACAACATACCACTCCTCACTTACAAACACAGTCACATGTAAACACACACACACACACACACACACACACACACACACACACACACACACACTTATTAGTTTTTACTGTATATATGCCTGCAGGAACCACATGGACATCTGCACAGTAAACATCAAAACCCCCTGAGCCACAGTCCCAAATATTGCACACATTTGCACACACTTACAATCTCTCTGTCTCTCTCTCGCGCGC